>NW_027466125.1:937500-1612500 GCF_046127955.1 Nelusetta ayraudi | reverse complement strand
CCCCATACGGCCGCTGGCCTCGGATGGAGGGACGCAGCAGCCTAGGCACCGGAAGCGGCCCGCGCCTGCATGCTTAAAAATGTGATTGCTGCATTCTCCTTCAGCCAGCGAGCACCCTCCCTCCCTCCCCCCCTCGCGCTCTCTTATCTCCCCCCCCTCTTTTTTTTTTCCTGAAAGGCAAAACAACACTCGTAAATTAGGCTCCTTTCGAATCCAGGGGCTGAAAACCTCTCTCTCTCTCTCTCTCTCTCTCTCTCTCTCTCTCTCTCTCTCTCTCTCTCTCTCTCTTCCACCCTCCCTCTCTCTCCAGCTAATAGGCTAGCATCGCAGGGGTGGGCGCATTACCTCGCTGTTAAGAATTGGGGTGGGGGGGAGAAAGCGCCTTGCGCGTATACATGGGAGTCACAAGAAACAATACGCACTCCCCGCTCGCACACGCAAGGTCGCTTCTCTTGATCAAACTAGCCCCCTCCTCCTCATCCACCGCCGCCTCCTCCCTTCCAAAAGAAAGGAAGAAGAAGAAGAAGAAGAAGAAGAAGAAGAAGAAGAAGAAGACAAAAATCCAGCTGCGTTCCGACGATCCGCTGGTCAGTGAGCCGCCGAATCAGAGGAACTCGGAGGAGCAGAGGAGAAGGGGAAGGAAGGAAGGAAGGAATGAAGGAAAGGAAGGAAGGAAAGGAAGGAAGGGAGGGGGGGGAAAGAGGGCAGACAGGATGAGAGAGCGGCGGTTATCCTGTGAGGCGGTGCAACAGTCGAGCGCACCCTCCGGCGGCCGCGTCCCCTGCGCCCCTCGTCGAACAGCGCCAGCGGTTGACGTGAGCAAACATCACCTGGCCCGCTCCGCTCGCTGGCGTCGGCTCGGCACGGCTCGGCTCGCCACGACGTCCCCCCCAACCCCCCACCACCTTCTGCGCAAACACCCTAATGACCCGGACACCCGCCGGCTGCACAGCGCCGCCAACACCAACACCAGCAGCATGTGACCATGCCGGGCCGACACAGCGTTACACAGAGAGAGAGAGAGAGAGAGAGAGAGAGAGAGAGAGAGAGAGAGAGAGAGAGAGAGAGAGAGAGAGAGACGAGGAAGGGAAAAAAAGAAAAAACACTACTCCTCCTCCTCTGCGGGTGGGTTGTTGCAAGAGAAATCACGCACACGTTGCTTGTGCACAGTCGTCGCGCGAGCACAAGTGTTGCGTCTAAAGGCGAGCCTCCCCCCCTCTCCCTCCCACTCTCTCTCTCCCTCACTCACTCTCTCCAGTGCACAGAGGTGCAAACACAGGCTTAGAGGCGACCGCCGCTACACACACACACACACACACACTGCGGAGAGCTGTTGCGATGACTAACGCTGCGAAATTCTCTCAATGGATTCCTCAGCATGGCGAGAGTTGGGAGAGACTCGAGCGAGCTGCTCTAAAAGTCGAAACAGACACCAGCCTGCAGCCTGCAGGACAAAAAAAAAAACACCCATGAAATGTCCACAGTGTTGTCCAAGAATGAGCTTCGGTCCACTAATGTTGCCTGTACAGTTTAGCTACTTGATGGCAACACGTGGGGGGAGGAAAGGAGGAGAAGGGGCTGGAGGGTGGGCATCGCTCACCCTCCCCACCACCCCCAACCTGCAGGTATTAGCCTCTATACGCAAAACATTTTGCCAATCCTGCACAGCTACAGCTAATAAAGTGTTTGTTTTTTTTTTCGTTGAGCGCATCTCCACCAATGAAACGAGAGCTTTGCACAATATGCTTTTTATTTTTTTTATTTTTTGTTATGGCGACCACAAGCCCTCCCCCTCCCCGCCTCTCTCCCATAGCACCCACCATCTCTATATCCATCAATCAAGTCATTCATAAGATTCGCGGCCGGCTCACTTTCACCGAGGAGCCGCGCGCCCTTCACCAGAGGTCAGGAAGCCTTTTCATTGTCCACGCTGAGACAGGGGATTAAATAAAATGGCACATACAGTGTGTGAGAGGCGCAGCTGGACAGCTCCTCTTTCACGATACATGACGGAACGGAAGAGGGCAGCGTGCGAGACACAATGTCATTACGGCGCTGCGCGCACCCACCGCGGGACCTCGTGCAGTCCAGCCGCCTCACACCGTCAGCAAGGTCCCTTCAGGGACCCCGTCTCTGTCCATGGTGCTGAAAGCCTTGACAGCTTTAATGCAGTGTCTCAACTGGCCAATCACACGGCGTCTCATGCAAACTGAGGGCCACGGCTAAATTGCAGTAGCAGGGGACTGCCACCAGCCCACCACCACCACAAGCAGCAGCAGCAGCAGCAGCAGCAGCAGCAGCAGCAGCGCCTCAGTCAACCCCCATGTACAGTATTAACCTAAGAGCCAGAGTGATAAACCGTTTACTACTGCAAGGAAAGTACAATGTCCGATGTGTTATGCTGCCGCATTTTATCAAACAATCAGGTATTTTCTTTTAACGTTGAAAATTAATGTGTGTAAATTATAGTGTTGTAAAATGTAATGTTGTAAATTATAATGCTGTTTATTTTGGGAGTGCAAACATTTTATCTAATTATTTATTCATTCATTCATTAAAGTCCAGAGCCGTCAAGGGACTGTTTGATGTGACCGTGGACCACTCAAAGGAATCACACACAATTTTGGGATTTTGAAATTAGAATTTTTAAAAAGCAAATAATTTCTGATAAAAAGCAAATGAAGCAGGTTGGTCACTGCGAGGGGCTGCTAGAGATATTCTTGTGTCACTTGACAAAAAAACAAGGGAATCTGAGTGTCACTGTGTGTTAAAATTATGAATATATGTTTGTGATTCATTTTTCTGACTGTCTTTGATATAATCAGGGTTGGGCATCGAGCATCAAGCATTAATTGCAATCGGGACTAACATTCTAATTCAAGTCATTCAAATATTTTTCAATGATTCTCAAGTTCGATGCCTGGTCGGCAGAACCGGAAGAAGAAACCACCGAGCAGTGTGTGCATAGCCATGGAAAGTGTGCAGCAGTGTTCAAACGTGAGGCTTTACTTTACCAAAATAAAGGACATAAAAAATTGATAGTGCAAAGGAGGGTGCATGACTAAGGTAAAAAAAAAAAAAACGCTCTCGGGTCATGGCATTGAATAACTGCTGCTAATCTGGACTGGGTTGTTCAGTGTTTGTTTTATATTCTGCGCCAGGTTAGCCCATCAATGGGGACTCAGTAACCTGTACATGCGGCCTTACGTGTGATACGTGTTAAAACGTTTTCACAAAATAAAGCTCTCTTGTGAAGTGTACCCCTGTGAAAAGGAAAATTCATAACAATTATATTCACGTTTATAGATTTGAAATGTATATACTGTAATAAATTCTTAGTGAAGTTCCTAAGAGTTTATAGATATAAAATTCATGGAGCAGCTCAAACTATTTTTTTTAAAAAAAGATTTCTGGTTAGCTATGAGACGGCTCATTCAAAATATTTTAACCTGTTAGAAGAATTGTAATCGAGAATTGTTAGAAACAAAAAATCAAAATGAAGAATCAAAATCCGAATCGTCCAAATTCAAACAATGCCCAACTCTAGATACAATGTGACATAACTTTTATTGTCCCATAGCTACAAATTATTTTTATCATCATGCATCAAATGCCATACGTATGTTAGCATGTTGAAAGGCTCATGTTATATCAAACACAGTCTTAAGAAGCTTTACTCACTAAAAAACATTTTACAAAATATTACTAACAGTTATTATGGTGCTTTTAGTGATATCTTATCAATAACCACCAGACTTCACTTGCAAAAAGCTTCAGCCTTTCAAAAAACCTTGCATGCTCCATTTCTTTTTCTTGTTATATTTTGCAAGTCATTTGTTAGCAGGGCCCACTTGCAAACAGACAAAACATGGCAAACAACTGCTGAGTAAGACAAAACAGAAGAGTAACAGGAATACAGAGCTACATAAACCCATATCAAAGGAGTTCTTATTGTGTAATTAGCTGCCTCATGAATAAATAACAGTTCATTCCAAAATATCTAAAGCTCTAAAGTCTGTGGAGAGCACTTTCGACGTTGAGTTAACGTGCTCGCATTTTCACCAAACAGTTTGATTTTGTTGGAGGTGGGGAGAGTCATTGAATTAAACTGAAGTATTGTTTTTACTGCAACAGTCGGGTGACTCACAAGTACAACCAAACGACAGAGGAGAAGGCAGGAAAAAGGTAGATTCAGCCATGATGTAATGGCTCGCTGTTTGAGTGTATGTAGCCTCCAGCAGTCTTATAGTTATCTTATAGTTCCCTGTCAAACTCCTGTGTCTGTAACTGTCCGTGGTGCTGAAACGCCCAACAGAACCGATAGTGCTTTTGTTAATATCTATCTATCTATCTATCTATCTATCTGTCTGTCTGTCTATCTGTCTGTCTGTCTGTCTGTCTGCACATTCAGCCATGATGTAATCACATGCTCACTGAGTGTATCAGCCCCCTGCAGTTATAGCTCCTATAGTTCCCTGTCACCCCCCAGTGTATGTCACTGTCCGTGGTGCTGAAACGCCCAACAGCAACAATGACATAGTGCCTATCTATCTATCTATCTATCTATCTATCTATCTATCTATCTATCTATCTATCTATCTATCTATCACCTCACTGCTGCTCCTTCTACAAAGCCTATAACGACATCACGGCGTAGCGTTGCAAAAACAGCGAGAGTGCACTTGAACGCAGCCCGCACCGAGTACTACAGTAACATTAGCTACTTTCTGTTTTTTTTCTTCTTCTTCCCTTTCAACCCTCCCCTCATCCACTTCTCCTTCCCGGGTCTCGCGATAGAGCGGCGGAGTGGGGTTTTTTTGACGAGCGGTCGAGGTTGCAGCAGCAGCAGCAGGCAGGCAGGCAGGCAGAGGGAGACGGTGGAAGGAAGGTAAAGCAGGGAGGCAGCATCATGGCGGACAGAGACAGTGGCAGTGACCACGGAGGGCCCACCGCGGGGCCCGGCTCGCTGCCGCCGGGTGCGATGGGTGCCATGTCGCGGCTGCAGCACGACACCGAGGAGCTCGCGTCCAAGCGCGTCGACATCCAGAACAAGCGCTTCTACCTTGACGTGAAGCAGAATGTGAAAGGCCGCTTCCTAAAGATAGCCGAGGTCGGCGCTGGGGGGAACAAGAGCCGCCTCACGCTCTCCATGTCCGTCGCCGTGGAGTTCCGCGACTACCTCGGGGACTTTATCGAACACTACGCCCAGCTGGGCCCGTCCAACCCGGACGTGGTGCAGGATGAGCCCCGGCGGGCGCTCAAGAGCGAATTCTTGGTGCGCGAGAATCGGAAATACTACATGGATCTGAAAGAGAACCAGAGGGGGCGGTTCCTGAGGATCCGGCAGACCGTTAATCGGGGCCCCGGACTGGGAAGCGCGCAAGGCCAGACCATCGCGCTGCCGGCGCAGGGTCTCATCGAGTTCCGCGACGCGCTGGCCAAACTCATCGACGATTATGGTGTGGACGAGGAGCCCGCGGAGCTGCCGGAGGGCACTTCGCTCACGGTCGACAACAAGCGCTTCTTCTTCGACGTGGGCTCCAACAAGTACGGTGTCTTCATGCGGGTCAGCGAGGTGAAGCCCACGTACCGGAACTCCATCACGGTTCCGTGCAAAGTGTGGTCCAAATTCGGCAACACCTTCTGCAAGTATGCGGACGAGATGAGGAAGATCCAGGAGAGGAGTCGAGAGAAACGGGCCTCCGAACTACTACCTGAGGCCCCGCACGGTGGTGGGGATGACGCCGACGACGACTGACGTGGATTTTTTTTTTCTTGTCTTTTTTTTTCTTGTCTTTTTTTTTTTTTTTTTTTTTTAAAGGCGAGCAGAAACGAAACAAAGATGAAACTGAACCCTGAGACCAGACTTGTAATTGTAAAAATAGAAAAAAAAAAATGAATTTCCAAGGGAATCACCCTCTCACACAACCTCCACAGACATGGCAGCACCTCTCTGCTGTCCTCCGCGCTCATTTCTCTGGATGTCACCCCCACTTACCACCCATCTAACAGTGAGCCGCTGCTATCAAGGACTGAACTGTAAGATATGAACTGTTTCCTACTTGATTTAAATGACAATGAACAGGAGCGTCCATTTCTCTATCAGAAGACAGATTTTGCACACATCAAAGCTATTTGGAGAGGAGAAGAAGGAGAAAAAAAAAGTTTAAATGTTTCCAAAGTGGTGACGTGCTAGATTTAATCAACGTAACAGCAGTCTAGCCTACTGTATAGAATGACAGTCTTCTTGTATTTGACATCAGCACAAAGAAAAATATGTAGAACTAAACAATGGACTTTATGACACCAAAATCTGAAACCAGATATTTAGTTTATTATATAAAAAAGGTACACAAAATTATTATTGAAGCTCTCTAAAGGTGTGTGAACCGCAGACCGCAGCACTTAAAGGCCTGTAAACACCTGTCAGCATGTGTGAAGGCGCATGCATTGGAAGAAGTGTGGTAAAGTAGGCTACAGTCTTTAATTAGACCTTTAAAAAAGGCTAATGGAAGCATTTCTGTCTTGCCATAATAGAAATGCCGAGACTCAAAAGTGAATAAGTCTATTTTTTTGCACCTGAAACAAATGGGATGAGTCTATCTCTGAGCTACTATATTAAATATCAACCCTCTTGCACCATGTTCATATAAACTTAAATGAAAAAAGTGCTAACTTAGTCGTACTAATTATGATTTTGTGAATCAGCTGTAAAAAAAAAAAAAAAAAAAAAAAAAAAAGAGAGAGAAAAGAATCCTTAAGATACCCACGTTTTCTGTGGGTTAAGTTTATTATTTCTTTTAATTTGTTGTGTTTTTTTTTTCCTCTAACGGGAGGGCGGGTGTGGGGGGGAGCGGGTGGGTTAAGGGGTGCTAAAGGAGAAGGTCCACTCGTGGGAGCGTGAGGCGTGGAGAGAGACAAAAAAAAAGAAAAGAAGAAAACAAAACCTACCCGTCAGCGCAGCGAGGCGAAGGCGAAGCGTCCTCTCTCTGACGTCGTTACGACCCGTGCCTTATACACTCCACTCGTTTACGTGTTCTCACGTGGATGGTCTGTGACCTCGACCACTGTACGTTTTCATTTACGAGTGCTGTTACGTCGGCTGAGATATGTACTCACCGGGGCGCTGCGGGGAGTCACATCTCGGCGGTGGACGGAGCTTCAGGTGGCTACAGTCGGAGAAGCTAAAAGCTAACGATGAAAGGCTGCTCCGGGCTTCAGGGCCAAGCAACAGCGAGAGTGATGAGACACATACCCAATAGACACTGGGTATTGATAAGAGGGCGGTGGAGGTGGGGGGGCAGAGTGAGAGGGCAGAATCCCCCAGCAGCGCCCCCTATCCTGTCCTGTCTTGTCCTGTATGGTCCTGGTGGCTTCACTCGAGTCACCCTGGAACAGAAGCAAGGCCCAGCACAGGGCCAGGGACCCCACGGAGAAGCGTCAGTAGATGTTATGGTAGACTTTTGCACACCATCTGCTCCATGTTTCTAATATACAGTCAAAATGACGAGGATGAGCCTCCGGTCCGAGCTGAGATGGCTGCTGTTGAAGGGTCGGGCCGGCCTCCCAGCCGGTCCTGTTGTCGACGGTCTGAGAGCAGATCAGGGGATGTGAAGGCCTGTCGGTGCGAGGCTGAGGCAGTATGGATCTCCTTTTGGTGCTACAGCTCCCTCGATTGCCCCACGGGGGGCCTTGTTGCTCAAAATATGTCACTTTTGCATTTTTTTCCCTTTTCCTAATGATCTTTATTTCTTTTCTTCCTTTCTTTTTTAAGTCTCGATGTCCAAAACACGTCAGGTTTCTCCCCCTACTTTCCCCCAGGCGGAGACTTCTGACCAGTCTTGGACGTCTCGTATTAGTGTGCAATATTGTGTACGTGCCAATAGCGGCATTGTATCACCTGTATAGATTATTGTTCAGACAAAAAAAATGTATACGCCGTGTGATCAGTAGATACTTTGAAAGCATGACGACGAGGCTGATGCATCTGCATTATATTTCCCAAATGTGAAGTCGTTTTGTTTTGTTTTTTTCTTCTTCTCGAGCTCTCACTCGCCCTGAGTGCTATCTCTCCTGTCCTGTCCAGTCCAGTGGTGAAACAGTAGGCTGCCTTGTCCTCCACAATCAGTGCACGCAACACTCGTCCAGGTGTTTTCCGTTTGCTGTCACACCATTTCAGAAACTTTTTTTCCGCACTCGTCCCGGGCCGTAACTCACACACAGCTCACGTTTGCTCCCCTTTTAGGCCTCTTTGTTGCTATCCGAGTGGTTGGAAGCCCCCTAAAGTATTTCTGAATGGTGTCTACAACTACAAAAGGCATCCTGTCCTAAGGGGTTCGTATTTTTCGATCCTAAACCTGACCCGATTGCAGGTCCAGTTGAACTAGTATTTGACTTTGGTTTATGGGTTGCTTCACGAGAATCAGGACAGTGGTTGTTTTTACTATAAGCATCAGATTCCTATTTCTGTTGTTTTGAGGTGGACTTTGACCTCTGTTCTCTTTCCCTTTCCAATTTAGGGATCCAAGGCTTAAAAACCAGCTCGACTGATTGTTTTCACAGCCAAGCCAGTAGATAAAACCCAAAGATGTTCGGTCAGACACATGTCCTTGGCTTCCATTTGACCCGACCAACCTTTTGAGTTAAGCTTAAGGCCCAGTTAGTGATCGGAACGGTTGCAGGACCTGCCAGAGTGGTTTGCCATTTAGGTACTGGGAAAGGTAAAGAGAGGTTGTCATGGGATTGCAGCTCAGGATAAAAGTTGATAACGTGGTTACAGTGTAGGCATCGTAGACACATGAGATCAGACTGAAGCAAAGCACAACAGATAGAAAAGTAACTTGGTGAATTCCTGCGTTGTCAGAAGTTGATCTGCGTTTGATCAGTCTTGACAGTGTCATGAAATCAGGAAATATGTTCCCAGAGCAGTCCTGTCTTTCCCATGAGGGACATTTTTGGCAAATGTTCTGAGTACGCTAGCTCTAGCTCGGAGCTCTAGCACTGCGGGATGGCTCACTTTTTAAGACACATTCATTTTTCTCCCTGTTTTGAGTGAAGGAAATGTCTTTCCTCACACGGCTCTGCGAAGGATTAAAAACTCATCTCCATTAAACACACATACACACACACACACACGGTCTATGACTGTGTGCCCATCAGACCACGTCTGAGGTCAACCCGAGTTCACTGCTAGTTCAGTGTGACTCTGCAGGCTGTTGTGATATAGCACTTGTTATCCAAAGTCCTGCTTCAGCTTTGATCGAATTTTTAGGCCTCTAGGAGGTTCACGCTACACCAAGACTGGAAATGCTACACTTCCTTTTTCCTTTATCTTTCTCTTCTAATGGCCAAATGTGAGGAGAGTCTCGGCCAGCTTGAACGGTTCACTTTGTAAGAGGCTCGACCTGAGAAACGCACACTTTAATTCAAAGATCAAGGGACTAGTCGTTTTATTGTGTTGTGCAATTTTTTTTTTTTTTTGGGTCAAGTTGGGTAAATCGATACACATTTTCATCCGGGTTACAGTGAAAGAAGGTACTGCAGTTTTCTTGAAGACCATGTGATTAAATCTGATATATAAATCTGATATAGTGCAAAATGCGGGCATGTGTTTTGTTTTTGTTGTTTGTTTCTGTGTAAGCATCACTGGTCAAGCTGTGTACTGTCCTAAATGGCTCTGACTAAGTGTGGTGTACATGGGTGAGGATTGAACAAATGTTTATCATATATGGATTTATTAGACAGCAGTAGCCATCGTAGCATTTTCAGATATCTCAGATAATCTCTTGCTTTCTGTCTGATCCAGTTCACATTTTACTGGTCACATTTTATTTCATTCACAGCTTGTTTTTCTTAACCAGACTTTCCCATACGCATTTAAATGTTTGCACTGTATGTTTTTGACATACTTACAATACATAATATAGCTGTAATACTTATCTATCCACTAATACTTTGACTATATAAATTGAATGTCCAATGTATGGCAAGTGCTCATCCATGTTGATTGACAATGGAGCGATAACAGCTTGCGACCACAGAACAAACCAACAAATCATTTTAAGACTCCTTGGACTCAGTGGTACCGAAAGTGGTTGAATTCATTGACTTAAAAACAAATTATCCAGCCTGATTTGTGGGAGGCAGCTATTAAAATGTCCTTTTTCCCAAAACTTAAGCAAGTGCCTTCTGTACCCAAGGCTGAAGGCAAAATTTCAGTCTGTCTCTAACTTTCAGCGCAGGTCTTGGTTAAGAGAAACATAAGTGCTAACATTTACTTTGCCGTTTGCGTCGACATTTATCTGAAGGTAGACTGAACCGCTGACACGACTCAGCAGCGGCTACTTGTTGCACTCTAGTCGGATTGCTACGATGGCTCCGGCTGTATGAGCTTCCGCTGCCGGTTCCTCCTCTTGCCAATTTGACTCTTTTTAAACATCCTCAAGTACAATGACTTTTAAGAGCCAACTTTTTTGAATTGTTTTGGTTCCAATATTGAAAACACTTATTTTCCATGTGGTGTTCTAGACGACCAAAATATGCTCAATTTTGGTTTCTGTGTCCTCGTCTTTCATTGGTTGTTCCACTTAATCACACAGCCAATCCCAGCCTCTCGTAAAAAGCCAAGCACTATGTGACTCATCACCAACCACAGACAGGGGAGCTCATTCAGCACATCTTCTGTTTGCACACAACCCAAGTGGAAGGGCCCATTATGTTAAAAGGCTGTATAGGCTAATGTGTAGAATTATGACAATGCTCCTCTACATGTTTGGAAATTGAGAAAAGGATCCTTTATTTTTGGGGGGGTTGGGGTGTGCGATCAATGCACAATGAACATATCCCATGTCACCGTTTGGTCCGAATCCCTTTATCATCCCCCATGAGAAAATATGTTGTATCTTTTAAAAAAAACAAATATTTTATCCGTGGCATGTGTGCGTGAATGTGTGTATGGGTGCGCGCGTGTGTGTATATAAATATATATATAAATATATATATGGTTTGTTATATATGATGCTCCTCCTTTCAGAAGAATATAACATGTAAACAAAAAAGACATTGCTGTTTTTTTTTCCGTTGGATTTTATACTTACAGAAAGCGTTGAATAAAAATGGATAAATACTTGCACTTTAGATATATTAAGAAAATGAAAATCTGCATATTATTTTTGATAGGGATCTCACATTCTACAAATATAAATTACAGGCTTTGTGACTATTGCTGGACAGAGATGTATTAAGTTCTACTTATTGAAGTATATTTTGTCTGTGTGTCAGAAGGTTTACTAAAGTAAATTGCATGATAAAGTAGTGCTACACCGGTATTGTTCTTCTTTTTTTTGGTTTGTAAAAATGTCTTAAAACTGTGATAACAAACCCTCTTGTCTCATGTTTAACGCTCCTCGCTCCTTCTAAAAATATTTCTTACTGAAATATGGCCTTTCCTGACTACATGACGATGGTGCTTACTTTGGCTTCAACATCAAGCTCATCATAAACATCTCAACATCATCATGGATCACATCCTCACACTCCATTACTTTCTGTTATACTGTATTCTCACTACCTTATTAAAAGTTTTTTGTTGATGGCAAAAAAAGGTGTGCTGTTTTGTACATTGCTGTTTGTTTTAATGTTTGAGGAGCCTTGTTGTCTGAAAAATGACTAATCTCGCAATAAAAGTCATTCCACTCATGCCAGTCTCCAGTCTCGACACAAAAATCCAACTTTTTTTTTTAAGCAGGGACGGATCCGTTTGGTCAAATAAAACAATATATACTCAGAGTATTAATTGTCTATTTATGTAAATGTCAGAATAACCTTTTTAATAATATGTCTGCAAGAAGCATCAGGCTGCAGCTAAATGCACAAATAAGAATAGCATTTATTTTCCAATCTCAACCACTTTAAAATTAGAACAATATGAACTATTCGCAACACAGATGAACACATTGTTTACAAGTAAAGACAACCCTGGTTGGAATATTAAATGATTCATTGAAACAAATATAGATTCAAAAAATGTTTATGATGTTGTTGTTTGATTTCTCATAACAGCAAAGAATTGTACATTAATATTATAATGCCACAGTTAATGTCAGTGCAGTAGTTAGAGCATCACAGCAAAGAGGTCCTGTACAACTCTTGGACTGGAACTACGCCTTATGTGGGATGTAATTGAAAATTCTAATGCCTGTTGATATAAAATGCTGAGAGTCTGTCAACTTTTACATGTACAAGACCCATACTTATATATACATAACTGTGGTCAAGAACAAAATGTGTAAGTATTGGTAAAATAGAAACCTTTAAGTGATATCTATATTATTTTGTTTCATTTTCCACTTCAGTTAAATTAACATTTATATCTTTCCATGTTTTGTGAGACGTATGAGAGTTTTTCCAGTGAACACGACTGCATTGCGAGCTTTGTCAAACCGACATGATAGTTTAAAATTGAGGAGTTAAAAAAAAGAAAAGAAAGAAAAATCCGATTTGTATACTCGAAATGTGTTGCGATGGGCGCCAAACATCGCTGCATATAAAATCACGTTACCAGGAAGTAAAGCGGAAGTCGCGTCACACAAGCAATATTTCGCTATGACCTGGATTTCTTAAACATTCTCGTGCCGGGGGAAAATAAATAAACATAAATTACTAATTTAATATGTCTCCCAGTGTATGTCAAAGTCTTGTACTCTGGGGTCTTAAAACAAATTTTGGCAAGCACACTGTGTCAAGGACAAGTAGAAAGTTACTATCCTCCCTAGCAAGTAGCTTCCGGTGACCCACAATGCATCACTTTCTTAAAATAATACTGATCTGAGCGGATTTTTAGCGTTCATTTCTAAAATATAAAAACTGCACTTGCCATTATAATATGTATTTTGATCGCACTTATTTTACCCCCTTTTGTACTCATTTGTAACGACGACCACGCGTTTGCGTTTTAACTTTTATATTTAATGCTCCCATGTGATAGCATGTCTTGTGCAGCCCGAATTGAGATCCCCCCCAAAAAAAACATTCGCTCACAATACACCCCCACCCCCGCTAGTGTTTAAACTAAATACAAAGTTATCAGTGTAGGATTGATCCAATAGCAACATGTCAATAAATCACAGACAGCCACAATCATTTGTATAAAAGCTTACTTTATGAAGCACAGACTAAATATTCAGTAAATATGTCCTTTAAATAGTGTGAGTATCCTGTCAGAAAACAGTTCCAATATACAAACAAAAAGACATATCCAATGGTGTTTGTTTTTTAAATAAACATAACAATTAACAAATATTATTTCTGTCACAATCCTATATTACAGCACAGGCCTACCCTAGAACATTGGGAAACAATGTTTAGCACAACAACCAAAGTGACTATAAGGGGAGGTCTCCCTGTAAGAAAGCAGGTATTATTCCTAACAACACAGCTTTTATAAAATGGTACTTCCTCTTCAGCATTTTGGTCTGTACAAGGATCCAGGAGTATAGCTGTGATTCAGCGTTTCCCATTAGAGTCCCAGATAGACCTCGTACCCCGACAGTCACTGAAGATGTAACAGCAGCCATAGCTGTCCAGAGTGGGAGATCTAAAAGTTCATTGTGTTGATATCCACAGCTCTGGTTGTCAGCTTGCTCCTGTGCCACTCTCAGGCTAAAGTGGTGGCGAGGCCACTGGGTTCACCCATCTACAGTTGTGTCTTAAGCAAATTACATAGAAAAGAGAAAGGTGTATGCTTGTTCGTTTGTTTTGTTTGTTTTGTTTGTTTTGTTTGTTTTTTGGTCGGGATCATTTAAGGTGCTCACAAAACAGCGATAGCGCCACCCCCTCCCAGCACATTCACACTTCCCCACATTTGCCATTTAATGAGAAACAAGCATGTCCATTTCATCTGCTGTGTGCCCAGTGATTGTTTGGCCCGTTCTTGGCTAGAGACACAGCCTTACTAAGAAAACAAACCAGTCTCTTCTTAGAAAATGAGTCTGTAACTGAACTGGCCCCGCCCACCATCTCCTCACCCAAGTGGAGGGTGTTTTGATGGCTATGCTGCTGGTGAAGTTGTTTTGCTGCTGTTTCGCCTCTCCACTCCACTTCTCTGACAGCTTCCTAACTAGAGCACATTAAGCTGGAGCCGTCCTGCTAACACTCCCCCCCAATCAGTTGGTCTTTAGTTTTTCCCAGAACCTCGTTAGGTGCAGATCAGGCGGTCGACAGAGCACACCAACTTAAGTAGATCCCAAACAAATTCATGTAACATGTTATCAGATTTTCAATCATAATGGTAACGGCTGCCTTTGTGCTAATGCTGCTTTTTTGAGAGCTTTAAAATACCAACTGGGACAGCGGGAGGCTGTAGTCTGGTTTATAGATTCTTCATATAAAAACGTTACCCTGCTACATTGACTCCACCCTGGCACCGACATTGTCAGCGTCATCCAAGCGGGATTGACTACACACGTGCGTCCACTTTCTTCATTCTAGCAAACTTCTATCGTATACTGAAACGGTTCATATCGATTCCCTTGTGTGTCATCAACAGTCTCGTTAACTAGATATGGCACAGTGCTTTTCAGGAAGTAACAGGCTACCATCATCTTGATCGAGTCAGATTTGTGAAACAAATATAACAACGGGATCCACGTCCTTTTGAGGCTAGCAGAACCCCCCTACCCTGCACCCTGACACCCAAGACACCCTTGGCATCCTCGAAAAGCAATTTACCAACAACCCCTCATCAAATAGTGTAAAGGTGCCCCTCATTAAGGCACTCAACCGCTGGGTCCTCCAACAGAACAGCTCAGGAATTAATTAAACCCTTCGGCATTCTACTAGACAGCTTCGTGCACCTGCGACTGCAACCAGCTGTGTGAATGTCAAGAGTAAAATTGAAGAACAGGAGCAAGACGCTTAGTGTCAACCCTTCCTGGTATGAATAAAGGTTTGCTCAAGTCAATAAATAAATAAATATGCTATACACGATGGGGATTCGATCCTTCAGAGAAGTTCCTTAAGAGTATTTGAACCTCTGGCAGATATGTTCTTCCTTTCACACAGCCCATAATATAGGTCCATACACACAACTTTGAATAGTCGGGTGTGTAAACAGAAAAAAAGAAACGAGAAAAAAAAGTGCTACAATAGTACCGTGTCCACCTGCATCTCTGGTTCCTGGGTTGCAAGAACAGGACAGGACAGGTTTTTATGCGTCTCCACTCTTTGTTCTGAGTAAAACATCAAAAAGTCCTGCTTGCAACCAAAAAACACATTTCATCTAAAGTTTAACATAATACTGACAGATGTCATAAATAGTGATCGTAGCTATGATCATTTGAATGTGCAATCATGAAGGTTCAAGAGATTTACAGGGGCCACTTTTGGGGACAGAGGCAGGTCTTCATCACATATATTGCCTGAGGAGGACAGAAGCGCATCACCGGGTTTGATCGATTCTGAGAGTGATCATGAGGAATCAGGAGGGGACGGATGTGCCCAAACAATCAAGAATTATACAAAACAACGGAGAAGTTGGCAGATAGAGCTAGTTTGGCATGGGGGGGCTGTTCGGGGGAAGGGGGTTGTGGTCTCTGGTCCTCCGATGTCCCCTCAGCTCCTCTGTGCAGTGGTCCTCCCGTTGAGCCCGCTGTGGGCCTGACTGATGGACGGGGACGACTGCGTCTTGCGGAGGAGGCACTCGCGGCCCTCCATGATGAGACCTCCCAGTACGCTGGCTTCGATCTTCTCCAGGTCGTCCGTCTCGGCACGGATTTTGGCCTGAAGGAGGTTGATGTAGGTCTCATACCTGGTCTTCTGCTCAGAACAGAGCAGGGAGGCGGGAAAAGAACCGATGTGCAAATTTAGATGACATTTCAAAGCACAGCGTGCACACCTGAGAACCATCTGATGTCAAAAAAGACATGGAGCAACAAATGAATGCAGTACAATTATCACTGGGTTAGCTTGGTGAGGTAAAACTGCCTGCCCTGTAAAAACTACATGTTGGGAGACATCACTGCAAATGCATCCTCATTTTTGGATAATTTGTTAATGCGTCTTTTTGTATTCAGGCTGAAAAATCCATATTTCTTGGCTTCAGTAGCAATGCGCTGACATGATTTGGCAGTCTGCTTGAAAAATGAAGCCGCTCTCAAAGTTGAGTGGCTTTTTTAAGTCAATGAAATCAAAACATTTATATCAATTTGCAATTATACACAGCTAAATCAAACGGACATATGGATGTTATGTCTATTTTCTTTCTGCAATTGAAATTCTATACATATTAAATATTGTGACATTATGCTGTATAAATTTGAGACAAAAAAATTACGACATATTTCTCTCTAAAAAGGGAATTTAAAAAAATCAGCACCTCATATGTGAGGTAGTGCTCTTTGAGTCGGAACTCCTCCCATTCGCGACTCTTGGGGTCGTCTGAGGGCGAGTTTTTCCGGTGCTCCTCCAACTCCAGGCTCATCTGCTTCAGCTTGTTCTCGTGACTCAGCAGCTGCTCTTGCTGAACCGAGCACAGAGAGAGGGAGAAAAAAAGGGAAGACCCCACCCCCCCAAAATTTACACAGCCAATCAGCTCCAAGTGGCCACAAATAGAATATGTAAAAAAGCTAAACTGCATGAAGATAGTTTTTTTTGCACCGAGGTAGGTCGTGTGTGCTGCTGCTTCAGTGCCCCAATTCGAAGTAAGCCAGAAAAACGCACGCATGCATGTGCGTGTGTGTGTGTACCTGCTTGAGTCGAGTGGATGAGGACGGCAGGATGGGTCGACAGAATTTCTTCATGGAGCCGATGGCAGCAGGGAAGGCTGGAGCAGAGAACAGTGCCGCCACCAGGTTTATCCGAAAGATCCAGGACATCATCTCCTCTTCACTCCTGTAGAGGGCCAGAGGAGGGCCAGTAAACACTTAGGTGATTATGATGAATATCAATTACAAAGCATTACAATTATCATTTCATCAAATTGTGAGCGTAATTTGGTATTTTGACCCTTTTATCAATTTTTTTTTAGCTAAAAAAAATTGATTTTCAGGCTGTGATTTTGGTTGCTGCTTACTTACTTGCAGCAGAATGAATAAATCTAAGAAAGTAGTGTAACACAAAAAAAGGGGTTAAATAAATTTTTTTGCAAGTCTCTGTTCATGAGATGGACATTTCATGGAAACACGAGGAGAGCTTCATCCTGTTGACACAAGATTAGTTTGACGGGGTGGAAACATAAATACTTTGGGTTCAGGTCTGTTGACATACTTCTGTGAGGATCTAATGAGCCATTTGCTTCCAACAAAGGTAACATGTTAACAAAAATGCAATTTGCGATGGGAGACAAAGAATGTTCTTTTAATAAGAACCAGAGTTCAATCTACAAACAGTTTCACTCTCACTGCAATGTATTGCTACTCTTTTGTTTATAAAAAAAAAAAAAAAAGCCAAGTTTTAACATGCTGGGATCTGAAAAGTTGTGCTTACGGCGCCTGCAGCAGAAACACCCTCCAGTCTGAGGTTTTCAGCTTCAGCACGTTGGGCCGCTTGCTGTAGTCTGTGGCTCGGGTGGCCAGAGCGTGGTGGATCCGCACTGCGTTCTTCAGGTCCACCTCAGAAATGTCTGCATCGGGCTTGTACTCATCCTGGAAAGGGGGAGGGGGGGGGGGGGAGCGTGAATCATTTCACCGACAAATTTCATATCAGGTTTCCTACCAGCAGAGGGAGACACACGCACACACAACAGAGTAAACACACTTGTTTTCTTTCTTAAGCCACATATACACATGCACAGTGACTGTGTGTGCACGCAGGAAGAGGATGTATGAACCCAGTCAGCTCCTTTTGTCTTTCTTAAGTGCCTTCAGTGCAGACTCCAGGTCAGCTGCATGGCCTTGCTGGGCTGTAATCAGCTGTTGATCTACACACTCACGATGCGTGGTTAAACCAAGACGTACATTCTCAAGACAGCATTTAAACTGGTTTAGCCATGTGCGGAATGTTTTCCTGCTATGTTTTCCATGAAATCTTCATGTGGTCTTTCTACACCTGGGTTAAGGTTTGGATGCTGGTGAAAATGCACTGTTTGATGGCTTCATCTGACTTCAGCCTAATCGTTTTGTTGGTGTTGTTTTGCATTATGCACTTTCAGAATGAATACAAAAATGATGTCACTCAGTGTCAGAAGTCTAACAGCACCATCGATTATATTTAAATAAACTAAATACAATTTAATATTGAAATTAGGATGAAGCCTCCTTGCTGCAGAGCTTCTGAACCGCAAGCAACCATCCACACACACACACACACACACACATACATATATATATATATGTGTGTGTGTGTGTGTGCGTGTGTGTATGTGTGTGTGTGTGTGTGTGTGTAAAGTACAGATGAATGCATTCCACCCATGTTTCCAGTAAATCCTCTTTGAAAAATTGTCAAATCACCCCATAGTGTCGTAGGGCTAGATTTCACTGTTTTTCGCTTCACTATACACTCCTCATCTCACTCTTCTGAAATTGCAAAAAACATAAGTGGAGCAGACATCACAAACTGACAATGTAGGAGTGAGTATCCTCCAAGTCAGGACGGCGCCACCGCCTGTCCAAATCACCCGGAGGACGTCTAAAATGCCGTGTGCGAACGTCGCACGCAGACACACAGACTTGGCTGCTGCTTGGCTTGCTGTGAAAAATCTCAAAAGCACTCAAAAGGTGATTCTCACTGCATTGTCTGGAGTTCATACGGGGGAGAGGCTTTAATGATCCCAATCCTTCTAAAGCGCACTAACGCACACACAGACAGACACAGACACACACACACACTCGCACAGTGACAGCAGCGGTGGAAGAGAGTGTTTCTATGGTAACAGAGCAGAGGACGAGGGATGTGGTACCTTCTGGAGATACAAGATCATCCCCTTCAGGACGGCATAAAACTTCTTCCAACCCCGGCGACCCCTCGGCGCTGGAAGAGAGAACAAGATTTACCGACGTGTTCGCATTAAAATGCGACTCGTGTCGGGATGGCAGAGTGTCCAAGCAGTCAGTCAGTCAGCCAGCTAGCCAGCCAGTCGGCCCTGCGTGTCTGTCGGTATAAAAACTACACTCACTGCGCTTGCCGTCCATGTCCGCGTGGCTTTTCCGGGTCAGCACGCCGTGTTTGTACGTGACGGCGTTGAGGAGGATGGGGATGGCGATGAAGGGGTTGTTTCCGTCCGTCACCCTCGCCACGCGTTTGCTCCCGCCTTCGCACTGCTCCTCCACCAGCTCCGACAGACTCTTCCTCAGCTCTTCCTCCTCACTGGACACAAGCACACACACACACACACACACACACACACACACACACACAGACATTCTTACCGTTCAACCTGCAAACACCTGAATTCAAGTAGGTGCTGCTAGACGGAAAACAGAAACAAATACTCACACAGCCCACTCGAGCTTCTCATTCTTGATTGAGTTATACAAGACCTGTGAGAGAAAAAAAAGGAGTGGGACAAATTCTAAATAGGCAGGTTTTAATTTTTGCTTCCTCCACTGCTAGAGGATTACAGTTAAAGCATGTGAATCTGAAAGAAGGAGACGTTACCTTTAGAAGGTCTTTAGGGAAATCCTTGCCATTGTTGAGACCATCTAGATTACTGATAAACTGTTGACAAGACATCTTCTTCCCAATGTTCTGACAAGAGCAACACAAAAACGACACAATTCAGTTCTGCCATTGAAATTTTCAGTTGATACCCTCATGTCTTTCCAACAATTCTGCGGCGCAGAAAGGTTTCAATCTCAAGTCAGCTCATGACTTGGAAAAATTGTGAGTGCAATCTTCCAACTGTACACTAGATGGCATTGTAACGTAGCTATACCGCGTGGTAATAAAGGAGGCCCTCGGTCTTCACCACTCATGGAGCCCATTTCATTCTTTGCTTTTGTTTCCCTTTTTAATTAAGATGCAACATGAGAGGTTGAAAAGAGAATAATCTGTTTATGTAAGTGTTCTTCTCTCGGTACACCCTGTCTTTGAACAGCAGAGGGAGTCATTTAAATACTCTTTAGTTTGTGGTTAATTTAAATTCTCTCAAAGGGTTCGAAAGAGAAAGAGCAGGGAAAAACGAAATAGTTATGCAATCTACTGAATGTGTGTTACCACATATTTTTGAAAAGATACCTTGGGTTTTCATGCACATATCGCCATGATTGGTTTTATTGATTATTGAAAAAGTTGGGGTGAAACTACAAAATAAAGAGCAAGTCCGTTTATGAAGGCCAACACCATTTGAATTACAATAAAGGTCTTTTAATTGTATTATAGGTCATTAAAGTTTAATGTCCAAATATTGCCTTAAAACATCTATTTTTAGACATTTTTCCCAATAGAAATTAAAGAGAAATAAATTAGAGGGGGTGGCACAGGGATTGATGAGGACAGCGTTAGAACTACAATAATACTTACCACCTGCAGGGTAAGATAAAGACATCAGGGGGCCAGAATTGGTTAGCAGGGGAGGGATTTGACAGGGAAGAAAAGGAAATTGAAAGAGAGAGAAACGGCCATTAGTTAGAGGTGGGATATTCATTAAACTTGTGAATAGAGGCCGAGTGCAGTCGAGGCTGGGGAGAAGCACAGGAACACGACCTATGATAGTGATGAGGTTATGTTGGCCGGGGCCAAGGCGCTCCTGTTCCAACCAGCTGAGACTACTCGGGGAGAGCAGAGGCACAGAAGCAGGTCAGAAAGTAGGCCGGAGAGACGCGAGTCGAGGCGAGACGGAGCGAGGGGGAACAAAGACGACGCGGACTGAGAGAGAATAGCAAACTGGGTTTTGGCTGTTTTCACACAGGCTAGTTTTTTGGAATGGAATGCAGCACACATGACCCGCGTACTGCGTAGTTACGTCTCAATTGTTGCCGAGTTTAGCGTTACATCAGACTTTGCTTTTTTTGTTTTTGCAATGGGGGAGTTGTGTAAACATGACGCACCAGGTCTTTTCTGGCTGGTCGTCATGGAGACGTGACGCTCGGCCAGTGCTGCAACATTTGGACTGGGGTGAAAACAAAAGTGTGTGTGTGAATGTTGAAGAAAAACCCAAACAACGCGTCATTTAACACATCCGGGGGGGGGTGCGTGCGTGTGTGAGAACAGCCTGAGACATGCCACGGTTCAAAAGGACTGATGGCTACAGGTAGATGGCAGGCGCGGCCAGACCTGCGGGAGACAGAGAAAGATAAAGACCTCCAGTAACTCACATGTCCGTGCAGGTCTGTGTTGAGCAGCATGAGGGCACAAGTCAATGTGTGGGCTCCATCTGCAGCCACAGACAACACATTAGGTGAAGGTCAGAGAAAGGTCAGGCAACGTCCACAAAAGTGCAATCTTGCAAATTCCACCATCGTGCATCGACAAGCAAATCAGTCTGAGATCTAAACTGATGAGCCACTGTGGCATTTTTCAGAATGTTGTTGCTGCATTTATGTATTTGTGGTTCTATTGCAAAAAATATCCAATCATTTTAAGGGGATGGAAATAAATTGCTTCCTATAGTCCAGCTACAGCAGTTGCCTGGGCCTTGCATGTGGAAAAGAGAGCAAAGCTTGCAGCAGCAACTCTAACCTTCGAAGGTGGGCGTCTGTGGGTTGCACTGGCAGAAGCGTCTGGAAAAATGCACAAGGACCCTCTCTCTCTCCTGCGTCTCTCCCATGAGTGGAAAAGCCTTTAAGAAGCTCCTGTTGCACACAAATAAATCCGAGAGGTCGGCAGCAGGTCAAATGTCTGCCAGTAATGCGACTTAGGAAAAAATAAATAATATGAAAGAGCAACTCTTGAGTCTTGAGGCTTGCAGTTAACAGCTGGGTTGGAAAAAACGAATACATTTGGTTGTGGAGCAAAAACAGCCACCGTCAAACCGTGTTTCTAATTCTAAGTCATGCAATCTATAGCGGCGTGTCGTACGAGAGAATAGAACAGATGTACGTTATTGATTCTAAACTGAGAAACTGTGCTACGAAATTACAGTAATTAATAAGCTATACAGTACTTACAGAGGACTGAGTCACAACATTGGTCTCTGAGTTTAGGAATGAATTGAGCGCACGTTCGAACTGAAAACAAACCCATTACAGTCTGTAAATGCCGACAGGAACTGACTGGTTTTGTGAGCCTGCACGTACACCAAATGCTGTTGGTGTGAAAATTGATTCAATCCCAATCCACCAATAACTGTCTGTGGATACAAAGTCAGCTCAAAGAACCACTGGGATAATCTATTTAACTAATGTAAATGTCCGGCATTTGAAACTGAGGGGGGTCAACCACTGTTCAATATGCACTTTTGGTATGCAGAACTTTCAGATTTATTGTAAAACATGTCTGTGAGCAGTTTATATGCTTTGTCTTTGAGTTGGCTCCGTCAGCGTTTCCGAGGACAATATGAATTAGAAACATTCTCTTTAGAGTTCTTTTCAGTTCATTTTTAGATGCATTAATATTGTTCCAATGTGATGAATTACTGCTAGACTACAAGTCATCTGAACTTCATTAAGACTGCAAAGTAATTTGTTAGAGTGCAGTTTTCTCACAAAGGAATCTAGAACATTGACCCGTGATCTTCCCAATTTTAGGTTGACTAGGTGACTTAAAACACGGTGTCTTAGCTGAACCAGTATAAGTAAGATGATGGGACAGCATCACTACACTCACACACGACAGCTTGATTGGAATCAAACTAAATGCCTTTTGAGTGGTTACGCACAACACTGAAGACTTTCCAAGTTGTGATGGTTTGTTACCTCAGCGCTCGGTCGAGTGACAGGTCAGAGAGGTCAAAGAAACTGAGGTACTCCGAGGCCACCAACTGGCTGAAGTCATTGCTGCGGAGACAGAAATGACATTTTCACATTAGAAAGGAAAAAAAGGCGCAATGACATTTATCCATCCTCTCACGCTCACTCCTGCAGCCAAGTTCACCTCACATGCACGTTTTTGGACTGAGGGAGGAAGCCGGAGAAGCCGGAGAAGCCGGAGCGTACCTCCACGGTCCCCTGCAACTCCACACAGAAAGGTCATGACCTTCTTGATGTGCTAACTACCATATACAGTATATACACATACATATACAGCATATATATATATATACATATACACTGTATATACACTACCAGTCAAAAGTGTGGACACTTAATGTCTTTTCTTTCATTCTCATGACTATTGACATTGCAGTTTCTCACTGAAGGCATCTAAACTACGTATGAACACACATGGAATTATGTAGGAAACAAAAAAAAAGTGTATCATAACTCAAACACATTTTATATTTAAATTTTTCTAAATAGTCACCTTTCAGAAAAAGCATATTTAGAGTTATTGAACGTGTTTTTCTTTGCTGCATAATTCCATATATCTTGCTCATATATTTGATGTCTTCAGTATCTATCTGCAGTGTAAAAAGTTATAAAGATGCATGAGAAGGTGTGTCCAAACTACCATAAACACACACACTATACTGACCAGGGATGCAAACTATCGATTCATTCATTAATCGTTAGCTGATTGACCTTATCGATCAATTAACGATTAATTAGATGAGCGGCGATTTTTCCTAAATGTCAAGAAACACAATATTTAACCCTTAAATAATGTTTAGGGTCCAATGTGACCCATTTTTACATTGGAGAACAGTAAAAACACCCTAAACATTTATCCTCTGACTTTAAGTTCGGCTTCTAATGGGTCACATTTCAACTTTTTGTTTTTAAAAGTTCTCCAAAAGTAACTTGTTCTAGGTATATTGTGACCATCACAGTATCTAAAGGTGAATTGCTCTATCCTGCCACTACAATGTTATAATAATGATATTAGCTGCTTGTGGAAAAAATGTTCAATTAATTGCGACTAATTTAATTTAATTTAATTTAATTTAATCAATTATATTTTTAATCAACAATTAATCGATAATCTATATATACAAACAAACACACATATACATACATGTATATCTAATATATACATATATCTTTGTATGTGCATATTAAAGAAATTAGTTTCTAATTTAAAAGTGCAGTCTGCTGACCTGCACAGGTGCAGCCATGTGTGTTTGTGTTTGTGTGCTCACTTCTTGCCCAGGTGTCTGGCCACGTCGCAGCGTTTGAAGCCCTCCAGGTGATACAGGCGCTTGGCCAGCCTCTTGGCGGCCTCGCTGTCGGCTCGGCAGCCATTGGCCAGAGTGTCGGTGCTGCCGCGCTCCAAACGCTCCAGACTGCCCAGCTCGCAGTCTTCCGAGTCAGACAGCACGTCTGTGAGGTTGGCATCACTGGAAGAGAGAGAGGGAGAGGGAGAGAGAGAGAGAGAGAGAGAGAGAAAGAGAGAGAGAGAGAGACACACACACATGAGCAGGCACAAAGGTTAATGAAGGGAACACATGTCCACAGTTGCATGCCCACCCTCTTAAAATGAGACAGAGGAAACTCAATTATATGAGACATATGTTCACTCACACTCTCTCACGCACACGCGCGCACACACACACACACACACACACACACACACACAAAACAAAACAAAAGTCAAATGAGGTTTAAAAGGCTTTAATATGACAGTGACCCAGTTTCACTTTCACTTAAGGTCTTGCTTTAATGCAGTGTATCTAACAGCCCATTTTAATTCTGCAGAAGCTTCACAATCTTCTGCCAAACCCTCACCCTCTAATCTCGCCATTAACCTTTCGACATAATTAGAATGAAAGCACTTTTAATATTAAAATGTAAAAAAAATCCAAATGCGACTCCACTATTTTAGGCGAGCCTGGAAGTTAACTGAGCGATGGGTTGTGTTTAAAAGGTCCACATTGTGAGCAGACTGCATGTCAATAGCGAGCCCAGGAGAAAAAACAGCCATCCTCAAAGTGAACGTTTTAAATATCCGTTTTATACTCATCATCGGACTCCGCCTCGACACTGAATGCCTCCCTCTGTGTTATCATCTGGCGTGTCTTTCCTCCAGAAGCCTGACTCCACCGAATCAGACCCCCGAGGACTTGTCACGGTTAAGAAAAAAATAAAATCAGCTGCCAAACAGTCGACGCTTGAGAGGAAGAACAGAGCTTCCATTGCAGAGCTATGTATGAATGACAAAACGCTGATGTCGACGTCGATACCGCAGACTGACACTGTATCATGTGCCGGTTGATTCAACCTGACGTGCACTAGTGAGGTTTATCATCACTGAAGTTGCACAGGCTGACATTCCATTGGATTTGTATGAGAACTTGGACAAGAGTTGCAACAGAAATGCCTTCGTACCTGCGGCTCTCCATTAAAGTATCTGATAAAAGCAGCACGAGGTCAGAATAGCCAGTCTACATATTGCACCTTCATCTTGGGTTTATTTGTATTACTGTGATACTCCATGTTTATTCTGCAACACCAATGGCCCTGTATGCACAGCAAATATGTATTACCTTTTGGGCACAAAAAAGAAAAAAATGAACAAAAACTTGAAGATTTAAGCTAGAGACGAAAAATTAAAGCAACAGCAACGTTTGCTACTGTGACAATTACACCTGATTTAACATCCAAAGAATAACTGGAAACGCAGCATTTCATTTAAATAGAATTAGGCCATCGGCCCAAGCAGAGTCTTGCTGAGCGACATCGTTTTGATGAAGTGCCTAATCAGGCCAGTGCCTTACTTCCTGTAAAGTGTGTTGCTCAAAGAATCAATAGCGTATTAATCCGTGCCTTATTTATTCATCACTCCTGACGGAGATCAAAACACTGAGCTTGTCCACCACTCCGCACACAGCGCTCCCCTTCACGGTGGAGTCCATCAGTGGAAGTTAATCAGCCTTTTAATGGAACACTAAACAACGAGTCTAGTTTCATTGAACTGCTAAAGAGAACCTGTGAGTGTTTCTACCTCACGGCCGTGAACGAGAGAGCAAATCCAGGCAAAGCAGGTACATTTTTTTTAATATCTCTTGTGAAAAGAAAACAGTTGCTGAATTCAACCACCAAGGTAATGTGCCATCTGTATTCATTCCTTAAAGATGTCGCATCGAGCACTCTATACGGCATTGACTCATTTCCTGTGTATGTGCATCTGCATGGCACCATAAGCACTCTTGCTAGATGATTCAGATGCGCTTTTTTTTTTTTTTTTTTTGCATAATCTGATCAGCCCAATTGCATTACCGGCACAAATTTAATACGCTACGCACTGCAGCAGGAGGGGACATATTCGAGCGGTTACCATGAATACAGCGGAAGCTCAGTGTCCAGGAATAATAATAAAAAAAAGTGGTGCTAATGCCATTGTCCATCACGGCGTGTGTACATCATGTGGCCCACGCGGGCAAACAGAAAAACACAAGCGACACAAACGGCAATGACAAAGAGAGGCAGTGTCCACTGAGCTGGAGCCGGTTCCCAGCATTAAACATGCTAAACTGTTTACTAGGCATTTCCATACAGTGGGAATCTACAAAAGGTCCCGACTTCATCGCCCCAGGCAAGGTTAAGCGGGTCCCGTCACGGTTGATTCATACGACTCTTGAAGCCGCCTACAATCTGCTCCCCTGACGTGATGCACTGGAAACCCCAGCCGGCGTCTGACCGCCACCGCCACCCTTCCCAGGAGTCATCGGGGGACACACAGCCCCCCCAAGATTAGAAGGCGGGGTCATGCAAACTCCACAAGCTTATCGTGATGGTACACAAGGGGCAAGATTGCAGATAGACAGAGTTTGGGTGAGTCGGATGTCTGGGCCCGTCCTTGGGGGCAGGGTGGGGATTGTGTACATCCGGCTGGAGTAAAAACCACCAGGCTTTCATGTGGCCAAAGAGTCGGCGGAGGTGGTTTTTGGAGGATCTCTGCATCTGGATTTCGTAAAGCCGCCCTCTGGAGACATTCTGGACAAACCCAGCAGGGAGGAGACGTCTGATTCAGAGCGAGAGTCTGTCGTCTCAATCAACTACACGTCCTTACTCAGGGTTTTTTAAACCCTTCTCCCTAACTAACCCAATGACTCACACAACTAATTGTTGAAAAGAAAAAAAAGGACAAAACAACAACAACAGACAAATAGGGGAATATAGAAATATTGTTTAAATTGTCAACGCAAATATAAATACACTCAGGGGGCCAATTCACTCAAAATGAAATGAATCTGTAGTGAAGCATCAGAATACGGTTATGCTCCGTCTCCATGATGAAATTGCTTTCGCTCGTCTGACAGTATTAATCCACGGGCCGCGGAGAGACCTCATAAATCATTCAAAGCTCATATCTGTCAGAGGGGCGAGTGGGGGTGGCGAGTTGGAGGGGCGGGGGGCATTTGCACGATGCCAGGCACTGACACAAGTAGCCAACGCACACAAACACAAGAGTCGCAGTGAGAGGAGCACAATATAAACTGTCAGATATGGAGCTCGGGCCAATTTTCTGAGGGCCAAGTTGTCCCGCTGAAAACCTATTTGTCACTCCAGGCGAGCAGCTCCACATCGTATCCCCAGGTCACGTATTCCACCACATTCCCCGGCGCTCACACACACACACACACACACACACACACACACACACACACACACACACACACACACACACACACACACACACACACACACACACACACACACGGCGGGTGCGCGAGGTGCGTGTGAGCGAATGTGTCAAGAGATGGAGCATGATGGTGCACGCAACTGACTCACGCTCGGTAATCTGCTGCGGCCGTGCCCACACCCACCAGGTGTGTCTCCCAGCCAAGTGTGTGCATTTGTGTGTGTGTGTGTGTGTGTGTGTGTGTGTGTCAGCGGCATCTTCCTTTAACATAAACCACCATTACAGGATTAAACTTGATTACAAAATCCCCTATTTTAAGCTGATTTTCCACAAATTCTGATCATAGTGCGACTGAGGGACACATACTGAGAGAAGCACACTGCATTTGTCAGACTACTAGACTGTGCTGGTTTAGCAATGCAGGCAGGCAGGCAGGTAGGAGACACAGCAAACAAAGAAATGCCACAAAAGTTGCAACATATGTTCCCATCACGTGCATGAAGCACTGTGTGTGTGTGTGTGTGTGTGTGTGTGTGTGTGTGTGTGTGTGTGTGTGTGTGTGTGTGTGTGTGTGTTTCTGTGTGTCTGGCCGCCAGCTGAGGCCACAGTTTGGTGAGGGGGCAGAATCAAAACGACAGGCTCATAGGAATCAGTCATGAAAACAAAATCCAAAAACGAGAGAGAGAAGTCCTTCAAATAGACAAAATGTCATGCATGACAGTGTGAATAATGCTGTGAGAAAGCTCTCCTTGAATTGTGATTGATACTTTAAAGCAGAAACAAATCATCCCCAAAGTCTAAATCCACTGCTGCAATTAGCAGGCACTCGGAAAGCAAGCAAACACAACGACACCTTCCGGAGTTTCGTGTCTCAATTCTGCTGTCTAAGCGAAACATATATTTGCAGATATATGACAGAAGCGGCAACCCACCGCAAAATTCGGTTTAATGTAACGTTGCGGCTCAGTATTTCCACTTTGCCACGCAGCAAAACATCACTGTTACTCCCATTTGGCTGCTGCTGCGGCTCAAACTTTAACAATCCCCGGTGCGGAGGAGTCAGTCAGTCAGTCAGTTACAGCACTTACAGGATTTGCAGCAGAAAGTCGAAGTGAACATCATATTCCTCTTTCCACATCGTCCCGGGGCTGGAATAGGAAGTAGGGAAATCAGCGGGTTCGAGGTCCGGTCCGCCCGCCTCATCAGCCGGCGGTCGCAAGAGCCTCCATCGGATCGGATAGGATCGGATCGGCTCGGCCCGGTTCGTTCAGACCAGCAAAAGCAGTCTAATCAGAATCCTCCGCGGCGGAAGTGAGCGCCGGCCTCATACATAATTATTGGAGCTCTTCGCAGATGACAAATCGGGGAGTGAAGCGCGTTATCTCGGCGGGTGTGTGTGTGCGCGCGCCCCCGTGCGTGCGTGTGCGCGTGCGTGTGTTTTGGTGTTGAGGAGTTTGAAGTAGTTCCTTCAACTTTGTCGGCTGGTTGGCTGCAGGCTCCGCCGAGGAGGATGTTGGGGGCGGAGCTACCGGACCGACCGACCGAGGCTTTTTCCTGGAGGACCTTCCGAAGCTGAGGCTCTACAATGGCCCTGTGTGTGTCCGAGCCAACACGGCTTCCTCTGCATATAAGTAGGGGGATGGGCGGAGGATTGGGGGGGGTGGACGGAGCTCGCAGATCAGTTCAATATCAGCGGGGCGTCCGATCGGGAAGCAGCACAGCAAACAGCTTTCCTGTCTGCAGCCATTATATGGAGCTATTTTTGGACAGAGCTGGAGTATGTTACTTAATGAGACCCTGCAAACCTCGGGGTGGAGGAGGAGTGAACCCACCTAACCTTGACAGGTCTAGGAACAGAGTTGGGCGGGAAAAGTTGATTTATGTGGTTGGCAATACATTTATAACTTTTGTTTAAAAAGTTAGAGCCATAGATTTGTGTTGTTCTAAACTATCTCATAATCATAATAACGTTTCCATAATAGGTGAACTATAATATTACTGCCAAAGCCAAAATCCTCTGGCATCTACAACTGCTGCTGCCTCCACTTTTAAGGAAGAGTGCACCACAACATGCCGTCTCTAATTGGTGTTTTGTGATCTTACAAAGGGCGCTGATAATACTCCCAGGTTGGTGACAACATCCTGAGCGAGGTGTTCAGACCACCCACTGAGATAAGATACAGAGCTCTGTCATTTATTCTCATTTCCTTTTTTTATTTGCAAGCTGTAATAAAGTGAAGTTTAAAATGAACATGAAAATACAGTGTGCAACCTCTGAGGCAGATGGTCGTATAAATAACTATCAGACACTTGGTGATGGACTATGTACCCAAGACACAGACCAACAGACCTGTCTGTATAAGGCACACTGACTCATCTTTGCATGCAAACCCTAAAACCAGCCACCTAAACTCATCCTTCCTCTTTCTTAACTGCTGGAAAGAAGAACAATAGAAATAGCAGAGGAAGAAGAGGGGTCAAAAGAGCATTCTACATTAAGGGATGAGAGGGAATAGGGGACCAGAGATAAATCTCCCAAGTTTCTGTATTTGGACCGAAGAGAAGTTTAAACAAGTCACATGATCAACATGTTGTTGTTGTTTTGTTTTTGTTTGTTTTGTTTTTTTTTTTTGGGGGGGGGTTGCAGCCAATTGTGATTTCCCTGACAACAGCTGAAACTAGGAGTTATTGAAGCAGTTCAACACAGTGACTTAACATTTGCCACGGACAAATTGACCGGCCTTTGTTTCAGGCAGCAAAATTTATGGACTCAGTCATGCACAATTCTTATAGCAACAAATAAAAAGCTATGCTTATTCCATGTTTCAGCCATTAGCCTGAACTAAGTACGTCCATATTTTGAGTCATTCCATCACAACTGTTCATTCAGCCAGAATAATGAGGAGAAGTTGAATCCCAGAGTTTGCATCACTGCTTTGCATTACCGCATCTGCAGATTGATGACATGCCACTGATTCAAGACAATACTTTCAAGCCTGGCTCGCTGATTTTACAATCGATCGTTGCAGCCAGATAACGTATATCACGGCCGTGTTTATGACTGATGGTAAAATAAGAGCATTAGACAGACAGGGGGGGATTGGTGAAGCGTCAGCAGTTAATGCAGGCTTTGTATGAGACCACTGTGGTGGAAGCAGAGCTGAGCCGGAAGGCAAAGCTGTCAATTCGCAGTCCCTCAAGTACGGTTTGGAGCTTTGGGCAGTGAGCTGCTGAAAGAATGAGTTCACTTATAAAAGTGTCTGAAATTAGTTCTCTCCATGGGTTGACTGGGATCAACCTTGACGTTCCACATCTTCTATCCATTCCAGGTTTTTATCTTCATCACAGACTCACTCGGTACACTAAGCCCTCTGTTTACAATCTTCAAAAAGAAACACTTCATGTTAGCTTCCTGCTACAACTAGTGCTTTGTTGTATTTGGAAAAGGGATTAAATATGGTGTTACTAAAGCAAAGTGGTCTTAGAGATGGAGGGTATATTGGAGAAAATATCCATCTATTCATTTTAATATATCACCACCAAAGCCTACTTACCATATATGTGTATTATGGGGCCTTTTTAATGACAAATGTGACCAAAATAGAGCGGTAAAATGCTAAAGACACTTACAAGTGTACATAAATATACAATAAAAATCACGTATAAATCAAATTATTATCATATCAGCAACAAAGAGTAATAAATACAACTTTAGTTGTATTTATAGAAAAAAAAAAAACAAACGCTCAGATTGAACTCGGCTGCAGAGTTTGGGCAATGACGCCCCCTGCTGACTGGGTGAGGTCATTGTTTAATTGTGTGGGACAAAACGTGCAAACAGCTTCATCAACAAAAGGAAAACTCCTGTGTCATCACCTGCCACAGAGTCAAAGATGACAGCACGCCGGGAGCCGGGTGGCCGTGTGTGTGTGTGTCTGTGTGTGTGTGTGCCTCATCTTTGACTCAACACAAAACTGTTGACAGACCCAGGCGACTTATTGAAGGAGCCTGTGGTAAGGAAGAAAAACCTCACTCAGCCATAACAGTCACGGCTACAGCAAGACTGTGCAATGTGTCATAGAGCAGGCAGGATATTAATAGACGGGGAGAAATATGCCGGTGCTGAAATGATTCACTTAGTGTGTGTGTGTGTGTATGTGGTGAGATGGTGCAAGACGCTATTTGGATATTGGTGCTTGTGATGCAAGTGTGTGTGCTTGTTACATTCATGTCTATGATGTGTGTACCGCTGCGTGTCTGCATCGCTGGCTGAATGCGAGCCAGGAGAAGGATAATCTGCAGGATGTTACAGCGGCGCTATAGGAGCGGGCTGAGGGTTTTATGCCGAAAATGACTGATCTGGGAAATGTGCGTGTCGGTTCAAGTGAGAAGCCGAAGGAAGGTTCAGATTCAGCATGTGAACCAAAGATATGGAAGCTCTCGTATTTGTGTCGTTGAGAGGGCATTAAGATGTACAAGCATTATGCACATTTTTGTTTGTGCAAGCACGCTGCCGGCCGGCCCTCGTGTCTTTCATGTGGGTGTGTGTGTGTGTGTGTGTGCGCGTGCACGCGTGCTTCTGCACTTGACAGTGTGCATGAAAGAGATTAGTCCACACAGCAGAGCTGCTCCTCTGATATGGAAACAACCGCTGCGCCTGGCTTTTATCTGCTCGGCTTGGATCTGGTAGGCTTGAGGGAAAGGAGGGTGGGCGGGGGGGCCCTCATACTTGCAACGTAGCTCCCACAGTGACATGCATATGCATGCATATGTGCATAGTGCATGTGTGCACGTAAGCAAATGCATGCTTAGATTTCGGGGTGCTTCCACTGACAGTAGCAGAATGTTATTTTTGTGCTCTGAGTGCTGAGTACTCAGGTAGCATAACTCCGTCTTGGGCATTTCTCTGTGTTTGTGTGCACTGATGCAACATCTCAGAGAGTTATTGCATAAGCAGTGTTTAAATGGTTGGCTTCACTCGGTGGACGCATGTAACTGAATCTAGTTAAGCATGAGCGAGCGATAACCTGCAAGAACAAACAAGCATGTGTGTGTGTGTGTGTGCATGCATACAGGCAGGCAGTTTGAGGTTCCAGCTCAGTGGTCACAGCACCACCATGCAGATACACAACCCTGTCAGGTGACCGGCTGTGAGTGACAGTGTAATCTAAAATACACCCACCACTGACATGACAGGTTGACGTGAGCTACACGGCTTGCAGACCGAAGTACATGAGAAATAACAAGCAGGTTTGCCGGCTGACAATCGTGGGATCGTTGATCTGCTGAGGAAAACATCTGACTGCCATGTGTTGCATTTCTCGTCTTCAACACGTGAACTGGCTCCTGTGTGGGACACAGGCAGGTTTGTGAGGAGGCCTGGCATTAAGAAATCCAGAAAATAATTAAGTTTTTTTGTTTGTTTGTTTTTGAGAGCGAGAAACAGATGTTGTGTCCACCAGGAATCAATTTAGTCACTGGTTTGCATTTATCTGATTTTTTTAAATGACATTAATACGTTACACTGGGTCATATGACACGACTACTACTTCCACACACACTATAATGACATGTGCATGTATAAATGCAAAAAAAAAACAAACAGTCAAATGCTTTAGAAACAGATTAAAAACTGTGCAGGACCCTCTATGATATGAGTGTAATGCCTGACCTTCTCACAGCAACCCTCCCACTGTGACTGACTTTTAGCTGAAAAAACACTGTGTTCCTCCTTTCATCCTCCACGTCAGCAGAAGGATCTGCAGGGGGAGTTTGACTTGGGGTCAGATTAGATTTCTTCTCTCCACTGGGGGTGTCACTGAGGCTCGGCCTGTCTCTAATGGATATTGAAGCCTGAATATTTGACAGATTCTGCACACCAGGTTCATGAAAACTTTAGTACAAGAATTCAAAGCCGCCTACATCGGTTTGAGTGTTCCGACTCAACATGTATCAGATATCCAGTTGTTTCCTTTTGATCGATGCTTTGCAAAAATGTTCAATGTTTAAACTGACTATCTTATGGTTTAAAAAAATGACTGTGACAGTTGCACGTCATAGGAGACGGAGGAGATATGGGGTTTGGGGTATGTTAAACAAAGCTGATTTGTGACTCCCTGACAGTGCGTCTGCCGTAGTTTGAGTCACATTCTGTATGTTGATCTGGCTACATGTTCCTCATTTTGCAAGCACACTAGCACCTAAATCCTGCTAGTACTATTGATGGTGATAAATCTAACTTTCGGTTCTCCAAATCTGACTGAAATGTCAAATAATATCTTACTGCTAAACAGTTCAGTGCAAACGTTCAGCACATGTGGATGGAAAATTTAAACCGACAGGCGTCACGAGGCTCATGTCTGTGAGTTTTAATATCTTTACAGCTACCGGCTGGATTTGCCATAAGCCTGGCAGCAATATGATTTCAGCTGATCCATCTGTTTACAGAATGAAACACGCAGTGTTTTTACAGAAGGCGTAAAAACACTGCGACATTGCAGTCGATTACACCAAAAATGTTAAACTCCTTCAAAGTGTGACGGGCAAAACATTCTTTTTTTTTTTTTAAACGACAGAAAATCTGGACAACACGCCAGAGCGTGCTCTCAGTGAGCCGCGAAGCGTCCAAATGTTTGACTGATTCAACTGTGTTTGGCTGATTAACTTGCCACGTTTCATCGCTTGCTTTCCAGCTGCTCCGTGCAGCAGTGAAAAAGAGAGACTGGCTGGCCATATGTGAAACTGTGCCAGTTCTGTGGATACACACTGAGGGGTGGAAAAAAAAAAAGAAAAATAGGGGAATGAACGGTAATAAGCAGCAGCATGAGCACGCAGCAGGGGTAATGGAAGAAGGGGGGAATATGAAGATGAAGGTTGGTTGGTCAACAAAGTAAGAAGAAATGAAGTCGGAGGCGGGGGGTGCGGGTGGGGTGCGGGTGGGGTGGGGGGGTTGTTTGCGGGCTGCAGAAAACAAAGGAAGCACAGAACCAGCGAATGTGATTTCTGTGCATAGATGTCCTTTGGTATTGTTGCGATTAGCATTTCTATCCATGTTAGAATTCAATTAGAAAAGCAAATTTGTTTAAAAAAAAATATATATGCACCCCCCCCCCCCCATCACCCCCACCCCTCCGCTCTGGAGAATAATGCAACAAAACAAACAGTCTCCACCATGATTTGGGATTCTAAATAATGGCTTTTGCCATTACTGTGAGCTGCAGTCGGAATACTAATGTGTGCAGTGTTTCTCCTTTTCATGTAAACTGAAGGAAAAAAGAGTTAAATGACCATCAAGGACATCTAGTTTAGGATAAACGAGTCACTGGGAGGGAAGTACAGACTAGACTATCCCTTTAGGATTGACGAGCAGATGCAGCCACTCTAGACTTTAAGTGCTCCGACGTCTGGCAAGCTGCTACCATCGAGCAATTATTGCTCACTTACTCACACATTCACTCTGAACAACCCTGCTGGGCAGAGGGAAGCTGGAGACGATGATGTCATGACATAAACAATAGCTCATTCAGCTTGGCGCTGGTGGTCAGGAAGCACGGCTGTGCTTTAAGGACAACATCTGTAAATGGGGAGAGGGAGAATGTGGACGAGGGGGTGGGGGGGGGGGGGTGGGGGGGTGAGCTGGCATCGAGAACTCTTGGCTGTGGCCGCGGACGCCCCGGGAGTCTGAACACCACTGCTGGCAGCGGAGGTGAGATGATGATGATGATGATGTTCTGAGGTCTGGTCTGTGCAGCTACATGGGAGAGTGAGTGGCTGCAGAGCGACTGAGGCCTGGTGAACCAGACCAAGCGCTCCTCCACTGTCCTCTGCTGTCGTGTCAGCTGGTGTTGCGTTTCAGCAATTCATAGGCGTCTTTGTCAAATGATGGAAGAGTGTAAAGAGTATGAAATGTCAACATTGTCATACATATCAACTGTGTGAGGATCCTGCTGCAGCCTCAGTCAGTTATCCACTGCGCTGACAGGCACCCTTATCTTAAATCCCTCTTTAAATTTATCTTCCCGATGAATGCACAGTGCCACTCTTAAACGTCCTCCTTTTCCATCCTCGACTGTATCGTTTGTCAAGTATAAAACCCTTTCGGAATCGGCCACTGCTGCTGCTGTTGCTGAGGTTTCCCTCTCACAGGTGAACACGTTGACTTGAGCAAACACAACAGACACATCCCCGTCCACGTTACGACCAGGTTGATGAACCGCTGCGTGTCAGAAACCACAATCCTGCTGCAGAAGGACCTACTGACTCCATCTACAAAGCATCATTTTTAGTTATTTGTGAATTCATTTGCATTATTCAATGCCTCATGTTGATAAAAATAAAAAAACATTAAACATAATTTAAGGCCTCGACGTGAAATTCCATTCTGAAGAAAAAGATCTTCACCCTCCTCCCTTTGTGCATCTAAAGCCAGCGCTCACCCTGACACCACCACCTGCTGGTTGAGCCAAGGTCAAAGCATATACAGTAACTAAGTACATATAGGGCCAAAGACAGTATCACTTTCAACAAAAGGACACACGCTAGATAGAATGTCACTTAATTATTCAATCTCTGATGAAAAGCGTTTGTCACTTAATGTATCAGAGCAGTTGTCTTTTTTTCTTAACGCATGTCTCATGTTCACAGATGGAGTTTGCACGTTTTCCATGCGCTTGCTTCGGCTCCCTCCAGGTGCTCGACCTTCAAACACATGAAGGTTAATTGGCAACAGTAAATTTGTGTCTCTGTGGTGGCCCCTGTGATAAAGTAGCCACGTGTCCAGGATCCCAGCCGCCCCGCCCTCACGCAGAGAGACAAAGCACATTCACAGCTACTGTAAATTTAGAGTTAGTCAATTACCCTAATGTGCATGTCATGGCATTGTGGGAGGAAGAGGAGTACCCATGCAGACACAGTAGAGAGGACACCATGCAAAGGCTCCAAGCACAGGAGCCGAACCTGCACCACCCTGTGAAATTTGTGCCATTGCTAATTCTAAACATGTCCATGCTGTTCTTCCATATGAAAGAATCCAAACAATCTGCAACATTTCGAGGAAATGTAAAAAAAAAAATAGATTCTTTTTTTACAGAAGATAAAATATGGTTGCATTGATGCATTTAGGCTCAGGTTATTAAATGTTGACAAGAAAAATAGTCATGATATTGCTAAAGGCTGTTTCAAATGAATGTTATTTTTTTAAAGGTCTCAAATTATTATTATTGGGTTTTTTTTATTTTTAAAAAAAGCAAGCAAATCTATATTTCAGACAACAGCCTGAGTGAATAATGGAATCTCATTTACACTTTCCATTTTTTGCTGGTAAAATAACCTATTGAGAGAACTACTAATCAATATGCAATCTATCAACAATTTCTGTCTGGATAGAAAATTCATCAAGTGAAGTAACAGTGGAGTTTCATATTAAGTCATATTTTGCCACTTGGTGCCACTGTAAATTGAAAACACTTCACATGGAGCAAAGCCCCAGTTTAACCATTAAAACCCCTCAAATGCAGATGAAAGCAAAGAAATCAGGCCCTTTTTTTTTGCAAAGAAAAAACCCCTCTAATTTATCTTGTGCAAATGTGTCTCAAATGTATTTCCCAGAGCGGTCCAACACTGGTCCTACCTGAGGGAAGTGGTCATGGCTCCACCGCCGTCCACGGCTCCCTGTGAGTCTGTATGGTATCCATTAGGGATGGCCCAGCGCCCGGGCTGGCTCAGCACGAACTCGGACCTGCTCCCAGGGATGGTGGTCCTCAGCGGGCTTCCTCCTTCGACTCCAGCGGCCACTGCTCCGGCCCCAGAGACACAGCCCTCCCTGGCCATGAGACCCTCACCCGGGGCGTCGTGTCCAGCCTCGGCCCCCTCTTGCTCCACAACAGTGGCCAGCTCAGGTTCTAAAAGTTCCGGACCCTGCAACAGTGCCCTCTGTTGGATGAGAGGCGTCAGTGGCGCCTCGAAGCTGACGCAGCTGTCTGTTTCGTCTGTGAGGGACAGCACGTCCAGGGAGTCCAGGCTGCTGTAGCAGGTACCGCCCCTCAGCAGCGCCGACTCCACGATGCGTTCAAACGTCGAGCTGAAGCCGTCTTTGTTGTCCACTACCCTGCTCTTCTCCTTCTCCCCTCCCTCCTCCTCCTCCTCTTCCTCCTCCACATCCTCTGGGCCATCAACCTGCTCTACAATCTGCTCAAACGCTGAGCTGAAACTGTCCTGGTTCTCCCCACCACCGCCGCTCTCTTTCTGCAGCTCGTCCTCCTCTTCCTCCACCTCCGTGTCGGCCTGCTCCACGCTCGTCTCAAAGTTGGAGCTGAAAGTGTCCAAGTGTGCCTGATTCGCTGACTGTTCTCCTCCTTCGTCCTCCTCAACGGCCTCGTCGTTCCCACCGATTCCGTTCGCCAGTCTGCGTCAGAACGGATAAATAAGAGAAGAGGAAAGTGAAAACATTACCTTCTCCAGACACCTGAAATATGGAGAGTTTTTTGTGTGGTTATTTTGACTGCAATCACTCAAAGCAGCCACTCAGAATCGATCTGGGATACGGAATATGTCATCTTCAATCGCCACACTGACAGCTGATGGTTAAAAAGAAACCTGTCCAATCGACTTTCTTCATGAATAGCTGGAGGCGAATCACCCCCGGGCTGTCAAAGTTCATCTATTTCACCCCTTTCATGACAGAGAATATGAATATAGCGACGCACTGCTGAGAGGCAGTGAAAGGCCATCAAACTAATTTGCTTGAGAAATGAGGCAAAACAGTTTGATTCCTTCTATTGCTGATACCTGGAACAATCTCCCTGAAAAGGTCATTTAATTATGTTTGGTATGGATTTTAATTACCTACAGATTTATCACATCAAAATGTTGGCTAATTAGTGTAATTGTTGTTTTTAAATCATTTGCTGTGCAGGATCCTTCTAGGAAACAGCACTTTTTTCTCTCTCTTTTTTTTCCCTAAAGCTATTTCTTGGAGGCTTGGGCCACTTCATTTTGTTAAATGCCAAATTGGCCAATTACGTGGAAACGAAAAAAACAAACAATTTACAATTTAAAAATATCCATCATGTGGGGGATAAGTGATATTACCTGAACTCACACTCTGTCTAGCCTTGAGGAATCTGTGTCTGATAGGCTATCATGATGAGAGTTGATCATTACTGGAAACAGCAGCTCACCTGAGACATGAATGAGCTTGTGATTCCACTTCTGCGACTGACTTCCAATGATGTTGAGGAAGAAACGTGACAGATGGGACTTTGTTGCATTGTAATGATCTTAAATTCCAGGGATCAGAACTTCGCAATTTTCTTTTTCTTAAAATCAGGCATCTGTTTGGCCATTGTGTTTTTAATGCTTCAAGGCTATATTGCCACCTGTGGGCTTGAAGGGCACTCGACGGCCTGCTTTTGCAGACAAAGATGGACATTGTCATTTTTATTTATTTTACTACCATTGTTTGCAATGCATTGCATTTTGTTTTGTTTTTGTTATATATTGACATATATATGTATTTTTATACTATTAATAAAAAACCTTAACCCTCCTTTTTTTTTTATTAATGTCTATTTATTAATGTCTTTTTTTTATTAAGAGGAAAAGGAAAAAACTGAATTGAGATTTGGCAAGGGAAATTTTACACCATGCATTGACACCAAAGGTCGTGAGTTGTAGTCATCATATTAACACTCATCCTCTAAAAGCATCGTACATCTTAAAGGCAGCAGCAGTAAATGAAGATGATATAGTGGACCCACCGCTCAGCCTGCTGGGGGTCCTCTGCAGGTGGATGCCTCTCTTCATTATCCTTCCCCTCCTCCTCTTCTTCTCCTTCCATCTTCTCCACCTCTTCATGCGCTGCCTCCTCCCCCGTGGAGGTGGATATTACCACCACGTCAGCACATCCGCCCCCCCTCGTCTCTTCGCTCTCCCCCTCCACCCGTACCTCCGTCTGCTGGTTCTCCCCACTAGCGCTGTCCAGCTTCTTCTCTTCCACATCACCCTCTCCTCCTTCATCACTTCCCCTCCGCTCCCCTTCCCTGTGTGCCTCCTCCTCCTCCCCCTCTCGGCTCTCTTCTTCTTGATGTTGTTTGGGCTCCTCGAGGTCTTCACTCGCCCCGGCCACGAGTTGTGTATCCGCCTGTGAGTGGCGGTGCGTCTCCGCGGGTGGGTCAGTGGTGGCCGCAGCTGCGCTGGGCTCCGCTGGGTTCTCGGGTGGGGTGGGAGAGGGCAGAGCCTGCCCCTCCTGGGTCATGGTGCTCTTTGCTGAGGCAGGGGGAGGACGTCCACTTCAGCCAGATAAAGGGAAATGTAAAATGCCGATCAGTGATCCGGAAAGGACCTTCTGCAGTGTGACAATATGAAAGAGACAAGAGAAAATGGGAGAAATGAAGGACTACATACTCTCTCAGTGTGTGTGTGTGTGTGCAGAGTTTTTATATTAGCATATTTTAAACCAACCATATTTCTTTTATCATGCACAACTGAATTCAAAGTCGCTAACCGCTAACAGTGCTAACTGGTACAAGTGGGCACGGCAAATCAAACAATAATTGGCTCCTATCGCACAGCAGATTTTGTCCACTGAAGGTTCCACTTCCGAAAACAGAAGTGAAAGCAGGCAGAGGTGGATAAAGAGGTAGCGCAGGCAGGCAGGCAGGCAGGCAGGCAGACACGGACAGAGCTCAACACATCCCTGACAGAAGGATCCTGCCGCCTTATCTGCTCACTCTACGGTCACATTTCACAGATGAATAATGTTTCCATACATGCAGAGACTGCGCTTGGTGTAAATGTACGATGGCAACCTGAGATTTGAACATTTCCACTGATACTGTTTGTCTCTCTCTCTCTCTCTCTCTCTCTCTCTCTCTCTCTCTCGCTCTCTCTCTCTCTCTCTTTCTCTCTCGCTTTCTCTCTCTCTCTCGCCGCTGGCTGCAAAGGCTCAGGTGCACAATGTCCTCGCTGAGGTTCAGGACAAAGACCTATGAGCAGCTCTGCTAATCCCTGGTTCCTATAGTAGGACGTTACTGTGGATGTACTGTGTGGATGTACTGTGACATCTTTTCACACAAACTGGGTGTCTTTTTTGTTTTAAATTAATGCATTATAGAGTTAATAAAAACCAGTCAGTCTCGTTCAACCATCCTGCAAAACCCCCATTACACAGCATTTTCAGTAGGTCTTAAAGTTGCAGTGCATTCCATAACAAGGATGTATTATAAAACATGGATGTGGTGCCGTAGCTCCAAACATAACATTTAAATTCTGCAATGACTCAACAAAACAAAATAGCAATATCTGCCTGTAAAATACGTCCCTGTTGTTAAAAAACAAAGCATAATGAGTTGTTAGGGATTTCGCAATAAAGCATTTTAATGACGCACATTTTTACTGAGCACAAGCTGTCAAGGATCTTTGGATTGTGATGTGGCCACGAGAGCAGCCAGGAAACAGTCCTGTCGAGCAGATGCAGACCACAGCAGAGTTCTGCTCTGCTGAATCATCTGCGCCAGGGGACTCGCAGCAAAAATGCTGTGAAATCTTGACTGTGATCCCGAGCTTTTCTGATGGTATGCAAATGCAGCTAAGACCTACTTAGGCTGAATTAAATATACCCTACACTGCAAACAAAACCCCGAGGGCTTTTCTCAGGGGAAATATCTGCTTCCCTGTTTTGTTTTAATGTCATAAGCAGCGTCGTGGAGGAGAGATTTTGAGCCAGGGACGCTTTTTAGCCAAATTTGTTTCTGTGATGTTGAAAGTGCTTTGGCTTGTTGCCCTTGAGCACGAGGACACAGCAGGCTGACTGCATGTTTCATCAGAGCGGGAAAAGATGATGCAAATTAAGCAGAATTGAGAGAGCGGAAGCAAATTGCACTCTTATTTAAATCCCATCTAATGGCTACAGTTATCTTATTTTAGAGCCTCACTATTGCCAATCACATGCAACATTAGCAATGAGTCCTCCTTTTAAAAAAAAACAGCAGCAAATGATATTTTTGGCTCTTACCAGATCACTCAAAAAACGATTTAAATGTTCACTGATTGGCTCAGTCCTTCTTCTTTTGAAGGGAAAGATAACAGAAAGTCTTTACAGTCTCGTAGTTACCAGGCAGTTTGTAACTGTAAATAAAACTGAAGAATTTCCTGGCTTGGAGCGTTTAACCTTCTTTTAAGAATAATAGATTTGTCCAAGCTATAATAAATATGTGTTTGTATGTATGTATGTATGTGTGTGTATGTGTCTGTGTGTGTGTGTGTGTGTGTGTGTGTGTGTGTGTGTGTGTGTGTGTGTGTGTGTGTGTGTGCGTGTGTGCGTGTGTATGTTTTTTGCACGCATCAAAATGCTCTAAAGTGAACACACCCTCAAACAGGGACGTGTCTGCACAAATGGAAACAGTTAACAGTTACAAAAGCAGACAAGCAGAGTGGGAATTCTCTCTCTCCCCCGTCTCCAGTGCCCCGTTTTTGGGGTTTTATTTTTTTTGCCCACGCTGTTCACTTGGTCTGCTCCTGATTATGCTTCGTGCTCTACCTCACTGTCTGACAGCGCTCTCCCTCGCCGTCTCAGCTTCGCATTTTTTTTACTAAGCGAAGGAGTGCAGATGAAGGTGGCCCTGTGAGTCCGTCTGCTGAGGAAGCAGCAGACGAAGGCTTGACGGATAGCAGCAGATGATATAAAGGTTGTGCATGTGTGCCTCTCTATAAAATGGCTATCAAAGAGGGGGGTTGGAATCTCACTTTTGTCAGCGGAACGGCTGGCAGGCCCTCTTAGGACTTATCAGTGTCCTTTAATTGCAGTCAAGCCACCCGTCAGTCATATGAACAAAACATTAACCAACCACGGCGAGCCAGCTCAATAAACCAACCCACCCAGGGAGGACGACGCCGGTCAGAAGGCCAATTTGCAATTGAACACCTCTCCTCCATCGTTCATGCTTTCATATGGTTATTTGTCTTTAGCCCTTAGTATCTCACTCAGTCATGTGCACACACTCAATAGATATTCACTCACTGCACTGAATAACTGGACTGTGGCTCTGGGTTGTTGTTTTTTTTCTTTCTGCAATCAGTCAATCATTCCCATATTGTTGTGTGTGGATCTGAGACTGATAAGCCTGAGTGGTCTGCATGCAGAGACAAATGGCAAAGAGACAGCACTGAGGTTGCAATCAATAGGGAGAACACCTTTAGCCTTGTGTTAAAGTTCAACGTGATTGTGCTTCATCTGTGAACTATTATCAGATTATTTTTTTGGCCACCACTTATCCTGCACTCAGGATCACCAGGGGTCTGGAGCCGATCCCAGTTGCCCTGGGGCAAAGGCGTGGTGCCTGCGCACCTTTTACACTGGACAAGTCACCAGTTTTAGGGGGACAAAGAAAATATGTAAGCACACAGAAGGAAAACCAGAGCAATACGAGCAACAACAAAAGAAATCCATCATTTTTTCATCTGAAAAGCTTCATAGTCACAATCTAGGTCACTTATGCATCTGTTAGTTCTCACGCACACAGAACAACATACTTGCAAAACACTTCAGTGCAGTTTATTTTATGGTGCACTATTTTTTGACAAATTAGTGTTGTGCAACATTTCTTTGTTGTGGTTCTGTTTCCTTTTCATTGTTGCATAGCAAAATGGTGAAATGGGCAGAGACTGCTTGAGAAGTATGGAAAGCAGCTAGCTATAATGATGCATATCCCCTCACAATTTTGCCAACCTCGTGTGAAGCTACCACCATTTGTCTGGTTGTAAAGGTTACATGAAACACCAGTGCAGTTTAAGCTTTAAAGCTTTGAAAATCCATCTATATATGTATGTATATACTGTATATATAAATGATTGCCAAGAGTCTTTTCACAGGTCAAATAGTTACCTGGCTGCTACATATGGAATGTAAACAGCTCTCCTTTGAGCACACGCTGCACTCACGTGCACCAGAGCCAGCTGTGACACTGGCTGAATACAAAACAGTGCACGGGATAGAGAATCACCCTGGGTTCCCTGGGAACTCAGTGAATGAGTGGCAGGACAATAAACCACAAAAAAGGGAGAGAGAGTTTTCTCATTTCTGGGGACACGTTGTCACACCTTGCAGCATAGAAATGGGAGGAGCTTAAATCACAGCCTCGACATTATAGAGCACAAATCCTGATAAGCTCCTGAAAACCATAATCTCCCGATCTATCATGGAACGCTATTGGCAAGCTCTACATTAGCTGCCTGTGGGTACTCGTGTTACAGACTGTGAGTGGTGGAACAGGCCATTTGACCACTCTTAACTTGTCTGCCCTCATTATGTCTCTATTGCGGCATTTGAAACGACAGAGAAGCAACCCTTGCGTTGTTCTTTTTCTGTGGCTTGTAGTGCATTCTAGAGGGATTTATTCATAAAAGGTACAAACTACTGCCAGTCGGTGCCTCAGTGTAGTCATTGGCATCAAGCTAATGGTCTCATCTTCTTAAATGTCATCAATTATATCAGAAAGCACTCAAGCAAACTGTACATAATTAAAAGGACACTGGATGGCCATTTAATCAATTATGCTGTTATAGTGATCAATAAGACGTTAACCACAGATCATGTAAACAAATATTGTCAATCTATTTTTATAATTATAATTATAATTATAATTATAATATTTATTATTTTTTTTTATTATTATTATCATTATTATTATTATTATTATTATAAAAGAGGAATTTATGGAAGATGAGGGGTAATGAAACCCAAAAGTAATAAGTATTCAAACCATAATTGCCAGGACATCTCTCTAAATACTTTTCATAAAGAGCTAATTGCAAATCAAAATTAATTTATAAAGCTTTGAGCGGAACACTGATGGAGGATAATCACATCTGAATACTAAGGAGAGAGGGGGAGAAGCTCCTCTCCCCTCCTCCTCTTTTCCTCTGTCTATCACAGATGAGCTTGGGGTGGTGGTGGGTTAAGGGGAAAAAAACACTGCAGTCTCATACTACAAATGACCCACTGACCCTGTTCATAATAAGCAGGCTGGCACTGCAGCCTCCGCGAGCACACTTCAAGGGTAGAGTCACCTTTTAAGAATGCTGTTATGCCAAAAGCACAAGACGCAGCCAGGGAGGCAGAAATGTCACTTCCTACTTGTTTGCCTGGAATAGCAAAGCAGGAAAATAAAGAGCTGGATGTGTTCCAGGGTGCTTTCCAAGCCTGCCTTGTCTGCCTTTGACTAGTAACACCAGCAGAGCTTCCGACGAGCCACACCAGCCAACTGGAGCGTAAACGTCAGCCAGCTCGCTCATATCACCCCAATATGTCACTTCTGCGTCGTCAAGGTCAACCATCCACTCACATTTTGCCACTGCAAATGCTTTCGCTGATAATCCATGGGCAAGAGTTAATGTGGTGATTCGTCTTGTTTTTGTTTCGGGCCCCATGGCACTTGGACATTGTCATGCAAATCCAATCCTTATTGTGGAGACACACAGGCACAAACACACGTGTGGCCTACACCCATTTTGCATGTGTTTTTCAACTTTTGGAATTTAAGTGTAATAGACAAGTTCTCAGAAAACACTCAAAACAAATTATGTTAAATGTTCTTTTATATATATGATAGTCCTGCTCAATAATTTTGCAGACAAAGTAGCTAAAAGAAATAAGAGACAATCAGAAGAGGAAGAGACAGAGAAGATCCTTAGCTGCTGTTGTCTGACCCCTTAAGTTCACCATGACACCACGAGAGAGCTACACACACACACACACACACACACACACACACACACACACACACACACACACACACACAGCCCACAGTTGTATTGGGGGGAATAAATTACAATGGCTTTCGACTAGACATGCAAATGTCTATAATTAACACCGACTTTGCTTTTTGGAAAGGAAAAAAAAATGAAGCTGCTATGAAACACCTGTTCTGAAGAAGCCACCCACATCCCGAGGACGTCTAGACCAGATGCTGAGTTCAACTCCGAACAAAAAAAGAAGACAATGTTTCTGAAAATGATTATTTGGCACCTGTGGTACTACTACATCAAGGATTTTGAGTGTGTTCAGTTTCAATGTAAAGGCTTCCACTGTATTGCAGTGGCAGACAAAATCCTTTTGTAAAAAAAAAATGCAGAATGGGGTCACTGCCTGCCTGGTTCTCTCTCCAAAGTGTCTTCCAATGTGCTTTAAAAGACATCAACAAACACCGGATAGACGAGGCTTATTGTCTGTTGCGCGTGCGCGCGTGCAGCGCGTGCGCGAGCAGCGCGAGCCATAGAGGGAGAGAGAGCGAGAGACAGTCCTGTTCCCCCAGCCTCCTCGAGCCAGTAACCATGACAACAGGATGGCTGGGAGACACGGTTCCAGCTCGGCTGAGGGCCGCCCGGCGTCTCGCAGCTCAGCTCCGTAATAGACCTCGGTCGCATTTTCAACGTCAGAGTAAAACAAAAATCCTCCTTTTTGTCCGCATCGTAAAGAGAGACTGATGAATAACCACACACACCTCCGTAAAAAATCCCACGGCCCACGGCTCCGTGAATATCTCTCAGCCTATATTATCTACACACACACACACACACACACACACACACACACACACACACACACACACACACACATACTCACACTGCCGTCCAGAAGCCTGTCGCAGCGACGAGGCTGTGTGTACGTTTGGGTTTTGGTTTTTTTTTTTTTTTTCTGGCCAAAGACTTACAGGAAAAACAGGACGCGCAACCTTCAGTCAGCCGTCGGAAATGCTTCTGCCGCTGGAGCCAATAATAAACCGAAAGCATGTGCAACGCCATAACACCAACTCTGACTATAACCGTGTCCTGAAGCGCATTTGCATTGCCTTAAAATGATCACACGTTTAAACTTAAAAAGGAAAAAAGGTGCTAATATGTCTTATACTCACAGGGGCAAAACGTGTGTTGCGGCGGCGGAGACCAGTTTCTCGGTTCCCCGGTCCTCGGTTTCCTCCCTCTCGGTGCGTGTCTCTACATCCACACCGGGGACGGACGCTGACAGACGGCTCCTCTTTTCTCCTCCTCCTACTCCTACTCCTCCTCCACCGCTCAGCGGCGTCCTTCTTCCCAGCTGCCCACCGCCCTCGTGTGTGTGTGTGTGTGTGTGTGTGTGTGTGTGTGTGTGTGTGTGTGTGTGTGTGTGTCCGTTTTTCGCGGGCGTCCTCGCTTAGCGTCGTCTCGCGCTTCCCGCCTCTCTCTCGCTCAGGCTGGCCGGCTGGCTGGCAGGGGAGCCCGGGAGGTCCGGGGGCAGCGACGGGGACCGACTAGTGAGAGCACCGGTGAATGAATGGATGGATGGACGGATGGATGGATGAGCGGGGGAGTCCTCCTCCTTCTCCCCCTCCTCCTTGTCCTCTCAGTTGCGTCGGAGAAAGTATGTGCTCCCGTTCCTGGCCGGTCCCTGTTGATATCTGCCTGTCCCTGCTACCAGGATTAGCGACGGCAACGTTGCGTTGACAGAAGTCCTTACTGTGACATACACACACACACACACACACACACACACACACGACGTCATACAGTGAGAACATCACATAAGTCAAGACCTTTGAGCGAAACAAACAGCTTCCGTCATAAAAAAGCGGGGTTTAAGGTTAATAAATTTGATATTTATCCCCCTTTTAGAACACAGACCGAGAGAAGACCACGACGGGTTGTTAAGGGACATTGGCCAGACCATAAGTTCCTCGCAGATGATTTACAGAGAGTCAAATAATGCTGTCCAAGGTCTAAACAGCCTGCAGCTGTCATCCACATGTACTGTAGCAGTGGCCAATGCTGCACTTTGGTTTGGAGAGGAATTTGTTGTCTTCAAGGGGGGGAACACGACCTATGAAACAGTCAATACTCTGCCGAAATGGGCTGGAAAAACAGATGATTTGAAATAACAATCAAATTAGGTCATTTCCAACTGCAGCTTAGATTTTTTTTTTTTTGTCTGAATTTCATTGTGGAAATGTTTCGTCATCCCCCCATTAAATGATGGGGAAATCAGATTTACTTGGCATCAGAGAGGTTCAGATGTTTTGTTTTTTTTTTCTACCATTGCATTGCAACAGCAGCATGTGTCTGACATTCAATCTCAGACTGTTACTCTCCAATGGTGGTTTTTGAAGGATGAGGGTCATGGTTCGTTTTTATTTGTTAAAGCTAATAGCCAGGATAGCAGCATAACCAAAGCAATTATTTAGAAAAACACATTTCCCATATCTAGTCATTACACTCAAAACCCTGCCTTGTTCAGCCCACATTGGGCTGATGGGCTGAAAGAGGCAGGATTGGTTGGTTGGTTACCACTGACCACCAGAACCTCTCATTAAAAGCTTCCACGTGCTTTTCATTGATAACCGTTTGGTAACTTCTTGTCCGCAAAACAAAGACCTTGACAGCAACTCCGACCAGAGTCGACAATCATCACTTACGGGACACGTCACGGTGCTATTTAGTCTGAGTCAGACCCTCGTGTTGAGAGGCGCTCGCCATTCCAGAGGAAACTGACTCTACTTCTTTTGTGGCGGTACTGTAATTACAGCCCACTGGAGGGAGGAATACCACTCATTAAGCCACTGCAAAGAAGACAGTGATGTGGGCTGCAGTGCACAGATGAATGGCTCTCAGAGTTTAGCTGGTTAATAGAAAAACAAATTTGGACAATAAAATATTACATTACATTTGTTATGCTCTTTTCCGTAGTGCAATTTCTATATTCCATAGGCCTCCATGCATGGGCGTCTGGGGTCCAGCTTTGTCTCATAGACACAAAAAGGGTGCTGATCAAAAAGGGTACTTATTGCTCAATGTTTTTGGCCTTTAGCAGAGGTTTTATCAATGTTACCAAAAGTATTTATCTGCTGTCATATATTCACCATTAGGGTGTGTCTACTCTCCTCTTGCCAAAGAACAAGGGGCATTATTACCAGACCAACGGCAGGCGTGCGCCACTCAGCAGCTTGCGCTAGCACGTTCTCTCACTACCAGTCGTCATCTGTCAGACGAGATCAGCTGAGATTCATTTGTGATATTATGCACAATGAATGCTACCATTGTTTGTTTTCTAAGCATAACACGGCGCCTCTACCCTGCCAGTGAACTCCCCACAAATACAAAAACCCAACCCTTCACTCTCTTTTTTTTTTGCTCATCCCACTGCAGAACGCATTTGTGCGTGATGTCACAGGGGGGCACTGATACTGTGAAATGCCCTACAATTTTCTCCCAGGTTAGTGACAACACCCACAGTCAGATATTTGTTCTGTGCCTCTGAGGTTGCCTGGCGTCTGCCCTGTTTTTCCTTCACCCTCCAAATCTTCAGAACCTGTATAACAAAGCATCCATTCTAAATGTGTTGTTTGTCTCAAGATTTGTCTCTTTTTGAGAGGGGAAGAAAAATATCTGAGAATGTGAACAAAATGGGAACTTTAATATTACACGAGCCTTCTTTTTTGGGGGGCATTACAGATTCAGTAGAGAGAAAGAGCAAAAGGTTCCCGGAGCACCTGGCTGGCGTCTGCTGAGTCTTTGCTCGCGGCATCAACGTGCTTGCGTGGGATTATAAGAGCAGCTCCAAACCCAAACTTTAAACATTTTCTTTTGACGTGTATAAGACAGTTTGTTCTATCTGCCGTCATACTCAAAACATCGCTCATACATAAATTAGGGTGTGTCGGCGAGGCACAATGCACATTACTTCCACTGAGATGCCCACCATCACCCATCACCCACCTCAGTCTCCTTTCAACCTGCCCCCCCCGCCCACCTCTCACTCCCACTCACCGTGCTGGAGCTGCATCGAACCAAAAGAAGTTATGAGATGTTTCTATCGCATTCAGAAAGTACAACTTAATGCTTTCAATGTCTGTGGCTCACCTCAAGGTCACAGACCCAACAGAGAAGAGTCGCAGGGCCCGAGCCACGCCTGTGCGTCGCCTCAACTCCAGTTTATTTATTTTTTTAGGTCCAAATCTTGAATTGGAATTCATGTTAATTACAGACGTAATTCCGGCCTTTCTATAATGTTGCCATGCGCCGGGAGCTTCCCATCGGGGCGTCTGCAAGTGATCAATGGCACATCAAGGGGGAGACGAGAAGAAGGGGGCGACTCGAACGAGATGAAAAGAGGAGGAGAAGAAGGGAAGAGATAGAGAGGGAGAGAGAGAGATGCATAAAAACAACAGGAGCAGAGAGGAGGGGGCAGAACAAAAAGAACTCGGTGTGATTGAAGACAAGGGGAGGAGAAGGTTACAGAGGCGAGGCCGAAAGGCAAGGCAAGACAGGTAGAGGAGGAGGGGGGAAGACAAAGGAGGAGGTGGTGGCGCGATTGGTGTGTGTGTGTGTGTGGAGGGGGGGTGGGGGAGCTACGATGACAAAGGGTACACAGATGACCAGAAAGAGTGTGTGTGTGTGTGTGTGTGTGTGTGTGTGTGTTTTAGGGGGGATACCCACATGCAGACGCAACGTCAATCCTAATTACTAATTCATTAACCTAGCTTACCCCCCACCCCCACCCCCGTCCTGCTGCCACACACACACACACACACATCTCCATGTGCTGTCGCTCCTCAATGTCCCACGAGACGCCGGGCCGATGGATGGAGAAATGAAGAGGTGCGTCTGCAGCTAAGTGACATCTGTGCGGCCGCTGATGGCTGCAGCGTGTCGGGAACCAGGAGAGTCCCTGATGTGGCGGCGGGGGGCGGGGAAACAAAAACTAAAAGCTTGTGTTTTGGTGTGTTTGGGTGGGTGGGTTGTTGGGTGGGCGGTCTCCTGTGATGCTGCAAGTAAGTGTGTTAATGTGCACGGTGGGCATATAACTGTGCACGTCTAAGTGCTGACATTAGGGTGCAGCTACATGTGTGTGTGCGTACGTGTGCGTGTGTGTGTGCGTTAGCATATTAAATGAAAGCTTGCAGTGGAGGAGATAAATCAATATGCTGATGCTGGCGTGTGTGTAAGTAATAACGTTGAGAGTGTAATGAAAGCAAGGGGGAGGTGCAAAAAAGACTGATGCTGTGTCTTTAGCCACCGCCAAGAGAGCTGCATGTGTGAGCCGAGCGGCCGCCAGTGCACAGTGCATGTGGGCACAACCTTGATATCAGCAACCCAACAGTACCTACCCACACACACACACACACACACACACACACACACACACACACACACACACACACAGGTTTACTCACTGAGCGGATCTTGAAGACAGACACACAAATGTACTGACACAATAGCGCGTTTCTAATGCACCCTGGATGCGGCTCTGCTGACTGCGGTGGATAAAGACAAATCCTCCAAACGAGTATCGATCGGGAGAGTTTACAGCTTTGGCTCCTTCAGCGACAGACAGACGGAGAGCCAGCCAGCTGGCCAAACAACTGGCAGCTCTCTGAGGTCGCAAGAAAAAATTGAAACACGCACACGCAAACGGGTGGAGTTGAAAGTCATGTATTTCCACATAGATGCACAAATGGTTTGTGTTTTTGTCATAGGACTTGCATCTCAGACATGGAGGTTGTGTGTGCACACAGCACATCAGCATGTTCATTGCAGCAAACAAACAGCAACAAACATATGGCAGTGTTAAAGGCATTCAGACATGATTGTAAAATGTTAAATGTATTAGTGACAGTATATGTCCATCACTACAGTGTTGAGAGATAGTATTTTTTACAGTCAGCACCAACCTGAGGTGCCTGGTCGAACTCTCCTTGTGTGAAACCGCTTGGCAAGGTTAGTTCAGCATGACAATGATGGACGTGATCACTACCTGATGAGAACATTGATTAAAGTGGAACATTAAGAAGCTTCAGATCCAGAACTCTCACTTACTCCGCTGAAACATTCTGCTACAGCCCTTTAGTGGGAGGTTCTCAGAGACTGAATCAAAGATAAAAGCACTGTGAATGTTGGGACACGTGCTGCTAAACAAGATGAGTGAAAACTGCAAACACGTGTAAACATTTTTGAGAAAGCCCGGACGTAGTGCTAATATTTATTCCTCTAAAATGACAAAAACATTCATACCGCTTTTCCTGTTTACACACAATAGCCGGGAGGTGATTATCACAACATGAAAAGTTGAACCACCAACAGTTCAAAAATGCAATCAGTTAAATGTTTAATTTTGTTTGCGCGAGGCAGACACATGAACATCAATTATTTGTGACTTAAACTGGAAGAGCTGTGTGAAACTGTGAACATTTTCTCTGTTCGTCTTCCCCAACAGCAAGAGATCATTTTACTTGCTTATCTTTTTAACCTTAATTATTCTCACCTTTATTAATCCTATTCCCCTGGTCTTCCTGTGAGCTCAGCACACAGACAGTCACAGGAATGTGAGCCTGATCTTACATTTAAAGCATTGATTTGAGTTTGTTAAAGAATTAAAAGCAACACATGCTGTGAAGGATGCGCAAGATCACCTGCGCCTCCTTCTCACTGGCGCATAACCGGGCAAGTCAGTGCAGTATTTACCTATTTACATTTAGATAAGGTCGCCAATCAAAAGGAATGTCATGAATGTGATGAGTGCTGGTCCGTCTCTTGTCACACGTTTGGTAGAAAAGGCGGCTGGGCGGGGGCGGGGGGGTACATTCCCTCGGCAGACAGAGGTTTCCTCCTCCGTCAGGGTGACACTGCATGTCAACGGATATGTGCATGTGTGAATAAGTGTCAGTGTGCATTTGCGTGCGCAAGCTCTGATCTGGGGTTGTTCCGTGCAATGTCATGGGGAAGAAAGAAAAAACGGGTCACAGTGACACGCGGCACTCAAGCTGACAAGAGTTGAAGGTGTGTGGAGGATGTTCTCTTGAGCATCAGTCACCTCCATCTGGAGATATGGATAGCTGCCTCATGGCTTCACTCAGGGACTTTGACGTGACCAGATATGTCCCACAAACAGTCGAGAGTTCAGATTTTTCATCAAAAGTTCCCCGGGACACTGTTGCCCTTGCTGTTTTTATTATAAATGATTTTTAAGTTAACACTAAAGAAGAGGTATCATTTTCCATTTAGTGCTCGCCCCTATTTACTACAATGACATTTGCTGCATGTATATATTGTAAAAACACAACAACAAAAACTCCACACACACACACACACACACACACACACACACACACACACACACACACAGTTTATTAGTAATAATAACAATAATAATAATAATAATAATAATAATAATAATAATAATAATAATAGTAATAATGTATTGGATTTATATAGTGCTTTTCAAGGCACCCAAAGCGCTTTACTTTTTTTTTCAGTTCAAGTCACAGCACTCAAATTTATTCCACGAAAATAGAAAAAAGGTGCAACAATACAGAATGCCTTCATCCAGTCATAATCATCATTTGAATTGTGTGTCCTGCAAAGTAAATGCCAAATGTTTTCTCGATGAATACATATATTTTAAAATCCCTTTTATTTAAAACAAAACTGCTCACATAGCTGTGACCCAATCAAAACACCCCCGTGACCCACTTTTGGGTCATGACCCACCAGTTGAGAAATGCTGGTTTAGAAGTCTTTCAATAGAATATGACTCACTATATCAATCACCGTATCGTCTGTCTGACCTTAATGCTGCTCCTGCTGCCACCCAATGTTTTTAATATCTGCGTATGGAAAAAAAACTGAAATGCACCTTTATCTCCCCAAAAGGCTTTTCATTGGGTTGAAATAAACTCATACTGCCTGCTGAGAGAAAAAAAAGTTTATTTGACTAAACTGGCCGTGTTTTTTTTACTCTAAAATATTGTCAGGCTCCGAACTTTCAACCCATTTCTACAATATAATTGAACTGGATTGCATTCATCCTGTGGCGCGGATGAAAGTCTTTTAAAAAAGTTGTTCCACCGTAAGCATCAGGATGGAGGGAGAGGGGAGTATTTTATTCATGCTGTATTTCACCCAGTGATGGTTTTGCCAGAGCTCAAGGTAGAGGCATAAATATATATTTAAATATACGAAGAAACGGATTAGCCGCAGCAGCTCGGAAAAAATGGCAAGCAGTTTAAGAAAGAGCTGAGATTCTGAGGAAAACTGTGCAATGTGCCAGATATTCATTCAGAGGATGTTGTGAAGGGAGATAATAACAAGCTCCTCTGTAGCTATAAAGTTAGATTTAATACACAGCAGGAGTATAAAAGTAGCAGAAGATGCTGTGTGTGTGTTTATGCGACTGAGACAAAGTATGCCCCCAGGAATCTATCCTCTTTTTTTATTGGCTGCTGCAGGGAAAAAAAGGAAGAAGGCCATGAAGAATTTCTTTCCAAGACTCTCTCTCTCTCCCAAGAGAGCCGGGGGGGGGGGGGACGGTGACACGCAAACATCTTGAAAAGTTGTACAAACTTTACATCTTTTCAGTCCCGCCTGTGTTTACACATTGGATGGATGCTCTGAAGGAATGTGAACTCTCTTACGATAACCCAGAAAACAGAAAAAAAAAGAGAAAGAAATGGTCACTCAAAGTCCACGCAGGAAGTGACGGCAGAATTTGGTGGTCTGGACAAAATTCAGAGGCGTCAAGTTCAAGTTTCACTGTGGAGTCAGTGATATCATTGCATATGTTAAAAACAACTCATCAGTGTTTGATATCATGTCAGCACATTACATCCACCACCCAAGGGTGCAACATCCAGCGCTTTGTTGTTACGCGCAAATGACTTTTCTATGTTTGTCAGTGCGGGTTCTCCAGCGCGCGTCCCTCGTGTGAATCCTCCACTAATGCGGCTCATCTTCCCAGAAAGCGGCTCTGTGTCAACGGGGCCCATGCATTAAACATGTGGGCTGCGGAGGGATGAGAACATGTGGAATAACATTCAGAGCCAGTCTGTTGTAAATTAGGAAGACATGTGGGACACAGTGGTGAAAGGAGGAAGTGCTGTTGAATTCTCTGGAGATGCGGATTTAAATTCCATCTCTATCTTGCAACAGCATTAAACCAACAGCACAAAGATATTGTTTTAAACGAGAAATTAAGCAGATGCCGCAGAAAGCAGAGATGTAAGTCATGTCTCTGCTTCTATTAACAACCTAAATAGTGTTTGGTTGTGCTGATGTTTTTGCCCTCCCCCCCCCGCCCCCCCCCAAAAAAAATGTACAATTAAGACCCAGGTTGGCAACAAGAAAGACAGGAAGTAGATAAAAGGCGTCTCTCCGTAAGCTTCAGACATCCTTTACACTGCCAGACAGCTGGTTAGTTATTTAAGCAATATAGTTAATAATGTATAATGTTTTCTATAAAACTTTTGCAGCACCTATCTCAGGGTTCTAAAACATTACAGGCCAAGGACTTATCAGCAGCGTGTTAAAACACACACACACACACACACACACACACACACACACACACACACACACACACACACACACACACACACCTGACCGGGTACAGATGTTAAAATCTGACATTTATTTTAATGTATCCGCATGACCTTTTCAATGCATCGCTCACACGGTCACTAAAATAATGACTTGATAGTAATAACATAAGTAATGATGATGAAATAAAAGTGCAATTCACTACAAAATTAACACATGAGGCGCTTTAAGTAAAGGGTCAAATGTTGTTGTTTTTTATATTATTATTATTATTATCTAATCAAACCCCTTTTTTTCCACGAGGGATCCTGTATTTTCCCCTTTCGCCCAGCAGAGGGCGCAACACATGCAGAATTACCATGTGACTGCGACCACGTGTCCCAGCCTCGTCCACGTGGCCAGATACCGTGGTGATGCAGCGATAGCGGTCCGGGTGACCCGCCGCGGTGCCAGCAGTAAACAAAGGGACGAGGCTGCCAGACGGAGACGGATCTAGTTCACCGCCATGAAAACCCTCCGTTTAGTCATTACCGCCACAAATATCACCACAGGGAGCTCCACGACATGCAGCCTTAGGTCACAGGACAGAATGTTATTTTCTTCTTCTTCGTCGTCGTCGTCGTCTTCTTCTTTTATTCACGGAAAATGATCCTCTCAGGTCATGGAGTCTATCACGGTTTTTTTTTTTGGGGGGGGGGTTTTCCCCCTTGCAGGCACACGTGACCTGGCTCCCAAAAGGAAGAGGAAGAAACACTGATAACTGATTTACTCAGAGGATTCAAACACTCACTGATAACAAATTGTGAATAAATAAATAAATAACATGGTTATTAAGGCTAGATGTCAAATTGTCTGGGGTTTTCAGATCAAAGGCAGGACATTAATGGTTGTAGGTTGGGAAAATAAAACTAACAAGAAGAATATGACTGATTGGAAAACCAACAGAAGCAACCTCTGTGTGCGCTTGCGCGCGTCTGTGTGTTTACACTGTAGTCACTGAACTTTGATAGCAGTGAGTGACAAACAAGCACTGGTCTGGTATCGCTGAAACACTGGTTTTGCTGGAAACTCAGCTCTGTTGATCCATTGCTGGTTTCATTTTGCGTAACACTGGGGCACAATTGTCGGCTTCCTTAAATCTCTGTGGCGGGGCGACCTTGCCTCTCTTAAACCTTAAGCCAAAAGAATGGAAGGTTGATTCAAATGTATTTATTATTTCAACACAATTTCATAGAATCTACATCACTTTGAGAACCTCTGAAGTGAAGAATGCCACAATTTTGCGTCTCTGCCTTTTACAGACAGGTTTTACGTTGACATATATTTCATTTTGGATTCACTACTTCACTATGCTTAATGTGTGCCTCTAAGAAACCATCTTCAACCAACCTGTGTGCTATTGCGTATTGTGGTTAATGATGATGATGATAAAAGTAAAAAAAAATAAATGACTAGAATTGTAATATGAGATTTTGAAATTGCGAACAATCTGCTGGACATCTAAAACGGTTTTGAAAAAGTCTAACATATCTCAATTTGCCGAGATAAAGAACAGTGTGAACGTCACAACAATCTGTCAGTCTTCTCACGGACTGCTGGGCTTTTTCTTGACTTTTTTTAATCATGTATCCTCAAACATAACAGCTGAGCGGTCAGAGCAAAAGCACCTAACTTCTGGTCAAACCTTTACCACCTGCCAGGAAGTCACTCATACTTTTCTGGTTCACAATAACAAAAAAATGTTAATAAACAACAAATGCTCCAAGTGGGTCTGAGACACACAGTCACATGAGGGTGACCAGTCAGTCATATACAATCACATCATATCATTTAGGAAAACAATTTACTCAGACAGGTGTGACCGATGTTAACAACACTTGGCTGGAAGTGGCGGGAGGCGGAGCCAACATCAGCGTGTCAACAACGACAACAACCTGTTGACGGAAACCAGCGCCGGCACCACCGGAAGCAACGGCCGCATTCCTTCCTGCGCGAGCGGCAGCGTGATTACAGCAGGAAGTCCTGCTGGAGGGACAACAATCGAGAAACTGCGGAGGTGGAAACAGTGGGAGGCGACACGCCCGCCCGTCCACCCACCCCCGGCCTGCACAAATAGCACAGATACTTTGTTAGGAGGCTTAGATTTTTCAGGTATATGTGCTTTACATACAACTTTTTACTTTAAATCCCTGTATTCTCTCATTGGAAAACCACGCTCATTACGTTTGTGTTTAAAATCCTCAAAATGTTCAAATTCTGTTGAAAGTAATTCACTCATTTTTTCTAGTTGTTTTTTGAAGTGGAGTCATTTGAACTCTCCTGCTCTGTAGTTCAATATAAAAGTGGATGATATTTCAGAGGACCTCGGCTTTGGGGTCTCTGTTTAGTAAGTTTTCAGTACAGAGAAAAAAACGTGTAGAAAATAACTGGTTATTGTTATTATAAGTGTCAATATCCAATAATCCAGTATCCAGAATCATTACTGATTACAGTTTAGTTGTGCAGCAGTTGAAAAATAAATAATAAAGAAAACTATAGTATTGAGAGAAGCAAAGCTATTCAAAATGATCCAGATGCTCATCAAGACCTCTGACCTCTGACCTCGGGTCACTTCAGTCCAGATTATTCTGCCACAGCTTTTTCATTTTTGCAAAACTACCAATGAATGTGTTGTTTTACTTTTACCAAAGTACATTTAACAACCTGCAAATTCTTACTTTGACTCAAGTAAAGGAGTTGAATCACTGCTTTTACCAGAATATTTTGTTTTACACAAGTATCTCTAATTTTACTCAAGTAGAGGATATGAATACTTTTGCTACCTCCGGTCAAGGCGAAATTAATATCCTGCGTCCTTGAACGCCTCGTTGGACGAGGAAGCCTATCGAGTTACCGTTGGTGGGTTTTAGTTTTAATCTTCAACCAGCTCCGGCTGTTTGTTCTGTCGGCAGTGGAGGAATGTGAAAGGAGGAGAGAGAGAGAGAGAGAGAGAGAGAGGGAGAGAGAGAGGGAGAGAGCGAGACGAAGGCATGTGATGTCAGGGCCAGGCCCACTGCTGCTGCTCGCTACAAATGTAGGAGCAGAACCTGCACACCTACACTGCTGCTGAGCAACACACTCACCCACCAACACAACACATTGCAGCGCCACAACCCAACAACAGAGGGAAGGAGGCACTGAAGGGCACCGTGCTGCCGGCTGGCACCTCCTGAGTAAGTCCACCTCCCATCCTCCTCCTCCTCCTCCTCCGACCCCCGTCCCCCGTACCCCTCCACCACCACCACCACCCCTTCCTGCCTCTGTCTGCCGTGATTGCGATTCCGCAGCCTCGTCCGCCTTCATTTATCTCTCTTGTCAGCGTGAAACGGCCAGTGTTTCAGCCAGACTGAGGCACTTTTCACAACCTTTCCCTTCAGTATGCCGCGCACACACAGACTTGCTTCCCTTCTTCCCGCATGTGTGTGTGTGTGTGTGTGTGTGTGTGTGTGTGTGGGTGTGTGTGTGTGTGTGTAGACACAACAGTGAATCCTGAGGCATATTTGCATCCTGGCAGGGCACCAAAACCCGGATGTCTTTATGTTTGAGTTAAAGACTTGTGTGAAGACGTTGATCTGCTGTTTTTTTGGGTTTTTTTTGCTTGTGTGATCTGAGTTTTCTCACAGATGTCTGTCTGTTGTGATGTCTGCTGCTGCGCTACCTCCACATCCCAGCCCCAGATTGTGTTCCTCCTTCATTTGAATGTCTCTGCCGATGCCTGATGTCACACACTTAATGAGTCGTTGCGGCCTGTTAGGCAGGTGATGGCTCAGATGTGGGAGACGTTTACAGGAGAGATATGAGCTGTTCGCTACCAAGCGGGTCAGTCAGTCATTTGCAATGTAGGTCCAGTTCATTTCAATCACGCCGTCTCAAGAGGCTGCAGTGGGCCTTTCGCTTTGAAACTATGGATGAAACCCACTCTGGACAGACTCGTGTTGCACAGGGGTTTACATGATTGGATTGTGGTACTAAAGCTAGTGATGCAACTTAGCTGTTACATTATATGTTGAAGTAAAAACATCAATGTATGTCTTGTACAGCTGGTATAAATGACAAAAATATTGAACCATTTTATTAAATAAAAGTAAAACACTAGAAATAATAGAGGCTATTCTGCTTGTAATCAGATGCCCAATTATAACACAATCTATTTAAACTACCCTTGTGTATTTGGTAAATGGACGCTACAAAAACCGTATCGCTTGAACATAGGGGCAGATGGAAGTTAATGTGCTCGCTTTTTCCTCCTTAATGCCAAATTGAATTGGCCTTTTCATCTTTTTATGTCTGTCATCTAATCTTACAAAGCCGCAAAAATTACAAATCACTGCATTCTTCGAGGCAACAGTCGCTCCCAAGAGTGATATTGACATTTTACAAAACTCGGTCGGATAAATCTCCAAATCCAGTCTAGTAATAAGACTTGGTCCTAGGATTTACACCTGGAAAATAAAGTTCTTATTTCATCAAAGCCAGATACTCTGACGAGAACTTTTGATCCCGGCAGTGTGATGATGGTCTCACGTTCAGACGCATGTCATACCAGGAAACACAGACATAAAAGGAGTCGTTTAGAGTAAATGACACTGCTCATACTGAGATATCTGACTGCTCCTCACCTTCCCCATGGCTTGTGATTGGTCAGCGCTTATCACAGAGAATAAACTCTATTGGCCGTTGCCAATGTGACTCACGGTTTGAAATCTTTTTAAAGCTTGTCCAGGGCGGTGCGCTGCATATAAACAGAGTGTAGAGTCAAGGTGTTTTTCTGGGGACTTTTCCCACCTGGAGGACTTCCTTGTTAAGCCGTTGTTGACTGGAGAGAGCTGCCTGGGACACGTGTGCTGATAAGGTAGAGAAAACAGTTGCATTATTTCCTGCGTGTTTGTGTGAAAGAGTTAGATTGTGAGTGTAACTACTGCCAACCAAACATCCCTTTTGCTAAGATAGTATGTATGCATGACATCAACGGCCTGTCCATTTGTGTGTGTGTGTGTGTGTGTGTGTGTGTGTTGACATAGTGAACCTGGCCCTGTTTGCCTGTCACTGTTTGAAAGCTCAGCGGGCATTCTTGCTGCACTACTGTATGCACGGCAAACAGCGCATGCACATGGATCAACACACGCACACGCGCACGCACTGCATTAGCTCTGTGGCTTGTTTGCTGTTGTGTGGTTGCGGCAGGCAGAGCAAGTCTGGATGGAAGGGAAAAGCACAGTAGGTCTAATCTCATATTTTCTCCCCTCTTCTCCTCTCAGGATCAAAACAGCTGGATTCCTCCTACACCTTCCAAGAGGCCAGCACATAGACGCTTCCTGATCACCTGACCAAAACAGAAACCCGACTCTGGGGCCAACAAACAAACAAGCGATCAAACAGCGAGCATAACCGGTTGGACTAGAGAGGGCAGGGAGTCAGAAGGGGGGCTGTCGGTGGACGAAGGAGGGGCGGACAAGAGGCAGAATGCTGGCTAAAATCCTGGAAGACATGTGGGTGGAGCCGGAGGTGCTGGAGGCCTTGAGTGAGGACCAGAAGAGGATCCTCTTCCTGAAGATGCGGGAGGAGCAGGTGCGGCGCTGGAGAGAGCGGGAGGAGAAGGAGGAGAGAGACGGAGGACGGGCCAAACACGTCAAGACGAAGACAGGTAGAGTTCAACTACTGGCTTCAATAAAACTAGTGACTAGTGGTGGCGAGCGCCTGCTGTGCTGCAGGACTCAGAAATATCCAACTAATATCCTCAGTGAAGTTTAAATGGTTCAAAGAAGGAAGGGAAATACTTTCTGGAAAGTGTGACGTTTATTTCTAGCAACACGTCTCTAAAACAAGGTCAGAGCCACCGGCTTCATTAGCGCCGTGCTGCTACTGATACACACCTAGCTTACCTACCTTTTAGTTGAGCCACAGGCAGGAAGCATCAGGATACAGCTGCTCCCAGTTACCTTTAGCTCTTAGCCTAGCTCATGCTAAAAAAAGATTAGCATGAGGTCAGATGGGCAGTTTTAGCAGTTTTAGCAATGATTGAAAATGTATTTCAATCATCCTCTATGTGTTCTCATCCCATCCTCTTTACCAAAGGGATTTTGAGGACAGGAAATGTTTGAATCTTTGAATTGATGATTTGAATTCAGACAGCTCCAGCCAAAAATGTTGACGCAGCTTTTCTTTAGGTTGGGCCAGGCTATTGTTTTTGCAGCCATTATAAATTCAGGTCACACTCTGTATCACTTTACATGTGAGGGTCCTCGCGGCTAATTAATGATTTCACTCTTGTTGCGCCGCCGTGCCGTAACACCCTCGCGGGTAAACTGATCTCATCTGTGAGCTTCAATTACACCCGTGGCACTGCGGTCTTCTCATGGCCAAGACGGCTCCCGATTGGTCAAAACCAGCTCCTCGTCTCTGCTACCCTTCCACTGCTTCAGTGTTGCTGTGGCTCACTGGAATCCCCCCACCACCACCACCACCACCACCAATCACCTGCACTGACTGAGTCGTTCGCTGCCAGTCAAATGGCATTTCGGGGCTAAGAGCTGAATAAGATTGATGAAGGCCGTCTCCACACTTTAAACCACTTCTAAAGTTACCTTTGTCGCTCTTTCAATTCCTCCCAGAGTCACCTGAGAGGCTGCCGAGTGACTGATGACTGTCTTACGTGTTTGGGTTACACAACACAACACAACGCAACACTCTCCCCAGGAGCTGTCGCTGTCTGTTCACTGTACTACTGCCAGATGCAAGGTCTATTATAATAAGAAACACATACATAAATGAAAAAGACAAATAGAGTTGTGAAGGTGGATTTTTAAAAATGCATGTGTGTTTGTAATAATGGCAGGTGCCTCAGTTCCATCGTGGAAGTTGTCCGTCTCGCAGCCTCAGTGGGATGGAGGTGGCTGAGGAACAATGACTCAGGTCGCTCTTAGTCACTGTGACATCACACAGAAGGTGTTCGCACACAAAGAAAAGGATATTTATGCACAGCTTGGTGTGACGTTACAAAGAGTTTTTTTTTTTTTCCTTCTTAAGATTTTAGACTGAGAAGCTTTTTTCAAACTCAGAAGAAAAATTCAAATTCCATCTTTAAAAGTCTGGGAGTTGAGCTGCCTTAATATTTGAATTTTTTTTTTTTTTTTTTTTTTTTTTTTAAAGGCCCCACCTTGTTCAGTGAGGCCGTGCTAGGTGTTTCTACCTTATCAGGTATTGTGCTGTTATTGGAAACGTGTTGTTGAGCAGGGAAGTGAAGGTTATTTCTGGCTACTGTCACAATGGGGTCATTAACTCGTAAATGATTTCTGATTATACGCATATCAAACTAAAACTCTACTGGTTTTAACGTTGTTTCTCTTAATTCACAACTGAAACTAATTGTTATTTTTCAATGCAGAGCACTGTATAGTTTTATAGCCTTGTCTATCACCACGTATTTGTGAGTGGGGACGTTAATGCTGTATTACCTTTTAAATTTGAAAATAATCCAAGTCATGATCAATAATTTGATATATGAAACCCCAATGGAGCGTAAATCGTTTAGCTGGAAGAATCGGGGGGAAACGAGCAGCGACATGGCTGGTAGGGACTTCATAGGTCTATACTTGTAGCATAGCACCACCTGCTGGACAAAACCTCGAACAGCGACTTCTATAGACAAACCTCTCTATTGAGTGGCTGGAAACGGATGCAACCTGTTCAAAAGCACTCAGCATTCTGTTCCTGATTGTTGACGTTTGGTTTTTCTGTCCTCCAGTTTACCGGAAACACGTGACTTGGCTGCTGGGTCGAGACGGAGACGTGAGCGTCAGTGTGATCGGAGAGCTGGATGAGTTCAGGTCCTGCAAAATCCTCCAGAGCCTCATGAACAGGTAGAAGAAAATAAAATAATAATTTGAGAATACTTCAAGTCAAGTAGCATTTATTGATATGTCACATGTAATATGAAGTGTAACGACCTGGACACAAGGGCTGACTCACCAACAAGAAAATGCTCTCAATGAGGATCAAACAAAAATGGAGGGAAAAACACTAAACATTCACAAGGAGGATATGAAACAGGGGAAAACATAAAATCACTCACTTGTAGGGAGAAAAACGTCTTTCTCATTATATGAACCTGGAAACTCTAGAGTTGTAGTGACAACAAGACAAAGGGAAACACAGACTATGTATACACACAAGGTGGATACAATCAAGGCGAGGAGGACTAATTCCACAGGTGGAATTTGTTCTTGTAATCTTGAAGATGTTTCGCCTCTCGTCCGAAAGGCTTCTTCAGTTCTGGAAAGGGGTTGGAGAGTCCCAGGTAACTTGACCCTCCTACCTTAAGATGCCCTGGATGACTGAGAACCTTCACAGACAAATTACACAGGTGCACACACAGAAGGGAAATCAGAGAGATGGGAGGAGGAGGGAGAGGAGGAGGAAGAAGAGGAAGGTGAATACAAAATAAAACAGGAACTGAAGACGAGACAACGGGAAACACAGGACATGAACAAAACACAAAACTTGACAGAGTTCATGACAATGAGCAGGTCACTGTGTTATTGAGAAAGAAAGGAACAAAACAGGAAAATACATGTTGTCACGACAAGAGCCAGATATTACAACATCAAAAATAATACCACAACATCACCTTTCCACCCATCACGTTAACAACATAGGCTTCTGGGGGGGGGGGACTCACCCTTGTGGTTTACTTCAATCATCATTTCCATGTTAATCTAGTTCTAAGAAACCGCTTCATAGATAAAATCCTAAATAAAATATGAACATATTTTTTTTATATATATATAGTTAATATATAGTCTTTTTTTTTTTTTTTTTTTAATGTTTCCTCCTATATTACCAAGTAGCTCCTAACCCCTGGCACCTTAGCGAGGCCTTCATCTCGCTGGTGACATAACTGCAGCGAGATGAACACCACGCAGGAAGGGCCTCCGTCAGCTCGCCGTCTCCTCGGCCCAATTGGATTATAACTTAATGGAGAATTGATTTTAAGGTCGCCAAAGTCGTCTGCGGCGTCTAAAAATGGGACGCCTTTTTTTTTTTTTTAATGGTCGGACAGGGTGCGCGCCGACGACGTGAGAGGCGTCCAGACGGAGGAGCCGCTGCCAGAAGGAGAGGCCCGGAAGCTCCACTTCACCCGAGACATCCAGCTGTCCCTCACAGATGTCAGCGTGAGTTGGAGTGCGGCTTCACAAAGAAATAAATAAATTAGAGAGAAAAAAATCTCTTTGCGGGTAAAAGCGAGTTGAATTGTGACACGGCGCCACCCACAGGACGAGGCAACGTCCCCTGACGAGGACGCAGACGACTGCAGCGCCGATGACGACGACCCCAAAGACCCCAGTGAGGACAGCGGTGGCGGCAGCAGCGAATCAGACTGCAGCAGTTTGGACGAGCGGGACTCCATTCCTCTCTACAGGCCACATCTCAGTGACCATGGCAACCGGCCGAGACCCAACGCCCAGCAGCCGCACGCCGCAGAGGAGTCGGGACAAAAGGACAGAGGTGAAGAGCAGGAGGAACCTGGATGGAGGGAGGGAGGAAGGGAGGATAGATGAGGGGTGGGGGGGAAGGGTTACATCGTGAGTCTTATTTATTATCCGTATTCAGTCTCAAGTTATATATAAAATTCCTGAGGAAAAAAAAATATCATATTGTTGGTTCCTGAGTTTTCAGTGTGGACACACAGTGTGAGGATTTTGACATCTAATGAGAAAAAAAAACACATTAAAATGTAATAATGTGATCGTCTCTTGTCCTACTGCTTTGAATCATGATGAATTAGCCCCCGTAGTTCAGACGGCATCAGAACGCAGAGCTGCTACACCAGCTCTGCTGTCTGATTCTGAACAACACTGTGACAACAGATATATTAAACTTAGTTTGTTCAGATACTTGTAGAGAAATAAGACGGACAGAGACATCTGGTAACAAGGATGGGAAAAAATAATACATTACACACCTGATGAGAACAGCAAAATTTAGAAATGATCGTCAATGATGAGCAGGGAATAGCAGTAATATTGAGAAACAGACATATTACATAATTAAAGATGGAATAATTATTAATTGGGGACAGTTTTGTCCACATAACTGTTGAGCTTTAATTATTCCTAATCACTGGGATTGACGGTGTGAGTGTTCCACTGCTAAGCTTCGACTGTTGAAAACTCACCCTGCTCCTCCTCCTCCTCCCCCCTCTCCCTCACTGCTCCGCAGAGATTGTGCGCCTTAAAGACAAAAGATGTGAGCGCGGAGGCCGCGTGGCCGAGCTCAGGAAGGCCTTCGCGGATAATCCCGTGCCCGCCGACTCCACCGAGACCCCCTCACCTGGAAGAGCCGCTCACTCCCACAGAGGCAGAGCACCGCTGGTCCACTGAGACTGAGTGGGAGACGAAACTGGACTGAGCGACATGAGTCTCGTGCAAGAGCACAACGACGACGCCTCACGCTGACCAAGATGCCAGACTGAGACAACTGCTTCTTCATTCAACGACCTGTCAGACAAAAGACTGCAGGACGTTTTAACCACGGACCAACTGAAAGCTAAAATCAAGAAGCTTTGACACTGACCTGCACAGTTTCTCGCGAGATGCACAAAGGTGGAGGGATGGAGGTCCCGTTGACGTGGCTAACTGTGTTCCCAGTGTGTCATGGAACAACTAAAAGATTTATTTTGGGCTCTTCTGTTTTGCTCAACAGGTTTTGTATTTTTAATGTTTAAATGTAATCCAACTAACTTGTCGCGGCCCTGTTTCAGCAGAGTTGACTTTAGCCGACGTGAGCTGCATCTTAATGGTGATAATCAATAATCACACCGCCGCCACTGCTGCAAGGCCGTGATACATAAAATAAAAGTACTGAGGCATCGCAACACCGGTTCTCAGTGCAGCGACGACGCCAGGGCACCAAGCAGGGCTCGAAAAATGTTGCTGCTAACAGAGAATTAAGGAGGTTTATATTTATAGCCCTGACTGCTACAGAACAACAGAACTAGATAGATAGATAGATAGATAGATAGATAGATAGATAGATAGATAGATAGATGTTAGCACATGAGCGTTGTCAGTGGCTAGCGTGGCTGGAGCCGTCCCATTCACATCTCCCGAAAATATGTCCAAAAAAAGTGGTTAGTTTCACACACACACACACACACACACACACACACACACACACACACTGGAAGTATTGGTGCTGACTTAGAGTGATGCAGCACTCCCTATTGGCAATGAACTATAACTACAAAGCAACAATATAAATGTTTTTTCTTTTCTTGTTTTTATAAATAAAATATTTCTCTTTTTTTCATTTTTTGCTGTTTAAGAGCCACAGCAGTATTTGTGTGTGACCTTTGGAAAAAAAATGTAAATGAAAAATATCTGTTTTCAACACAATATAAATTTACTCATTCAACTTTATTCATTAAGTAGCTTTAGGGGGCAACAACAACAACAATAACTGAAAGAATTGAAACTGTAACTGGGTTTAGGACTCAGAAGTCCAGGAAAAGAAGTAGGAATGAATACTGTATATACAGTCATTTGAAGAAGTGGTATGTTCGAAGTTATGATGGTGTTAAATTGTAGCCCAATAATTTCTGTAGCATCTCACAGCACCCTGAAGTAGCCAAACCAGAAATAAATTAAATAAAACTTTGCCAAAACCCAGATTTGTTGTTTTAATTTATAATGAATACTTACAGTGTGTAAGGGGTCGCAAGGTCACACATCATACAGTGAAAGCTGAGGAAAATCAATTGTCTTGAATTGATACCTTTTTTTTATCTGGCACAAAATTATCATATTTGATTTTGTCTCATTTGCATGCAGTGGCCGGGCCAAGACGCCAACAAACACGTCCATTGTTTGACTGTTTTGGGGCCTGCGTTTGCCCCCTGGGTCCGGTCTTCAGATAGTCAAACACATGATCCACTGGCCTGGGGCCAGCTGACAGGGCCCTGGTCAGGTGACCGACTCGGTCAAAAGAAATTATACATTTTTTTTTCCTTGTCACTTGTGGGACCAACCCCACTGGTGTGAGTGGAGTTGTGACGGACCTTTCACACACTCCCATGGCCGTGCAACGTCTATACTACTGTTTCCTGGTTTAAGGTTCAAGGGGGAAATAGCTGTAAATAGACGTCAGATGGTTAAACAGCGGCGTCAAGTCAAATTCTTTTCTTTCTTTTTTTTTCAAAATCTGGTGTTAAAATGAGACATATGACAACGCATGGTTGTAGGTTTTTGTGGGAGTTTTTGAAACTACTGGGTCACCGCATATTCTCCTGATTCATCCCACGTCTGGTGGTGTCAGTGTGTTACATAAAAAAACATGTTCACCTCCTTTCACCTTCCGGTTTCTACACGCGCGGTAAAAACAAATCTAACTAGAACGAGCGCGCGCGCGCGCGCACACACACACACACACAATAAAAGTCTTGTGCTCATCTTCAGTCTCCTTGTCATCTCATGTGTTTTCTAATAACGCGCTCGTTGTGGGAGGGACACGCGAAAACCAAGTTGTTGTCGTCGTCGTTGTTGGTCGCTAAAACACGATTATCTATCGAGCACGGGACCGAGCGAGCGGCCGGGGCCCTTCGCGGATCAAACGAGGGGAGCTGCTGATTAGCATGCGGTCGAGACGGAGACGGAGGGCGAGACGCCCGGCGGAGACAGCCGCAAATGGGAGTCAGGTCACGGGAACGCAACACGTCACAGGCGGCTCAATGAACTTCTTCTTATTCCCCCTCGGCCGGCCGGCCGGCCGACCGCCTCCCTCCCCCTTCCTTCTCTCTCCCGCTCTCCTCCCACCCTCCCCCTCCCCGCTCCCCGCTCTCCGCTCTGCATGTGAGCGAGGAGCCGCCTGCGTCCCTCCGTCTCTGCGCTCGTTCATCTTGGGTCATGTGACTCCACCACGCCAGCAGGCAGGCAGGCAGGCGGGCAGGCAGCTCAGTGTGAACGGCTATAAATACTGGGCCAGTGTTGGGTTTCCCGATGAAGCCGTGTCGACGTCCGAAGCAAAGCAAATAACTTTGTCGTGGTTTTTATTTATTCCGCAGTAGACTTACAGCAACTCTCAGTGCCCTGAGTACCCCCCACCCTAATCTTCGTCCTTCCGGTCACAGGGAACCGTTCACAACACAAAAAGGTTGTGGTGTTTTTGTGTGTGAGCGACCGACGGCGTGTTGTTTTTGTTTGGTTGGTTGTGTGTAGCCTGTCGTGCCAGAGGGAGCAGTAAAAAAAACCAACCCAAACAGAACACTTAGGAAAAAAGGGGGGACCCATTTAAAAAAAACAACCAGCTAGCTCGTGATTGGAGGAAGACCCTGTCATTCATGTTCAAAGTGGGCCAATCAGATTGTTTTGGCTCCCAGCTGAGTGGGTTGGTAACAAGCTGGAAATCCTTCTATTGTTGCTATTAGTGCTATTGCTACCTGCTACACAACACATTTTAACACATAAGAGAGGCACCTCGATGCACTCCAATGTTTCTTGAGTTTTCAACTTAACAGACAGCACATTAATTTAGTTTATTTATTTATTTTTGAAGAAAGCATAAATCACTTGACATTTTTGACTTAGGGACTTTGTCTGACATCAGCCCCTACTCGTTATATAATAATAATAATAATAATAATAATAATAATAATAATAATAATAATAATAATAGATTTTATTTGTGGTTACATTTGTGGTCAGGGGATATGACATTTTGTAGTGGTGTCCAAATTCTAAGTGAATATTGGTATTCACTACATAGTGCTTTATACACTATATAGTGTAAATTAATCAATAATATTAATATTGATTCATTAATTATTTACCTCCTGACAATGGACCAATTAAATAATGCTGCATAATGAACGGCAGCAAGAGTGGTTTCCAAAAGTTATTTTCATTTGACGACAGAGTGTGATTTATAGTTGGCTACAAAGAACTAGAAAGGGGAACGAGTGAGTCAAGGTCGTCAAAAAGACTTTGTGTATGTTGTAGTGACACATTTGAATCTTTATTATTATTTTGTTTGTTCACAAATTCTTAAAGTGCACTGATGTGAAAATACAACTCCGTTAAGAATATTACATACCACAATGGCGACTAATTGAAACGCGGACGTGTCGTCAGTTATGTCAGTTATGCTGCCGAACTCCATTCTAAAGCCTTTCTGTTAGTCCTGGGATTCCATTCCTGATGGCTGTGACAAGAGTCGTCTGGCGTGCTGCCCTTCGAACCCGCGAGAGACGAACACAGGAAGCGTCTGCGAGCGCCGCTAAAAGCTAAAGAGATTAGCATGGATGCTGCGGCGGCAGCTTCATCAGATCTGGGTGACATTTTGCCGTTAGAGTGAGCAACCAGCGGTCACACTGACAACCTTTTGTCACTGGGAAAGATGTTGGTTTTTTTTGCTACTACTATCTCCACAAATAGGAGGGCTTGTGCTATGAAGATATGGCTAAACTAGTAACAAACTATCTGATTGGTTGGCTTTGATGTGATAAATACAGGATTACTTTCCAGGCTTTGTTTGTTTGTTTGTTCTGTGTGGTCTGCCCTATTCCTAATGAACTCTTTCACACAGCTATGTGAATAAATCAAATCCATTCATGAAGCATTACATGTGGTGAGTCAAACAAGCCATGAGCAGTAATCTAGCTAAAATGGGTTACGTGTTGTTGATGTTGGTAGTGTATCTAAGATAGAGATATGGAAATACCCCTAATTCATAGATTTCTTCATTTCTAAAAAAAAAAAAAAATATGACAAAAAACAACAACAACAGACATCTTGCAACATTTGGATGGAAAAAATGCTGGACAAATGACTTTCCCATCAGTCACAGCTGCTCGCTAATTTGAAACAAGTAGCGGGGAAACGGTTCCCTTGAAGTCGTCCTCAGACATCCCGGTTCTCCTGGTTCATCCCGGTTCTCCATTCTCCATCCATCTTGCCAGTTCCTTGGTATTTTCTACTCCTGCATCCTCCTTGAGTACATCCCTGTTTGTCAGGATGGGACGTCCACGATCCCAATCCCCGTGTGTTGTTTCCCATAGCACCAATTATCTCATTCTAAGTCTCATTCTCCTGGCTGCAATGTTCTCGCTCACCCTTGGTATTCCCTCATAGATAGTTGACTTTAGATGGTGTATAAATGCCCTAACAAAATTCCAAACATTTCTTTTGGACGAGGGTAGCGGGGATATTCAAGCGCAGCCTCAGCTGCGTTTGCTGCTGGAACGGCTGTCTCAGTGCTGAAACAGTTAACGCTTCCATTGACATGTATAAATAATATATTGAAGCTTATTCCTGCCGGCCGCACCGTGAGTCAGGACCTCGTCGTCGTTGTCGTTCTGGTCGAGAAGTAGGCATTTTTTTCCTTCGTTTTTTTTTTGTTTTTTTCCCCCAAGATTATGAGGTGAATTAACAACGTGGCATTTTTCTCAGGTGGCTAGTTAGTCGCGGCCGTGATTGCGGCGGCTCTGATTTAAAGGTTGCGCCGCACTCATGCTAATTCGGTGCCGCTCGATCCCTCCTCCTTCCCCCCCAGCGGCGACAATCAATTCTGCATCGTGAGGTGGCGTTGGAGAGGAGAGGAGCTCCGGCGAGCAGCGAGCGGACACCCAGACTTGCACCCAGACCTGTGTGCGTATTTGGAAATCAGCAGGCCAGCAGGCTAAAGATTAACAGAATTTTTGTGTACACATTATCTCAGAAATGGGTCCGTTGTGACGAATCACCCTGGGCCTAATTCTTTCTTCTTTTTTTTTTTTAAACAGCCATTGTGGCTTCATGGTGGAGCTGAAACACAACCTGTAAAAATATTTCTGACACTCTTTTTGTTTGGACGCTGGTTAACACTCCTGCTGCTCTTCATTGATAGCGTGCGCAAAGACTGAAAGCACAAGTAGGGTAGTTACTAGAGGCCCGGGCTATTCTGAAGCCACCTTTAACAGCTTGAGGGGTCAAAGGTCAAGAATCCCCTTTGACCCCCCCCCTCCCTCCCTCCTCCCTGTGTCGCCAAAATATAACCTGAGGGGCGGATGAGCCGCAGCTTTTCAAGGATGTGGAAGAAGAATGGGGAGAAGAATTAGGAGACGGAGAAGAAGAAGAAGTAGTAGTAGAAGAAGAAGAAGAAGAAGAAGCACAAGAAGAAGAAGGAGGAAACACAAAATGCTAATTTGATGTTTGGGATGTAGCGAAGATAACGGCGGCGTAACGACGAGTGATCTCACAAAGATGCTGCTTCGGCAAAGCTGTTACACATTTTCTAACGCCGGGGAACGCAGCCAGCAGGGGGGAAAGAAGGGGGAGGAGGAGGAGGAGGAGGAGGAGGAAGGGGAGGAGGGAGAAAAAAAAATTCACAATGAGACACAGTGTCTCCAGGCAGACGCAGTGGCCAAAATTTCAAAGGTCTGGCTGGCTGAGGAGGGTCCGCCCAGCTCCAGTGCAGGTTGCCTTGGGCTGGCAGGTTGTTCCACTGCAGCAGCAGCAGCAGCAGCAGCAGCAGCCGCCGGAGTGCGAGGGGTGCTTTCTTTTTTTTTTTCTTTCTTTCTGGTTTTTTTGTGTGTGTGTCCGGAGTGGGCTGGGCCGTCGGTGCTAACATATGTAAGCTTGGCGGGGGGGCCGAGCAGACGCAGCAACACTGGGCTCTCCGGACAATGCCTAACGTCATTAACCCCTCGCTCGCTCGCCCAGAGCCCGCTCGCTCACTCCCTCACTCGCCCGCCCCGCTCACTCGCTCGCCCGCCCGGGCCTCCATCGCTTCGGCTCGCCGCTCTCACATCTCACACCCATCTCACTCCTCGCAGCTCGCTCCGTCTTTGTTTGGCCCCACGTTATCTTCATCCCCCGCTGTCCATCTCGCCGCACTCCTCCCTCCCTCCCTCCCTCTCTCCCTCTCTCTCTCTCCCCCGTGGCCTGCTTTTCATCTCTCCCAGTTTCACCCACTCTCTCTCCCTCTCTCGCGCGCTCTCTCTCCCTCTCCCTCGCTCTTTTGCCCCCACCCCCTCCCCTCCCCAGCCCCCCTCTGCCCTTCACCACCACGTCTCTGTCCGCCCCCCCCCACCCCCCTTCGCCCTCTCTCCCTAGATCCGCTTTCCAGCCCCTCCTCCTCCTCCTCCCCAACTCCCCCAACTCTCTCTCAACCCTCCCCCCCTCCTCTCCTCTGTCCTCCGTTCAATCCCCCACACACCCCCTCCCCTTCTCCCCACCCCCCACCCCCCCCGCACCCCCACCCGCCCGCACTCCCTTTCTCTCCTGCCATCTTGCAGGCCAGTGGAGCCAGACTGCAGGCGTTCAGGGAGTCACTGGACCTGCTGGGCAGCGGGTGACACAGATTTCCGGTGTGTGTGTGTGTGTGTGTGTGTGCGTGAGAGTGTGTGTGTGTGTGTGCATGCGTGACGAAAACGGAGGGAGGGAGGGAGGGAGTGTGTGTGTGTGTGTGTGTGCGTGGGGAGGGGGGGGGGATTTAAGCTCCAAATCACTAGAAAGGCACCAAGGAAGGGGGGAGTGAGGGGGCAGGAGGGGGGTATAGAGGGGAGGGGAGGGGGGGGCCGGCGCCTCCTCCTCCTCCGCCGCCGCCGCCGCAGATCCAAGAATTTGAAATTCCCCCCTTTGTGTGGGAGATGAAGAAACACTAGAACGGTGGACCTTCAACTAGGAGGACATGTTCCTGCTCCAGTGTTGCTAGCATGATGCTGCCGCTCACTGTTTTTCTCCATGAGTTGGCAGTGTCCTGCGTTGGCTGGCTGGCTGGCTGGCTGGCTGGCTGGCTGGCGTGCTGCGTTTTCTCTCTCCCTCGCTCGCTCGTTCGCTCCCTCGCGCTCACTCTCCCTGCCTGACAAACACGCGCGCGCACACACACACACAGACGCGCGCAGGCACGCACGCACACACAACCCCCACAGATGCGTACACACGCACACACCAGCGTACACGCACGCACACACTCAGTCCCTCTGCGATCCCCTGACTGAAGGCACACAGGAAGTGCAGCCGTGGCCCAATTATAGCGTGACACCTCGGGCCGGCCGTTGCCATGGTTACGTCTTCCCTGCGGTCCCCTGGAGTGTGGCGCCGAGGAAGAAGGTCTTATCACATCAGCCATCGTTACGGCAAAAACAAGCAAAACCCACCCTGAAGCCTTCGGTCCAGCTGGCTGTGCGTTGCGTTTCTAATGTGTGTGCGTGCGTGTGTGTGTCTACAAAGTGTGTATGTGTGTGTGTGCATCATCCATACTCCAGAAAATAAAAAAAAGAGAGGAGGGGGGCAGTGGGGGTGGGGGGTGGGGGGGTTGCATCAGTGCGTGAATTGAAGGGAGAAAGACGACGACGGCAACGGCAGTGGTTGTGTGTGTTTTTCTGGGTTTTTTTTTTTGTAAATTGTGCGTCCGTGTCAGGTTAGCTGTGTGTGTGTGAGTGCAGCCACCGGACTGGCCAAGGCGGCGTGTAGGTGTGTGTGTGTGTGTGTGTGTCTGTGGCGTTCTGATAAGGCTCTCAGCCACACCATTAGGTGACTCATAATCCACACGGCCGACACACACACACACACACACACACGTGCGTGTGCAGACGCAGGAGCACGGCGGCAGGCTAACTGACACACACACACACACACACCCAATTAAAAGACGAGTGAGCACGCACGCATGCACGGAGGGACGGACGCATGTAGCATGAACTCAGCCTGCAGACCAGCGCAACATGGCCAATTTCTTTTTATTTCAAAAGGGCAAACAGAGCTATACAGTACAAGTTGCACATGAAATAATTTAGCCTAGGCTGAACTCATTCATTTCTTACTGATGCAGTCGTGACGTCAGAACAACAGAAACGGAACTCCCCCGGCAGAAACAAAAAAAAAAAAAAACATTTGGCTCTTTTTTTTTTTCTTCTTCTTCTTCCTTATATTGAAACACAATACATCCAAACTGGAAAAGGATGTAAAAACAGAGAGAGAGAGGGAGAGAGAGAGAGAGAGAGAGAGAAAGAGAGAGAGAGAGAGAAAAAAAAGAAATGATGTTTTCCCCCTGGTATATTTACAGACTATTTACAGCTTTTTTTGTTTTAGTTTTAGTTTTTGTGTTTTGTCGTCGTCTAGATATTGACACACATTGGTATCCTTCTTTTTCGTCTCCTCCTCCTCCTCCTCCTACTCCTCCTCCTTCGCTCCCGACTCAACTTGATTGTCAAAAAGAAAGGATGGGAACAAGTGTGGACATTCTCGAAAAAGATGGAGCAGCTGCGGGCTCGTTTGACAAAATGCAAAAGTTCTGAAGATGTTTTTTTGAAACCAACATCCAAGCACGACAACACGGTGTCCAGTGTTTAGTTTTTTTCCTTTTTGTGTGTTTTGTTGTTTCGTTTTCTTGGGTTTTTTTTCTTCCATCTCGATGAAAACCGCAAACTCCTCAACAATCATCCAACCAGGATCCTCTGACAAACGCCGCCACTGCTGCTGCCGTTGCGCCAATGAAGACAACAACAACAACAACAACACACGCACACACATACACACACACACACACACGGGTCACTATCCGTCCAGGGCGCCGTTGCTCCTCTCCTGCGCCAGGGCCAGAGTGAAGTCGGAGCTCCGCAGGTCGAAGCCCGACACCCGGCTCTCGAACCCGGGGCCGCCGGGCTTCCTCTTCAGCTCCTCGCACTTCCTGTATTTACAGATCTGGTGTCCCCTCTTGCGATTGCGGCAGCTGCTGCACTGTTCGCAGTTCGTCTGCCGCCGGCAGGGCACGCACTCGCCGCACCGCTTCCTCTTCCTGCGGCTGCTGCCGCCGCCGCCGCCGCCGCCCAGCGAGCCCGGGGAGTAGCCCTCGGCCACCAGCCCCTCCAGGCCCTCGGCTCCCAGGGCGGCGCTCCTCCAGCCGCCGCCGCCTGCTCCACCTGCTCCGCCGCCCATCTGGAAGCCGGCCAGCGGGAAGAGCGCCGGGCTGAAGGGGAACCAGGCGCCCAGGAAGGGCTGGAAGTCGGCCACGCACCCGGCCGGGTCGTCGTCGTCCTCCTCTGGACCCGATCCGCCTCCGTCCCTGTCGCCCTTCTCGCCCTTAGCCGCCGCCGCCGCTGCCGCAGCCGCCGCCGCCGCAGCCGCCGCCGCTACGGCCGCCGCCTCCCTCTTAGCCGGCTGGCTGCTCTGCTGCGCGCCCAGCGTCGCCTGCTCCGTGGCGGCGGGCGTCAACGCCAGCAGCCCGGCGCGCATCAGCAGCTCGGCGGCGTGCGCCAGGTGGAGCCCGCTGGGCGACTCCCACATGTCGGGCCAGGTGGAGGAAGAGGACGTGGTGGTGGTGGAGGAGGAGGAGGAAGAGGAAGAGGTGGGCGCCCGGCGAGCCTTAGCGTGAGCAGGCTGCTCGACCTGCTGCTGCTGCTGGTGTTGCTGGTGGTGGTGGTGGTGGTGGGCCGCCTGCGAGGGCTGGATGAGGCTCTTGACGTCCACGGCGGCGGCGGCGGCGGCGGCGGCAGCGGCAGCGGCGGGGCTGGAGATGTAGTGGGAGAGGCTGTAGGGGTGCGTGGAGCGCCTCAGGCTGGGTCTCAGGGGCTCGTTGGGGATCTTAGCGCTGCTGTGGGCCTGGTCTGGGGAGGAAGGGCCGGCGATGTCGACAGCGGTGGACATAGCAGTGGCTGTGTGTGTGTGTGTGCGCGTGTGTGTGTGAGTAGGAGTGGTGGGTGTGGGGGGGGTGTGGGTGGGGTGGGGGGGGGCTGTAGGTATCTGTCCTTGCTTGTGTTTATGTGTGTGTGTGTGTGGGAGGTAAAAAAAAAAAAGGAGGGAGAGAAGGGGAGTGACGCCGACGCGAGGCTGACAACTGTCCTGCTGCTACTTCAGCCAAAATGGCAAACCTTGGCCTGTGTCCCTATTCCCATTCTCTGCTGCAGCCTCGCAGTCCTGGAGAGCTGGACGTGAACAGAGGGGGGGTGGGGGGGGGAGAAGAGGGGGAGAAGAGAGAGAGAAAGAGAGGGCAAGAGAGAGAGGAAGGTTAAGAATAGAAATTTAGGATACAAATACAGAAAGAGAGTAAACAAGTAAGCAGACGAGACCAACACACAACCTCAATAATATCAAGCCATCCACAGTAGCAGGCAACCCCCCTAAGCTGGGCCTGGAGCCCCGCTGAGGGGGGTCTGTGTGATTTAAAAATAAATAAATAAATATATAAATAAATAAATAAATAAATAAAAGCAACATGACAAACACATCGTGTAGCTTTCGGGAATAAAAAGCGGCCGAATGGAGATTAAAGGGAAAAAAAAGGGGAGCCGCGCAATAGCAAACCAGCAGCGCCAGTGATTTCCGCATACAGCAGGAGAAGGCGGTGGTATCCCTTTAAGAATTTCACGGTATATCAATGCAATCAATAACAGAGCGACAACAATATGCAAAGATATGCGCATATGCGCAGGTCAAATGTGGAGCGCGCTTTTCAAAATACATTTTTGACGACTGGCTGTTTTGTGTGCCAGCCAAAAGCTCGAGCAGGCAGGCGAGGCGAGGCAAAGGCAAAGACAGGCTCGGCTCGGCACGGCACGGCACGGCTCGGCTCGGCTCGGCGGAGGGAGACTATTTAGAGGAACCGTAGGAGAGAGGAGAGAGGAGAGAGGGGGGAGAAGGAAAAAAAAACAGGCTGTCTTTTGTCTGCTATCGACGACGACGACGACGAGGAGCGAGGTGCGCAACGATGCGGTTGCTGTGGATATAGAGGGGGAAAAAACGAGCCCCGGCTGTTAGTCCGCCGTCGGCCACATTTCTAGCGGAGGGAAAAAAAAAACAAAAAAAAAACACAAACTAGTCGCGCGGATCGAACGCGGAGGGACACATATATGTTTGTCACGGGACGTTCGGACGGCTCGTATCCGCGAAGCCCCCCCACCCCCCCGAACGACCGATCGATCGATCGTTTGTTTCATCGCGGGTCGCGGTTACCTAAGACGAGCGAGCTTGACCAACAGTCCGAGTGGTCGCTGCGACACGGCGCCCACGGCGAACCAAAGCAGGGAGAGATATTAAAAAAAAACCCACCCGGGCCGGGCAGGAAGTGTGTCTTAAAACCCGTGTGTGTGTCCCCCAACACCACCACCACGTCCAGCAGCAGCGGCACCTCTCTTACCTCGCCAGTGTGTTTTCCACGCCGACCCCCGGCCGCCAGATATTCATCGAGTCATGAGCGGAATGGCGCGGCGGCGGCGGATTGTGGCGTCTATGGACGGTGGAGCTGCCGATTCCTCCTCCACCTCTCCGTCCCGGAGGGTCTGCAAACACTCTGCACGGAATTTGGGGGCGTCGCTCAAAATGCGAAGTGGACTTTGCAGCCGAGAGCGTGCGTGCGTGTGCGTGGTCAGAGCGACCCCATGGCATCCTGTCCGTCCGCACGGCCATAATAACATCATCGGGGCTCGATTCACCTCCAACAACAATGTGACGTTAAATCTGCATCATAGGGGCTTTTTTTTCTTCTTCTTTCTTCTCCCCTCCGCCCCCCCAACACACACATACACACAGGCATGTTTCATGACCACTCATTTGAATGAAAAAAATTATAGATTTTTTTTTAAAGTGTCTGTTTTTCAGGCTACGTGTTTTTCACCCCGCAGAAGCAGGATCTGTTGGTTTTATTTTTAAATAAAAATACATTTTAAAAATAATTATTTAAAAAATATTACAAGAACTACAAGTGTAATAGCAGGGTAGATGTCCTCATTTACCCTGCTATTACACTTATCGCATCTTCAATTTAAACCAGGTATTTTTGTCAATCTAACTTGATGATTTGAGACTTTACACAAATGAAATTGGAATATATTAATGATTTAAAACAGTCTACCTCAACATAATAAAAAAACAGAAACATATACAAGGCTTGGAATTACAATATTATAGGTATTTAAAATGCGCGGGGGGTTGGGGGGGTATACCTACGTAACTTTGAACTTTTATTTCAAAATATCCGTTTTTTTTGTCCTATCCCTAAATATTCTGACGCAATAAGTAATTACACATGTGTAATATGTGAAAAGGGCTGGACTCCCTTTAGTTAAGAGAAGAGTGCCAGGTCAAATTATATATAATTAATAAAAATAATAATGACATCAACATAGAATATTGGTGGGGGGCAGAACGCTGATGCGTCCACCACCAATATGTTAGCTCGTTTAGCATCGTCTAGCATGCTAATGTTTGTGCTCTGACGCACGCGAGGCGACGGTTGACGCCGTCCCTCGCGCGCGCGCGCGCGAGTGGTGCGTTGCGTACGTGCGTTTACAAGGTGACTCCTGACGCAGCCGCGCCGGAGTCCACTCCACCTCTTGTGAGAGTCCTGCGTTGCATCTGGCACGCAGCCAGATACCTCGTGCGTGTCTCAGTGTGTGTGCGCGCGTGCGCGCGTCAAGTGCGTGCGGGTGTCACTATGGGAGCAATGGGGCCCAACCGTAGCGCCGCCGCCGCTATCGGCTTCTGGACCATCCGTGTAAACACAGCGTCGTCTAGCGGCCATCGGGAAACACTGCCACGTCTTAAAATGGCCACTGGTGCTAGTGGACACTGCAGCACGGCCTCTCTCCCTCCCTCCTCTCTCCCTCCATCCCTCCATCCCCCCCCACCCCCTTCCTGCCCTGCCCCCATCCCCCTCACCTCCTGCCAGGGCCTCTCTCTCTCTCACTGACACACACACACACACACACACACACGCACGCGCGCACACACACACACACACACACACACACACACACACACACACACACACACACACACACACACGGGCCCCACTGCAGTCCTCGCACGGCTGTTGACTCATTAGCCCCGTCCGTCCGCCCGTCCGTCCGTCCGTCCGTCCGTCCGCCCGCCCGCCCGCCCGCCTGTTGGTAATCTATAAACGCACAGTTGCGCCTCGCTGCCATCACGGCTGAGGCGCTACTCTGCGTTAAAAGACATCAACATGACCTTTCACCCCTTAGCATATAAATAATCACCATTGATTAATGGATAAATAATAATAAGAATCACGTTGAGACAATAAAAAAAAAATGACCTCAAGCAACTCAGATCAATATGATTTATTCACATTATACTGTACAGGATAGCAAATGATTGAGCCACACATACTATAAACCATTAGAAAAGAAAAATCATAAGTTCACAAAAAGCCACTTTGAAACACAACAGGTTTCCCCAGAGAGCGTTCAAGACTTAGTGGTCACACCATGCGCGTGTACACACGCAGCGTTTCAACGTCATTTCATACAGGAGACAACGCGTTTGATCGAGCAGCTCGGCGGAATCCCAAACATTCATGATGGATGGAAGGTCGCAGATCATTAACAAGAGAAGTCTAAGTTTCACACGTCTTTATGAGGCAATCGTGATGCTAGTTTGCATGTGATGCTTAAGTTAGCATGTAGCAACCACCTGTTCAGCAGCTGAGACTGTCTGGCTGCACGGACCATCATCCTCCCTGATTTCATCAGTACATGATTACCGGTTTTCCCCCAACACAGGAAGGGTACATTTTGAAATATTTTTTTTTTTTTTTTTTTTTACATATTCACAGCTTTCTTTCTTTCTCTCTCTTTTCTTTTTTAAAGCACTTTCTGAGTTTTTATTCTGGGCTGTAGAGAACAATCGCTGTGTAGTTTTAATGGCCACGGCATTAAAACTCTATTGAACACTGTGACTATATTGAGACAAGCTGGGGGTCCATGTAGCATGACAGTCCTGGGGGCGGGTGCGAGGGTGCCCGGAGGGGGGGGGGGGCGGAGCTCTGATGTCACTCAGTGTCAGTCTCGCTTATCAGTCCCTCTTTTTAATGATGAGCGGCCCGACGTTGTCGCCGGTCTCATCGTTGTGCTTGGCGTGGGCTCCGTCGCAGTACGGGAACTGAAAATTAAATTACAATTGCAACGGTGAAGCTCGGCGATTACCGCCCTGCATATTTTTCTATCGTGTCAAATCACGTCCGAGGCTGGCAGACAATATCAACTGCGCGTCTGGAGATGCCAAAAAAACACGGCGCGCAGCGCAACAAATATAAATAGCTCTGGATTGGCTGACCTTCTTTGACTTCCAGCAGCGGCAGTAAACAGCCTTGGTGGCGATGTCCTCCATGTCAAAGCTGTGCACCACCTTGGGACTGTCTTTGTTGATGGACGTGTTCACCTGGCCGCTCTTGCAGCTCGGCTTGCTCAGGTAGCGGCCCGCCAGGAAACCCCCGGCAGCAGCCACCACCGCCACTGGCACGGCGACCAACAGATGCTCTAGATGGAGGGAGACGCACACAGACAAACAGTTGGAGAATAGAATAGAATAGAATAGATGTACTTTATTGATCCCAAATTGGGAGACTACACTGCTGCAGCACTAAAAATAAATAAAAAAAAAACCTATACAGTAATTACAGTACTTACAAGAAACATACAAGCAAAGCTATATACAAACAAACAAGAGCAGATGTGCAAAGACAGTCCACTGTGCCGAGGCAGGGATAAGCAAGGTTTTGGAAAACAATGGTGCAATATTTGCCAGAGTGCTGAAAAAGTCCAGAATGTTAACTGTCCCACAGTGGGGAAGAGTTATAGAGGGTAAAATCATACTAGTAATAATATTAACAAAATAATCACGGAAAAGTGTGCACTGTAAGGTTAACGGTTTGCTTCAAACATTGCATAACAACATCACCAAAGAGAGGAATGGCGCTATATTAAATATATTGACAACCTTTTGTGTTGTTCTATTCACATCATTTTCCACTTAATTTGCATTGTCATTGAATAGCCGCATCGTCCGCACGCGCCACATATGACAGCAATTTTCTTTTTCTTATTATTCACAATTCAAGACCTTTTAGTGACATATTGCAAGTATAACAAATATTTTAAGGCATCTCGGCTTTTATACCGAAAGAAGGGAAAATGGAAAAGAAAGAAATGTTCGTGCAACAGAAATATAGCACACAACGAGAATACAGAAATATACATGCAAACGAGATACAGCAGACATTATTATTAAGTATAAAACAAATAAAAATGCAAAATACCAATATAGTTAAAGAAATGCAGTTACATAAAACAAAATCTCATGCCCAAGATTTCAGCAGCTTTTTTTTTATTTCAAGAAAAAGAAATACGAATGGGCTTGAAATTCAGTGTTTGCCCAGAGTGCATAACTCTACAGGTAGACAATTAACTGAATAATTAGCGCATTAAAAAAAAGGGGAGGGAGTGGGGGGGTTGAAACACCGGTTCCACACGGTCATATTTTAACCGTCGGACTGTTGACACGTTTCTCACTAAGTCAACATCAAGTCACACACAGGATTTTGTATTTGCATGGCAGTCACGAGGGTGAACCAAGAACCAGGGTCCCTGATCGTCACGTGGTTGAGGGATAAAGTGGGTGAGAGGCGGTAGTTACACTTGTCAATGTGGACCAACTGGTTAACTGGCCTGTTTTCATCTGTTTGATTATTGTTTTCAAGCAAAGTTACGCAGTTTTACTGGACGGCTTCGGTCTTCTTATGACAGGAGCTGATACGATCTTTGAACCATCTGTGAGCATCTGATATCATAATCACAACACAAACGAGAGGCATCAACTCAGACGTTTGGCCATTTATTTAGCCATCATCAGGCACGGCTGTTATGTAGTTGGGCAAAGCTCCTTATCATTTGCAGTTAACCAATAACTATGTTTATATGAGAACTTGCCCATTTATGCAACAACCAATACAACCAATTCCTGCCAGAGGTCTGAACTGTAGTGACCGTGTACTTTGTCCCAGGAAGAACGTCGAGTTGTTAAACGCTGAAGTTTCAACGCAGAGAGCAAAGAAATAATAAAGGCGACCCGCTATAAAAATGCTAGCATGCTAAGGTGCCGGCGTCAACTCGTTACCTTTGCAGAGTTTGAATCCCGAGCTGGAGACTCCAGGCAGCAGAACAGCAGGTAAAGCCGGGTTGGACATGCTTCTCCTGGACGGTTTGCGGTTCACAGCTAGCTCCGCTGCAAGGTCAACGCAGGACTAAACGGAATCTGACAGCTACGGAGGCAGCGTGCACAGCCTTCTATATCAGCGCCCGGCAACCAATCAGAATCGAGCTGCTTCTTCTTCTTTGTTTTTTTTTTTTTTTTTTTTTTTTTTAAGGAAGTCTATTACGGAACAATAGTTGTATCGCCCGCCACTGTGATCGTATCAAATGTATAACAATTTTGTTATATAGTGGTCTTCATTGTAGGCTAGTTATAGCGTTACTTCTCATCGCATTTTAGCTTGAACATTCAGACATGGGTGCGTAATCAAACACTCTAAGCACGCGTACTTCCGGTTTCAGTTTTTTTTTTTTTTTTTTCTTCCGGCTTCATGTTGTTACACAAAGCCATGCTTATGAAGCCGCAGCTGTTCCCGGCGCGCTGAGTCAACGTTGACAACAGAGGGGACTTAAACCATAATGTGTACTACGACTCATGTTAACGTGTCAGGGATTTGATGTGGTCACATTTAATAAAGTAGAAGAATCCATAGCTCAATATGCAGCAAATGACAGCGACGTTTACTGTCCTTTCGATGAGATTTTGATTTACAAATGCACAAACACGCACAAACACACACATACACACCTCGATTATCTTAAATACAGCAAATAAATCCACCAGCAGAGGGGGACGAAACGACCTTCCGCCACAGGACGGAGATTGGGTGAAAACAGGCACAACCGTGTGCGTCATTTTGTTTGGATAAATTCTTTTTTCCCCCACAACCTTATTTTATGCCTATATTACATTATAAAAAAAAAATGCTTACAATTGTGAAAAAAAAGTTATTTAAAAAAAATTATAGAATCTTAGAGAGACATTTCTTTATTATTCTAAATAAGGATGGTACTATTGACTACAACTGTCACAGTGTGGGCAGAGTTGAATGATTAGTAAAACTCAAGTGATATTTATGTTTCCTGTATGGTTCACATGTTAAAACTTTCTTCAATTGACCTTCAAATCTAGAGGACGTTGGCTGACAGGACAAAAAGAAAGAAAAAGTCAAGACAAGAGTCGTGGGTTTTTATTACACAGTTTAATCAACACACAAAGCTCAACGAGCCTCTCAGGTAATTCAATATACAGAGGTTTTTGTGCAAGAAGAGTGGGTTCTCCTCGCACCCAGAGCCCAAGCCAGTCCCATAGCCATTTAAGATGTTAGCCTCTAATTTAACAATAGCAAAAATAAAATAAAAAGAAAGGAAGAAAAAAAAAGAAAAGAAAAAAAGCAACCTAAAGAGTGATGGGAGGAGGGGATAAAACACAGGTTAAACTAAGAAAAATAAGTTGCTTAAATACCTGGTCTGGAACGTCCACTTTGATAATAAAGAAACGGTGGTGATAGTATTTTTGGGGGAGGGGTTACATGGGAAGGGGTCGGGGGATTACATTTGTGCGTGCATGTGTATGTGTGTGTACAAAGGAGTCAACTTGGGTAAAGAAGGTCGGGAGAAAAAGGGGGAAGCTAGGGCCGCGGAAGAAGGTGTGGGTATAAATTCAAGTCCTTTCATAGAATTCAAAAGAAGAGCAAAAAAAGGGCTATGTTTTTTCTTTTTTTTATTATTATTATTATTACTCATAGCCTGCGGTGATTTCGTTTTTAAACATAATTATTGTATAAAATACAGAGTGCCATTCGACTTGCATGTGATAGCAGCCTTCTCGAAGTGTCAACTAATTAAATGGGCCGGCAAAATATAACAATGTAAAGAATACCTCCATGTTATTGGCTCCTAGTCTCCTTAAAAAAAAGTGGGTGAGAGGGAGGGAGGGAGGGAGGGAGGGGGAGAGGGGTTGATGAAAAAAAAAAAAAAAAAAAAGAACGTCCTCTTGGAAGTGTAGTAATGTGTAGCGAGGGTGGGTGAAAACTGCAGGCATGTGTGTCTGGTGGTGGTAGTGGGGGAGGGGGGCAGCCAAAACTTCCTTGTGGGAAAGATGTAACGGATCACAACGGAGAGGGGGGGCTGGGGTCATAGGTCAAAGGGGATTTTGGGGGAGGGGGGGGTTGATACCAATGCAAGTTGACAATATGTACACTGGATGGCAGGGCAGGGGGTTTCTGGGGGGAGGGGGGGGGGGCTAAGCGCGTAGGGTGGGGTGACGCAAGTTAAAACAGGGTGAGAGAACATAGGAGGTGGGGCCAAAGGATTTTTATCCAAATTTTTTTGTGTTTTTTTTTTTCAACGGGAACTCCGGTGAGGGGGAGGCGTGGCTCAAAGAAAGCACTCCAATGGAAACCAACAAGATCTTGTTTTAAACGTTTTCATTTGTTTGAATGGTTTTTTTGTTTTGTTTTCTCTTTTTACATCTGAAGCTCCCCTAACCTTTACGTCATAGAGGTGGTTGGCCATGATTCTACCTCAGCACTACATTGCATACTTATGTGTCCATTCCCGAGCTATTTTGTTGTACCTGCGGAGGGAGAGAGAGGGAGGAAGGGAGGGAGAGAGAGAGAGAGAGAGAGAGAGAGAGAGATGAGGGAGATGTTAGTTGGTTGGAACAGCTCATATATATATAAATTATATATTTTTTTTACCCTTTAGCTTTACTTTTGGGTAAGTATGTGCTCAAACACTTCTGGAACCAAGATCTTTGTGATCACAAAGATCTGTGTCACAAAGGGTACTGACCTCAAGCACCAGATTGAGTCAACACCCACAGTATTTATTTATTTTTATTAGTTCCTTTAAGGCGACAGTATGTGTGTGTGTGTGTGTGTGTGTGTGTGTGTGTGTATGTAAACACACACATTTATTCATTTTCTTTTTCAAGCCGTCAATGGGTTCGAGGTGTTTCCCCCCATCATGAGATCAATTTGTGCGGCTGCGAGAGATTAAAAATCTTTGCAAGCGGACGGACGTCAACAGATGTGACTCCTGCCTCTACATCTTCCCGTTGTTCAACTCGTGTGCGTTCGCCACTGTTCAGACTGCAGGTGTGACAAAACCATTTGCTACCGAGTCAGGAGTGTGGCTAATTGCTACCTTGACGCGCAACAAATGTAATTCCACCGTCAGTGATGCGGCCGATCGTTTCCTCGACCTGCCTGACGCGACGCCGTCGTGTAGCGGCCAAGTAAAGCTTCTCGTGCGCGCTAAGGCGAAAACACGAAGGTCGCTGTGGCAAATTCCATGTCACAACGTGACGCCGGCGATAACGCCGGTACGCCACCCACACCTACTACAAATATGCAGGAGGTTCAACAAAACAACAGTTTTCGCAGGAGGCCAACAACAGAACGTGCTTGCTGGAGGCAGCAAACAGAGGGCTAATAAATATGTTGTTTTTCCAGAGAGCTTTTCAGAATCACCATTAAAACTAAATGTATTCTTATTTACGGCGATAAATGAATGACAATGCCACTGCTTCCTGGGAAGGGAAAATAATGACCAATATTGATATATGTTGACTAATGATAACAACCCAATCTGGGACCTGGCCAGAATTTACCAATTTACTTTCTGCTTCATCAAATGATATTTTGCTCTACAGTGGCAGCAAAGCTCCATGTCACCATTAAAAGACCAACTCTGACGATGCGGTAGCTTACTTTTCCCTGTCCGTCTTGTAGATGCGGGCGATCTCGGGTACTAAGGGATCATCCGGGTTTGGGTCACACAGCAGAGAGCAGATGGACAGGAGGACTGGCGGTGGAGCGCAAAGGATAAGAGTCAAATGATGGAATTTAAAAATATGTGTGTCAAGCGGTACCTCTCCATATCTCTTTAACTATTGATGTGATACATTGGTGAGAACATTTGTTAATGCACAGCGATCAAAAAGTCCTACTTGACACTTACAAGGTCTGATGTAGAATCATTACTGCAGGGTTTTAAAAGCTAATGCAGCAAAATCCAGCACATTAAGCATGTGCTTGGTATAACTGAGCCTTTAAGTAGTAACGTCAACTGTAAACTGCATGAAATGTGTCATTTTGAGAAGACGGACACCGGCAATGTTCAGCGTTTTATATGCTGATTATTCTTGATGAAAATGAAGACGCCTCTTCTAAAGGAATCCATTGAACAGACACCACGGGCCTTACCTTTGGAGATGGTGAGAGCCGGAGACCACTGTGATCGCAATATGTCAAGGCAAATGCTGCCGTTGCTGTTGATATTTGGGTGGTAGATTCTTGTGGTGAATGCAACCTGAGAGCAGGTAGAGAGAAAGAAAGAGAGCGAGAGAGAGAGAGAGAGAGAGAGAGAGAGAGAGCGAGCGGAGGTGGGGTAGGAGGGGGGCGACAACAGGAAACAAGATGAAGGAGAGAGAGAGAGAGAGAGAGAGAGACGGCGCAGCCTCTGTGTTACTTTCTCAACATTTTCCCGAGCAGAGAAGCCGAGCATGTTGCACTGCCACCACGTGTCTTCTTACCTTTGGCGGTTTAAAAGGGTAGTCTGTGGGAAAATGTATGGTCAAGAAGAAAACCCCGCACTGGTAAGGACTGTCATTCTAACATCAGAGAGAGAGAGAGAGGGAGGGAGGGAGAGGCAAGCACAGTGAGTGAGAGACCAATCAGTGCAAAGCAAAACAAACTTAAACCGCATCTTAAGACGCCCGCCTGTCAAAACGCTGCCTTACAACAGGACTCACAGCAGCCAGAACGGCAACAGCAAAAATTACAGACGCAGTTAATCACTCTGTACAAGCGGTGGTTGGGCCTGCACATCGACAAACAGCAACAAAAGCCTTTATGTTGTTTTTTTTTTCCCGTCCCCACAGTATAATTTCACTAGTAGATCGACATGAGAGGTTCCAGAGGGACGGTTGTTTAGTCTCACGGCAAGCGGAGCGACAATCAGCTGCCGCTCGGCCCTCTCAGGCGCTCTCGCGTTGGCCAGTGTGAATTTCTGGAGCATAATTTAATGCAGCGAGACTGCAGGTTTATTGTGGCTTAGTGGATACTTACAGGTCCCATTATTGTGGCTTGCCAGTGAAACACTGAAACAGACAAAAAGGAAGAGAGAAATTAGTTGGGGGGGGAACCAGCTGAGGATACAAAATGTGATCAACCACATGTTGGAAGTGGCAACGCAGCACTTTGTGTGTGCTTTGATTTGACACACTGTCAAATTGATAATTAGGACAAATATGTGTTGCTTTTAATACATTTTAGCAGAATCTCAAGGGGCTTTAATTACTTATCATAAAATTCGATAGTTTTAATTTAATAGATTTATTAACGTCATTAATAGAACGCCAAATATGAAACTGTGCAAGAGGGAAAATGCACCATGATAGACTGGACAACGGGAAAATTCCAACGTCAGAAATGTCACTTTTCATTTCTCCCCACATTGACGTGCACTTATTACATCAATAGATTTGGCAATAGGCTTAATAGTCTCTCAGTTCTTCTTTTAAGGGACGGAATCATTTTGATTGCAACAAAGAATCTCTGAAGCAATACGGCAGAAAACCAAACGATACGGTGGCAATTGACATTGGCATGAAATACGAAAATTACAACTCAGTGTCTGCCGTCCCAAATGCAGTCAATCGGCGTCGGAATACATCAAACCTCAGCTGGTGCAAGTGGTACAACTCAAACTGTTGTCTTGTGGTCCAGCTGGGAAGACCTCCGAGAGACATGAGGCTGGTGGCCATTTGCTGGGACACCCATGTTTAACCTGACTTAACTGTAACTAAACTGTATGCATGCATTCAGGAATGTTCACAATGTGTCCAGAAATAGACTTGCTTTCATGTTTAGACTGTTATCACATGTTATTGACATGTGATTTGTTTTTGTTTTTTACGCCGCTATTCACATTAAAAAATACTTTAGATCCAACAGGTTAATGACATCTAGATTTCTGGACTCAACAGTCACTAAAGATTGACCTGCAATGTTTCTGTAAGATGAGATTGCAGAGGTGAAAGAACTGAGATATGTAGAGATTTGAAACTACCTTCATTTATTTTTAGTCCATGTTTTAATTTGTGAAGAACACCAGTGGATGGACTGATGTGCTGCCCTTGTTATAAAACAAAAGGCCATGTGTGTAGATTCCTTCACACATTTATGATACAGGTGGGCGGGATGCGACTGAATGACGCAGTTTGTTTCACACAAATGATGACATAGATCTAATATTATGCCAAACTCAATACATCAATGCTTTCTAACAATATCATGCGCCCCTGAGCATGTCAGTTAAGTCCATTCTTCATTCATTTTTCTGTTCTACTGGAGAGATCTGGAAAATCAGCCCATCATAATTACTCTACATGGCAAAACCGGGGGGGAAAAAATGGTAATTTGAGAATTTCCCTGAAAAAAAGTTATTGAAAGCTAAACTAAAATTGACAGCAAAACTAATGATGATAAAGCAGAGGTGTTGTGAGACCCAGGTATTTTCCAGGGCAGGGTGTGAGCTACTTCCTTCTGTTGAGCACATTGTTCTTGTTTTCTTTATTACTTCTATGGACCGAATGCAGGCTTGAAAACATTACACAACTGTTGGCCTTGTCTTGTAAATTGTTTTTGCAAATCCAAGAACATGAAACAATAAAGACAATACCAAAAAAAAAAAAATTATTACCAGCATTCTAGTTAGAAATTACAACCTTTTGTGCACTAACCCATATTGAATTTAACTGGGCTAATTCTGCTAATAAACGATTACATTTATTTCTGAAGGTTTATTTCCACATTTAATGAATTCTTGGGAATTTTGTAAAGGTAAAGTGCAAGGACACGTGGCTCTCAGCGCACTGAGAGACGAGGTGTAGAACGTACTGTCATCTCCTACGGGTCCTGCAGAACACTGGGCTGGTGGGTCCCTTGCCAAGTCGTTCAACTCCTGAGAGACACAAATCACAGGTCAGTTCATTTTGATTGCAAAATCATTTCTGTTCATAAAGAACAGCCTGGGTTCAAATAAAAATGTCTTGTCTTAAAATAAAAAAAAGACTTTAGGACATAAAGAACAAACAAAAACATGCAAAATAATAATAATAAAAAAACCTTCTCACAATACTTGTTATGGATTTGTGCAATAAAAATCCATGTATCAAATGAACCGTCACCATTAACCATCACTGTAACAGGTAGTGAAGCACACATCTACTAAATTAGGGCCTTGTTGGTAAGCTATCTAAAGTAGACAAACCAACTAACCAGAACACAATCTAGAAGGACACCATGAAAAACAAAATCTCGCACTGTGAAAGGCCTATTGTTTGGGAAAGTGCACATTGTTGTTATTATTGCCGGCATTATCGTCACACACTGTTTTGCTCTCCAAGTAGGGGAAATGATTATTACAGTCAGTTAAACGTAATCCCTCTGAGCAAGAACATAGCATCACTTGCGTGTCATATACTTCACACAACCTTTTTTATATACCAAAATAAATCAATTGTGTTAGTGATTATAATTGTTGATTTCTTTTATAATTGTCACATTGAAAGGCTGTTTCAGGCCTGGCGGGATCTTAAATGGAAATGTGACCTAACAAATCGTTAATACTTTATTTATATATTATAGCCGTCACATCTAGTATTTAATATTATTATCCCTAAAGAAAACAATAAACGCACATGTGATAAATCTCCCAGAATGCCAACCCCTTTCTGACTCTTACCACAGTGGATGTTCTCTAGCAAACAGCAGAACACTCGATCTCCACAACAAACACTCTTGACTACATAGTATACACATGTCACCCGCAAGGCAATCTCATTTTATAGGTGAGGGAGTTGTAAATCTGGCAATAAGGAAAACCAACTAAAAACATATGGGAAAACAAACCCCAAAAAGCAGGATTTAACCTTTGCCAATTCTACCAGTGACACTTCTTTTGACCCATTTTGTACTTTTCGCATAATTTTCAGAGTGGAACCAAAGGTTGAAATATTTATTGAAATAACACCTAAATCAAATACCTCCCACAGCCATTTGCCAAATTTTACCCACTTTCACTCCTTCAAATACATAAGTAATTGGGTCAAACTCAATATATAAAGGAAATACGCTAATAATTACTGGTCAAGGTCCAATTTCTTGGATTTGTTTAGAAAATGTGCGTTTTCCTATCACCGCCCCGATTACTAGACGGATGGAAAAAATGAATCAGTTTGTAAAATGCTGCAAATTGACAGTTTGTCCAACTGCAGTGGCAACAGTTTAAAACGATATGTATATACACACACATACACACACCACTGAGGTTAACGTAGCACAATGAGAACTTGGCATTTTCACGTTAGTGGCCGAAATTAGCAAACACATCTGTATAAATGATCACTTTGGGTGGGTATTTAACCGAAAGAGAGACCGTGAAAGGCGCAGATTGTATTTTTCCAAAGACAAATGTCACCTGGTAATCTTGATGGAGGCTAACTAAGTGGATCCCGGTGCGACGTCAGTGTAAACGGGTACAATAGCACGATGTTCGGCGGCACTAAACACTTGGGGTTGGCCATTTGGGGCACGTTGTTTGATGTAACATCGGCACGTTGAAGTTAAACGCGGCCAAAACATTCATGTGAAATAATCAATCCGACGAAATATGAACGATCTGCTGCTGCTGCTTGCCTGCCTGCTGTCAGCAACATGGCATCGGGGCGAACAACGCGTGGGGCCTGTTTTCACCACCGCGGGACGAGGCTAACATTATCGGCAGCCTTTTCCTGTAACAGCTATATTTTTTATTACAGTGCACTGCGAGCGACCCTGAACACAAACATCGTCATATCATATCATTGCCCAAGTGGCAAATATATGCATATGCTTTGGTACTCAGAAGGTGAACATTACATAGGCAAAGTTAAACAAAAAAAAAGGCAAATTTAGTAGCCCTATATAAGGTTACAGCCATTGTTGGATTGCCTCTTGGCAAATATATTTACGGCAAAACGTGTATGGGATGTGTTGCGTAAATAATTAAAAAATAATATATTAGCTACTACACGTAATAGTCGGCACGAAAACCAAAATGGTTGATTAAAATAAGCACCAATGTCCTCTTGGAAACGAAGCGCTACCTAGCCAGCTTAGCCGTTTTCACTGCAGTAGACGACATTTGTAGGTGTAGAAATGGAAAAAATATGGAGAAACCAGAGTGGGGTTAAAATAACTGTAAACAAATAAGGCCAACGTTCCTGCTGTAAGCGATCCTGGTCACAAGAAACCTTAAACGTTAGCTTATCCGAATTAGCTCAGCAGCGGGGCAGATGTTAGCTAGGAATCGCTAGCTCACGGCTAACGCCGTAACCCGTTGACCGGCGAAAAGAACATCCAGTCGTGCCTTAAATTCGATCCAAATCAAACAAAAACCCAAAGGGGAAGTGTTAATCTATCGTAGCGACCAAAAAACAACGGGGCGAATCGAACAATTAGCCACTATTTCGTCTAATGGTATGTTTGGCCCTTTGGGTAACACTGTTTAACACAGGCGGCGCATTGCTGCTCTCGCAGTCGTCACTCGCTATTTCAGACCGTTAGCTCGCAGGACAAACCGAGACGAAAATTGTCCGGCAGAATTTCTCTTAGACAAAAGAAAATAGGCCCCAGTTGAATAAGAACGATGCGAAAATGACACTCGTGAAACACTGGAACACAATCCAAATCGAAACTGCGAAACCCGGGGCCTCGTCGCTCACTTCCTTACCTTGTGAATTCTTTTCAGAGCCATTGTTGTGCTAGCGGTTCTGTCAGGGAAAACGTGCAATTAAAATGGCGATTGATGTCACTGGCCGTTCGTAATGCTACGAGTCGGTTATCATAGAACGCCGCAACTCTACACTCGACCTAGCAATCGCTATCACAGGATATCACCGATAAAATTTTCGAGGCGAAACTGGAATATAGACGGGGTAGAACCGCGATCCTTCCACCTACTGCAGCGGCTACCAAATCACTGCGGCCTGTAATCTGCCAGCAGCAATAACACAACTTCCGGATTAAAAGATTCACAGTAAAAGTGTCGTCAATAGCTTTTTAAAAAACTGACGTGAATTTTACTCTGACACTTTCAATTATCTACATAATTTCCCCCTCCTGCTGAACTGCTTTAAGACATTTATACAAGCAAAATCTACTAACATTTTTATATGCGATAAAAATGTTCGTAGAATGTGTTGTAGGTTTGGTTTATGTTATGGTTTCCCCAAATTCTAACATTTTAAATAAATTAAATTGATATTTTACAGACGTAACATACATACAGACGTATTTGTTTACGTAATCACATCATGAACTAAAAAGAAGATAAAAAGATACTTTTTCTGAAATGAAAAGAAATATAATCACTGTCCTAACTATTTAGCCAATCCAAACTGTTTGGACTTGGAATTTAGTAACTCTTTTTTATTTTGTCTCCTTAAAAAACTGTTCTAATATTATTTTACAAACATTTCAATACATTTTAGATATGATTTTAGCATTTTAGATTTTAGCCGTCGCCGTGCTTTTATTTTGAAAAGCACTTCCAGAAGTTGAAGGCTATTGATGGAGGTATAGTTCTAGTAGGGGAAATCATCTCTCGTCGCGCTATTGATAAGAAAAGCCGTCCGCCGACATGCGCAAATGCCCTTCTGGTGTGTGTGCGCGCAGCGGACGTAGTACTGCAACTGGCCTCATTGTGGCTCCGAGAGCGCTGCGGCAAAGCCCAGCACACGCACACACAGCCCCGTGCAGAGCCAAAATGTCTCCCCCATGGACAGTTTGCATGAGGTAAACACTTGGGAACTAGTTACAATGTCCTTTGCATGCAGTTGGAGTAATGATAGTGTAATGCACATCATAAGCCCCCCCCCCCCCGGTCAAATACAAGCATCTAGGCTATAATATCAGTAAAATCACTTTTATCAAGGTTACAAAGGTTAACATTACACTCACCTCATTTTACACTTATTACTATGCCCATCACATAGACATCCAGCAGCGTATCTGTTACAACCTGCTCGTGAGGGGGAAGGGAAGTAACATAAAACCAGATGTAACGTGGTTAAACAAAAGTTATTTATTACAAAAGTAAAATGGTGGATATAAACAAAGGTTGAGTTGGACAAGGAACTTAATGGGTGCTGGTCAAAACAGGGGGAGAAGACAGAACAAGAAGAGGCTTCTTAGACGTTTTAAAGTAACTTACCGAGCTAGTTCAAAAAAGGGAAACCAAAAACCTAATTATCTACCCTAACTAACCAAAAAGGAAATACAGAACACAACAGCACCCATCACTAGTGAGGCTAACAAAATATCTAAAGTGAGTGCATGAGAAGATGTGCAGTTAAACTAAAGTTCCTTTTGCGTGGTCAACCCAAAACCAAACTAGTGCCTCAACAAAACTACAAGTTTTAACATACAAAGCGATAAACGGTACGGAGGCACACGACCTCGGCTGCCTACAGCCAGCTCCGGAAAGCAGGTCAGCCGGCATCTTTATTTCTTCCCTCTTTTCCGGTGCCTTGTTGTGATTGGCTGGGAGGATACTTCGGGCAGGTTCAGCCCTATCATGTCACTGCCATATCATACTTCTCTTTTTGAAAGTGGACTGCTGACTGCTTCAGACCTTTATAGCACCACATCTTTGAATTCCTCAGTCTCACAATGTCTCGTGCTGAACAATACATTTTCTTTCAAAAGAGTCACAAGCATCAAGAAGTTGTGTAAGGTGCCAAATTCTGTTCAGAAAGTGAGGCCCCCGTTCAACGATTCAGCTTATTGTTTATAAATGAACCATATACCTGTAAGTGGACACACATGACCCTGAGATCACAATTTAATGGTTGTTGGAAGCTTGCTTGACTAACATGCAATGCGAGAGATGATTGAGAGAAAAACAGAAAAAAATACAACAAATTGTGGCTGTATTGCTAGCTGAAGGCCTGTGTTAGTTAGCGTTACGGGGCTTGAATTTGGACTGACTGCTTCCTGTTAGTCATGGACCACTAGGTGTCAGTGCTTCCCGGGTCAACATAGCTATATTGTCAGTTTTGTTAACAAAGCCATATCACATGATTAGAGAGGTGTGTTATTATAATGATAATAATACTAGTACTACTAATAAAAAATGAATATCAACATGGTTGTGATGCAGACAGGAGGCCCGCAGGTCAGTTTCAGGGCTCCTTAGGGCTCAAGTCAGGAACCAACCGAGAAGCCAGCGGGACCAGTCAGGGTTTAGACCTATAATAGGACAGATAACTATCATTTTACCTCTCCACCAATGCCACTCACTGGTTTTTGTGTGATTAATCACTACATTCATTCAAAGCAAATTCAGATGAACTGCAGTGACTTTGAGCCAACCGTATGTACATGTTGGTGTTGCCACCCGTCCCGTTTTTCCCAGAATTGTTCTCTTTTTTCACCACCTGTCCCGGGAAAAATAAAATCTCTCCCGGGACACAATTTGTCCCGTTTTATAGGTAAAATGACAAAACCTCATTTGATTTCCGTCTGTGGTCTACTCCCGTAAAATACGCAATTGTCCCGTATTTGGCAACTAAAAAACCTGTCCCGTAATGAACTGAGACGGGACGCACTTCACTTTGTCCCGTATATTTCGGGGACCCCCCCCCCCCCTCCCCATTTGTAACTCTGGGAGGTGGCAACCCTAGTACATGTTTCTACAGCTCTAGGTTGTGAACTCAATTCGTCATATTTGAAGATCTTCTGATGAAGCTATGTGCACTTTAAAGTGAACCTGTCCTGCTTAATCATTCCACACCATAATGGACAGGGTGAATGTTTTGACCTGAAAGATAGGCACTTTTTAAGAGTTGTAGTCGGCCAGAGATACAAAGATCAATGCAGAATTAGATATCAGTGAATGCATGATTGTTTGCGGTTGATTTGACCAGCTCCACCTGTGCATACCACACAGCAGGTGTCAGTCTGTTTGGAGAAGTCTGTTTGGAGAACTTGGAGAACGAGGTTAAAAGGCAGGTCGATTTCAAGAGGAGACCCAAGAAAAGAAATTAAACCGTGCCTCTCTGTTTCCCCAATCATCACAGCTTTTTCAGCAAAACTATCAAAAACATACAAGAGTTAGACCAAGAGAGGTGCGAGGGAGCTCCAGCTCCGTGAACAAGTGGAGCGGCTGTGTGTGCAATGAAGAAACTGTGGGAAGAAGCACGAGATTCAATGTGTCGCCGTGGTGGAATCCTCCTGTGTTCACCGGTGACATTTAGAGTCGTGCCCGAGGGACAAGTCAGGGTGGAGAAGAGAGCACCCAACCAACCATAACCTTCAGCCTGCAGGTGCAGCAGCTTCGGAAACTGAAAGTCGGCGTGTGACTGCGCTGCTCCATGTGAACCAGTGCACTTCTAGTCAGTGAGCAGCAGCCAGAATAAGAGCAATAAAATACTCTGACATCAAGCATTCAAACATTCAATCTTGGAAATTGAATGTGATGCTAAAATGCGTTGAGGCCGACCTTCCAACTGAAGTGGGCTGCAGCGTTTCCACTTCCTCTGAGTGGAGAAAACCGAAGCTGAGCAAAAGTGCTGACATAATTTTGTGTGTTGTCATTTTAAGCGCGCGTGTGTGTGTGTGTGTGTGTGTGTGTGTGTGTGTGTGTGTGTGTGTGTGCGCAGAGGAGGTCATGCTATGGTATCAGGTTCCCACCATTACACCTGCCTCAGTCTGTCAGCCACAGTGTTTTTGCCTCTTTTTATAGCAACAGTTAATAAAAATCCGGTTCAATATACACCACGAAAAAATGTGTCTAGCACAATAGTTGGCAACCAAAGAAACAAACATTATTTTCAGTGGACCTTCAAGTTTTATAAGAAGCAAAATTATTCTAATCTAATTTATACTCTGATATTAATTTGCAATGTAAATTAGATCTTTCATACCACCGTCTTAGGCCCATGTTTGATTCTTTTCGATTCTTGTCTATTCTATCTATATTTTTTTTTATTTAGAATGATTGATCAACAATAGCAAAACACTGTGAACTATATCAGCAGTGGAATTTTAGCATTGAGCCCATTTTGTAATCTTAATGAAGTGTTGAATCGCTGGGCACATAAGAATGATTGAAACCTTTGCTTAAGTAGATCCATCTGAAGTTATGTTATTCTATACTTGGTTTCACATTTGGCATCTAAACATTAATATGGAACTTGTTGAGACAGTAGTCAAAATTGCTTTCCAGAGGCTTAACATATACAGAGTCAACCAAAATAATGTATACACACATCAGCAAAAAAATAAAAAGAATAAACTGGCATAAATACTTAAATACCAAACTTATTCAGACATCACAAGATTAGCAAGTGACCTTTGGCCTCTACAGTAACAAGAGGTGCTCAAAGTGGTGGCCACTGGCTTCCAGACATTTTTATGCGTATGGAAAAATACTGCTTGGGTAGCGTTTGTTACCTCAACACTTGATGCCGCATTAAGGAGTACAACAGGACACAGTGTTGTCATGATTTGATCAAACTTCAAAAGAGGTAACTGCTGTATATGTATAGGAGTACTTATACAAATGAAATCTTTATGGAAGTATTTTTTTTTCCTCATGTGTGTTAATGTTACTCTTGGCTGACTCTGTACATTAGCCCTGGAATGTCATCCCATGCTAAATATGAGCAGTCAAGTGGGTTGTGTCAGTGATGTAATGAGTGGCCTCTGTGTGTGTGTGTGTGTGTGTGTGTGTGTGTGTGTGTGTGTGTGCGTGCGTGTGTGTTACGTTAACAACAGCATGAAAACTGCTTTGCTCCCCTCCTGCAACCGACATGTTGGCCTATTACTTTTTATTACATCACAAGCTTCTGCCAGTGCAGCCAGTCACTCACTCACTCCGGCCACTGTGACACACGGACTCAGGAGACATTCAGGTAAACATCTTTGTCACCCACAAGCCCGGGCGGCTTAGTTCCGCATTCCGCCCTCGCAAATAAAAGGCTTACCCTATAGGCGCACGTGACTTCCAGACCAGCGATCTATAAGGCGCCTTTCTACGCACGCGCGGGTTTTTTTTTTCACAGAGTCGTCGTCGCTGGAGTAAAAAAAAAAAAAAAAAAAAAAGCGGGGAAGCCCTGTGATCAATGCCTCCACAGGATGGCAGTATGACTCTGGGTGTGCGCAGCGTACGTGTGCGTGCGTGCGTGAATCTGCGTGGGAGTTCCTTCCTTCGCCATTCCGGGGTGTTGCCGCTGGAGCTGCAGCTTGCAGAGGCGTCCAGGAGAGGAAGAGCCTGCCAGTCTCTCCTCTCTCCGAGGCGTCTCTTCGCCCCCACTGCAACCTCCAGAGTCTCTCCACACCCCCCCGCCCCCATCCCCTAGTCCCGACCCCCCCACCACCCCATCCCACTAATCCACCATCGTCGCAGCAGCAGCAGCAGCAGCAGCAGCATCTCCTCCTCCTGCTGCTCATCTCCTTCGAAAAACAGAACAAACTGGGGATACCAAGCATGCCTCAGCGGCAGCTTGGTATCCGCCTCTCCTCCCCCAAAGCCACCGCAGGCGCAGCGGCAGCAGCAGCAGCAGCAGCAGCAGCAGGCTTCCCCCGTCCGAGAGAGCACGGAGACTCCACCGAGTGATGCCACTACTGCAACAGCGGGGAAAGTCTCCAGCCACCGCCGCGCACATCCTCGACGCCCGCCGGAGGACCCGACACCGCCTCGGCCCTTGACAGAAGAGAGCGTCCCCCACACCCACCCACCCGGTCTCCTCCTCCTCCTCCTCCTCCTCCTCCCTCCCCCCCCCCCCCCCCCTGCTCACTTCGGCTCCGCTCTCCCGTCCCGACTCCAGGATGTCCGACGGCAACGCAAGTCCCGCCGACCGGGTGATCAAATGTAGGCATGCCAAAAAAAGGGAAAGAAACCCAACCAACCTCCTCCTCCTCCTCCTCCGCCTCCTCCTCCTCCTCCACCACCGCCTCCACCTCCTCCTGCACCTGCACGGCCGCTGTCAACCACCTCTGTGCCGACGGTTCTCCTCTTCCTCATCCCCTCCGTTTGTTATTTTGTTCCCCCCACCCCCCCACAAACTGTTTGCATCCTTGTCTTGGTTTGATTTGACTTGACTTTCATTTTTGCTTTTCACTTCACCCCTCCGTGTCATCGCACCACCTTTATTTATTGATAATAAAGAAGGAGCCCATTTGAATGCATGCGTGCACCTCTGAACCTTTATTTTTAGGAGGGTGGGATTGGGGGTGCGGGTGGGAGGGGTTGATGGAGGTGGATGGCGAGGGAGGGCGGGAGGGGGGGGGTACCCACTGCGATACGCCATAATCAGGGTCTTCCCTCGTTATTCTATTAGAATTCACCCCCTCACTGAGGCATTACCCCATTTTGTGGCGGCGGGTGAAGGGAGGGAGGGGGCAGGGAGGGGAGGGCTCTCTCTCTCTCTCTCTCTCTCTCTCTCTCTCTCTCTCTGCCATCCCGATTGCTATTGTGCGACACCCCGTGCTGCACGAGCTCCCGTCAGGCGCCCTCTCCACTCCTAGTGGTGGTTTCGTGTTACTGAATAATAGCCCAGAGAGAGAGAGAGAGAGAGAGAGAGAGAGAGTCAGTCGTAGAGACACACAAAGAGAGAGAGAGTGACAGAGCGAGTGTGTGTATGTGTGTGTGTGAGTGTGTGCGTGCGTTCGGGGAGCTAGAGAGGAGCATCCTGTTCCGATGAGACGCCACCAGGCAGAGTGACGATGACAGCGAAAGGCAGACACAAAGGTAAAGAAATCAAATGTCAGGCGTCGTTTTCCCTTCTGCTCGGTGCTTGTTGTGATGCTGCTGCCGCTGCCGCCGCCGCTGCAGCAGCAGCAGCAGCAGCAGCAGCAGCTGTGGTTGCGGCGGATGGAGTCACGGGATGATGTTGCATGTATACAGGCAGGCAGCGATGGAAGCAGAGGAGGTGGAGCAGATGCTACGTGCGGGTGGACGTGTCCAGCAGAGCGTTTTTTCTGTCGTTTTCCCATTGCGCGGCTGTATGTGTGTGTGTGTGTGTGTGTGTGTGTGTGTGTGTGTGTGTGCGTGTGTTTTGTGTGCACGTCTCGGTGCTGCACTTCCACCACTGGCTCCGCGGCGTGGCCTACATTCCACATCTTAGTTGTGCTTCCGCTAAATGTGAGACAAAGTCAGGTGGTCTGTAAGGTGGAGGAGCGCGAGGAGCGGCGGCGGTGGTGTTGGGTGGCGGAGGTGACACAACTTTTGGGGTTAGACGAGACAAAAGGCCCCGCGAGGTGGAATCAGCCCGCGGTTGTATCACCGATGTGACGTTTGAGGAACACCTCCACCCCTGCCCCCCCCCCCCGGCTCGCCTTGAATGTCAGCGCGCGTCTCCCGTGCGTAATTCCTCATCCACGTCGTCTCCGTTAAAGGTCTCCCCAGGCTCCCCCAGCCTCCCCTCCCTGCCCCCCCCCCCCCCCCCCCCCCCAACTCCACGTCTCTCGCTAAAAACCAGTCGGGTCGTGGACGCTCGCGAGCTCCACGCCACCTTCACGGTTCGGAGCCACATCCACCACAGCGTGGTTATGGAATAACCTAACGTGTTTAAGAGAGTGTCTGCTGCTGCTGCTGCTGCTGCTGCCGCCGCCGCGAGAGCGCGTGGGCGGTGCGCGCGCGGAGGGTGGTGGTGGGTGGTTGGGATGGAGGGGCGGGGTGGGGGTGGGGGGGCAGTGGGTGGTGGATGATGATCCGCGGAACGCAGTCAGATTTCCCGTGCTTTCTCGGGGCGGTGGTGGTGGTGGACTCACAACAAGAAGTGCGTGCGTGGCGTGGCGTGGCGTGCCGTGGCGGCACTTCCACGCACGCAGCCCGTCACATGACGGCGCTGGCCGGCCTGGCCGGCTGGCTGGCTGTCACTCCCACCGGCTCCCCTCCGCGCGCACTGTCAAGGTCTCTCTGCAGGAAGAAGCCGAGCTGACAGTTGGATGCGGCGGCGCCGGCCCGGGCATGCCCCGGTGTACCGTGCGTGTGTGCGTGTGTGCGTGCGTCGTGCTTTGAAATGAAATGGGGGGAAGGGAGGAGGTGGGGGGGAGCGTGGGCGTGCGAGGTGGAGCCTTTTTTTTTTTTTTTTTTTTTTTTTTTTAATGCACGCATGCAGGACTTGGAGAATGCATGGCACAATTTATGGCTGCGCCTGTGTGTGTGCGCGCGCACGTGCGTAACTAGGCTACAGGGATGCTGTGTTGCTAGTGGCGTCTAAAAGCTCTGGGGGCGAAAAAAAGAGGGGGGTCCACTTCCATTGATCGACCCCCCCCCCCCCCCCCCCCCACACACACACACACACACTCATCAGTGCGACAATTTCACACGCACATGCAAGTGTGCGCGTGTGTGTTTTCCCATCTTCATTTCATCTTTGCACGGCGTATTGTTGTTGTAAATGCAGCTGGCCGGCCCGGCGGAGCTCAGCTGCTTCACCCGCTGGAACTAAACTAAGTGGCCTACATCCTCATGCATCATCCATCACATGCACGCATGCACAGAGGAGGGAGGAGGAGGGGTGGGGGGCAGAGAGAGAGAGAGAGAGAGAGAGAGAGGGAGAGAGAGAGAGAGAGAGAGAGAAATGCATAGTCGCTTTAAACACACAACACAATTCATCAGTCAGGTGAGGATGAGAGAATGATTTACAGTGTGTGTGTGTGTGTGTGTGTGTGTGTGTGTGTGTGTGTGTGTGATGACGGATGGCGTTGGGGGGCATAAGTCAAAGAGAGCACAATATGGATTTCTATTGGTGACAGTCAGCGGAGGGGCGGATGCAGCCAAGGGACGAAACACACTGAGGGTGGAGGCTCACACACACACACACACACACACACACACACACACACACACACATAGTGTGTGTGGGGGCGAGGTGAGGCAGCGGCAGACAGAGACGGTGTGACAAGGCCACGGAGGAGGCACAGCAATTCAAGAGAGAGAAGCAGGGGGAGGGCTGGGGGAGTGGCGGGGGAAGCACAGCATCCACCGACTTCACTCTTAGCCTTTTTTTTTTTAAGTACTTTTCATGCAAACCCATCTGCAGGTAACATGCGCTAGCGGTGCAAAGAGAAAAAGCTGAGCATGCAGCGACGACACCCAAAGACGTGACTGAAAAGTTTTGCGATTTAACTGCCATCTTTTCTGCAATCGGGCTAGCTTCACGCGTAGCCCAATAACAACGTCAGAGCTATTCTGGCTAGAGCAACATCACGGCAGACGTCACACCATCAAGTCACCCGTGATGCAAATATGTCGACTCTGCCAGCCACTGATTTGATTCCCAGAATTAAAAAAAAAACAAAAAAACTGGTGCTAAAAAAAGCTTTTGAGGATAATCATCATCAGCAGCAGCAGCAGCAGCAGCAGCGCTAGCTGTGCTAACCTGTGAGGCTATTGCTTTTAGCCAAGTGTAAACACGTAGTTTATGTTGTTTGTTATCTCCTTTTTTTTCCCCCTCCCACATTATAAACAGACTGTTAAAATATGTGCGCCAGTAGTAACACTGTGGAGAAATTGGAATTTCCAACCCAACATGCTACACATGAGATGCGTCAGTGCACACAGCTCACGCCCGAGACAGTTTTCATGACAGACGCACGTGCCATCGCTAATGTACGATGATGCTGCGTTCTGCATTCTGTTAATCACTCAGCGTCGCTGTCCTGACACTTCCCAGTCGCCACTGCGAGTCACAAGGACGTTTGGCTGAGAAAAAGAAATATCTGCTACTTGGTGCACGTTGCTATATATTTATGTGACAGTTGAGGGTCCTGTCACTAAGGCCTCCAGTTGATCATGTGCCCTGGCTACTTGGCCAAGGGGATATCCTTTTGGCCGACTGGTTAACGCGCATGACTATTACCCGGGCCCTCTTCACCTTGCCACATTCACTTATTTAAAGATGCTTTCAGGTTTGTTGCGACACAAATTAGCATCACGTTTGGACCGTGTTGCGATTAAAACTGTCTGTCAGGTGTTTTGTCATCACAGATAAGATAAAGAAACACTGGATTCTGCAGCTCATCTCAGAGGGCTTTATTTTTTGCATTTCTTTATCCTCAGCGCAACAGTATGTACAGTGTATGTACTGCATATAACCGTGTCAACAGTATGTACAGTGTATGTACTGTATATAACCGTGTCAACAGTATATACAGCAATTGCAATACAGTTCTTTCACACGGCTGATATTTCAATGTTTTTACACGAACGAGGATGGTTTCTAATATTAATCTGGGCTGAGTTCAGTTGCAGTTCACTCCAGCTCCTCTATACTGACACGCTCCACTGATGCACCTTCATCAAAGAAAAGCGGACATAATTAACGTCATTAGCCTCCTCTTAACTTTTCTTTTTTATTATTATTATTTCTGCTGTGATTGAACAGTATGAGAAATGACTAATGACTTGGGTCAATACTTGGACGACACCCCGTCCATAAAACTGAGCCCCAGTGCACATAAAGAAGACGTTTATTACGTCTAATTTTATATGCGCAGCTAATAAAAAAAAAAGGAACAAACTGTGCCGGCGGTACCTGAACTAGGGGCTCCATCTGGATTGAATAGACGTATATAAACCAGACATAAATGAACACAGTCCTACAGTGTAAAATCCCCCAAAAGTACATATGTCAGTGTTCTATGCATGTTGGGTATTAGCAGCGTCTTCCTCACACTCAGAGGACCTCCAGAGTCCGGGGTTCCTGTGCGGAATTTTGAATTTGAATGTGAAGAGTTGCTTGTCTCCATGTGGCTCTGCGATAGAGTGGCCACTCGTCCAGACGGAGCGGTTTCACCTCAAGACAGCTGGGACTACTTCCAGCCAGCGCTCGGTTTTGCCCAAGTTCATTTTGGTTCCGTCTGTCAAGCGACACAGAGGAAAGATAATCCCAACCATCCGGCACTCAGTTTTGTGTAGTACTGTACTCTCCTTCTTATTTATTCATTTATTTATTTATCAATGTCTTTGTTTGACAGGGACAACAATACAGTCAAACAGAGTAATTACAAGCTCGCAGCTGATCAGATGCGTATAGATTTTAGCGCTAATGCCAATGCTAATGCTAATTCTCAACTCCAGTGCACGGTTGGTGCTTTTCCACAATGTCGCAGTACAATATATATGAAATATATACATAAACTATCAAGACCATGTCATACAATTCAATAACTCAATCATCCGTTACTGCATTCATATATATAATAGGAAACATGACTCACTCATTCACTCTTCCATTCACACACCATTTACTGATGAGTACAATTTTGTTTTGTCTTAAACGAGGTTCCCTCCTGTCTTGTTATAGGTCAGGTGTTATTATTATCATTATCATTATTATTATGATGTTATTTTTCCCTCCTTTTTGTGACATCACAAAAAGTGTCTCATTTTCTGGACTGTGCGTTTTGAGTGCACGCTTTCCTGAAAAGTGGAGCAGGCACAAGAAGTAACGGACGGACTTTCCTCCTTCCCGCGGAGTTCAGTGACAGGCGAGAGTGCGACTAGAGAACACTATTCAGTTGGATTTTTGCATATAATGGGACCTGTCATTTACTTTCCTTCTATTGTTGAATCCTAGGGCAAAAAAACACAGTGCCTGACATGAAGGAAAGTTTGAAAGCTCAGCATGAGAGACGCATTTTATGTAAATTCTCATTGGCCAACATGGCTGGTGGAAGCGTGTGTGTGTGTGTGTGTGTGTGTGGGGTGGGGGTTCTCCAAAGCTTAGCAGAGTCACATCCATTATGCACAAATGCATGTATGCATTCAGGCAAATGCCCCCCACCTCTCTCTCTCTCTCCTTCTTTCTCTCTCTCTCTCTCTCATACACACACACACACACACACACACACACACACACACACCACCTTTGGCGATGCTAGGGGCACACTGGGCATATTTCTTTTTAGTGTAACAAGCTGTCCCGTTCCCTCATGGTCCCCTTAGAGCAGTGTGTGCATGTTTGTGTATGTGTGTCTGATTATGTGCGTGTGTGTTTGTGTATGTGAATGTGTACGTGTGTGTTATTGATGGGTTTTGGTCATATCCTTTTGAAGCAGGGGGTCCCCACCTTGACTAGTCTGCGTATGAGTGTCTGTGTGTGTGTGTGTAACCTGTGGGGAGGGTGGCAGGGCAAGAGCTCCAGGGCTATTTTTAGAGCAGGTAGGAGAGTGAGTGAGAGAGAGAGAGAGAGAGAGTGAGTGAGAGAGAGAGAGAGAGAGAGAGAGCGGGAGGGAGAGTGTCAATCTAATGAGGACAGGCTGTTAGAGGATGGGCTGTTGTCAGTGTGTGTGTGTGTGTGTACTAACACACACACAGATGGTCGTACATGTGTGAAAGTGCATTAATTGAATGACTTCAAACACATCTTTAGCTGCCACCCCCCCCCCCCCCTCCCAACATCTTCAAAGACTCATGGATGTGTGTTTGCTGATCTGGGTCAAAGATGCATGATAAATACACACACACACGCACTAGAGGCTTGTGAAAATTTACATCCCTGTAATTTCTTACGCAGCCCGTTCTTATGTTTTTTTTGGCCCGTGTTTGTTTCTGCTCATTCATCTCTTTCATTTCCACAACACTTCCTCTCCATTCATTGGTCCATGCTGGTGGGATGCACTGAACGTTGGGACGACGATGACTGTGTGGGATGACTGTAAACGAGGTCCTGTAGAGGGCAACACATCAGACATACAAAGGCTCACATTGGTGGATGTCACACACACACACACACACACACACACACACACACACACACAGCCTGGGCTCCAATGGCTTTTTGTGCTATGATGTATTGATCATACACACACACGCACACACACACACTGCCTGTAGCGCAATGTGCCTTGCAAAATGACTTTCCACGTACAGTGCAAAGCTTTTTTTTTTCTTTTTTTTTTGTCGCTCTTTTTGTTGCTGGCAGGTGATGGAGAAGCGTTTTGTGCGTTTCGCTACGTATCCATTCATCTCTCTGACAAACGCAAAACGGCGACAGCTGCATCGCACGACGTCTCCAGTCATTCCTGCAATCTGTCGGTTCCGACCGTCTACTGTCAGACTTCTCACATGGTCACCGGTTTCCCCCGTGTTATTTAAAGTGATGAAACCCCCCCCCCCCCTCCAACGGAATAATTAACTTTAGCCATTAGGGCGGATGTGCAACAATAACAAGATGATTCTGATCAGATTCTGCTCCAGTTGGGCTATTAGGTCAGCCCAAACAAATTTACCAGATTTGGTTGAGAGCTGTGTGGTAGATTTGCTCTCTCCTCTTCCTGCTGCTGCTGCTGCTGCTGCTGCTGCTGCACTGCTGTGATGTGATGTGCAGGTTTTTGGCTGAGCTGGCAGCTTTTGGTGCTAAATAAATTCCACGTTCAGGGAGTTGAGCTGAAATGTGAGTGGGCCAGAAGACAAAACCAGTGCAGGGACCATCAGGAGGGAACGTTTATTTTGTTTTTTTAGTTCGCACAGATTGTTGTAATTGGTTGATCACACACCAGCATTTTGTGTGTAACTTGCAACCCAGACATGGGATAGATGAGTTGCACTCCGACGTAACACAGCCCGAGTGGGAACCAGTGAGAATGAAATGGGACTGGACAGATTGTTCCACCTCTTGCGACTGTTCCCTTCACTGCTGATTACTGCTGCTTGAACGGGTTCGCACCAGTTCCATCTTCACTCTTTCAATTTTGTTGCTTTTTTTTGCTTACCCGTACTTGCAATTTGCAATCATCACTTAAAGTGAGCGTCTCTTTGCGCATCCAAATTCTCTCTTCCCGGCTTTCATTGGCCACCGAACAGCTCTGTAGTTCTTCACCGCAGTGGGTGGATGACGGAGTTGTCGAAGGCAGTCATCATCACGCCACTCACTGACCCCATACATGTATATATAAATATAAATATATATATGTATGTATACCCAAGACACTGACCACGCTAGCTGAGCCACGCAGGGCACGATGCGACTATAGGGAAGTAACAGTGGGACTCGACTTTAATGCATGACTGCTAATCAAAACGATGAATCATGAGTGACGTTACAAAGTCACCGACTTGCCATACAGTAAAAAAGAAAAAAAAGGGAAGAAGTAAAACGCAACGATGGAGAAGTTTTCCAGGCTTGGAGAGCAAAGTACAGCAAGTCCGTGACTCTTCTTCTTCTTCTGCTTCTTCTTCCTCTTCCTCTTCCTCTTGTTGTTGCTGTGCACCAAAAGACTGTATTATTATTATTACTTTGGCCAGAATCTTGTGATAGATCACTGCTCTCACATGATGGAGAGGGTGCCGGCTGCCACCGACCACTTGAAGGCACTCGGTCATTTGATTTGTCAGCGGATGCAATTTATTGCGGCCCACACTGAAGAGAAAATGTGTTTATCTCCGAATAACAGGCGATATTTTCGGTTCTAAGGCAAAAAAACCCAAACATTATGCCCCTTCCCAATCAAAAAAAGACTGCATTGACTTCCCTCCTCACATCTGACAGTTATCGCTCATTCTATATTACAATTAAGCTGCGAGCACACAATTTGTTTTTGCAACATAGTCTGAAATTCTATGGAAAACCCTGCGATAAGTGGATTTTGTAATTAAATTAATGTTGCTGAGTTGATGACACAGCGCTCTGGGATGGAAAACGTGTATACATAATATCTAGACATATATACACACATATATAAATGTTATATTTGTACATATGTCAACGCTTGCGTCAACACTTTTTTAAAATTTAAATTTGATACTCCACCAAAAGAAAGCCCGTCAGTCATTAGGGGCAGGAGGCTTTTTCTGGTTTCACTGTGCTGCTGCTGCTGCTGCTGCTGCTGCTGCTGCTGGGGAACGTCTCCTTCTCGTACTGCCAAGTTTAGTTTCCCCAAGTATAGTTCCTCCTTCCCAAAGCTCCGTCGCTGCTGCGCTCGCCGCTCCTTCCTACCTGCCCTACTTTCACACCTCGCACACAGCGCACAAGTTTTTACACTCTTTCCCTGTCTGGTTTCTCTCTGTTGTGAACACACACACACACGCACACCGATATATCAAGTTTATGCCCCTTTTCCAAAAAAGCCATGCAGCTGTTGTGTCAGATAATTCCTCCACCTTTATTGTTACGAGCACCGTAACAACAGTGTGCTGCTCAGCGCAGGACACAGCAGCAGGGTTTAGCCAGAGATTAACGGGGCCCTGCTGCACTTTTGCACTCGGCATGTATGTGTGATCTTTTTTTTCTCTCTCTCCTTGGGCAACCTGGTGGCCTAGTAAACCATTTTAAAAAGAAAAAAAAAAACCCTGATCAGTCCCAACATGAAAGGAATAAAACTAATTTAAGCACTGAGAGCCGTTGCTTTCTCTATTGATGGGATGCAGATCATCTAAGCTCTGCAGTCCACAGGGTCTCCAGACGACTCCTTTGTGTTGTTGCGTTCAGTTTAAAGCTGCAGTGTCTAAAATTTGGCTTGATTTATGATTTATACATTGGTAAAAGCTTAATATGTTGCCCATACATACATTAATAAAAAGTGTATACTCGCAATACAATAAAAGTAATTTGGTCTTCCGACCCATAGAACGGTTGTCATAAGAATGTACATTGAGCAATAAGGGCCTTGCTCCCAGTTAGCTGCCATCTTGACAGTGGCCCAAATACGCAACACGCTGGCAGGCCGCTACCTTAAAGATTTTGCACACTGGGTCCGAATTTAAGGGTCAGTCAAAATGTGAGGGGAGCTCGCAAGGTGCATTCAGGTGTGTCTCAGGTGTTTCAGCGCTGGTGCTTCTCTTTTTTGACATCTAAATATCCAAGTGGTGCATTTTGCTCTTGCAACACTTTTTAATTATCTGGGTGTATCTGGGACTGTGGGTAAATCCTGCTGGCAGTGGGTTCTTTTTTTGGTCGGGGGCGTAGCGGAGTATCCAGGTTAAATAACACTGGGTGTCTGAGGAAACGTCTGTCCAGCTGCTACGGTAACAGGGAGAGAAAATGATCCAGACGGACGGAACAATAAAAAAGTATAAAAAAAATAATAGAGTGAGAGTGGGAGAGGAAAGAAAACATAGACAAAGTGACAGAGAGTGGAAGCACTCGGGCACGCGTCTGTGTGTGTGTGTGTGTGTGTAGGGAGAGAGAGCGAGCTAGAGAGCAAGAGAGGGAGAGAGAGAGAAAGAGAGAGAGAGAGAGAGACAGGCCTAGTTTTCAGTTTGTGATCTAGGCCATTATCTGTGTTAGCACTGGTGGGGCTATGATAGGCTCTGTGGATCCTGCATAACAATACCTTTTATGAGCTTGTGTGTGTGTGTATGTGTGTACAGCTGCATGCATGCTCACATCTCTTTATGCAATCATGCATGCTAACGCCATTGTACCATACATGTAACTAGCGCGCATGCGCCCGCCTGTCTCTCTGCCATTTGTTTCTTGCCACTGACTTTGTTCCTGATTAAAGAGCCTTCGTGCGGCCAGGCAGGCGTGTCGTCGCCGAGTTGTGTGTCTTCACATGTGCATGTAACATCCTCACGTGCGGCAGCGGCTTTGCACTCTTGCTGTATCACCCCCTTCGTCAGTCAACCCACCCACCCTCCCGCCCCACACCCCCTCCCCTCTCTCTCCAGCAGCGCCCTGGGGGCCTTCATTATGTAAGAAAGACATTACTGCAGAGCAGAGGCGGAGAGACATTACTGCAGAACAGAGGCAGGCAGCCCTGCATGGTAACTCTGGCAGCCCCCTGCCTGCCTCCACACAACCCATCCAACCCTGGTCTGCGTGAACACAACACAACACACAACACACGTACCCGCCCGGCTAAGGCCCGGAGCGGGAGTGTGATCAGGATAATCGCAGAGAACAGAGGGGCCCTCTGATGTTTGTGCCCAGCGGTGTTTAAGAGAGAAAAAAAACCCCACAAACTAACAGTAAACAGTGTTTCTCCTCTGAAGTAACAACCGCTCATCCTTTTCTCCCACTTCATCTCTCCCTTACCTCCCTCCCCCCCTCCAGCGGTCCCCTTCCCCCTGGCCCACCGGCTCACCATGAAGGAGGTGTTTGATGCCGAGGGCCGGCCACGGGTGGACCTGCTCAAGGCTCACCTCACCAAGGAGGGACGGCTGGAGGAGGCCGTGGCCCTGCGCATCATTGATGAGGGCGCCGCCATCCTGCGCCAGGAGCGCACCATGTTGGACATTGAGGCGCCAGTCACAGGTAGGCTTGGTCAAAGAGTGGAGCTCATGTTGAAACATGACTTCTGGGTGGATGTTCTGTTGGACCTGGACCTAGTGTCAAAGTGTTGTTGCGCAACCCTTTGCACTGGGAAATCATGGAACTTTGCCATCAGCGGCAAACAGACCCACGACAACCATATGCAGGCCTGCTTGTCATCTGTCATCATCGTGAGGATCTTTGAGCAGCAAAACAGAGCAGCTGAGAAGGAGATTTAATGTTGTTGCTTGGAGTTTACACATGTATGCGTCTCTCAGAGTGAAGACACTCCTCTGGTATTACAGAAGCCGCCGCTTGCAGTGTGGAATCAACACTGAAGTAGATAGCTTAAAATGTAACCTAAAAGATAAAGAGGAGAAGAAAACCATTGCACTGTAAAAACAAATTGCTTGGAATGATAGTGGCGTCCTGTCAGCATCATCATCAACTTTATTTTTGTACTGGCTGTACAATACATAAAATGTTCGCTTTAACTAGTTTAACTGGTTCTCTAGCACTAGAAAACCAGACTGGCAGTGTCCAGTCTTCATGCTAACAGGAGCTAATAAGCTAGTGGCGGTCGCTGCTCGATAGAGAGTGAAGTGGCAGCGACTCAGTGCAGGACTCGCAGCGACTCGCTGTGTGTGAGAAAATCAGGCTCGTCCTTTGAGGGTGATTCCCGAGAGGAAAATCAGCGGCTAGGAAGAAAAAAAGCCTGGAGCGTGTTTATGTGCATGAAAACATAATTGACACCCTAGAATAGAGGAGCCAGGCAGTCAAAGTAGAGAGGTAGAGGCAGAGAGGAGCGGAGGAGGAGGCGAGCAAGCGAGCGAGCGCTGCTTTCGAAGGTAGAGGAAGAAAAAACAGTAATTACAAATTATTCAGAATCCATTCATTGATTCGCTATTCGGCTGCCTATCTGCCTCCCTGTTAATAAGAACCGTTGTTTGGTCGCACTTCACTGGGAGAAACAATTGTCACTTGCGCACCTGAAAAAAAGAAAAGAAAAAGCGTGTTTCTTGCTTTGGCAATATCTGCATGTATTCCCTCGCCAGGGGAAACGGTATAAACCTGGGAGGCTGCGGAGAAGAGGAGGAGGAAGGGGTGGAGGGCAAGATTGAGATCGATGAAAAGCAAAATGGAAAATAAAAGGAAAAACAAGTTTCTGAGAAGATGGCACAGAGCGGCCTCATCCTACAGCCGCCGTCTCGGTTAATACACCTGTGTGTGTGCGCATGTGCGTGTGTGTGTATGTGTGTGTGTGTGGGTTGCCGTGCATTTATGCAAATGCATGCGGTGAGATAATTCAATGTGGGATGTCTTGCCCACGCAGTGTGGGAACACAGCTCGGCTTTCACAGGTACAGATACCCAGGACGATGACAGAGAGACAGGCAGACAGACAGACAGACAGACAGACAGACAGAGAGACGGGCAGGCAGGCAGATGGAGGGACAGTCGATCATAAGGAGCTTAGTGCAGCGGTTCTCAAACCCAATGAGAAACATATTGATTCCTGTTTCAGAGTTTCTCCACCTCGGAAGACTTTGACCCAGAAACACCCACGTGAGAGTTTGCTGTGATTGAAAATAGTCCACAGATCTCGCAGATGAAACTGCAGAAATATGATGCTGGGCTTCAAGCAAGTGTGAAGAGGAAGAGGAGGAAGAGGAGGTGGAGGTGGAGGAGGAGTGGGAGAAAAGGAGGAGGAGGAGGAGGAGGAAAACTTAACAGTTAAGCACTTTGATGGAGTCGACAAAAGGCGTGATTAGACAGGCAGGCGGCATGTGAAGCGACGGCTCCTTTGGTTTTGCCAGGCAGGCGACTGGTTGAGATGCAGGTAAACGGCTCACTTCCACTCGCGTCGTTCTGCGCTCGCAATTCCCAGTTCAAATTAAAGCGAATGCTTAGCGGCAGACAGGAGAGGAGGGGGAAAAAAAGAACAGAAAGAAATGAAGAAGAAGAAGAAGAAGAAGAAGAAGAAGAAGAAGAAAAAAGACATTAGCGAAGGCAAGCAAGCAGATGGAGGGACGGACGAAAGGCAAAAAATAAAAATAAATTGCTGTTGTAAAATGGCTGCAAAAGGAAACTTTGACATCTAGTAAAGGAGCTGGGAGAAGCCCAGACAGATGGCCAAGGAGGCAGCTGGAGGACGGATGAGATGGTGGCACATGGTACGAGCAGACTCTCCTGTCGCACGGCTGAGCGTCAAAATTAGTGAGGCTGCAAAACGCAAGAAGAAGAAGAAGAAGAAGAAGAAAAAAAAAAAACAATCCGGTGGAATTGAGCGGCAAACGGTGATGTTGCTTTTTAGGACATGCAAGGTTTGCAGAGGAAAATGCTCCGGCCCGACGTTGTACCTCATTCTGTAGGGCAGCAAAGGCTTTATTTCTGCATAAACAGCTGGAGGAAAAATGCCGTAATCACTAACCCATGAAGGAGCCATTGAAACAATCTTGTCAAAAAAATATGGTGCCGCATAAAGACATCCGCTGAGAGAGTATAAATAACTCACACATACGAGAGAGGGTTTCTATTTGCCGAGCGTGCAAGAGGTGTTTGGAGATCAGCGGAGAGGACGGATATACGTCTGCCGATGCACGTCCGGCCATATGGAGCCACTGAAGCAAAGACAGTCCCTCTGTTTCTTGCTAAACGGTGAAGAGTGGCAGCATTAAAGAGGAGCGCTTGGCAATATGGCCGCCTAATTAATTTAGGAAAAATAAAAGAGACACATCTGAATAAGAGGGACATACTGTAGTGGCTGAGAAATCAACACAAAAGATATTGTGTATGTGAGAGCAGGATGGTTGCAGAGACAGAAATTACGTACTTGATGATGTCAAATATCTGTGATCATTCAAAGTCACCGGTGCAGTGTAAACCCTTGAACTGTTATGTCTGTACCGTGTCCACAGTGTGCGGAGACATCCACGGCCAGTTCTTCGATCTGATGAAGTTGTTTGAAGTGGGCGGTTCTCCTGCCAACACACGCTACCTCTTCCTGGGGGACTACGTAGACAGAGGCTACTTCAGTATCGAGGTAAGGACTGATGGACAGACGCCGGCTCGCAAAACTTTGTACCGCGAGTCTGAGCATCTAAGCCCTGAGAGACTTCAAGTGTCTCTGAGAACGGTTACAACCAATTGATATCTACCGTGTACATGTACAACTGGCCTCACTTTTCTTGGGTGCGCCCGATGAGGACTCCATGCTTGAAATACACACTTAAATAATGACATTGTAGCTGAAAGATTTGGTTGCTAACTGCAGTGGTCCCTTTATCTGTCAAGCAACCAACCAACCAATCAATCAATCAAATTTGACTTGTATGCCCTAGGTTCACAATTTGCCTCAAAGGGCTTTACATTCGCTACGGATGCAACACTCTCTATTCTTAGACCTTCAAACAGGGTGAGGAAAAACTTAAACAGGGAGGGGTGGATCCTTCCGTCTAGGAGAGGTATATATAGATCACAACAGACAAGACAGAGACAAGTGGTGCATACACTGAAGTATATTGGTAATGCTGGAGGCGATCATATGTCCAAGACCAAGTACGAGTCCAAATGTCCAGAAGCATGTAAGTAATGAGATGAGGAGCAGGGTTGTAAAGCACCAGTGTCTTCAGTTTATCCAGAGACAAGGTGGAGAGATTCAGATCTCGATCTTGTCGAGGAATACCGGTTCGACCCTCCTGGGATTGGAGCCTTTTTCATTGGAGTCTGCATGTTCTCTCTGTGTCTGCGTGGGTTCTCTCTCGGTACGCCGCCTTCTTCCCACAGTCCAAAGACGTAAATGTGAGGCTTAATAGAGAACTCTGAAGTGTGGATGGTTGTCTGTCTCAATGTGGCCCTGCATTGAGTCAGAGACTAGTCCAGGGTGTAAGACAGCTGGGACAGAGAACAGCACCCCTGAGTAAAGTGCTGATAGAAAATAGATGGATGGATCTTACACGTCACACACAGTGTGATGTGTAAGTACTTTAACCTTGCAAACAAAAAACAATTTTTCAAACACATCTGGTGTATCAAAGCACTATTATCATTTTCAGCAGTCAAAAATGATAAGCTGCTGGCCGATCACGTCTGTGATCTGTGAAATATTGTTCAGCTTTATAGGACAAAGACTGAATAAAAAGCAGCAGCAGTGTGTTTGCAAGAATTGCTCAGGGCCAGATCCACAAAGCGATTGCCCGGAAAATCCGTGTAAATAGCGGCAACAACGGTGATTCCGATCCACAGAGGGGACGCAAACGTTAAAATCTGCGCAAAATGCGCCGAGGCGCAGGTAGCGGCAGGGTTATATATGCAAATATGCCTCATTCAAACAGCGGCACATACAGAAAGAGTTTGCGCTCGTGTCCGCGCGCAGTTTGACAGACGCAAACACCGCCAGCCAAAACCAGGCGCAGCTTCTGTCTGTCAAAGTGTTTCTTGCTTCTGAGTGAAACTTTCCTCTCTGAAAAGCCTGAAATATGGATATGGCTCCCCAAATCTTATGTATAGATAGGAATAGACTGCAATATATATGGCAATATTTTAGATAGGCTATGAAAAATACAAATGTTACTCAGGTGTTGGTGACTAACGCGTCTTGCGTCTTGACTTTCTTTCCATGATGGCAGCAGTCTGGTAGACGGAGGAGGCATCGTAACGCCAGGCGCGCACAGGAGCGCCTTTATCCTAGCAGAGTTTCGCTGTCAAACACACGCACTCTCGAACAACCTTTGACGCAAACTGCTCTCAGGTTGCCAGACCGCAACATTCGCGCCTGTTTCAGGTGCGCATTTGTGGGCGTGTTTGCGCTTGCATGTCATTAGCGCAAAAGCCTTTGTGGATACCCGCATCTGTGGCGCAGGTTGCGGCCGCAATCTCGCCGCAAAACGCAACGCATTTTACCACTGCGCGCCCTTCTTTGAGGCTCTCCCGCTCAGTGTTTTCTGGTGTCGCACACATGATCCGGAGCTGCCGAAAATACGCTCAACTGGTGACACACGTCTGCTGACTGAGCAGCGGGGTCCAGCAAGGATGTCGTCAGCTTCCATGAATAGAGCCAGCCAGTCCTTGGAACGGCGTGTGCAACAATGGCCTGGAAGCCGTTACGAGTGTTATCGTGCTGCAGCACAAGGTGATGGCAGCAGATAAATGGCGGCACAATGAGCCTCGGGATCATATCACACTCTGCAACACTGCATTCAGACCACCGTCAATAAAGCGAGCAAGGCCTGTGGTCTGCACACTCATATATCTTCCCCAGTATGGTAAATCCAAACAACCATTTTGCGCTCACTTGCACCTACGGACAATCTAGAATGGCCAATTCACCTCACGTGCATGTGTTTGGACTGTTGGAGGAAGCCAGAGTGCCGGAGTACCTTAGAGAACCCCGGAGTACCCGGAGAGGGCCCACGCAGACACTAGAAAGGATCCAGGTCTGGGGCATTATACCCACAACCTTCTTGCTGAGAGACAACACTGCCGACCGCTGTACTATCAACTCAGAATCCTCTGTCATGATATTGGGAATGTCTCGTGAAGTTAGATCTTAATGGCAGGAGTGCCTGGGACTGGGTGGTTGCGGGTTCTTTCCCTGACTGGGTTGTACCAGAGACCTGTGATGGGACCCACTGCCCCACCATTGTTCGGCACTTAACATTAACTGTTGGGCGGTTACTTTTTGGAGTACTTCAACACCAAAGACGCAAAGGACAGACTCAATGTGGAGCAGAGATGTTGCTGAGAACTGCCGCCAACAAAACCAACCAAATGACAACTCGTAGAACCGAACAGGGTAACATTAAAATCATTCCCTAAACACAGCAGATGCATCTTAAATGCGTCGGATGGATAAATAAATGTTTTTCTTTCATAGTGTGGAGTCGTGATGAGGAAAGTGCTTTGCCTGAATTGCATTCAAATGCCATTAGCGTCACCATATGTAAACACTTTGCTAAATCTGCTGTTGGTTTGTAGGCTGACGGTGTGGGTGAAGCTGTCTCATCTCCCACCTGTCTCTCTGCTTTCAGTGTGTGCTGTACCTTTGGTCGCTGAAAATCCTCTACCCAAAGACACTCTTTCTTCTGCGGGGAAACCATGAATGTAGACATCTGACAGAGTATTTCACCTTCAAACAAGAATGTAAGTATGCTCCTCCGTCCCCCTGTGCTCCTTCCCCTCTGGTGTCACGGTGCCTCTCACATCTCTGCCACGTCTCTCCATCCTGCTACACCTCGCGTCACTCTACCTTCACTTGATTAAATCAGCTCCAGTCAATCGGTGGACTTCGTAGCAGCCTGCAAGTGCTGCATTTAATGTTGGGATTTCTTTTTTTCTCTCAATAAAATGACCTTTTTTGAGACACGTGTCTACACTTCTTCAGCAAATAACAGAAAACTGTTGTTGTTTGTTAAGGTTTTTTTTCAAATCACCAAATATTCAGACCATAGAATTCAGAATTTAAAATGTGAATTTTCACTTCGGTTGAGCATTCTTGCAAGGCATTCTTTCTACACGTGCAGTTGCATTGATGTGTAGGTACAATTCCCTAAATCCTGGCTCCACATTTCTGTAGTGCGACACCTGAGATCTTATAGAATCTCGTCTTCGATACAACACACATTTGTTACTAGCCTTAGTGGTTAGCTCTCAGCATGTCGTGTCCCTACTTAACATCTGAGCGAGAACCTTTTTTAAAGGGAGTCATGTGTATGTTGATGACATGAAGTTCTTCCAAATGTGGCTGAAGCTTAATGCCCAGGCTAAAACAACTTTAATGACGGTCCTTCAAAGAGCCTTTTGTCAAGATGAATTCAAGTGACTGGCTTTAAATTGCATCCTATCATCAACGAGTGAACATACAAGGCTCCGCCCCCTTTCTATCCCATCCCACGCAGGTTGTCCCCCCTTCATCCTTTCATCTCTGCTCCATCCTCTCCCTCCTCCACCTCCAGCCTGTCTCTCCGACTCTCCCCGTGTCCTGTCCGTGAGTGGGTGATTAGCGGCAAATTAATTTGGCCCTTAATGATTGGCTCAGGGACTCACTCCTCTGTGTCTGATTGGCCAAGGGACAAGGAAGCTAATTTCCCCTGGTGCTCGTGGCGAATAGTGGTCGCCCTCAATTACCATCTGCTGTGTGCGTGCGTGCGACTGTGTGAGTGTATGTGTGTGTGTGTGTACCACAAGTGTGTAGCAAGTGCCGACTGTATTCATGTGCAAGAGTGTCTTCATAAATGTTTAAGTGCATGTGTGTGGAAGGAGCTGAAACCTAGTGGACTAGCAATAACGAGCTCTCGCTCAAAACAAGGCAGATGGAGAGACTGACACACACATGCGCGTGCGTGCACGCACACGCACACACACACACACACCACACCACACATTCATACCACAAATGCCAACACTACTGTACTTGTACTCCACCATACTGCCTTTGATTTGTGTACATGTTGTTCTCGTGTCCTCACGCTCTCCCTCCCTCCTCCCCCCGTCTCCTCTCCCCTCGTCTCTTTCTCCCACTGCTCTTAACCTCTCTCCCTTTCTCCTGTCTCCTCCCATCAATCTCTCCCCTCCTCCTCCTCCTCTCCCCCCCTTTATGAAATTATGATTCTCCTTTGCCCTCCCATCCTAAAATCCACCGCCCTTCTTCTTCTTCTGCTTCCTCTTTCTTCCGCTTTTTTATCTCGCTTCCACGATCCGCTTTCAGCTATTTTAATCCTGTCATATTGTTTTCTGTCAGATGTTTTTTATTTTTTTGTGGCGTCCGTGTGTGTGATATGTACTTTGAAAGAAAGAAACGCTTTGTGTTGGATGTCTTCATAACGATCGCTGCCAAATCGAAAGAGCGTTTCGTAAAGGGGGAGGGAGGGGGAAAAAAAAAGAAGAAGAAAAAGAAGAGCCTCCGAGTGACACCTCTTTACTGCTTGATGCTAATATTTGGGGCACATTTTGTTCACCAGGAGAGGAAGTGTAGTCTTTGCTGTAATGATGCGCTGTACAATGCACATTTGCAGCGTTTGCAGTTGAGCGAATGTGATTTCATGACAGATAAGAGTTCATTCAATGATGCTGAATAAGACATAGTGTCAAAATAAAGAAACCCTAACACACGTAAAGACTTTGGAAAAACACACATACGTACATATGTATACATACAGTATATATGTGTAGTATTTGAAGATTTTGAAGTACATTTTAAATTGCATCTTTGACGCTCCCTCCCCCTCCTGAGCTTGCCAGTAAACCATGATGGCCTGCCCACCCAGATACCCTGTCAATCTTCTACCCTTTTCCTATGCTACATTGGTTTGTCCACACATTTATGGGCAGAATAATAAGCTTTCACCAATATAAAAATCATAAATCAATGTAAATACTTCACACTGGACATTTAAGCGGCAGGGATTGATTGTGCGTTCTGTGGTGACTCCTCTGTCCTGACTTCTTGTCCTTCTCTCTGCTCCTCCGACTGCCTCCAGGTAAGATCAAGTACTCGGAGCAGGTTTACGACTCCTGCATGGAGGCGTTTGACTGCCTGCCTCTGGCCGCCCTGATGAACCAGCAGTTCCTCTGCGTGCACGGGGGCCTTTCGCCCGAGATCCACACGTTGGACGACATCAAGAAGGTAACAATGGAAGATGAACACACACCGGTGCATTCATCAAACAGGCACACACACACATACTTCCAGCATCCATAATTGTTCTGTAAGTTGAGTTTCCCCTCTTTTTTCTTTTTTTTCCAAACTCTTTTTGGATTTGTATTGAATGGGAAAACAGCCTCAACAGTATAGACAATAACTGCTGCTACACCCTCAAAGTTAGCAACAAAAGGCAGCTAGCGCTAGTGACAAGCTAGAAATAGGCCTAAAGTCAAGGTTACAGAGTTTCTTTTTAAAGCCTATAAATAAACCATTTTAAAAGAAATTAATGCACTTTTGTTTCCTTTTTTCACTATCGGCGTCAGAAAGATTTCTTTCTGGTCTGAAACAGAAAAAGTTGAGGTCAATAAACGTCACGTTGAAGGCCGCTCGATATATTTATCACCGCCTGTTGTTTCCCACCACGACCGTCGCCGCTTCTGCATTTAATGCTCTGCACACAAATGCAACATTAATCACACCTCCCTCTGTAGCAGGAACAACGCCGTATCAACTTGTGTGCGGCCTCGGCGCACAAAATGAATCGTGTGCGCTGCGCAGTAAAGGGAAGCTGGTGGTGAACCAGTGCAGCCCGGCTGCATGGTTGCACAGTGAACACGCAAGGAACACGCATGAGCGCAGACACACACACACACACACACACACTTCCTCGTCTAATGGCAGCGTTTCCATGGTGAATCTGCTGGTGTGACATCTTCTCTACCCCCCCCATTTCCTCCACCCCCCTCCCACCCTGTGTGGTGAGAGTTGCCATGGAGATGCTCCACTCTAACAGTGTCTACTTTTGTTTATATCACAGCAAAGATTTGTTGTGCATCATATGTATATACAGATATATTTCCCCCCCCATGCTGCTAGCTTGTTGGATCGTTGCTTTCTTCTATGTTGGACATTAGTGTTTCTCTATGTAGGCTTCTATTTTTCTCTCTCTGAGTGTGTGTGTGTGTGTGTGTGTGTGTGTGTGTGTGTGTGTTGTTGTTTTTTCCGCATGCCCTAGTTGGACCGGTTTAAGGAGCCGCCAGCGTTCGGGCCCATGTGCGACCTGCTGTGGGCCGACCCCCTGGAAGACTTTGGCAACGAGAAGACCCAGGAGTACTTTGGCCACAACACAGTCCGAGGCTGCTCCTATTTCTACAGGTACGGGACCCGAATTACAGGATGGGAACGTCTCTGACTCTGACTCTGACCCTCCAACCGACAAGAATAAATGTTACATAAGAGCGACTCATTTAAAAAAAGAAAAAAAAAAACGCAATCATTTCGAAGACGAGTGGTTGCAGCAGTCTGGTGGCCTGGATGCAGCCGAAGCGAAGCAGGAAGCTGGGAGATACAAAGGGGCCCCTCGGTATCCAAACACATCGGAACAAATGTAATATTCAGAGATTAAACAAGAACACAGGATGGCGAATTCTTCAAAATTAGCAGCCAGAGTAACACAGAGCTTCAAACGCCAGTTCTCTCTTTCTCTCTTTCTCTCTCTCTCTCTCTTTCTTTCTTTCTTTCTCTCTTTCTCTCTTGGCTCTTTGGACGAGGTTTTAATGATCCGGCTGCCGTTTGGAACAGAGACGCAGCTTTCATGTACGACGAGTCAGCGATTTAATTAAAGTTGTCGTTGGATTTCGGGAGCTGTTGGTTTTGGGGACGGTCCTGATGGGAAAACTGAGGCAGTGAGAGAGAGAGAGAGAGAGAGAGAGAGAGAGAGAGAGAAAGAGAGAGAGAGACATTTCCTGTCCGGCGCGACGGCTTCCGAGATCCAGTAGAAATTGGGATTTGGACAACACAACTTCAAATTATGGTCATTTGTTCACACACACACACACACACACACACACACACACACACACACACACACACACACACACGTTCAGCACACTTGGAAAGACATGAGCGAGGCACATTCACAAACACACACACACAAACGCACGCAGTTCTGTTTCAGCATGAAACGATATCCCACAATCCCCGGGGAGACTGCACGGTTCTGTTGCTATGACGACTGGCTACTCCTGCCAGATATGGAGTGATATTAAGATACAGTGAGAGGAAGAGGAGGGAGAGCAACAGAGGAGGCGGGCGGAGGGGTGGGAGATGAAAGAGGGAAATAAAAATAAAAAATAAAAATAAAAAAACAAAAGGAAAGGAGAGGGTAAGGGCAAGGTAAGGAGCCAGGTGGCCGAAACAGCAGCAGCAGCAGCAGCAGCAGCAGCAGCGGCGGCATCAGTCCACAGAGTCTGTCGAGGACGCTGCGATTTTCTCTGTTTTGTCCACATGGCATCAATGGAGCAGGAGGCCATGAGACATACAGGTGCTCACTGGTGCCCTCTGCAGGCCTCAGCGTCTTTGTGTTCACTTCACAAACTGGTCGTGGCATTAAAAAATAATAGTAATAAAAAAAACGTTGGGACTGCCCCCCCCCACCCCCCCTCACACCTGATTGTGTTTCCCTCACAGTTACCCAGCAGTGTGTGAGTTCCTGCAGACCAACAACCTGCTGTCAATCATCAGAGCACACGAAGCACAGGACGCTGGGTAAGAGGACTGACCCACCGATCGCTGAGCCCCACTTCCTGTGGAATCAGTGCGTGCGTGTGTGAGTGCGTGTGTGTGTGTGTGTGTGTGTGTGTGTGTGTTTTAGCCTTACTAATGGTAAACAGAGAAAAGACAGGTCATGTGGGGTTTGTACTACTAGTCTAGATGTGTGTGTGTGTGTGTGGGTTGGTTGGTTCAGGGGACATGGGGGGGGCGGGACACATTTGTGTGGCCCATTTCTGGCTTTTCGGTGTAAATCCTCTCAATATAATGCAGCAATTAAGGCGGCGCTGCTCCGAGTGGCAGCGGAGGGGTGAAGCCATTAACGGCGTTTTTGTCTGTGACACAGCAGGGCATTCTGGGTAATCGTCCCACGGTCTTAGTGCGTTTATACCAGGCCATCTCTCCTGCACATCCGCGTACCCTGTACCCTGGGAAAAGTTGATAAACCACTAACTAAGAAAGGAGAGTACAAAGTCCATAAGGTTTCTCTTTTAGTTTACAGTGTACAACATATTTTGCTGTTTAAATGAAATGGTCTCTGCTGATGGTTTGCATATTTTGCACATAAGGAGGTGTAAAACCTCCTTGTCGCTCCATTAAACCACCTAGCCATGATATTGAAGAGCGAAAGGTCCAAAATTATGCAAAAACCCTCCGATGGTTTTTGACGTGTGCCAACAACAATGGGTGTCTGGGCCTCCACATCCTTCACCGTCCATCCTGTACCTCTTCTGTTCACGCCCCTTTTCTAATGCCGTGTGTTCCGAGGCCACTCACTTCTGGAAATCATCCCTTTGTGATGTCACTTAGGACTTTGAAACACCTTCAGCCACATTCCAGGTGGCAGGTACAACAAAGAATCTGTTGGAGCAGGAAGCAGAAACATAATATTTCTGGAGGAGGCTGTAAACAGGCAGCGAACTATATTTCTTTCTGGAAATTGAATTTCTTTTAGAGTTTTTTTGGGGGATATTAGTCTTGCAAACCTTCATCTTTGGAGTCTGGGGTGAAAATTAATATTTGAAAATGGGTTTAAAATTAGACATTAAAACATTAGGCTTCAATTTAGAATATTAGCATTAGCTTTATTGGAATTGATCACTATCCTGCGGCGGCGGTCAGCTTGGCGCTGTAAAAACGAAATGCTTGCTACGTTTCTGCGCTCCAAATGGGAAAACAATGTGAGCGGCGGAAGGACACTGGAATGCCGGGAGCAGCGTGATACCAGGGACTGAATGACAATATAAAACGTTTTTATTATTGTAATTAAATTCCAGTGTGCGGCCCCCGTCAGCTCGTCCCCGCCCTCCAGCCCACACACACACACACACACCCTCATTTGTTTATGGAGGCTGTTTTCGCCTGCAGCCAGTCTCTGTCTGTTTTAAAGACCTCTGAAGTGAGTCCTTGCCCCCCCGCCCCCACCACACACACACCTCCACCACTGACCCAGCGCCTTGTCTTGTGTCTTGTGTTTTTCTCCTTCTTATTTAAATAGCTGCAACGTGGGCGGCTTGTTTGTCTCTCTGTCCTCAGGTACCGTATGTACAGGAAGAGTCAGACTACAGGTTTTCCCTCCCTCATCACCATCTTCTCGGCTCCAAACTACCTGGACGTCTACAACAACAAAGGTCTGACACAGACACACACACAGGCACAAACGCAATCACACACACATATGTGGCAAAAACAAAAGTACAATATTGTGTTTATCCTAAACCAAGACTGTACAGAGTAAAAAAAGCTCCTGCTGAGGAACATTACATATCCAGAAGTCTTACAGTCCACATATAACGTATATTTAAAGGGGCACTAAGCGATTTCCATCGCTGTCAGCTGTGCTCAGCTGCGCTCTCTAGTGGTGAAAAGAAATAGATCGGGTGTTACCACTTAAAAAGGAAACATTTATTTGTGCTGCACGATAAGGAGTTGAGTGGTTGAAGCGCTAACATTTCTCACGTCCGTGTGCGCGTCCAGCGGCGGTGCTAAAGTACGAGAACAACGTGATGAACATCCGTCAGTTCAACTGCTCGCCACACCCCTACTGGCTGCCCAACTTCATGGACGTCTTCACCTGGTCGCTGCCCTTCGTGGGAGAAAAAGGTATTAGGCCAACCACACGCCGGCATGACAGCAAAGCTAACGACTCTGATAGCGCAGGTGCACTCAATGTACCCGGAAGCTGCTCAGCTACACACAAAGTCAACAGAGGATAAAACTGAGACTACTGCCCCCACATGGTGAAAGGGTATATGTGCGATGTGAACATATTTAAACTGAAGTGTGTGTCTGATTTGCTAGTAAATAAAGACAACTCTATCAGAGATGAAATGAAACTACTCCGACCACATGAATAATGAACTCTACCGAGTCGGTGCGGGGTGCCGTTGATTCGTTGTGTTAGCGACAATGAGACTCTCCACGCCGACAGCAAAAAGCAGCAAAAAGGAAACTGAAAATTTCTTCAAAGTGTTGCCGCTTTGAAAAAATTTCTTCATGCGTTCTTTTTTGTGTGGCTCTGGCATCACTTTATAATACTATCTAAAAATAGCACTTACATCAGCTTAAAAAGGTGTACAGGCCCCACTTAGTGGATTAGGGACTTGTGGGAAACCAGACTTTCGTCCCATTTAAAGCACTTCCTGCCTCTGCCGGAGGGACGTCAGCAACACCAGAATCACCTGCAACATGCTGGCAAGTTTTCTTTTTTGGAGCCACTCCAGGATTTCTCCAGTGACGGAAGTGTGTGTGTCCCTGTCTATCTGTCTGTCTGTCTGTCTGCCTGCCTGCCTGCGTGTCTCCTGCAGTGACCGAGATGCTGGTCAACGTGTTGAGTATTTGCTCCGACGACGAGCTCATGAACGACGGAGAGGAGATCTACGACGGTGAGCTCCTGCTTGGAATATAGCGAGGAACTGAATGTTTTTTGGAATGTGGATCATGAGTTTTGTCTATGTGTGTGTGTGTGTGTGTATGTGTGTGTTCTCTCACATGCAGCCAGTGCAGCAGCGGCCAGGAAAGAGGTGATCAAGAACAAGATCCGGGCCATCGGGAAGATGGCCAAAATGTTCTCTGTTCTACGGTGCGTAGCTCTTTCACTTTACATCTCATCTGTTTGTGTGTGTGTGTGTGTGTGTGTGTGTGTGCCTGTGCGTGTGCGTTGACTATAAATGCTGCCTGTCGCTCTGATTTCACAGGAATGAGTCAGCTGCCACCAGACTGTCCCCTGGTTTTGCGTGTTTGTTTGTTTTTTGCAGGTGCTCAGCTGGTGGGAAGCACCTAATTCTCTGTCATTCTTTCTTTATCACCTTCTCTCTTCTGTTTCTCTCTGACTGGCACACACACGCACACACACACATTCTGTCTGTCTGTCTGTCTGTCTGTCTGTCTACCTCTGCCTCAGGGAGGAGAGTGAGAATGTGCTGACCCTGAAGGGACTGACCCCGACGGGGATGCTGCCCAGTGGAGTTCTATCTGGGGGCAAACAGACCTTGCAGAGCGGTGAGTGTATTAGACACACACACACACACTCACACACACTCTGGTTCGGAACCCCTGACACACCTCCGGTAAACAACAGTGAAGCGCGCTGACAGCCTGCGAGGATTTCTGCTGTGGAACATCCTCCGGTTTTTCCTCTACTTCTTCTTCTTCTTCTCTCCTTTTGTTGCTTCTGCTCTCCACTCATCCCTCTGCCTCACCGACTGACTCACTTGATCAACCTCACGACTTCCACCGGCACTGGGGATACTAACAGCCTGCTCAGTGTGTGTGCGTGTGTGTGTGAGAAAATGAGTGATATGTCCTAAAAGAGAGTGAAAGTAAAAAAAAAAAAAAAAGAAGAAGAAAACTTCCCAACCCTGGGAGGACGAGCGGTGTGTTTGAGCGCCCGCGCTGACACCAGCTAATGCTAACACCTGGCGCCCTTTGACCCCTGCCACTGAGGGCCTCACATGACCAAAAGCCTGAAACATGCCTCAGATTGGTGCAAGAGGGTCACATGTGCCTCAACCAATCAGCGCCAGTGCACGTTAGCGCGTTAGCTTCCCGCAGAGGAAGGTCCATTTCCTTCCTGTCTCGTCTTCTTCCACCTCTTCCTCTTTTCACGCCTACCAGAGAGTGAGATGGAGGTCGAGTCGTGGTCGTCAAGGTCCCTCTTGAAACGCGGCCGCCCCCGAAATGTTTATCCAATCTGCACCGAAGCATGTTTCAGTCTTCACTCCTTTCTTTTTCCCTTTTCTACTCCTTTTTTTTTTGCTTTTCATTTTCTCTCGGACTCTGTCATCTTCTTCTCTCCTCTTCCTGTCCTCCTTTCTTTCTTTTCTTCTTCCTTTTTTTCCTTCCTTCCATCCTTCCTTCCTTCCTTCCTTCCTTCCTCCTCTCTGCCCATTCTTCAGCTACCATTGAGGCCATAGAAGCCATCGAAGTTAAGGACGCCGAAGGTAAAACCCTCACTCATCTCACTGTGTGTACGCGCGTGTGTGCGTACGCGTGTGTGTGTGTGTGTATGCAGCATGGCTGCGCTCTCAGCCGCCCATGCTCACGAGGTCACATTATCCTCCTTACCCACGATGCACCGATCTTCTTTTCTCCTTCTGACCACATCTCGCTGAAGCCACCACATGAACAGACATCAACACACATCGTCTCTTTTTGCTCCTCTTTGGAAACAGGAAGTGCACCTGCCAGCATCCCTACATAACCCCCTACACCACCTACACCCCCACCCCCACACACAGCTCTTCATCCACATTCACATGTGACACCCACACGGCAGAAGAGCGGGGGGGGCTGTGGGCGGAGGGGCTGGGCGGTGGTTGAGGGTCTTGTTCAGGTGACCAGGGTCACCCGGGCCGCTGACAGTTAGCGGTGTGTTAGCAGTGTGTTAGCGATGTGCTGTTAGCGATGTGCTGTTAGCCGTTGCGCTGTATATCTCGTGCAGTAGGCGCTGTAGTTCTGTACAGTAACAATCTTGCGCTCAATCTGTTTCTCCACGAGCTGCAGCAGAACCAGAGACACCTGTGACCCCGAAAGGTCAAAGTGTCACCAAGACGCTGCACTATTAAATCCATTAAGTCCTTAAAAAAATATACATTCTATGCAAAGCTTTTTCATTTGCTGCCTTCGCTATCCCGTATCCGTCTTTAGCAAACGGTCACATGACTCTGGTGAGGGCTGTCCTGGATCCTGCACTCGCACGTGCAAAACACTGTAAAAAGAACCAGCTCGCTTAAAGCTTGAAAAAGTTAGCCTCAGCCCGCCTGCCTTTAAATTCAACCCCCTTAAGTTCATTGACTTCAAAATGAACAGTTTCAACGCTGCACTCATCCTTTGTGCGGCGGCCAAAGGCTACTCTTTTTTACTTAAGTTTGACGGCTCGTTCTTTTGTACAGCAGAGATCCCTGAAGTCATTTGCTAAAGACGAGTGTTGGATAGCGTCGACCGTCCTCCACGAAAGGTCGACGAAACACGAGCGACGAAATGTGGCTCCGAGCCGGCCTCCAAGTTAAAAAAAAAAAAAAAAAACGAATTCCAACCCAACTGTTAAATAAACGTTTGTCTCACACGGTGGAAGACGACGTGTGACGAGTGCGACGGGCCCGTCAGGTTCTGCTGTGCTGGTGAACAGATTGCAGCCACTGTGTTTTTTTGTGTGTTTAATGTGTAACATTCTGTCCACAGAGGCTCAGTGATCAAACTGCACGCTGTAGTTGACTGTAGTTGACTGTCGTCTTCTCGTGCGTGCTCTTCCGAGTCTTCCCGTCTTTGGCTTATCTGAACTACAGCCCATAATTTGTTTGAGCGAATAAATTATGGATATCTCTCTTGTGTAACCCCCTACGCTCCCGCCCCTCCCTCTCCCTTTTTTTTTTTCTTTTCTTTCCTCTGTTACGTAATTTAATTTGTAGCTCGGTGTTGGATGTGGGAACACGGCGGCTGCAGTGTGTAGCTGTGAGTGGCTGCGTGCTTGTGTGCAAAAAAAATAATAATAATAAAGTGCGGTGACTGCAAACTCAGGACGTAGTGGTTCGAAAAACCACAAAACCAAAACCGGCCTCCGTGCTCCTAAACCTCCGTTTTCGCCAAGGATTAGGAGGAAATCCACTTTGGCAAAATAAGCAGCAAAGTTAATTTTCCCCTGTTTGAGTTCATATTCTGGTCGGTAGGGTCAGTTTTAAAGGGGGCGATCCGTCCATTCACTACTATTCCCCACTGGTTAATTATCCTGGTGGCCGGACATGAAATGGCCCCGATGAAGCAAGCAAGCAGGAAAAAGGTCTAATCCCTAATTTCCCACGATGCATCGTCCTCTTTAGACTCTCCTCATGTCGCCACGTCTAATAGCTCCTCCGCTCGTGCTGGAGGCTGGCTTTGAATGAACGGCTTTTCAAGTTGAATATAGAAATATACATTTAATGGTCTCTGTTTTGCACCAAATTTTGGCCCTCAAATGTCCATTCTAGTCACTCTGCTCACAACTTCATATCTATAAAACACGAATCACTCTAAGCAAAACAGGTTATAGTGATGTAAACGTAAAACAGAGATACCGCAATGGAGTTGAATCAATCTTCACTCCCGGAACCTGTAGCTTGTATTTGTGGCTGGACTAACGCAACATGCTTAAAGCGGCTCCCAGAAGATCAGATCCGTAACAAGATCATCAAAGCAGGACGCTGACTTGATGCTGTTGGATATTTGATACAGAGTTTATAGGTGGAAATAAAATGGAAATGAACAGTCGGATCTGCTGCAAACTTGATTGTGTCTCTCACTGTGAGTAAACAGCAGTGGTGCATCTTAGTCATGTACTGTGTTATAAATAAAACTCAATACCCGCAGAAACCCATCATCCTTCCCCGGTGCTAATTTAGCACCCGCATGAATGACATCACTGCCCATGTGACCGGGTCATTAGATGGAGGCAGGTGCGGCTGAAGTTCCCTTTAATCTCCGAGGACGAGGGACCGGCAGCCTCCTCGGCTCCTCCACCGAGAACAAAGAAGCGAAAGCTCTTGCTTGCTGCGTACAGGAGCCAGGTGGTAAACGCTGCTCCTGGACTGCTCTGAAATACCCCGGAACAGCTGCAAGACCAACAATCGTGGGAAAGTTCGGCGTCACAATTCAAACCAGGTTTGAGTTCACACTTCAAAGCAGGAAGTGTCGCGAGACTCCGAGATCCAGACAGAGTTTTGTCGTCTCGGCCGAGGTCTCTGTGATGGGGAAGTGGTCTGTTGGTGTAAAAATACTTTCAAACAAGCAGCTTTGTGTGAAGAAAAAAATAAAAAAATAAAAAATAAAAAAGTGAGTGAACAACGTCAGACGGACTTCTGAACGACCACGCCGTTGTTCAGCTGCAGCTTTGCTCTGTCTCTCTGTTTGTGTCTTTGGCTTCTGGTCCAGCAGGCGTCTCAGACTGCTGATCCAGGATCAGCCGCACGGTCAAACTCATCATCGGCAAAAAGAACAACAAATGGAACCGAACCGTGTGTCGTCAAGGGCCTATGTGCGCGCGCGCGCGTGTGTGTGTGCGTGTGTCCGTCAAGCTGCTACAGAACTTGTCATTTCCAAACCTAAAACAGCTAAAAATGGAGCAAAGTGAAGCGAAATCGGGCCCCAAAAACTGCTTCCGACTGATTAAAACGGATTACAACGGACTAAAAGGTGAAGCTCCAGCTCAGGGTTCTTTGGAGAAATGTGTGTTTATCCTCATATCATGAATGATGAATAAAAACACAAACCTCCGGAACGTCTCTGCACGTGGAGCGCTCGGGAATGTTTTTCCCTCCCTCGGAGCTCCCAGAGGTTTGGAGACACAAGATTCTACTGAAATATCTTTTGAAATATTAACTCTGAGTGCCTGTGTGTGTGTGTGTGTGTGTGTGTGTGTGTGTGTGTGTGTGTATGGCCTGTCTGCCTGCCTGCCTGCCTGCCTGTCTGTCTGTCTGTCCCGCAGCCATCCGAGGCTTCTCCCCGCAGCACCGGATCAGCAGTTTCGAGGAGGCCAAAGGTCTGGACCGGATCAACGAGAGGATGCCGCCGCGACGTGACGGCGTCAACAGCGTGGGCCTGTCCATGGGCCGCATGAACATGGGCGAGGCCAACGGCACCGACAGCAACAGCAATATACAGTGACGGACACGCAAGCAGCCGCAGCGAGCAGCCCCCGCCAGTCACACACACACACACACACACATACACACACACACACACACACACACACACACACACACAACTGCGAAATGCAAAGTACAAAATACAACTACAGCTGATATGGTACCATATTTATATAGAGCCATGTACATACTAGACTTATACAGACACACGCACACACACACACACACACACACACACACACACACACACACACACACACACATATGCACGCACACACAAACACACACATAGAAAATGTGCATCATGCACATCATGTGAAAACTCAGCATTTTCAAACATCAAGTGTGTGACACACACACACACACACACACACACACACACACACACACACACACAGTATAACTCTAGTCCCCTCGCTCTCTCTCTCTCTCCGTCCGCCCTCTGCTGTCCGGTAAAGCCATGAGCGCCCCCTGGACTTCTGGAGGCTCCACTTTAGAGAACTACAACTCCCCACGTACCCACAATCAGTGTTGCACAACGACAGGAGAGAAAAGGAAAAGAAGAAACGACAAAAGTAAAAGCCCACGCACGAGACAAAGACGGAGACGCGGCGCTGCCACTCAGATAGCCATGGTGGGAAAAGGGGGCGGGGCCTGAGAGATGCATAACCCTCCTTCGTCGCTTGTAGTTGGGTTTTTTTGGGGGGAGAGGGGGGTTTGGGACTGTGAAAGCAAACAGCCACCTGATTGGTTGGTTTTGTTCTGACTTCCTGTCTGACTGACACACGCTGCAACATCTGAGAGCATTTCGAAAGACAGGAACCAATGGGCAGCTGGGCCCCGGCCATGTGACCAGGAAGAGAACAACATGTGGATGTGGAGCACAGGTGTGCGTGTGTGTGTGTGCAGGTCATCTCAGCTGCTGCAGTCTAATCTGAGCCCTTCGCTGCCCTCCCCCCCCCCCTTTGTTTTTTCTTATGTTTCTTTCGGGAGGAAGTTTTGTTGCTTTGTGTTTCGTAGCACCACACACACTGTTACCCATCATGCACTTGGCTTCATGGCCCCCCCACCCGCCCCGCCGCCCTCTGATGCAGAATCAAAGCCTCTGAACCAGGGCCGGCAAGTTTAGCTCTCAGTAAAGACCGGCGAGACCCCGCCCCCTGTTTCTGATTCAACTTCCTCCTTGTCGAGTGTAAATAAAAGGAGATTTTAATTGCACATGGGGGGGCTCCCGCGGTCACATGATGCGGTCACATGATGCAGTAGAGCTGTAGCGGGATTGCTGTGTGCGTCAGAGAGGTTGGGAGGGGGTTATTATTGTGAAGTCCTGTCCCCCCCACCCCACCCCACTCCTTGCTGCTGCCTGCTCACGCCAGGGGGAAAAGGTCGCGACCCGGCCGGACATCCCGCCCCCTCCCCCCTGGAAAAAGCAGGAGGTGATGTTTGACAGAGGAGACAAACTCTTCAGGTTCAGCCAAGACATCGAAGAAGACAAGTCGGAAGTTAAACTGAGAGAGGAATTGAAAAAAATGAAATAAAAAAAGGTCTTTGTAAAGCATTTATATCAAGGCATCGGTGCATGCAGTTAAGTTCTTTGATAATAATGTGAAGATTATATTTGTGCTCTGTGTTTCACTATGGTAGGACTTTTTTTTTCTGTTTCGTTTTACTGGCTATTATAAATGAACTGAGGAGTTAATGAATAATTTATTTTGTACTTAACGTTAGAGTTATTTATTTTTTGTATTCCTTTTGTGTTATATTTAAAAAAAAAAAAAATGCTTTGTTTTGCTTTGTTTTATTTTTCTCTTTCACTCTGTTGCTGTTTGCTCGGGTTTCTCTCCAGACGCTGTACAGAATGACGGTAGGCTTCAAAGTGTTTCAAGTCCACAATTTGTTTTGTTTTTTTCTTTTTTTTTCCTCCTCCTCCTCTCTTCTTTGTCAATGTACAGGAGTTGTTTTTAAAGACGATAAATATGAATAACGATAAAACAAATATTAAATAAACTAGCGTTGATGAATGACTATAACTATATACAGAGGCACAGGCGTTTCCGGGCAGCCAAGAGCATGATTGCATGGTGAAATTTTTTATTTTTTATTTTTTTTTTTTCTCGCTGTTCAAAAAGCAAAAATGCAGCAAAGACACATTTTAATAATAACAACAAGAGAAGCTGGTGTGTTGCGTCACAATTTAAAGGAAAAAGTGTACTCTCTCTCTCTCTCTCTCTCTCTCTCCCTCTCTCTCTCTGAACATAACTATTGACGATTCCTCTTGTTATTTGATATTTATGATTATTATGATTCTATTTATTATGGACATTATTCTTAATATTTAAGCTCTCTCTCTCTCTCTCTCTCTCTCTCTCTCTCTCTGCTGGTTGCTCTTCATGTTACGTTGCTCCTCGGTTGATCTTGTTGTGCTTCTTTGAGAGAGACGACCCCACCCCCACCCCACCCCCGGGAGACCCTGTGCCATAGGAATTGTGCCACGGTTCTTTCTTTCTTTTTCCTTTCTTTCTTTTCAATTTCCTCTTTTTTCTTTCTTTCTCACCTTCTTCATTCCCTTCATTTTCTTTCAGAATTTGTTCTCTTTCTTCCCCATTTTCTTTTCTCATTCCCGCCACATTTCTTTCTTTTCCCTCCTTTCTTTTTTTTCTTTCTTTCTTTCTTTCTTTCTTTCTTTCTTTTTTTTCTTTCTTTCTTTCTCTATATTTCTCTCCGTCTTTCTCCCCCCTCTCTCTGTTTGGATTCCCCAGTCACTAACACTGTAAGCATGCCCCATGGGACAAACCACTTTTTTACTCTTGAATAAAATATGCATGAACCTTTGGTATGGATATGGTGTATTTCTTTAGCTTGCTTCCCTGCACACACACACACACACACACACACACACACACACACACACACACACACACACACACACACACACACACGCACACACACATGCGCTCATCAGAACCAGTCAATCAGACCAGTCTCGACTTGTACAGTTGTTAAATTATGGAGAAGGATGCTTGCATAACCTGAGTGATTCCCTCACACCATGTTGCATTTACACTAAATGCTGCGATCACATAAAGTGATGTGATGAACATGAGACCAGCGGCCCAATGGGCTCGTCCTACTGGGTCGGGGTCGTGACCATTTGACTCAAAGTGATGACGTCATTGGTACCAAGGGTGAACTTGTCAGCTCTGAATTCCAGGTGAAAAGATGATTTTTTCTTTGCTGCCTACTGATTTTAGCTTCAGCTATAAGACTCACTAAGGTCGTCAGGAGGTTTACAGAGCTGATTCTACAACACTGGGGGATGGAAGTACATCTAACACAACCAGTTGTGCCAGCTACATCTGTGTTAAAAAAAAAAAAAAAAAAAAAAACACGTTGGAATGCACCACACCTGCTTGCACAAACAAAGGCCCACAGATACACACAAGTCTAGAGGCATGGCTCAGGTTTACCGGAAAACAAAAGCGAATGTAGTTTGGAGTGAGAACAGGGAGGAGTGAGGGCGGGTGAGAGTAGAGGATGACACCAGAGAGAAGGAGAGTTCAGTGACTCTCAGGCGGCAAAGGAAGGTGGGTGAGTCTTGACTCCTGCTCTCTGGTCTCTCTCTGTACTTTTCATTCAACAAGCAGTTGCTGCTGGGCTCGTTTTGGGTTGGAATTTTAAAAAGCATGGCGCTGCGATGAAATACTGTCACGTCATTATGCTTTTTTTCCTCACTGTTGAGCTGTAATGGAATCCATTCTTGTGGCCTTGAGAATTAATGACAGAAGCTCCTAAAGGACTGACAGCCGGTTGGCTGAAAACTACACTTAGCTTAAGAAACAATCCTTTCAGTTACTTTTTTAACTTTGCACTTTATGATCTTAGACTTAGATCAGCGTGTCTCAACTGGTGGGTTCTGACCCAAAAGTGGGTCGCAGAGCTGTTTTGATAGGGTCGTGGCTTCATGGGCTGTCATCCCTACTAACGTTTTTATTTTTGTGGAATTAATTTGGGTCGCGACTTCATGAAAAGGGAACAAAACGTGTGTCCTGAGACAATTGAGAACCACTGATTTAGATCATACACGAACTGCCCCTTTAGCAGAGACGCAGACTGACGCATGCGATTGGACGGACAGATGCAGAGCCAGCAGCAGCAGGATGCTCTCCTACCTCGACCTCGCGGCGCTCTGCCCAGGGTGTGCGCCACCCTGCTGGTCGCCGGGGCGACGGGAGGCTTGCGGTTCCTGTCCCCCCAGGAGCTGCTGGGCTGGGTGGCCCTGGTGACCCTCATGCTGACCCTGGGGCCCCTGCTTCACGGCCTCTGCCTGCTGCCGGAGGAGGTGCTGCACCACCGCCACACCAGGTGAGAGGACGACACACCTGTGGAGCGACAAGCAGGATGGAATGAGTGAAGGCTTTATTTCAAACGTGTGTGAGTAAAACAAATATGAATACAGTAAGTGACAAAAACAGACAATCAAGAACAAATAGAAATAACGTTAAGATAACATGTTTGAAAAGGAGTTGGAAGAAGCAGGAAGTGAGACTGGGTGTTTTATTTTGTATTTAGATATTAAAAACAAGAAGATCTGATCTGATGACAACTGTTGTAAATTCACTCTCATTGCCTTATTCTGTGGTTTTCAGCCTGTTTGGACTCATATTAATGCTCTTATGAGCATTATTTATTTCTAACTAACAAATATTGCATTGAAGAATGCTCAAAGTTTTTTTTTGCTTTTTTACTTTAACCCATAGCAAAGAGCGCCATTAGGTTCCAGTGCATTGGCCGTACAAATTGAATATGATGTTAAAAAAAAGAAAAGGTTTTGCTACTAATTCAGCCTTCAACCCTTTTGGCTGTTCTTTTTTTCTTCAGAAAGGGCCTTTTGGGAATTGATGTATTAGGAACTGGTGTTTTGGGAAGTGTTATTGTCTTTATCTTACATGGCAATACCAAATAAACATTTAATTCATTCATTCATTCATTCATTCATTCATTCACTCAGTTTTGCCATCATTTTAAATCCACCACATCTTTAACTTAAAAGTTCAGCTTAAAATGGCCGGGCTAAGTCTTTAATCATGCGGTCACCTCCCTGTGCTGCGTTCAGGTACCGAGGCCGGGGGCTGCTGGGCCACGTGGCGCCAGCCTGCGGTCTGTGCAGTGGGACCCTGAGGGCTGCAGGCCTGGCCGCCCTGCTGCTCTACCTGGCTGGAGACCCACTGGCCAAACACGGAGACACGTGGAAACTCCTGGTCCTGACCGCCGTGTTTTACACTCTGTTAAAAAGCCTCGTCGTCTTGGTGAGGAGCCACGACTCGCAGCTGGGGGAACAGCTGCATTTGTTTTTGTTTTGTTTTGTTTCCGTCTCCAACTTCCTCACCGTGTGCTAAAAGCACAAATGGCCCCTTTTTTTTTCTTTAAATACAGGTGCTAAATCACTTCCAGAGTTGTTCTGCGGCCTTTTCACTGTCAAAGTAGAAACCAGCAGTTTATCCACGGATGAAGGCACGGGAAGACGAGGAAGGACACAGAAAACAGGGCACAATACTTAATGATTTTTTTTTTTTTTTTTTTTATCATTTTACATTTTTTTAAGACTAATTTTCAAAATAGTCCGACCTCGCACGCATGTCCAGTTAATCACCAAGGTGAGCCCTGCAGGCAGGGCTGTGATTTCATTCTTCTGCCCAGGAGTGAAGCTGAACTCAGTGCCAGGAAATATACATCAGCGAACTCTAATCTAAATTAATTTTGTGTGAGCTGAGTCACGTCACTGCCGTCATTGACTCACACCCACACAGCTGTGACTTGGTCTAAAAGTGCCGTATTATGCCAAACTCTCCTCACTCAATGCTCTCAAACTACAATATGCATCACTAGTCTCGTCAATGAACTCCCACGGTAATCAGAAAATAACTCACTTTTCTTTTTTTTTTCTACTCTACAATTCGGAAAATGTGTTAGGCGACACATTGTCTGTTCATTGTGACATCACAAAGGGCACTGACACCCTCCACCCTGCTAACCCTCCCTAGGTGTTTGTCCTGAGGGAGCTGTGACCTCACAGTGACCTTGACTTTGACCTCTTGGAAACATTTTGGAGGAGGTTTCTGTGAGAGGCTGCAAACTGAGGGCTAAATGCGCTTTTTTTTTGGGCCGATCGGCAGATCATTGTCTGAATAGCTTTTTGCACTATCATGGTTACAGTCATCAGGATGGGATTTTTCCATCTGAGTGCTGTGAGTCACATCCGAGCCGCTGATTCAGCCAGTGGCGAGTCACCACAGCAGTTGCTTGGTTTGAGATTTCTTGTAAATTATTTCGAAAAAATATATATATATTGTTGGTACATGTGTTGAACGAGTCAGACGGACACCAGATGCTGACTCACATTTTCCGCAAGTCGCCGTGCCACTCTTCAACTGACTCGATTCGTTCAGTTCAGTCACATAGTTTCACTTCAAGGTTTGCTGCCTGCAGCGACGATTTACAGCTTTAGTGCAACACTAGAAGAGAACACAAAACAGGATCAGAGCAACATAAGAGGACGTTTTAAAGTAACAAAAACACACCTGGGTCACTTCCTCCAGTACACAACTAGAAGACCGATGTTATCCAGCGTCAGAGGGCCGTGGATGTGAGGAAGGGAGGATGCCCTTTTCTTTCGTCCAACACCTTGCAGAAAGTGTTGGATGCCTACTGAGCTGAACTTAGCTGAGCTGAAAGATGCTGATGTCCTGCTGTCCCTCTGTCTGTCTGGATCCCAAGGTTCCGTCGGAGGTTGAGGTGTCAGACCTGTGCGAGGCCAGAAAGACCAATGTGGCCCACGGCCTGGCCTGGTCCTTCTACCTGGGCTACCTCAAACTGGTGCTACCACGTCAGTAGCAGTAAAACACACAAACACACACACACACACACACACACACACACACGAAATGCATTCCTCTGATTTGCCTTTTGTAATGTATAATATTTACCATTGTGGCTAAAGTTAAAGGTCCAGCGTGTAATATTTGGTACAATAAAAATAATTTGTGTTTTCCTACCCTTAGAACGGTTCTTAATTATATATAGAATAAAGATAGCTCAAAAAGGGCCTTGCTCCCAGTTAGCTACCATCTTGGACCGCCATATTTCTAAGGAAGCCTGGTGTGGTCAAACCAGCTGCCTGACAGTATGTTTCGTAATTAGGGTGAACGCTGGCGTCTTCAAATAAACCAACAAAGAAGAAGGTGGACGAGGTATCCAGATTTCGGTACGCAGGGCGCCGTACTTCACTGGCAAGCTCAGGAGGGGGAGGGAGAGTGAAATACACTGCAATCTGAAATGTAACCACTTGATGTCGCTGTTTCTTCTTCAAAATCTCCAGATATTACACACCCAACCTTTAAGTAGTTGCTTTGGTGGAACAAAATGTAATTATCTTGTCTGTTAAATAACATTGTGTGTTTCAAAAGACTATATAGAGAATATCTACAGTGTGTGTGTGTGTGTGTGTGTGTGTGTGTGTGTATGCGTGTGTGTATGCAGATCTGGACGGGTCCATTGAATGGTTCCGCTCTTCCCACCTCACCAACGGAGCCTGCTGGAGCCACAGGTCCAGGAGGCTCTTCATCCTCGTCCCGCTGGACGCCAGCATCTCTCACAAGCTGGAGGACGAGGACGACAACATCCGTTTCTACGGCAACCTCCCCAACCACGAGATGGACAGGGCAGGAGTGCGGGGGCGGGTCTACAAGCACAGCGTCTACACAGTGTTGGACCAGAACGGGAAGGTAGGCGGAGCTTGGAACGGCCAAGCGACTCCGACGGTGTAAACAAGGATTCAGATCTGTTGAGACACTTTATCATGTTCAAGTAATAAGTTCACTGAACAACACTGAGCTACTGATGCTGAGAGTGTCGCTCTCTTTACCACAACTGTGAAGACGAGGCACTTGGTGCGCTGACATTTTCTCCTTTGATCACATCTGAAAAGGGTAGAAAAAACTAAAGAGAAGAAGACAGTGTGTGTGTGTGTGTGTGTGTGTGTGTGTGTAAATATATATATAAAACCTGTATGCTTACATGTTAAAACAGTGAGAAAAGGAAGCGCAGCAGGCATGAAAGTGGCATCATGTGAGAGCAGAAGTCGCCTTGTAGCAACTGAGAAATGGGATGGATGTAGAATCTGATCTGAGACCAACAGTCATAAACAGGATGTTGTGTAAACGAGTATTAAAGCAGCTCTGGGTAACTTGAGCTTGCTACGACAATGACGTCGTAGCAAACGTTCAACACTTTTATTACTTCGTCTTTCATCGAGGTTACTTATTGGGTTCCATTCCGTCATTTTACAATCTTATGTATTTGTAATAGTAGTGTGTAAGACCGCCTCTAAATAAATGTGTGACGTTGCCGTATAGTGGTTCGTCCGGCGTGTCGGGTCGCGCTTGAAAGTTACACAGTGCAGTTACAGCCGGCACGACCCCCCTCTCGCTGCCGAGGCGGCACCATTGATCCTATTAATCGTTTATCTACCGCTTCACTGAGTTTGGAATCATCATTTTATGGTCGAAAAGTTACCTAGAGCTGCTTTAAAGATTTTTTTTTAAGGACCTTTGGTATTTACAGCATCCAAAACAAAAATGTAGGCACTACTCTGGACTAATTTCTGTATCTAAATGATAAAACCTAATTTGGAATTTTGAGGGGTTTTTTTTTCCCCTCTCATGCTCGATCGATCCATTTTCCATGATCAAATCAAAGATAATCAAATCACTAAATGTCCAATATGACTTGTGAAATGCCAGAAAATGTGTCTGTTATCATTAAGTCAACATTACTAGTTCAAATATATATATATATACATATATATAGTAGAGAAGTTATAGCTACATCATAAAAAACAACAACAAACAAACCAATAAAAACAAAGCTACTTATCCTGTCAAAGTGACGTTGAAATTAAATGTATTTATTTATTTACAGCAATAAAGACTTGACCCCCTATTTTACTGGGAAGTTGAGAGGTATTCAATATTTAGTACTTTAAAATTTGTTTGTTTGTTTGTTTCTTCCTTTCAGCGACTGCAATTGGGGAACCATATTCATTGTTCCTGCGATGACGAAGATTATGATTGTTATTCATTAGGGAAGAACTCAAAGCTAATACATGCAACTGGTCTAAACCCCGCCTTAGCCAGATTAGTTACATGCTGTTCAGTGACGTGAGACCGTTTGAAAATGGAAAATAAATTCTATCATCAAATCAGAACTTGTGAGACTCGTGAGACGCGAAGGTGCAGCATGACTACCATCTGCTGGTCGAAAGACGAACATCCATCGACGTGACAGTCCCGTATTTAAGCAGGTTAACAGCGCCTCCTATCTTTGACAACAGGGTAACTAAACATTTCCACCGTCAGGCAGGATTTTAAGGGGATTTTATTTTTATTTTTTCAAAACCGCATAATGTGTGTGTGTGTGTGTGTGTGTGTGTGTGTGTGTGTGTGTGTGTGTGTGTGTGTGTGTGTGTGTGTGACAACAGGGCCATGAGTGTGTGGTGGAGTACGCCACACCTTTGCTGACTCTGTACAGGATGTCCCAGGAGAGCAGCTCGGGCTTCGGGGAGGCCGAGCGCCGCCAGCAGGTTCTTCTCTTCTACAGAACCCTGCAGGACATCCTGGAGCTCTCGCTGGAGTGTCGCAACCGATACACACTCATCCTGCTCAACGGTCAGGGGCCGACCGACCGGCATTTGAACGGGTCTTGCTCACGTACAGGACACGGAAGCTCAGAGGCGACAGTGCCCTCGTGTGGGCTGGCGAGAACATCGAGAACTTCCCAATTGATTTTCAATTAATAATTCATTTCATTTAGGTAATTACCTAATAACCGATTAACCAATTATTATTATTTTTTTTTTTTTTTAGCATTGTTAGCGTTGTAGATAGATAGATAGATAGATAGATAGATAGATAGATAGATAGATAGATATGCTGACACTGTAGATGATGTTGGTTCTTGTGGTTTTCTCCAGACGACCGCACCGACGACCCTCACTTCCTGTCCAACGCCATCCTTAGACACCTGCAGCAGCAGGAGAAGGAGGAGTTCTGTCTGGGCCCACCCGCTCACCAGCAGACTGTGTGTCCGGCCAGGTGTGGCGTAGGCCGCCCTCCTGGTGCTCCGCCTGTTCGTGGAAACTGGCACAATAATCCTGAGCCGATGAGCCGCGAGCCGACCCTCATGATCAGCCTGGAGAAACCGCAGCCTCTGAAACAACCTGTCGAGAACACCGATGACTATTACGGGGGGAAATAGAAACACGACTCGAGTACTTTTATACAGGTCCGATACTGCTCACAAAATGTTGGGGGGGATATTTGGTTTCACTGTAAAATGTCTGGAAAATGTTGAAAGTTCATGTTACAGTGGTAGTCCATCACAAATGTAAATAAAGTATGCAATGGTTATGTACTCATGTCAAGCAATATACTGGGGCATGAGGGCGCTACAACAGTGGTGGGTATACCTAAGCCAAAAAAAAAAAAAATCACCATATCTTGTCATTGGACCTTTTAGTTAGGCGCCGCCTTGGCCTCATGATGTCCAAATGTGACTGCTTGTACAAACTGTCATTCAGCCACTGAGTCTCGTGGTGGATTTGTGGATCAGACACTTTGCAATATTTGCAGTCAGGTGGACATTTGCATTCAAAAGTTCCAAAGAGGGTCAAATCAAGTTCACCTGTGAAGGTTATAGCGAGTTTTAGACACATTGCAAAATTAAACTCGAAAGGTAAACGTGTCATAAGTTTTTAATTTGCACCATGGTGCAACCAAATATAGATGTTCAAAGCAGTAGAGTCATGTTTGATTTCATCAGCAGTCACATGGAGAACAAACTTGACTGGCTGGAAGACTTTGATACCCCCCTGATAAACGCCTGTCAATATGATTGCTGGCAGCTTAAGGTTGTTCTGGGTGTGAACTCACAGTGCACTCTCACAAAGGTGCGTGTCACGTGTATGTGTGTGTGTACACACGCGCGCGCACACACTCACACACATGCACATCATGAGGACTGCAGCTGTAACCGCTCAGTGAGGTTGCATCAGACATGTTTATCGTCCATCTATCAGCACAGAGGGAGGAAGGTCAGAGAAGCCTGATCAGGGATCAGCTCCATATTTACACAATTCTGATAAGATGCAACTAGCTTGTTACAAATGAAAAGAAAATTAGTAAATCTAGTAGTGGGGCAACAGTTGCTGTGACAGATCCATCTCATATTATGGATTGGAATCATTACAAATAACACGTATTGCACGTCTGCATGTTGCTTTGCAGTCACACTGGTGCTAATGTTCCTTCAAAGGGTCGATCATTTATAATTTAGGACTGAACTTCATAAATGTCAAGAGCTAAAGGATTGACATGACATAAAAACAAGCTAGTGGATTCCCCCTCTGCAGTTGAATTCAAGGCTCCTTGAAAGACTCACAGAATTGTTTCTCCCCATGAGGTAACAACTTGGCGTGTGTTAATGTTTTGAAGTGAGAAAAAGCCATTGTTAGTCTCACATGGAAGTTAAGTGACTTGCTTGAGCGGTGGAGATGACACACAATACCAGCAGATGATGAGCATGAGAGCATCCTGATGCTAATTTTATCGTTTCACAAGAAGCAGAGCCAATTATTATGGAGGCTCGTGTGACGTCGGGCCTCATTTGAGTATTGTGGAAAAATTGCATTCGGCATACAACAACAAATTGCCTTGATTCTATAATCCCCATTGAAATATATCATTTTGTGTTGCTTTTAGTATTCTTAAAAGAAAACGTTTATGTTCTTCAACAGTGATCCATTTATTTGTTTACAATTAATGATGAAATAAAATTCACCACTTGCATCAACTTTTAATTTCAAACTGGTTTGAATACAGGTTTCAAATGTTTTAGAAACAATTTCCCATTCAGTCAAATGCAGTCATTTGAACAACTGCAAGCGGAGCCGTTTAAAGAGAACAATGTTTCTATCAAACTGACACAAATTCTTGTGTTCTCGCCACTTCAGGCTGAAAGCCAAAACACTCAGCTGCAGACGGAGTGTTTAGTCAGTGTCACATGGAGGTGTGACACGCTCGTCAACAATCACACTGTTTGTGAGCCGATGAGACTGTGAGTGCGGTGTGATACTGGCTGTCTATCCCCGAACATGTAGGACACCAAATAATTGGGTGGTGATCTCATTTGAACCAGATCAGTAATTTGCCAATGCGATTAAAAGTAGGTCGATTGTATTTATCATTCATAGTCAACTTTATTGAGAGCTCAATAACAATACAGGTTGTTCAAAGCTGAAGATTTGAATGTTTGAACACAGCGAGCATGTGTTTAACTTTTCCCTTTTCCCCCAATTGATTTTGTCGCCTGACTTGTAGATTAGAGAATCGTTCCTCGTCCCAAGTGCAAGAAGTAGCCTGAAGCCCCCTGACTGAACTTTGACTTCTCAGACCACAAACAGCGCGGGAACTGACCATGAGTTGACCTGTTCAGTGCCTGTTTTATTATCTGCCTATTGTCTGAATGCTGCTTTGAATGTGCTTGCATGTTTTTATTGACTGCTTATTTGTCTCGTCCTGTGTTTTTCACTGTTGTCTGTCTCCCTTGTTTTTACAGTCTGTATTTACAGTATTGCCTCCACTGGTGCTGACAAGCAGCAGACAGTTATCCATTATAGTGCACAGTATTAAAAAAATATTCTGTTCAATTCTATGATGAGCTCAAACAATGACCTCTAACTTCACAGTTTCTCAGAGGCTGCAATGGTCTTTAGACATACGCAAATATAAGCAGAATTTATAGCGTTAAAAATATATAAATAAATGTAAGTGAAAGCACTGATGTGGGTGAAGGTGCTAAGAGAGTGTGAATCAAGTCACACCACAGACTGAAGTTCCCTTGGAGTTCCACTGAATGACACTTCCTCCTTCACGGTGGGTGACGACGACGGCTAATCTCAACTTGATTGGCTTGAACGGCCATGACATCACAGCAGCAGATATTTTCCATGTCAGCTGAGTGTGGCTCGAGGGTGGAGAGGTTCACCACAAAAAGCAACTTTCTTCCACCTTGGTGTTTGCTCTCACATTGGACACGAGGAGTACTTTAAGACAAACCACAAAAGCTGCGGGTGTGTGTAAGTGCGTGTGTATGCGTGTCTTATGACGAATCAGCACTCACACGCACACAGATGGCTTATCTTTATGGCCACAGAGACATGCAGACAGTCCAGTTTGGTTGGACAATATCAGTGTGTAGATCGGAAAAAACGACAACACAAAAATAAAGAAAAACTTTTAAACATTTCATACAAAAAAGTGGCCATGTGAACTGATTTTGTGTCAGCAGCGTGCAACAATAACAAAGGTATTTTTATTTTATTTTTTTAAAGGATATATATCTTTATCTATCTATCGCACAGTGTAAGTGTGAGGCAGTGTGTGTTTCAGACTGTGAGTCTATTAATCAGCTCTGGCTCGCCGGTACTTCAGGTCAATGTTTGCCATGCTGCTGCTGGTGGTGCTGGTGGTGGGTGTGAGATACAGGGAACAGATTCATGCCCACTCACTGGTTACCAGGTGTGTGAGGGGCGTGTGTATAGCGTTACTCAGCAGTGACTAAGGTCTTGGTGACGCCACTGGTGTCTAGACCCTATGAGCTCATACCGTCACGCACTCTCATCTCAGCTCATTTCTTTTGTCTATCTGAGGACTTACCTTGACTCTCTTTTATCTTCAATTCTCTCACACAGCAGTCCGTCTGACTCTAACCTAAGCCTGTAAACTAAAGTCTGGACACCTTATGATTTAATGATACAACTCTGAAGAAAAGACTGAAAACACACACACACACAGAATTGAGATGTTATACGTAGAGTCATTTGTAATTTCACTACATACAATACAATACAATCCCAAAGGGAAAAAAGAATGTACATACACACAAATATATATATATGTATATATATATATATATATATATATATATATATATATATATATACATATATATATATATATATATATATATATATATATATGTATATATATATGTATACTGTATATGCATGTATGTGTGCAGATATATATGTATATATGAAAAAAAACAAAAAAAAAACATAACGATTAAATATGTGTCATTATTTAAGTGTAAGCCTAAGTAATTCATATACTGAGCAGAAATGTGTTTTTAATTGTGAGAATGTTGTTTCCCTGAAGTGGCAGCAGTAAACTATTATTTAATTTCCTTATACCAACCAGACAATAAATGCACACGCTTACAGCTTGTAACACTGCTACTTGATTCAGTATAATAGTGTTAAGTAATGTATTTATTACTTTAAGTATCTGTGAGAGAACCTTTGCCCTTGTGTTTCCATGAAGATGTAAAACATAATACAAAAACAAAATTAGATGAGGCATTCTGGACTGTCCAACTTGTCTGGACTTGTCTTATATGCACAGATACATAACAATTATTTATCACGTAAATTATCATGTAAATTGCTAGCAATTAGATTGTACCTTGTTATCCAAGAGTATATCCCACAACTGTGAGTAGATAATTACATGTTTGTTAAAATATATATATATATATATATTTTTTTTTTTAAACACAATGGTGTATTGGCCTACCTAACCCAGAGGCCAGTGGATTTCAATACCAGCTTTTTCCACTTGAACTAGTGGATAGTAGGTACTTTAGACTCAGATATTAGAGTCTAAAGTAGATTTTACAGCCTACAATAGATCTCTAAAATAGATACCTTTCGAATGATATTAAAGTGAAAATGGGTTGGTCTAAAATATTGAGTGCAGTCAGTGTTTGAGAAAAACTTAAACATTGTTAGTCTTGCTTCTAATCATTTTAAACTCATCTTTGGTAAAGATAAACATTAGAATAGGGGGTCACCTTAAAAAGTGTTTCAGAGCTCATGATGTTGAAGAATAAAAAGTAAACAGCAAATACAAAAGAAACAAACAGTTACATTTACATAATAATCATTTAATCTAGTTTTAAGCCCAATTAATAATTTACCCAACAGTCCGGCGACTTATTTTCTCTTTATATTTAAACATGTACGAGTCTTTCGACAGCTCAGGGATTTTGTTTGAGTGCATCGACTAAAACCTTTGGATATTTGATATGACGGCATTACCAATTGAAACACATCCAGAGAGGGGGGGAGCTAAAAGTTCTCAGAGTAATACATGAAAGCTATCATTTCCTACTGAACATTAACTAAATCCTCCGCTAACTCCAGAGGACGTCGTCCGCTTTCTTTCTTCTTTCCGTCTTTCTTTGCAATTACCGGGTTTGTTGCGTGAGCCTGGAAAGTTCTCGATTGAACCGGTTAGCCCCGCCCATCCCCCGGCCGCGCGCCGGCTCAAGCTGATGCAACTCGACGGCGCGCGCGCGCCCTCCGACTATAAAAGCCTCGCGCTGCTCGCACCGCGTCGCTCTCGCACAGCTGCATCAATACATGGAGAACACACAACACACCGGGCGCTCGGAGGAGACATCGGAGTTTCACAGCCAAGAATCGGGATGGTGTATAGCGCGGCTCTGCTCTTCGGACACGGAGTGCCCGCCTGGTCGGAGGACGAAAGCGTCGTAGCAATGATCGGGAAGTATTTCTTCCAGAACTCTTCCTCCTCCTCTGGCCGGAGCAGGGCTCCTCCAGCCCGGCGGGGCAGCGTCGAAAGTTTCGATGAGAGCGAAGGCTCGTCTGGTGAGTTGGTGTCATTTTATAACAATGAGAAACGTGTATGTTTCCCATTATTCCTATTATTTTATTCTATTTGAGTTGAAAGAGCCGTAGAGGCTGTAAGTTTCTCTTTCGGGGATTTTCTGATGTAACTCATCAGGTTCTTGGATCAGCTGAGCTGTTCACACCTCCTCCTCCTCCTCCTCCTCCCCCTCTCAGCTGCTCACACAAAGGCTTCCCTGATCATTTGTGTTTTCTTGTACTTCAAAAAAATAAATAAAATGAAGTTATACTACAGTTGAGACTTATTGAAGAATTATTTATTTTGCTAAGCACAAAAATAAGATCATTTTCAAGACTCAAAATCTTTTCATCAAAATCTTGAGGAGTTTCTCAGCTTTCACGCACAGGAGGAAAACCCTAGAAATAAACATGCAACACACATAAATTAGTAAAAAACATATAGAATACCTCTATATTTACAGAAATGATATGAAATTCCAACTTGAGGTTAAAGTGTCTACAGACTGTGCGTTGCGACTCACTGTGAATCTCCTCGTCCCTCAGTTGCCCCCTCGGACGTCTGCTGGGAGCAGGAGGAGCAGCTCCTGCAGCTGGACGTGACTCGGCGGGTGGAGCGGTGTCTGACCGAAGCCAAGGCCTCGGCGCTGCACTGCCAGGCGCTGCTTCTGCCCAGGCTCATGAGCACCCGGGTGGGCCTGGACGTGGCGCGCTGCTCGGCCGACGAGCCCTGCGGCCTCCGCGGCGCCTCCATCAGGCTGTACGTGGAGCGCCGCAAGGACGGGCTGAGGCCGGCGGGCTGCATCTCGCCCGACCCCAGCGTCACCCCGACCTTTGAACTCTCGGTGGTGTTCCGGGCCGACGAGGAGGACGGCTGGCCGCACCTCCTCAGCCTGTTTGACGGCGGCGGCAGGGTGCTGAAGCTGAGGCCCGAGTACCGCCTGGTGAAGAGGAAGCTCTACTCCTCTGCCAGCCCCGTCGTTCACGACTGCCGGTGAAAGACGAAATGAAAACCTTGACCTGCAGTTGAGCGTTGTTCTTGTTACCGTTGTGACAACTCACTGAAGGAAGAAAGCGTTGAAGTGGCCGATGTGACTGCAGAGTGTTAGCATGGGATGGTTGTTAGTCTACACTGTTAAGAGTTGTGTATTTTTTTTTCAAAGGTGAGCAGGTCTTGTTCCTTCCAAGTGTGCTGTACTTATTTATACGATGTTAAAATAAATTTTCTACACCATTTGTAATACACCTGTGTTTGTTTTCTGCACCGGTCTGAAGAGAAACACATCTTAAAGGTCCAGTGTGTGAAATGTTTAAGTTAACCCGCAAGACAGTGCGTTTTGTATTTAGGGACCACCTGTTGGGACTATGTATATTCTTATATATGTATGAGAACTGTTCTAAGGGTAGGAAAACCTACTGACTTCTCTCGTACTGCCAGTATATGCTTTTATTCATGTATTTATGGGCAGTGTGTTGGTTGGTTTTACCAATATAAAAATCATAAATCAAGCCAAATTCTACACACTGGACTCACAAACGGACCGCCCGTGAAACAGAAACTCATCTATGAAAGACGTCCACGTTGGATGAGGTCATCGGTTAAAGTAACGGCACGCGTGTGACTTTGAACTTTACAACAAATAGGTTTTATTTAACAAATGTACAACTAGACACAAAAACTCACCAGCAGCTACCCAAACACAATCCATCTCACGGGTACAAAACATGTTGTACGGCTGCCTAACACGCCACGCGATGCTCCCCATGCTAATTTGTGTGTTTTAGCACAGTCCGGCTCCATCCTCGATGGAAAGTTGGGAGGCATCGAAACTATTCCAGCAATGAACAATCTTAATGCTTAAGCCCATTAAAAAAAAAAAAAAAAAAAAATACAAATAAAAATAAAAACTCAGTAAATTATTTTACATCACTGCAGACTATAATACAAAGAAAAAAAACAATATACATATACATATGTGACAATATATTTTGTTGAGTTTCTTTTTCAATGGAGTTTTTTTCTGTGATATGAGAAAAGAAGCCGACGTTGATAATTTATCGGGCGAGCTCCCTTCAGATAATAGCGTCTGAAATTCCTGCTTTGTAGTTTCCATTTATCCTCACGGCTGCCGCGCACACCGGAGCAAAATATACACACAATTGCGACCTGTTACCATCAAACATATTTCCTCAAGATATTTCAGATGCCCAAATGTACTTGAATGCCACACACACACACACACACACACACACACACACACACACACACACACACACACACACACACACACACACACACACACACACACACTATAAAAAACAAAACGTGTATATTTTTTGCTTTGTAAAACAGTCAGCAGACATGTAAAATCAGTCGGTTAATGGGCCTAAAACAGTTAAAAAAAAAAAAGAAAAAAAGAAGAAGACATTCTTGCGCTTCACTTTCAACAACTAAACGTCACCAAGCCAGTAACTCTTGTACATTTTTGCCAAATGAGTGGAAAATTGATTTGGATTTGCTGCAATTTCCAATTCCACTGATATACTTTTTCCTCGCTCGCACATGCACAAGGGGTCTCAATGCAGCCACGGCTCGCCGCCGGCTAACCACACTCATTCTATCCGTCTGATAACTGATACCCAAAAAACTCTTTTTTTTTTGCTGGTGTGAAGTGAAATCCCCCCTCTTTTTGATAACAAAAACAAACAAACGCAGCGCTCTGCTTTCCTCCATTACTTTTTCATTTTCAGGTCCGCCTCCATGGCACTGCGGCGCCCTCTAGTGCCTCCGTCCTACATCAGAGTAACAGACAGAGAGGGAGGTAGAGAGGGCAGGGAGGGAGGTGAGAGAAAAGTAAAGTAAAACAAAAAAAAAGTCAAAAAGAAAGAAGTTAATACAAGAGCGGCAGGGTCAAAGGTCAGCTGGATTGAGAAGGGAGGCCGTGTGGCCGGCCCTCTCACGCACGCACGCACACAAATAAATCATAATGATGATGATGAGGGGCACACGGTCCACTGTGGAAGGCGTCCTCCGCAAATGAAGATGAAGAATTAAACGGAAAAAAAACACAACAAAATAAAACAAAACGAAAAAAAGACTCAAAATTTTGAAAAGAAAGAGAGACAAGCAGAAGAAAGAAAATTAGGGCATGCAGACACAGAGGCACAAGAACAGGAAAACAGAAAAAAAAACAGTGAGGGGCCATGGAACCGGTGGAGGCTCGGCTGATGACAGGGACCGGAAGCCTGCCCGCGTGCGTGTGTGTGTGTGTGTGTGCGTGCGTACGTGTGTGTGTCTTCATGTGCTTGATGGCAATACTGTGGTGAACTAAATCAATAAACAAATGAATAAATCAAAGATACCAACACAGGCAGATGTGTGTGTGTGTGTGTGTGTGTGTGTGTGTGTGTGTCTGTGTGTGTGTGTGTAGTGAGTGATACAGAGTTTTTAAAATGTTCTACGCCAGTGGTTCTCAACTGGTGGAGCCTCAGGACCCACATTTTTTTCTTCTTCTTCTCCTCATCACGAAGTCGCGATCCAAATTTATGCCACGGCGCTCAAATCTATTCCACCAAGATAAAAATGCTAACCCACTTTCTATCATGTCATATACATAGATAAGTTATTGAATTGAACTGTGTGTCTTCTGCAAAAAAAATAATAAATCCCTGTTTTTTTTATTCAAAAAAATTAGAAGAAAAAAAAAAGAAAGAGGAACTGCCCACGAAGCCGCGAAACAAACAAAACCGCTCCGAGGCCCACTTTTGGGTTGAGACCCACCAGTTGAGAAACAATGTACTGCCATTCCATTCATACACACGTACTGGAATGACTTTTATTATCTAGTGCTTCAGGGGCACTAAAGCTCAACAGATTAATGTTGCCGGGAAACATGTTGATCGTCTCGTCCGCTTCACTGTGCACCAATCAGGTGTAAGCAACATTTGAATCAGCGTCAGGTGACCGCTGGGCCGTTTTTGTCGCTGCACTCAACATCGTTTGTTCAAAAATAATGGATACAGCTTATTCAGGATGACTGCGAGTGACAGGATCACAGTCAAATGAAGTTGTATTGACATAAACTTCATTATTTCAGGGAACAATTATGAACAACAAATTAAGAGTTCAGTATTTGGATACAAAATTAACACTTTTTTCCTGTAGGATTCGCGGTCTGACCTAGTTTGCTGTAATTACATGAATTTTCTGTAATTTTCAAAGATCTTGGATTATGCACAAAAATTATCATTATTATTATTAATATTATTATTATTATTATTTTTTTAATTTATTTATTTATTTATTACTTAGTTTTCGCCATAAAACAGCATATTTAGCCCTCTGGCTACAGCTTCCTACAAAATTGCAAAGTTCTAGCTTTGTGCTTAAGCACATACTTTCTGAAATATAAATCCAACCAATGAAGTAAAGTTTGGACTTTTCTTATGTCTGAATGTGCACGGAATATTCATGGAAAACATGTACCAGGGTTTCTCCACAGTTCGGGACGTTCTATGAATAATTTCCAAATTCCTGACTAAAAAACATTTTCCCACTGCTTAAATATAGAGACGGTGACAGAAAGACGGTGCGTGTTTGTGCACGTGTGCATGTGTTTTTTTCCCCCTTCGAGACAATCGTGTGCAGACAGTAGCCTGGTTCTGGTGGGATCGGAGGCAGAACCTGAATACTTACAAAGAGAGATAGAAGGAAAGCAGGAGAGGCCATTGGGACACTGTCCTGTAGGAGGACAGACATGGGAGTGAGAAAGAGAGAGAGAGAGAGAGAGAGAGTGAGAGAGAGAAACACACACAAGTGCGTGAGAGAGCAAAAGGTTCATACAGGTCTGCGTGGAAAAAGTGAAAAAACGCTGAGGAAGACAGAGGAGCAGAGGGCAGCCACACACACACACACACACACACACACACACACACACACACACACACACACACACACACACACACACACACACACACACACACACACACACACACACACACACACACACACGAGCAGTCCAGCAGAGCTCGCTGCAGGGAAACTAAGCAAAGGTTGGAAGATACAACATAAAGAGAAGATGAAGGAAGCTGAAAAAGGATCCGGCAGGAAGTGTTGAAGGCTTGAAGATCAGTCGGTCCTGAGCCTGACGAGCCGGCCCGGCCGAGGTGAGGGCAAGAGTTGCACGTCTAGACTCAATGTGGACACAAACATGTCAACATTCCCTTCAGATGGATTAGCAAACGCGCTTCGGTAAAGGACAGGAAGTGAAAAAACAAAAAAAAAAACAACAAAAAAAAAACTTCATCAAGTCCTCGGGGCGTCGTTAGAGCTGCTGAGTCACAAGTCATTAGTCACAGATTTCATCTTCATTGGAAAAAAATAACAATAGATGATTAAGAGAAAAAGTTTCAACGTATAATTTTTACTTCTACTCTGTGGTACTGGTAAGTCGTACTCGTGACAGGGAACACACTGCATGTTGAAAATCAAACTGTGGGGTCTGGAACTGAAGTGCATTGTGGTTAATTGAACTTAAAAAGCTGATGACACAGCCACACGTTTCAAAGTGAATATAACAACAAATCGAAACATTTTTTTATTTGGATAAAAATCTTTCTGTTTAGAAATCAGGATTCGTCTATTTTACAAACTAACGATAGAGTAAAAGAGGAAATGTGACCAGCTCAGTCCACATCACATGATTTCAGTTCCAACACCAACACAGATGCTGAGAATTTCTGCTCCTCCTCTGGCCTCCTCTTCACTCCTCAGTGGGGTGACAAGGTTTAAAGGTCCAGTGTGGAATATTTAGGTTGACTTGTGATTTTTAAATTGGTAAAAACCTAACACACTGCCAATAAATACATTAATGAAAGTATTTTTGGTTTTCCTACTCTTAGAACGGTTGGTATTACATGTATATAAAATACTATACATAGATCTAGGGTCTTGCTCCCAGTTAGTTGCCATCTTGCACCACCATATTTCTAAGGAAGCCTGGTGTGGACAATCCAGTTGCCTGATTTAGGATGATCGCTCGAGTCCTTAAATAAACCAACGAAGACAGAGCTGGACAAGGTATCCAGTTTTGGGTGCGCAGGCTACTGTAGTTCACTGGCAAGCTCAGGAAGGGGGAGGGAGAAAGAAAAAAGCTCTAAAACGTAACCACTTGAATTCACTATTTCTTCTTTAAAATCTCAGAATATTACACACGGGACCTTTAAGTCGGACGGAACGGGGCAGGAACCCAGTTGGCCAGTTTGCTGTAGTCGGACTCTCGGTTAGCAAAGGGTTTTGGGGCAGAGATGCAACGTCTGACCCACCTTCTCGGCCGGCTCCCCCGGCTTCCTGTTGCCTTCCCTGCCGCGGAGGCTCTTGGCGGAGATGGCGCTCTCGGAGGTCTGCATGATGAGCTGCGTGGCCAGGAACTGCTGCACGTGCTCCAGCACGTCGCGCTGCATCTCCAGGGCCATGTGGTAGACGTCGTGGTCCGACGAGTTGTACATGACGGCGTTCTGGAACATCAGCATGATGTCGCGCTGGAACTCGGCCGTGGTGCGGATCACCCCCGACTCAATGTTCTTCTTGATGGCCGACAGGTCCATGGGCCTGAGGGAGTGGGGGGGCAGTGAGAGAGAAACCATAAAGTCACCCAACAAAGTTGACATGACGTCACTCAATCTTCCTTCCTTCCTTCCTGCTAATGAATAAATGTGCACGTTTCTCACCTGTGCACGATGCTGTGGTAACCAGGTGCGATGTCGTCTGACACTGGTTGCAGGAACACGCTGGCATACCTGAAACATATATTCTTTATTTAATTCAAAAGGTCCAGAGTATAAAATTTGGCTTGAGTAGCTTGAGCCGTAAGAAGAAAAAAAAAAGGCTATTTGGTTTGCCTACACTTAGAACGGTTCTCATATACTGTATATATTAGAATATATGGAGAGCAATAAGGGGCCCTGCGATGAACTGGCGACTTGTCCAGGGTGTCCCCTGCCTTCGCCCTATGACAGCTGGGATAGGCTCCAGCAGACCCCCGTGACCCTGACCTCGGGACTAAGCGGGTATGGAAAATGAATGAATGAATGAATGAGAGCAATAAGGGTCTTGCGCCTCGTTAGCTGCTATCTTGCACCACCATTTGTTAAGTAGGTGGCCTGACGGTGCCCTTAACACGAAAACACAGTGTCAGGCAGGCTTCCTTAAATACCAGGCTTCCTTAAAAATGTTACACACTGGACCTTTAAATGAACCACTTCCCATTGGAAATAAAGGTGAATCATTCGTGTCATTTCTGCCTAAATGTAACCTTTCAAAAAATACTATGGTTTTTATTTGCTTTAGTCAAAGAGCGAGAGACGCTAACGCTGCTCTGTGTAGATCAGTCCACATTTTGAGAACTACACATCCAAATATTTAACAGCGGTGACACTAAAACTATAAATATTATGCATGAGGTCAGATCCTTGAAATGCTTCTGGTTTTAATGGCTGATTCATCTGTTTAATATTATATTAATGCACTCTTCAAACACAGGGTTTTAACTGATGGCCAAAGATTTTGGCCAATGCTAACATGAGTGGGAGGCTAAAGACAAAGACAACGACAAAGTGATGCAGTGGCAGGAAATACAGTAAAGTGCTACGGGTTTTATGGTCCAAGGGTTTCTAGACACGTTGCAATTACCCAACATCCATCAATTAGCACCGACTCATTGCTTTGCTTTAGTGTCACACTGCTAGATTAAATTGGACAGCTCGTGCCTATTTTAAGATTCACAACTCATGTCATTTGCTGTTGAGGGACTCGGCAGCAGCTCCACCTGTGGTTGGCAGCGGCTCTCCACACCAGCATGATGGCTTTCTTCCAGATCTTCTGAGCCTGGACGGCCTCCTGATCCTCCCCGCACGTCGATCTGGAGGAGCAGCAGAGGCAGCGGCGGCAGCAGCAGCGACGAAGGGGAACGAGCAGAAGGAAGCGAGGACGAGGAAACAGGAAGAAGAAAGAGAGAAATCACAAGGGGAGGCGAGAACAAAAAGTGCATCATGTTAGAATTAGAATTTTGATGTCAGCAGGCAAAGACTTGCTTTAGCATAGGAGGGAAAAAAAAAAGCCGGTCTAGATGTGATTCAGAGGTCACCTCGTGATACTCGTGCCCAAGCATCAGCGTAAAATACTCAGCTGATTTTCACATCATGAAACCACTGACCTTTCTTTTTTTTCAGCCAAACGTATAATTTTGATAAACTGGAACCAACGTCAACCCAAATTGTTTTACCATGGAAAACTGGTATGAGGACTTCACAGATTTGCCATTGATGGAACAAGTTGCTCTAATTCTCCAAAATGATGTCATTCCCGATGAACTTCATGCTGCCTGGAATTCTATTAGATCTTGTCGAGAGAAAGCTTAAACAAATTATGATTATTATTTTTCTTGCTTCTCTGTAATATTTTTTGCCAGCCTCCCCGTCCCCCTTTTAATATTTCTGGTTTTGTCTCTTTGTTCCCTTTGTTTTTTGTTTTGCCTTATACCATTATGGTCCACGTCTTTGTTGTTATGATCATAAAACGTGAATTAAAATTTGAAATCTACAGCTGCGCTGGAAGCAGGAGCAGCACGAGGTCAGAGCTCTGAATCCTCCACCAGAGGCTGGTGGCCACGTACAGTTGCGAGGACGACGCCGGGCTGCTGGCCAGCGAGTCGGCCGTGTAGCGCTGGGACGGCGGGCCGTAGCCGTCTTCGCTCTCGCTGGCCGCCCGCTCCACCTCCGAGAGGTAGGGCCCCTCCCCCTCCCCGCACTCCTCCTTCAGCTCCATGCCTTCCTCCGGGTCGGCCTCGCTCCCCGCCTCCTCCTCCTTCACCTCCTGCGAGCGGCAGGAACACGAGCGGGAGAGAGTGAGAGCTCTGAGGCAACAGGACGGCTGCAACCTGAGAGGAGAAGCTGAGAGCGGCTTTACCTTGGACTCCTTCCCCGACACGGAGCTGTCTTCAGAGTCTGAAAAATTAAAAAAAAAATGAATAGAAATCATTTACTTTATGATCAGCCAATTTGAATAACAAATTAATATCAGTAAGGATGTAATATAAATTACATTTACATGAAAAAAATTTAAATTAATAAACCAGACCAGGCAGGAGGAACAATATGAACATCAATGGTGAACAAATGTTTTTACATACCATAATTTCACCACTAACACATCATTATATTCTTCAGATTTAAAATAAACCATTTTATACTTTTTAAGAGATTTTTTTCAATACAGAAATACTAGACTGATTGATTGTGTGTGTGTGTGTGTGTGTGTGCACGCTGCATGACGGTTCAACCAGAGACATAAGCGGGATTTGGAATTCTCTGGACATACATAACAGAAGCGACATTTCCTTAACAAGCGACACAAAGTCAAAAAGTCAAAATACATTTCAATGAAAACATTAAATGATAATAAAAGGCCAGAGTCATTTTGAATAACTTGTACAAAAGGTCAAAAATAAAAATCAAATAAAAAGATGTTAAGAGTATAAATATTATTATGTATAAATATTTCTCTACCATTTCTTGATATGGTCATGGTCTGTGTGTGTGTATTTGTTCTTCACCCACCTAAACACGGTGGGTTGGGCTCCGGCTGACTCCACTCCTCTCCTTCACTCTTGACGGTGGCTTCACTCGTCTCCTTCAGCGCCGTTCCTTCCTCGGCAGCCTCGCTTCCCGCGGGGACGTCCTCCGAGGTGGCGGACGAGGCCACGTCGCTCCCCGCCACCTCCGGACCCTCGCAGCTGCCCTTCAGCTCTTCTTCCCTTTTGCTTTCCGGCTGGTCGGGCACCTCCACGTGGGGGACGGTGGGGGCGGCAGCGGGGACGAGAGCTGGCACGGCGGGCACGTCCTGAGGGGTCGGCGTGGGACTGGGGTCCTGGACGGGCGGCGGTGGTGGTGGTGGTGGCAGCGGCGGTGGCGCTGGATCAGTGGCTGAGAGTTCCTGAGTCTCCCAGGGTCCTGGGAGGGTGTGGTCCGAGGCCGCCTCCTCACAGAGAGACAGAGCAGCTTCCACCGCTGCTGCATCCAGAGCCTCCACAGAGTCATCCACCTGGGGAGGGTGGGGGGGGGGGGGGGGTTACAGGAGGGCAGAGAAGCTGAGTTACTTTATGTCTTGACGCCATAGAAGGGATTCAACTCCATGTCTGTCCTGGAGTTATTGGAGCAGCCTTTCTCAACTGGTCTTGAGCCAAAAATGGGTCAGGGAGCCGTTTTGATCCGGTCTCGACTTTGTGGGCATTTAAAAGTAAACAAATAAATAAAATAAAAATAAAAATCGAATATATAAAGAAAATGTTGGGTGTTTACCTAGCATTCCATGGTAGCACTACGTCGATTCACGAACACCTTATACGCCGACACCCCGGAGTCTCTGAACCGTCACGCACCGCAGAGAGGAGCTCACAAATAACGTCGAGGACAGATACTTCGCTGATATTTTTTTAAATTACATTTTTATTTGTTAATTAATCATCAGCCTATGACCAAGTAGATTATAAGATTTTTCGCAGGTCGGAAAATCATGGAACAAGCTGTCTTAGCAAACGATATTTCACTGAGGTAAATTGTACTTCACTCAAAACTGCCGTTTGAACTGAATTGTAACACTCTTTCACTAATCAACTGTGTTATTTAGGGCATATTCATTCAATATTTAACTTGGAAGAAATATGTTTCATTTGATAAACTGTGATAAACTTTTCATATAACCTTTAAATCATGAATTAATATACCTCTGATATTTTTTCGTGAAAATATAACAACTATGTCACAGATGCAATGTGTGTCATTATTTTTGATATATTTGGTTAAAAATGTATACTGTCAGAGTACAATAGTGTAACAGGTATGAAGATTTAAGCTAGTTGGGTCCAAAATAGAAAACAGAAGTCCAAAATAGGTGGTGATAATAAAGAAGATAATCATGACTAATGGAAAAGATAATCGATGGATTAGTCGACAACAAAAATAATCCTTTGTTGCCGCCCTACAGGACGCACATTTCAATTCAACAATTTTGATAATTTATTTACCAGACATGATAGAAAGTGTGCTAATGTTTTCATTTTAGTGGAATGAATAAATTAATTTGAGTGCAGTGGAATTCATTTGGGTCGCAACTTCATGATAAGAAATATCACATCCATCTGTCCATTTTCAATACCCGCTTCTTCCTGAACTGTGTAGTTCAGTCAGACACCACGCCTGCCAACCCCCTCATTTACAAAAAAAAAGAAGCACTGATAGTAGCCATATGTGCTATTGAGTCGTCTACAAATAATAATAGTTAGCGAGATCTTGATTCATGTCTGAGAGAAATCCACAAACAAACACATGGCGATGCACCTTCTCCTCTATGATGGCAATGATGTCTCCGACCGTCTCCAGGTCCAGCTCGTCCCCCATGTAGGACACCGCCACCAGGTCCTCTTCCACCAATCCCGTCTCCTCAGCAAGCTCCGCCTTGACTGCGGCTTCAGCCTCGCCCTCTGCAATCACAACCAAGTCAATGGCTGGTCTGCATACTAAAAAGAAAAGAAATATGGTAACTTGCTAGCTCTGAAGTTGCATTTTATTGAACATTGAATTGAAATGAATGGAATTCAATGAAAAGACTTTTCAGAACATCGAAATTCAGAGTGCAACTGCACCAGGTACACGCAATAAAGTCAACGAAACAGTACACAGTGAAATACAATCATTTGAAATGCAACAATTTTAATTGCAGGATTTAAAGTGTAGAGCATCGAGGTGCTCATGTTCAAGAGGGGAGCAGGTTAGCGTTTATCTAATGCAGTTATGGCATTTGGTAAAATGCTGTTTCTGAGTCTGGAGGTTCTGGATTTGATGGACTTATAGAACATGCCAGAGGGTAACAGTTTAAACAGATGATAACTGGGGCTGTGTCATGTCCGTAACAATGTTTTTGGCTCTTGAGAGAGTGCAGATGTTTGCAATCAGTACATTTACATGCAGAGCTTAATGGGAATAAGCTCATAATTCGGTTTTCTCGTCGTCGGACTTCTCTCCTTCTCTCCTCGAATTACTGACGGGAATGCGTTCTCCTCCCACACACTAGGGGGCGATATGAGTCTTTTCAGCGCGTTAACTTCCTGTTAACCTCTTTCGTCGCACAATAACAATACAAATATAACAAATATAATATTGTAAATGAGCGCTATCTATCAGCAGTCTACCTCTGTGACAGAGACAGCATAATCGAACTCAGGCAATAATTTGGTTTTCTTGAGTGTCATGTAAACGTACTGGCTGTCTGACAGAGAGGAGGGGAGGGCAACCGATGAACATAAAATATTTGTTCCGGTCCAAGCAGCCTGATGAATGGCTGTGATTTGGGGGAAGTCGACTCGGTGCACAAATTAAGTGGCTGTGAATACCTGTGATGACCTCGTGGCCAGGCGCTAAGGTGGCGACGGCGGTGGCCGTCTGGACGCCGTTGGTGAGGCTCCCAGTGGTGTCCCCCTCCCCCACCTGACGGCACAGAACAGAGGAGGATCATATCAACAGGTGAATTCATGAAATCCTTTTTTTCTGACAATTGGATGGAGATGGAACTCCCTCCCCTCTCACTCTCCTCCCTACCCCCCTCACCAGTCTGGGGCTGGCAGAGATCAGGTTGCCCTTTTTTAGCAGCTCCGACAGGAGCGGCGAGGGCGGGGGCGTGGCCTTCTGAGCCATCAGCCTCTTTTGTGGCGAGTCGTCCACTAATGACGCCAGAGCCACGTCTTTAGGGGGCGCTGGAGCCGAGGTGTCTGTCGTGGGCAGGAACACACCCACCCCTTGTGCCTGCAGCATAAACAGAGCGGACTTCATTGCAATGCTTGACGCACAGAGAGGAGCAATGAAATCCCCAACCGTTTCGCTCGATGAAGCAGTTCAAAACGCTTAAGCTTTGCCAACAGTCGTACCACTGAATGTGTGGTGGTCTCTTCAGAGGAGACGGCCCCCGTCTCCATGGGCGCCGTGGGGACTGAGGAGTCAGCCTGGGGGTCTACGGTGGGGGAGTTAGCACCCAGGGGAGAGCGTACGGTTACACTGGGGAGACGCTTGGGTGTGTTTTTCATTGCCTGCCGAGCTGTTGTGGTGGAGAGCAAATACATTCAATTGTCAAATGTGTTTGGAATCATTCAAACAGTTGCAGCAGCAGCCCACAAATAAATTGAGATAGACATCATGTGACACAAACAAAAAAAATAACAGACTGGTAAGATTTTTGACATTTTTTCAGTCAGAATGCTTAAGTGAAACAAAATCTCTTTCAGCACTTACCTTGGTAAGCCGCCTCTGTGGCTTTCCTCTTTTGCTCTGCTTCTTCTTCATCCTGCTTCTTCTTCCTGATAAGAGAAGAAAAAAAAACATGATAAAAGAAACCCCTTTTTTTTCACAACATCAATGTTGGCTTAGTTGGAGTAATAGGATGGCGTGACCTTCACCTTCAGGGTATGGACAATAAATTAATATGACAGTTTGTAATAAATACATCAACTTGGTTTGTGTAAATGTAAAAGGTGTCGTACTGTGTGACGTCTGTCCACAGGTCCTTCAGCTGGGCATCCATGTGACCCGTCTGAATCAGATCCACCTCTTTTTTCAACTTCCTGTCATGGAAGGAAACACACACACACAGTGGGGTTGAATATGAAATCTACCGATGCGGAGTATGTGTAGTGTAGGTTCTCTTTCTAACACATGCACACACCGGTACTGTTCTTGTGTGTCTCGCAGGAGTTTCTTCAGTTCCTCTATTCTCTCAGCTGTTAGCCGCCGAACGATCACGTCTTCGATGGTTTCCACTACTTCTCCCTTTTCACCGCGCTTACGTCTGGAGCACAAGGTGGCACGAACAGAGCAAAGCAGAGCCAACGCATCAATATAGCGAACAACTCAAAACCTTTATAATTGTTTGGTATAAAGCTGTTTGTATCTGAATACTGACTTTGGTGCTTCTGTGGCCTCCAGCAACTCAGAGTATTGAGAGGCACAGTGCTGAAAAAATAGGAAGAAAGTTTGAGTGAATAAAATGTTTGGTGTTTAAGAGAAAAGACAAACAACATTATATGAAATTTTAGGGTTCAAACCTTCTGTGAAAACCAATCAGGTGGACGGCCAGATTCTGAGAAAGGCTTAATGGCTCGACTCACAGAAACCCTGGAAGACAAGACGAACCCCCTCAGAACTTTGGGCTAACAGAAAAAAACTACCAGATGATAAAAAATGTAAAACATAAAAATAATTCATTTGAAAAAAAAAAAAAAAAAAACACCCAAAACAAAACAAATCTGGGAAACATATAGAAATTCAGCATAATATTTTCCTCTGAATTAATTGACAGTTTAGTTTACAGCAATGAACCACTTGGACAACACTATTTTTGGGGTTTCAAATGACGTGTTCGAAAAAATAAATAAATACATACAAAGCTACCAACACAAAGCACTATAGCCCAAGTCTGCCCTCTAGTGGTATATTTACGTTAAATGCAACACAAAGGTTTCTCAAAGTCAAGACAGCACAAATATACTGAAATAAATACAAAAAAATACACAGAAGAAAAAAAATGCAGGTTCATAAGCCAAGACGTATATAAAGTTGTAAATACATACAACTCCAACTCAATATTGCGTGCAAAGAAACTGAAAATTTGAAGATACAAAAAACAAACAGTAGTGTAGTCTACGTCAGCGTTTTGGCTTTACACGATCACGATTTTTGAGCAGATCACCGATCAGTGAGCTTAAATAAACCGATCCCATCACGTGAGGAGCAATATTTAAATTACTTGTTTATGTACTGTTGTGCGACGTGTCTCTGAGTGCGTGTGTCATTGGCAGCTTAGTGCGTGATTGGAAGTAAGTGAGTTTGTGTGCGTGGCAACGAGCGGCCAGCAGAGGCGCTCCCGCCACCGTGGTGCCCAAGCGGGAGGAGAAAGAAGCAGCGCGCGAGAGAGCGCGGCTGAGTGCATGAATGGTAGCGAGCCACTTACAGTGCGGAAAGACAATAAACCCCTGTCTCATCAGCAACACGTCCTCCTCCTATCTGTGTGTGCCACCGCTTCAACAAATGTGGGGGTCATAGTTTGTTTAAGGGAATTAACCCCGAAGGAAGCACGGTACTTCGGCCCTGGAGAAGACGAACCTCCCCTGTGTCTCCCGACCACGGTCCGGAACGAAATCAGGAACGGTTAACAGTACTTCTTATACGTATGTGCTGTTTCCTGAGTATCAATAAAGATGTTTGCTTTAGCATCCGTTTCGCTCCGTTTGCTTCCGCTGCGTTTCTTGAACTCGACATGCTCCTCCGTGTGTATCTTTTCCTAGTGCCTGATTAAATTTGTCGTGTTGAAATTTTTTGCCGACGTTCCCCCGCGAGGTACTGTAGCGTTGCATATATTACAGATAGCTTGTGCTATGTCTGTTTCTCTCACTTTGAAAAACTTCCACACCTCCGACATGTTTGTTTGTGTCGCCCATGGATGTTGCTGTCGTGAAGATTCAAAGAAACTTTATTGTCAGTCACACAGCGACAGTACTCAAAACAGGAAGAGGCACGAAGACGAAAATGAAGTTTTTTGAATCATGAATCATTAGCTCTCGGATACAAACAAATAAACATGTCATTTACATTGGAGTAAATGAGACAGATTAAAAAAGTTTCAACACGACCGGGACGTCATTGATGGGATCGGTGATTTATGACATGACGCCCGATCACGAACATTTCAAAAAAATGCCAAATATCGGCCGATCCGATATAGCCGATATGATCGGTGTAAAGCCTAGCGTTTTCAACCTTTTTTGAGCCACGGCACATTTTTTACATTGAAATAATACCATTGGCACACCACCAAACAACAATATCAAAAATGTACACTTTTTACCCTTATAATGACAATATAGTGTCTTCATTTATTTATTCACACTCAGTGTGAAACCTCGACCTGTTTTGATGCACACAAAGCTGATATCCCAGGAACTGAGGGAGGAAAATAGGCTTACATTTCTTTTAAACAGTCACACCACAATGGAATGGTATTTTTTTTATAGATCAATTAAGTGAAATTGGATAATTTTTCAAGGCATAGCTGACAGTATCTCATGGTACACTAGTATGCCGCGGCACAGTGGTTGAAAAACACTGGTCTACCTGATACGCAGGTATACGCTGTATAACCACTAAAAAAGGTTCCGAATTACCCTACAACCACTAAAAAATGTGCAAAGATATGTATTAGTATGGTTTCTATGACACAATGTTCACTTTCCGGTTTAAAAATGTGATTAAAAGGGATGTTTAATTTTCTGATTTTCTTTTGCGAGGTCAGCCTTTGCTTTTGTGCCGCTTTAGAGAATTTATTTGTATTTGCACCACTTCACTGCACGTGATTGCTTGTTTTGAAGTCGCTGCGGCCGGACAGATGTGTGGAGGGGGATTAGAGTATACAACGGGAGGAGGGGAATATCAGAGTATATCCGCTATGACTACCCGCTAAACTAGACTACACCACTGAAAAAAAAGAAACAACAAACACTTATTGTCTTATGGTTGTGTGTAATGAAGCAATGAACATTTTACTTTTGGTAAAAACAAGACAAACCTTTACAAAACTTTCAGAAAACTGTACTGCTTTTCTAAGATGCAGAAAGGTCAACTGAGTTAATTAACTTTGACTTTACCAGTTCTGGTCACCACTCCTCATGACAGAGGAAGCCAGGCACAGTTTTTCCCGCACTGACCAGGGCTCCGTAGGCCCCACATTCAGTATCTTGTGTTCTGTGAAAAAAATAAAAATAAAATAAAAGGCAAAATTTAGACATTATCTAAAATAAAAATAGAAAAAATAATAACATTGACCTCCGAAGAAGATCTAATGTTTAAATACGGCGCAATTAAATCAGGGTAACTAACTTTTATTGGCAAAAACCAGGTTATTTGGTCCAGCAATGAGATACTCAAACGACACCCGAAGTTTATTCAGAATTGCCTCATAGTTTCATTCAAAGTATGCCTCCTCCTCCATGTATACAAAGTTGTTACATATTATCTATAACCAAAAAAAGAGAGGCCTCTTAGAGGTGACTCAACATGTTTTATTATGGCTAAAATAACAAACAATAACAATGACAAAGTTTCAATGGTGAAAAAATATCTTTGAAATATCTGAAATGAAACAATAATAGAAAGTAACTGCTCTCTTTTGAAATCTTACTGACAAATAAATTGAATAAATACAAAAAATAAAAATAAAATCACATTCATAATCATACCTATGCTGCATGAGCAAATCCAGCTTTCAAAATATAGCTCTACCAAAGTTTTCAAAGAACTGATGTAAATAGGATATTACTTATTTCATAACAAACAAAGAAAACCAGGACAGTTATCACTTTATGAAAAAATAAAAATAAAAATACTCGGGACGCCCAGGACGGGACGTGAAAACAGGACATGCCCTGGGAAAACAGCACGTTTGGTTGACCTAAATTAGCTCCCACTCATCAGTACGACTAAATGATGCAAACATAAACAGCTGCAAATACAGACGCCGTGTGTGTATAAAAGACGGTTTGAGGGTTTTTAGTTTGCAAACTACTGTTAGCCGGACTGTTGTTACCGAGAGGCTAGCTCGCCGAGGCAGATATTAAGGGTTTAAAATATCATCCCCTGTCCTCACAAAATCTGGGGCTGAAAAATAACATTTCAGAACACAGATTTAAATACCGCAGTAAGATACTAAATAACACGAACGTTGCGTAAGCAAGCATAAGGAATACTTGGTTAGCTTAACAATGCTGATTACGGGGGACACATTCACGGGACACACACGACCACACCGTCCAGGGTTTAATAAAAATAAAAAAACACGCTATCAACTAAAGTTTAACTAGTTTATTCCTGTTCACTCTCTAGTCATTTTGAATATAAAAATACTCAGGATACAACCTAACAAGAATATGAGAAGGGGGGAAATACTCACTGCCGATGCCGCTCGCCATTTCTTTTGTGATGTTGTCGGGAACACAACTTCCGGCGGACTCATTTCAATGGTACACCTCCCGTCACGACAAAAAAAAAAACAAAACAAAAAAACACCAAAACAGTTTCACGTCTACGATTTTTTCCCCCCGCCCCATTTGAATAACACAGGCAAGGACTAAAGTAATTCTAGAAATATACTTTTGATATAGATGTTTGTTATACTTTTAGTTCAGACTTTTTATGTCGAAAAAGATGCATTGGCTCCATTTACCACTTAAAGCAGATCACACTTATCAAGGTAGTTAAAGACTCTTCAGAGCTAGGGAAATTCAACTATTCTCGATACACTTGATCTAATTGCCTCCAGTTATGACAATGTATGCCCTGTAACAAAAAAAAGTTATAGTAATAAACACCAACATTTAAATATCAATAAAAATAAATAAACTCATTTAATTTTTATGTAATATCAAAATGTTTGAGCACGGACCCTTACAGCTGTGAATTACAAAGGCGAGCCACTGGGAGTCAGCAGAGATAATAAAATCTCTTGATTTGTGAGCAGAGGCAATGGGGTGTTGCAGCAGCAGCAGCAGCAGCAGCAGCGGGTATGTTTATCCATTCCCTTAAACAGGAAGTCCTCCAACAGTCACCCAGACAGCACTCCAGTAATTGAAGACTTCCTGGCGGGACACAGGAGCTCTGTCTGTCTCATTGTGGGTGACCGCCAGGCACAGCATTAGTTCCACTGCTGCCACTCCTGTCCTGATTTGAAAATGGGTGTATGATATGGGGGCCTTGCTACTCTGTGCTTCCTTTAGAGCAGTTGCCCATCACAAACCACATGAATGGTGACCGTCCTGGAGTGTATAAGCTACTTGGCTATCATCAAAAGAATCCATACTCATTTTCCTTTTATGTTTAAGTTTTTTGTTTTTTTGTTTTTAATCAAAAAAGCATGTCTTGTCTAAAAACATGACTCTTCAGGTTAACATTAGAAATGGTTTCAATCAGTGTGTGTAACTATCAAAAAGTCTAACTAACTAACTATACTGTTGACCTGGCACCAACATGTGCCACTGTAATTAATATTAAACAATCGTTTCTCAAAAACCCCTATAATCTGATAATTTCTTGTGAATTAAATCAGGTCCTCTTTCAGAATTACACCCAAGAAGAAAAAGCCAACTGGCAAACACTTTTGTAGTGCCGTGAAGAAGAAGAGGAGGAAGAAGAACAACAACACAACAGTTTAAATATTGGCAGTCTTTATTTCAACAAGACTACGAAATGTTGTTTAATATACATTGTTTTTTTCTCTTACAATTTAACATCTATCTCGTTTTTTCCATAACATTTAAAGATACAAGTAAAAATCTGGTGAACTGTTACCGCCTCTTTTAGAGACATCTAAAAAAACGGCTGCTCTTTATTTACACTCTTTTCTTTCTCTCTCTCTTTTTTTTTATAAAAACTCTTTTCAGTCATTCACTCGGTCTCTCCTCAGGAAGTGAGTCCCTTCTGTTCTTGGGGGCCACTGGGCTTTTTTTGCGTTTTCACACCAGGAGGAGTGAAGTCGCTCGATGAACAACATCCCGCTGCTGGAGCGACTCCTGCCAGCCGGGGAAATGTTGCTGCCCTGGCCCGCAAGCACAGACATTTACCACCATCACCCCCCAAAAAACATTCCCTCCCTCCCTCTCATCAACCCCTCATCTCCCCCACCCTCTCCCTCCCCCGCTGACTCTTTGGGAAGTTTGGGTGTCTTCACAACTCGACAGAACGCCTCCTCATGTCGCCAACTTACATGCACAAAGCCCTTGTAGAAATGTTGGAGGAACACACGCAAGAGGAACAAAACAAAAATAAAACACAAAAACAAATTCAGAATTGAACCATTCATTGAACTTTACAGTTATGCCTGGTCAAGAATTTTTTTTAAATGTATTCTTTTTCTTTCTTTTCTTTTTTGTATTTCTTATTACAACGCTGCACCAAAGCGTTTAAAAATCACTTTCAATTGAAAACATTAACTTTAAATAGAAACAATTTTGAAGCCAAACAAGGAGGAGAATAAATGTTTGGACATTGTTCTGAAACGTTACACCGGCCAACCTGCAACTCTGTTTTTTCTTATTTTTTATTTTTTATTTTTTTAAAATCACATTGCATAAACGATAAACGTTCCCCTCAATCTGTTCAATTTAATCCGCTGGATTAACAACTGTATTGTTTCACTGCAAGTATGTATGTAGGTAGGTTTGGCATTAGAAAAGGCTCTTCTAAACTGAGGTTCTCTGATAAATGTCATTTGTAAAAAGCACGTTTTCAATTATATTAAAGTACATGCACAAGTTACCAAGCGCGCACTGCACACGGTGGCGGCGGCAGCAGCATTTCAAGAGATGAAATGGCCACACAATACCACCCACCTGATAATCCGTTTACGATTATCTCAGTTGCGCACGTCAGATGGTAACTAACTCGACAGACACAAATCACCGAACATCTACATTCTTCTTTCCACCTGCAGCAGGTTTTTGCGAGACGTGTACCGAGGTGAACAGAAAGAGATCAGGCACCATCGTAACATTGCATTCATTTTGGTATTTTTTTTTTTGTGACGATACTTCAAACACTCTGAGATGTGAGGATAACCACGGTGCAAAATGAGGCAGTCCATACTGACACGGAGAGGCACACGTGTGTCATGTCAGGAGAGCGATTGGCCAAAAAACCAAAAAAAACAAACAAAAACAAGGCAGAAGAAAAACAGCCTCAACATGACCAGGAAAGTGCCCCGAGTGTCTGTGCACGTCGTCCTCTTTGAACCAAACTACAACTGACAGACAAATGCACTGTAGTACCTAATAGATAACTTCATACCAAAACAAAAAAGCTAGAAATGCATAAAAACCCTGTATTTAAAAAAAAAAAAAAATCACCTTTACTTGATTCCATTTGATCAAAACGATGTCTTTTTTGTTCCTCCTCTCTAGTTAAATGTGAAACTCTCAGGACTTAAACCAGTAAGACTGTGTGGAGTCGGATCCTCGGTGCTGAACTGAGCTTACAGTACCAAAAAACACAAGCACAAAAAAGGCCCCGTGGGAGTCGTCAGCCTTGACCTTCCTCAGGGGTCAAAGGCCAAAGGGAGGGGAGAGGGGCGGCCCTCAGTCACCATCATCGTAACTCTTTATCAGGCACCTTCAACTCAACGGAACGAGATTGCATCAGCAACGGGGAGGGGAGGGAAGGGAAGGGAAGGGAAGGTAAGGTAAGGTAAGGAAAGGGAAGGGAAGGGAAGGGAAGGGAAGGGAAGGGAAGGGAAGGGAAGGGAAGGGAAGGGAAGGGAAGGTGGAGGTGGTGGTGGTGGTGGTGGAGGAGTGGGGGGCAGGATGTACGACCATACCACCAATGAACCGCTTCGGCAATTAGAAGAGGAAGCAAAGTAGAGTGAAAAAGGTTTTGGATGCACAAACATTCAATGCTGTGCTTTGGGCGCAGCTCGAGTGAAGGATGAGGAGTTCATCCTGTAGCAGCGGCTGCAGATGATGAGGAGGATAGAGGAGCAGGAGGAGCAGGGAGGGAAAAGGACCCATGAGCTCGGGACTCTTCACGGATCGAGGATTTGTTTAGCTTCAAACTATCAGACTAGCTGACGTGGAAATGCACCAGACGCAAACATTCACAGTGAGCACATTCGCAATGTGCAAAAAGAAAAAAAAGGAAAAGAAGAAAAAAAAAACGACTTATTACAGACTGTTAAAGTTCATAACATTGGAGGATTTCTCGATTATTGAATAAAGAGGAGAAGGTTGTCTGACAAGTAAAAGCCATTTTCCCAACACGGACCCAACTTTGCATTTCCTGTCTAAGTTTTTTTGTTTTTCTTCCTCCCTCCCCTCCACACAGTAATCACTACAGAAGGCACCGAGATGAATGAGGGCGTTAAAAGTGTCACACGGCGCATGTTTGCTATGCTGTCAGCAGAACCACAGTGTGGCTCAGCTACGGCCATGAAGAAGGAAAATGTCCACTGGGCCAAACTGGGGCAAGGTGGGGGGGAAACAAAGAGATGTGTTTCTGTACACTGACGTCCTTATAAAACATACAAAGAATTAAATGTGAAGTTATTGAGATAGTAAGAAGAGTCGCCCCCACCCCTCCCCTGAATGGCGTAAAAAGTCCAAGGTCCTGAAGGTTTGTCTTTTCAAAGTCTCTCTGACAGTCGTCCCCTCTCCTCCCCTCCCCTTCGCTCCACTCAGTCATCCTTCTCTTTTCCTTCTCTTCCTTCTCATCTCATCCCAGTCCGACCAGTCTTTATCTCCAGTGGGGGGCCAGCAGGGCCAGGGCGGCGCCGCAGAGCGCCAGCACCAGGCTGCCCTGCGAGGCGGCCGAGCCACCCTCGGGAGTCATCACTGGGTTGACCCGGGGTTTCTCCGGGTTGGGCGGAGTCGAGAAGTAGATGTCCCGGTCCGACTCGCAGTCGGAGCCCTCGCAGCCGCTGCCGCTCTCCTCCCCGCCGCTGCCATCCTCATCTACAAAGACACAATTTTTTTTATTTTTTTTTTTAAAAAGGCACCATGAGTCACATGACAGGAAATGAGAATGATGTTGGTTATTATAATTTTTATTTATTTGTTTTATTGTAATACTACTCCTACTTCAACTACCACTACTACGACTAATAATAATAATTTATTCTTATATGAAAATATCTTATAAGAGTAATTCCTCCTCTTCTTCTTATTATTAATTTTACTTGAATTATTCTTAAATCGCTGATTGAAGCCCTCACCGCTCTCGAAGGAGATGTCGTTGCCGCTGTGCGCCGCCTTGAGCCAGCTGGTCATCTCCTTCAGCACGGCGATCTGACTGCGGATGACGATGTCTGGCTTGGTGATGTCCACGTCCACGTCGGGGTTGGACACCTGGTTGGCCAGTCCGTTCCCAATCACCACCGACTCGTACCTGTTTTTGAAGAGGGAACAGGTTTGAATACAGAAAAAAAGGAGCTAAATGAAACTGTACTTAAGGTTCTGGAGGTGTTAAGAGTGTGTGTGTGTGTGTGTGTGTGTGTGTGTGTGTGTTTGTGTGTGTGTGTGTGTGTGTGCCTTGCCTGCTTTTGGCTGTTCCGTTCCAGCACTCGTCTCCAGGGGCGATCCTCTCACCCGCGCACACCGTCTCCGGCAACGTGGACCAGAACTTCTTTGCGTGTTTCAGCTTCTTTTTCACGTCACTCGTCTGCAAGGAGGAGGAGGAGGAGGAGGAGGAGGAGGAGGAGGAGGAGGAGGAAGAAAGCAGGTCAAGCACAAAGTCCACCACGGCTGTCTCCGGGATCTGAGCACCTTTTCTTTCTTCCTTGAGCTCTGGGTTCCATCAGCACTACTTACCAAGCGGTCGAGACTGGTGCCAGCGGCGGTGGTTGGCCGTGCGTCGGGACTGTAGGGCCGGAAACGGCCTGCGAAGGTGGTCTCCTTCAGGGAGCGCGTGGAACGGAAGGCTGCGCTTTGTTTTGGTTGACCACATCCATGGAACACCTGAGAGAACAACAGGGCTCGGTGAGTTTCTTTACTACAGAACAAATAAAAAATAAATACATAAAAGGCAGCGAGGTGATACTGACCTTCTGTGACACCTGCATGCTGTTCTCCTGCATGTTCATGATGGCGTCGGAGATCTTCACGTCGATGGGATCCATGACCGACTCAAAGTTGAAGGGACCCTCCAGCCTCTCTGCCAGGCCCAGCATGGCGTCTTAAGTGGGTAATATTTGGAGATTTGAAGAGGAAACGGCAACATCGAGTGGTTACATTTAGACTTATATATATACGTATATATATATATATATATATATATGTGTGTGTGTGTGTGTGTGTGTGTATGTATGTATGTATGTGTATATATATACACATATATATATATATGTATATAAATATATACTGTATGTATGAAAGGTTGGCAAAACCAAATTACTTTTATCGCACAGTGATAATACATTTTTATAAATGTATTTATTATGCTTTCACCAATATAAAAATCATAAATCAAGCCAAAGATTACACAGTAGGCATTAAAAAAAAAAAAGTAGTACAGCTATTATAGCACAGCTACTACCACATGTCGCCACTAGGGAGAAGCACATGAGCATCGGATGTGATGCGACCCAGGCGCAGAGGTACAGAGGAATGAGATGGTTGTGCAGTCAGAAGCAATAAACAACCAACTACCAAGAAAGTGCAAAACACTTTCTGCTAAAAATCCCTTCAAAAATCCAAACCTGGCTCTACAGAATCTGGGAATTGGGATACAACAATGAATGTGCACAGCGGCTGGAATGTAAAGGGAGCTGATCCGAGTGTGTTGATACAACACAAGCGCTACATTCATCCTGTGGGTCACAACATGCACAGCTTGTTACAGCTCCTCCCACTCTGACTTTAAGAGACAGTCGGGATATGTTTGTACATGACCTTTTTTTTCCTTTCAAACTTGTCCTCGCATTGAAGACTGAACACATTCTGACTGAACTGAAGTCACCAGGGGGAAAAAAAAAAACATCTCCACTTAATCACTGCTTTTCTCGACATGTCACACTGTTATTTCTGGACCTCCAGGGTAAAAAAAAAAAATATGGAGGGATCTATAAGGAACTTTGTAGCAAATTAGATTAGATGGTCTCATTCTAATGTTTTGAGTGAAAAGAGGGCCTCAGCGTCGACAAACAGCAGATAAGCCAGTTGTATAAATATATTCCCCCTCCTTATCAAACCAGGTCTGAATGGTGCAGAGATTTGCCTCCGTTCAAAAACACACGCGCACACAGCGACTCCTTACCCAGAAAGTTGTTCCACTCGGCGTCCAGGTCGGCCTGGTTGGCCAGACAGCCGCGCATCACGTTGAGACAGTAGTTCTGGCAGGGCTTGAGGGCCACCTGGCCTGAGCAGTAGGGACAGTAGAGCATCTTCATGGCCGCTCGCACGCAGCTGGGGGAGGCGCTGACCTGCAGGGAGAGGAGGAGGTGGAGAAGGAGACCAGTCAGACTGTTGTCACTGCACACGAGACAGGCTGAAAATCTGAGAGGCATGACCATTCATTTTATGAGTCAATTTTGCAAGAAAAAAAAGTCTAATCTAATCAGATACAAATCATTGGCTGAGGGCGGTAAGCGTGCCGTTCCAACAGAGACAGATTTGTTTATGATATCAGAGCCGGCATAATGGAAAAAAAGTTTCCAGGAGGATGACGAATGAAGAGGGAGGAGGGACGGACGAAAAGAACAAGATGAAGTCATTCGCATTATTCTCAAGGAGTCGATCTTTCTCTCTTAAGGCTCCTGCCCACCGAGAGCGTCTGCAGCCCATCTCAGAAGTGTGTGACGGCGTCGCTTTGTAAAAAATACGCGGGTGTTCTATTTATCAAACTTGACACTTGGCACCCACAATGATCGAAGCCGATCAAATGGTTCAGGCAGGAAGTCAGTGATTGGAAAACACACAAAGTGCATCTGAATGTATTTATTTTTCACCATTGTTTTCTTTCATTGAGTCTTAACACCAAGAATCGATGTATATGTAGTAGGGTTGTAAACGATAAACCAATGCAACCAGATATCCGGTTCAGGAAGTGGGTGTTGTGGAAAAATAAACATTGAACCAGAATCTGCGAGTGAGAAGCGCTTATTTCAGAGCTCTGAGGCACAAACAGATGAACAGCAGTTCATCAGCCTGAGAGTGCAAAGTGTAAGAGTCAAGAATGCTGTTTCGTGCAGTATGCGTGGGCGTACGACCCCTTGCAGGTTGCACGAGGCAAGACAAAAACAGGATCTAACACCTTGTGGTTGCTCCAGCCGTTGACCCTGCTGTGGCTTTAACAAATCATTCTTTCACTTCTCTGGAATACATAAGTACGAAGCGAGACAGAGAAAAACAACAACTTAAAGGCGAACAAAAGCCACAAAGTTCGGAGCAACATGTTACACAGGCAGAAGTAATATTCCATTACGTGAGCGATACGGTTGCATCGGCAGCAGCCTCAGAAATCGATTTTGAAAGTCATGCATTGGGAATCGCAAGACTTTCAATTGGTTGTCGACATTACCCGCATCAGCATCTCTAGCTGCAGCGTTGCTAACTTGGCCACTCTCTCGCTAAATCTGGCGACTTCCCAACTCCCCGTGGCGTCAAAAGTGACGAGCGACAGATCTAGCGACTTTTCCTGGTTGTATTGAAGACTTTTCTGGTATTTTGGAGACTGACATGAAAGTAGGGCTGCAACGATTAGTCGACGTAATTGATTATGTCGACAACATAAATTTGTCCGCGCGAAAATTAAAGCGTTGACGCGTCTTGTTATTGTAAATTGCTGAATGATAAAATTTCTCTAAAAAAGGCTCGAAAACTCCGACCAAAAGTTTCTAAAGTTTAGGAATATTTCACAGAAAATGGAGCAGCGAAACACGCGAGGGGCAAACTCTGTGAAGCTCACACATCATTCCATGGTAGCACTACGGCAATACGCAACACCTCAACACACAAATAACGTCAAGGACAGATATTTCGTAGTTATGTTTTGAATTACACGCTTATTTGTTAATCAATCATCAGCCTATGGAAAATCACGGAACAAGCCTGCTTAGCGAACGAAAGCTCACTTAGGTAAATGCTACTTTACTGCAGTAATTGAAGTGAATTACAGTCCCAGTCCCTGTTTTCTAGCAAGCAACGGGTGATGCAGCGAGCCCCTGTCCCGCCCCAAAGCAGTCACAGGCGGCCACGGCCTCTCCTCGAGGAGAGGAGCAGAGAGGAGACCCTCACCACTCTGCGTCCAGGCAGCTAATGAATCACGCACGGCCTTCCTTACAGGGTGAGATGTAAATGTAAAGGTTCATTCATTGACCCGCTAAAATAAATCACTGCATTTGGCTCACACAGCATAAGTCACTTACTCACCCTCAATTCCAAGAAGAACTTATATATATATATATATACACATATATCACTTTCATAGTACAATGAAAGTTTGTTTTATAAAATATCTACAACAAATATTTGTCATAGCATCAAATCGTATGTATCGAATCAATTTGTATCGAATCGGTCACTGATAAAAAATTATATTGTTTTTGAAGGGAATCGCCACCTGTTTATCTCGATGCACATTGACTCGTTTACCGCAGAGACATGTGCAACCCTAATATGTAGGCATTCTGCTGTGTTACAGCTAGGTTAATCAGGATAGAATTTTGAGAAATGTATGATATGGATGTCTATGCGTAAATATATACATATACGGTATAAAACATTTTTAATATAGAAAATTAAATAGTATATTTTATAGGAGTAGTAGTTGAAGTTTAATGGAAGTGATTGTTGCCATGTTTCACTTCTTCTCAATGTTTTTCAGATATGTTTAGACTCGGTTTTGTTCTTGTTTTTACTATTTAAATCAGTAATTCATTTTGCATGTCTTTCTCTATGATTTTAAATTACAGCTTTGATTTTATTTACATATCGAAATAAACATTACTGAAAGTAAACTAAACGTATATAAACGAAATACGTGAAAACGGATGAAACTACATGGAGTATCAGGCCACAGAAAGGTGGCAACGCTTTCACTTTCAGTGGGCAGGAGGGGGTCAAAGGTCAGACGGAGCGTACCTTGGAGACTTTGTTGACCACTTCGGGCATGATGGCCAGGCCGCGCACGAAGATGCGCGCGGCCACGAAGGAGCGCGACAGCTGGAGGCGCAGCTTGCGCGGCACGTCGCCGAACGGCTGCAGCTGCTCCGTGTGCCGGCTCACGCACTCCATGTAGGCGTCGCTGAACTCGTACTGCACGTTGACCAGGCGGAACATGCGCTCCAGCAGGTCGGCCCAGAAGTCTGACAGCATGGACTCCAGGTTGACGGCGGCGCTGCCCGACATGTAGTACTGGGTGAGGGACTCGAAGAAGCTCTTGAACAGCCCGGCGTTCTGCACGTACATCATGCCGTAGGTGCGCACAAACATGCTGTGCAGCGACGACTCAGCGTTCTTCAGCAGCTCCAGGAAGAACTCTGGAGCGGAGAGAGAGAAGGTTAACTGATGGTCTTTAATTGATTTTTAGCTTTAATGCAGTTAAAGAAAGAACAATCGGCCAACGGAAAGTTTTTGTCTGCACGAGGCTGAATTATTTTCCAAGATTTGACAAACTAAATGGGTCTGATGGGCTCCAACTACTGAGAACTCAACTCCCTGGCTTGACTTCAAGAGAATTCATCCATGCATTGTTTCACAACATGATGTTTTTTCAGACTTCCTGAAAGTCTGAAAGTCTTTTTTCTGTAGAACTGAAAAAATGAAAAACGCTGAAGCAGATAGGACAGAGGATAATTTCATTTCAATGGAAATGTATTCTTTCTTTTGGGACTTTTCCATCAGATTTTTTTTGCTGAATTGGTCCTGACATTAAGGGACATCAGAAAAAAAGAAGTCAAATAAGAAAGTTTGAGCATTAAATCTTGGACAAAAAGGCAGTGGAATGTGCTGAGACGGTTGGAGAAGAGAAGATGGGGGGGGGGGGGGGAGTGAAAGGTGGAACTGGAGCATCTCCTCGCTCTCTGCAGACGTGCCATTCAGCCGGGACGTCTCTCCACATCAGGCCGCTTCAAACTGACCATCATCAATGGACATTTTTCTCTTGTCACATTCCATCGGCTCTCTTTTCTCCCGCCTCCTCCCGGACTGTCCTTCATTTTCAATAGGATTACTGAATAATGTGAACCAGGCCCCTCCTCCTCCTCCTCCGCTGCTGCCGCCTCCCCCTTCCCCATACGGACCTGTACCCCCCTTATCCAGACCCTGCAACAACCCCCCCACACTCCTCCGCTTTCACTTCATCAGTTCCTTCAGAAGGTTCTCTTCACTAGAGACGGGGAACAATGACCTACTTCATCCTGTGGAATGTCCATCACCCCCCCCCCCCTCCCACCCCCAATAATCCAAGCACCCCCCTTCCCTTCTCCCAGGGTCACCCCCCCCCCTTCTCCTCCCCAACTTTCTTAATCTGGACAAAATGAGAATTCCTCGGACTCTCTCTGATAAATGCTTCACCTTCAGTCTTGCATGTATACAAGAACACATTCAAAGCTTTTTTTTTTGTAACCCACTCCAATGTGCCCCCCCCCCACTACCCCCACCGCCCCACCCCCACCTCCCTCCCTCCCTCCCTCCCGGACAAAAATCCTGCCCCGCTGCAGTTTCTCGGGGTGCCCTCTGTCTGTCTTTGAAATGTAAAGTTCCCATGCTCTCACAGAGGGAGTCACTACACACTCCCTGCGCGCACACACACACACACACACACACACACACACACACAGGCCGCAAATAGCGCTGTCACTTCCACTTCAGACTGACACAGTGAAAAGAAAAAAAAATGAGGCAGGGGGAGGGGCTTGAGGTGGGGTGGGGCAGGGCGGGTTCAGTTTAGGGATTTTTTTTTTTTAAAACTCCAAATCCCTACTGTGTCGCCAAGGATACCGGAAACATTGCAGCCCCTCCATTTACCCCCCCACCGTCCCACACTCACACACACACACACACACACAACCAGGGGAGAGGGCACCAAGTTCCACGCTCCATTGACAGAGATTAAAACAAAAGGTCTCCCCCATCCTCACTGCCCCCCCACCCCTGGAATGTCATAGCAGCCACAAGTTTAAAGTCAGTGAAAGGAGACAGAGGAGGAGGTAGAAGAGGAGGACGAGGAACACGGGGGTGTGGGGGGGGAGGAAGGAGGAGGCGGAAGGGAGTCCACACAGCGCCCTAAACTTCTTTATTTCCTTTGCACAGTTTATTAGTGCGGTAATGCCTCCATGCTGAACAGATAAGCCCTGTAATGAGTTTAGACAAACCCACTGGTTAAAAAGAGAGGGAGGGGGGGGTCCGTGTAGGAGGAGGAGGCTCCAGCATGGGCAGTGCTACGCAGGCATCTTGCATTCTCATTAAAGAGAGTTTATTCCCGGCCGGCTGCAGGATGTTTCCATCAGAGAGCCGCTCAGGTCGGCCCCGGGACAATGGTCCCAGGGAATGCGGGTGAAAGGTTAGCGGGGGACCACACCGTCAGCCGAGGCTAAACGTTAAAAAGGAGCACCGGGCTCCCGCCCCCTTCCCCCCTGCAATGGCCCCCGTCATCATTTCCCCACGCCGCGGCCAAAGGCCCTAATTATCAGATGATCTTCGGCCCGAAATCCATCACGGGAACAGAGGAGATGACTGATCTCCTCCCACCACCTCTTCCTACTTCCACCTCCCGGGTGCATCCCCCCCCTCCTGCTCCTCCTCCTCCTCTTCCACCACCCCGCCCACCACCACCACCCCACAGCAGTGCCATAAACTCTCACTCGTCCCAGGCCGTAATTGCGACCCATTTGTAGCAATTAGTCCCAGCAGCACGTCTCCCTTTTCATTCTGCGACGGGATTCTGTCCCTCCTGCTGCTGGACCCTCAGCGTGTTCGTGCTACATCTGGAGTCAAGGGGGTCTTAATCCTGGTTCTTAACCCCCCCAGACAAGACGAGTCGGACGATGTCAATGCAGCTGGACACAGACAGACAGACGGAGGGACTGATGGAGGACAGGACAGAGGGGGGAGAGAGAGGAGAGGTATTTCTGGCGCTGCTGCTCTTAATTGGCCGTGACTCTTCGCTGCAGGGCCCATGATGACGTCTAATCGAACACACACACACACACACGCACACACGCACACACAAACACACACCACTTCCCGACTCTGTTGGCGTGCAAAGTGCATGTTGTTGTTGTCTGTTTTCCACCCACAGTTGTGCAGCTGTGTTTATGCGCATTAACCCTCCTGATGATGTCATTGCTTTAGTCGGCCTTGTAAGTGAGAGCAGAGAGACACGAGGTCCGCGAGTTCCTTCCTGCAGCACTTTCACTCAATGGTGGAGGGGGGGAGAGAGCTTCCTCCCCTCCTGGCTGACTCATCATGTGACAAGAGGAAATAATAGGGGAGCAACCTGAGCCAGAGAGAGAGAGAGTGAGAGGGAGAGAGAGAGAAAAAGAGAGAGAAAGAGAGAGAGGCGTTCTAATGGTCCAGGTGGTCGAGAGAGCACAGCGGGCCTTTGTAAAGGGATCTCACATCTAACAGCTCACACGCCACACACACATACAGGGACCATACTGGCCTAAAGTGATGAGGAGGGGCCGGGGGTCAGAGAGTGAAGGATGAGGATACTGTCAGGTGGAGGGCTGCCCCCTACTGGTCACACACACGCGATGAACTCTACGGGAGTTTGCCACCTTTTTCAATGGCAGCTGCAGCTCCAAAAGGTCAAACACATTTTTAGCCCTTTCAGTTTTACCAGGTCACAAAGTTGCTGTGAACCAACACAAACCACAACCATACTAAGAATGTCCATGTGTAGTTTCCAAATGTGGGAACAATGAAGTACATCTCTCTCTCTCTCTCACTCTCTCTATCTCTATCCATCTATGAGTAGGACCCTTAAATAGTCAGAAAGAAAAGAAAGAAACGTGGAAGCAGCACTGAACGTGAACTGAGAGAAGATCCCAATCAAAAGTGAAAATAATTCCAACCTCCTTTTAGGATTATTTGCATTCATTCATGTTGTCAATACTTGAAATACTTAATTTGATTCCTCCTTCTGCTTCTGATAAATAATTCTGGGTACATTTGGGCCATTGGGCTGATTTCTGAAAAGGAAGTCAAGATTTCTTTTTTTTTTTTAAATCTTTCTCGATCTTGGATCGTGTAACAATGAGAAAGAAAAAACATCTGGTGTAAACGCCAGACATTAAAGCATTTTTTTTTTACTTGAGAACAAATAAATGAATAAATATATAAATAAAGAACTGGACGCTGACTGATGCTTCCATGAAATTAAAGACGGCGCTGTCGTGAGAGGACGCAGCGGCTGAGCGCATGAAAGGAAGAAGAATATAAAATAGTAGCACGATGGTGTGTTTGATGGGCAGAGAGGAAGATGAAGGAGGAGAAGAAGATGAAGGAGGAGAAGAAGAAGAGAAAGAAGGTCTTCTGAGAGAAGGGGGGATGAGACGAAGGACAGAGGGGCAGCGGAGAGGAAAGACAAGAGACGGAGGGGTGGACACGTCACATTCCTGCTCACATCTGGCTGCAATACACACCATCCCGTGGCTGCACTACACTCCCTTTCACACACACACACACGTTGTGGCACACATCACAAACTCGCCCATCACGCTTTTATCAGCTGAAGTTGGACGACAGTCGGAGGCGTCTCCGCTCCAGACGAACTGCAGGGAGGGGTGAGGGGTAGTGGGGCAGCACGGGGGTGATGGTGGGGGGTCGGGGGTGTCACACTCTGGATGACTGGAGGTATGTGAAGCTGCCCCACTTCCTTGGTGACTCAGCAGCGTTTGTGCGTTCCCATGCGCTCCCAGGGAAACCTAATACCCACACACACACACACACACACACACACACACACACACACACACACACACACACACACACACACACACACACACACACACACACACACACACACACACACACACACACACAGCGGAAGAGGAAGTTGCAGAGGGAGACTAAATCTGAAGATGTGTGTGGTCCGTCTGTCTGCCTCTGCGGAGGGGAGAGAGAGGAGCGGAGGCCTGCTGCTGGGGGGTTGGGAGAGGGGGAAGGGGGTGGGGTGGGGCTGAGACGTCAGGGGACAGGTGGACGGGCCCAGTGGACACAGCAGACTGACTGTCTCTGCTCCAGCGGCAGTGGCAGGTGGGAGCGTCCGTCAAAAAAAAAAAAAAAAAGAGCGTGGAACAGATGAAGGAGTGAACGACCGAGCGGCTGCAGGACGGGGGATGAGGGGTTGGGGGGTAGTTGGGGCTGCAGCAGCAGCAGCGCTGGGTGACTTACTGTCAAAGTGGTCGTGTCTCTGCCTGAAGGTGGACTGCAGGCTGGTGCTCAGCCTGGAGACGGGGGCTTTGATCTCCGAGTGGCTCTGCTGGCTCAGCTTCTCCTCCATCTCCAGCGTGCAGCAGGAGAAGCCCTGCGGACACACCTTCAACGGAGCTCCTGCACCAGACACAGAGAGAGAGAGAGGGAGAGAGAGAGAGAGAGAGAGAGAGAGTTACATAGATGGTTAGGGAGACATGTGATTCAGAGAAACATCACGAGTCTCACACACCCACAAAAGAAAATAAAAGCAGTGGCAATAAAAAAAATAAAAGTGTCACACCTGCAGAACAGGCTCGACACTTTTACAAGCCACTTTCGCCGTGTCATCGTCTCAGCTTTCATTCGATTTTTACGAGAAGCTTCCCTGTGTTACCGAGTAACAAATGCAACGCGACACAACACGAGACGTCTTGTCTGCGAAAGCAAGTGGATTCAACTTCAGCCACTTTACGGAGCTTCGCCCTCGTTGCTCCCTCGCATCCCACCGATCGCTCTGTGCTGAACTCTCTGACGCAAGTCCTGTACACAAGATGTTGCACACGCTGAAGGAGGAAGAAGAAGAAAAAAAAAACCCCCTCCCATACTCTTGACAACACGAGACAGAGGAAGACGGTGTCGGACGTCGGTGGCATGACGTTGTCGCCTTTCCAAAAATAAATGTGTATGATTTCCACGTGACCTCGCTCGGGCATCATCTGACTGTCACGTGAGCCAGTTTCATGCCCCCACCACCACCACCACCACCACCACCTTCCCAACCTCCTCCACAAACAGCTGTCTTGTGTTATACAGGAACCGAGACGTTTGTCGCTTCATGCAAATTTTCCAACCGATTTAAAACCTCGCGCCGCGTCTGAAAAGCCTCGATAATAATGACGCCTCCGTCGGTTAAAACTCACTGGTCTTAATTCAGAAAAGTAATTCGGCGCCTCGGCCACAGTCGGTCATAAAGAGCAACGGTCGACAGCGGGGGAAAAGTTGTAAAAGCGCGCTGAAAAGGAGTGGAAGGGCCAAACGAGCAGAAAAAGGTGCAGCTGCAATAATGTTTGGTTTTAAAAATGTAGCTGCTGGAATTTAAGGTGGCGAGGTGGTGGTGGTGGTGGTGGTGGTGGTGGGGTAACACAGAGACCCTTTCACTGGGTCCAGGTAACAAGGCCTGTTTAGTTTTCCCACCTGCTCACTGACTGCAGATCTGTGTGCACTGCACAAATGACTAATATTATGTGCAGGGCTTTCAGTTTTCAAGCCTTGAGTCTCGAAGTCGGTCTTTAATATTTTTCTCCTTTGCCTCAGTAGCAGTTTTACCTCTCGCCACGAGATCGCTGCTGACCTATTTTTCCAGGATTGCAAAGAGATGCCTGTATAGCCTTGATAAAGGTACAAAAGTTCAGTAAAAAAAAAAATTTTTTTTTAAATACAATGGGTAATATAAAATGAGGGCACAGGCAGGCTGACTTCCCAAAAGATTTTTTTTCCTTTTAATACTTTAAAGTCCAACTCACTTCATAATGTTGGACTTCCTGCTCCAATATCCAAACATGTTCTTTCTTGGTGTTATTGTTTATGATAGCAGGCCACTATAAATAGTACTTTGATTGATCACACACAGTATTTGTTTTGCAGCCTGGTCACCATGTGGATGTGGCTCTCTGTGACACACTGAGGTCGTTTTCATGTCTTTGCTGCGTGTAATACAGAAAACATTTACAGGGGGTGGTGGAAAAAAAAAAAAAAATCTGGACAACATACTGCTGACGTGTTTTAGCTTTCGCGCTTTTCCAAAAACAAGTGGGAGGAAGTAAATGGGCTCCTTCATTCGATTCTTTGAGTCGCAGCTTTGATTTACTGCGCCTATCTAGCGGCTGAAGGGCTGAAATGCGAGCCAGAAAAGCAAACAAGTAAATAAATAAATGAAGGACTGAAAGACTGAATGAGCAGCTAAGGTCAGGGAATACTCGCAGCAGCACAATCATCTGAAGGGGGCGCCGAGGGGAGCGATGCACCCTGGCGCCAAAAAACGGACCCCCGTGTCTGGGACCGAGTCCAAATAAGCCTCAAGTGACTCCTTCTCTCACAGCTCCGGGCCCAAACTCATCGCTCGGCCGCCAGCCCGCACTGCTCCTATACATGTGCGCACGCACGCACGCACGCACGCACACAGGCATAGCTGGCAGCCCCCGTACCCAAACATATTCACACATCACATCACTGCTCAACACATGGCTCTTTGTACCAGCATGATTGGAGGTACAGGGAACAACACACACACACACACACACACACACACACACACACACACACACACACACACACACACACACACACACACACACACACACACACACACACGGAACTTTTAGGAAAAACAGTGGTCCAGTCTCTCCTCTTGCAGGGCCCCCCGCCTGCCCGCAGCACAGGCCCACAGTCAAAGGGTCTATATCCACGTGGAAAATAGGCCCCTAGTTACCAAAGCGCGCACACACGCACACACAGAAACACACACACACAAAAAAAGTAACCTGGTCAATATTTCACAGGACCGTCTGGACAAAGGTCACGTTGTTCACTCAAGCGGATCGAGTCTCGGGCAAAACGTCCAAAATCTAAGCTGGTGGACCTTTTTTTTTGTGTGTGAGAATGTTTTTTTTTTTTTTGAAGCAGACGCTAGGAGGAGGAGGAGGAGGAGTGAGGCGTTTTACAACGCAGTGCGTGATGTTGGCTTCTCATCAGCCGCTCCACTCGGCCGACTGAAGAGCCGCCGTGTTCTGGATCAGACCGTGGAACACGGAGTGAGAGCCCGCGTTGTTCTGCCGCTCCGAGGCTGGCGGAGGAGAGCAGGTCCGGCTCCCAGGCGGAGTGCCGCGCTGTGCTGTGGTACCTGTCGTAGCTAAAGCGTCGCCGTGCTGTCAGTAGAGACATCACATGGCAACGGGGGCGGCGTCCTTAAGCGAGCGTCTAGTTTGCGTCGCTGTCGGCCAGCTGAGCTGATGTTTGCACAAGGGGCTGGCAAGTCTGGAATTCTCCGTGCGCTACGCTAACCAGGGATGGGCGATATAGACTAAAAATTTGATCACGATAATTTCTGGCATTTATTGCGATAACGATATGAAGGACAATAAAAAATAAAAAAACAATTCAACTCCATCTTTTGGGATTTTTTTTGAAACCGCACATTTTTGAAACCGCACTCGTGGCGTTTATTTTCACTTTGCACACGATCCACGGTGGATTCTCGAGCACGGTGGGTCCGCTGTCAGCCCCGTGCTTGTTACTGTGCTATACATGAGCTACCGGCCGCCAGCCATGATGATCATGAACAGAGTTTATCGTTATTGCCGCGGTGAATTTGTTTGGGTCGATATAGCGCAAACGCCGATATGTCGTGCAACTCTCCTCCGCCGCTGATTTAAAAAAATTAGTGCACAAAGAAGTGACCAGAGTCAAAGTGCGGCTCAAAAAAAGAGAGAAAACTTCTCTCCCAGGCGGTCAAAAAAAAGACAAGACAACGATGAAACAAAGGTGTGACTCCATGCGGCTGGTGGGATTCCGCTCGGCCTTCCTCATTGTGGTGGGAGTCCCCCCTCCCCCTTTTAAAACGCCTCATAAAATAAGTCACTTCCCTTTGACATTGTCCTGCCTCTCAAAACTCTTTTTCTCAGAGGAAGGACGACGGCGGTGGCGGCGGTGGTGGTGGTTGTTGGGTGGTGGGAGGTGGAAACGCCTCATAGACAAAAACCAGATTAGACACCTCACCCCCCGACCACCACCCCCTCTGCCCACCATCATGTGCCCCTGAACCTCCCAGACGCCCCCCTCCCCCACCACCTTAGCCACCCTGCAGGCTTAACCAACGAGGTCAAAGGTTAACAGCCACTTCTCTGAGAGAGGTCCTGTCCTCTGACCCCACCCCCCAAAACCTCCCCGGCCTCCCGCCCTCCTCCACCAACTGGCACATCCACCACACACAGCACCGCCGCCAGCACCCCCGCCGCCGCCTCCTCCTCCTCCTCCGAAAAACCCCAATCACACCAGTAATAACAGCGCCAGTTCACATTGGGAAACACCTCCCGCTGTCGCAGGCAATTAGAGGAGGGGCGGGGGGGTTGAGGGTCGGCTGTAAAGTCGCAGACACATGCGTAAAAGCAAAAATAGAAGAAAGCTGCGCTTCTAAATCCAATCCCAAGACATCAAAGCCCGTCTTCTTCTTCTTCTTCTTCTTCTTCTTCTTTTCCTCCTCCTCCTTCTTCTGGCTGAAACATGCAGCGGCAGATTCTCCCGCGTGTCACAAGTCGTCGGCCAAAGTCTGTCGCTAATTGGAGTCTGGTGGTCTGGCGAGTGAACCGAGCCGCCGCCAACGCCACGTCACACACGCAGGCATCGGCGCTTTTAAACACTTAAATGATAAACGGCGTGCAGCTCATGGTCTCCACCCACCCCACCCACCCCCCACCGCGTGGTCCTAATCCAATCCCCGGCGGAATGCAGGTGATTGGAAGATGTGACTGGTAGGAGCAATTCAATTACAAAGGAAAGGAAAACACACACACACATCATCATCATCAAATATGTGTGAGTGCATTGAGGCTGACAGAGGAAAGTGGTGTGAAGTAGACTGAACAACACAAGGACGGACAATGACTGGACGTGAATGAGCTCGGAGCAGCAACACACGGAGGAGAAGGAGGAAGATGAAGAATGAGGAAGAGAGGAAAGAGGAGAGGAAGGATGAACATTATTGATTTTTTACAATCACACTACTTAGAAAACTAATTGGAAATGATGCACATTTTCACAAAGACATATATTTATATAAGAATAAATAAGTAAATCATAAATAGGTAAATAATAAACAAAAGTAATCAAACAAAAGCCCCAAAGAAACATTCAATCCTTCAGTGTTTCAGAAAAAATAACTCAAAATCTAAATGTTTTTGTGGCACCAGATTTCTGAGATGCTCTCGAGGTCTTTCATCAAAAAATAAATAAAATAACTTAACTGGATTCTGCAACGAAGGTTGCGGCAGTGATTAAAACCCACCTCTATTCTATTTTGTCTGTGAATTTACAATAGCCATTTTCGCTTCTCCAAATAACAATAACATTTAAAAGCTGCACAGTCTCCCATTAGCTTTTTGTTGTAACCCGGACCAGGAATAAGGCCCTGTCCACACGGGAACGTTGCCGTTTTTTTTCTTTCCCGGGGTCGAAAAAAGTTGCGTCCACACGCTGACAGATGGAAACGGAACGGTGGGTGAGAACGATGTAATGCGTATGCCACACTGAAAGGTGGCGCTGTTCACAGACGCTGACACAGCCACCGGACCCACGATTTAGAAAGAGGGCATTTCCGCTACACACTAAACACAGCGAAAACAAAAACGGCGAGTAGCGGAAAAAAGGTGAGTCTGAGGTTTTGTGAGGTTTTGTAGTAATATTGCCAACAAATCTTGAAGTGCATGCGATACAAAGACAACTCCGCTCGCCGCTATCGTTGTTGTTTGTGCCGCTGCATGCCGTGTTTTTTCCGGTCACGACAGTGACGGTGCGATGACGTCATCGTTTTACAAGGAAAAGCCGTTTTCACCGTCCACACGGCAACGATGTGACAACGGCGAAACGGCGTTGCCAGATTTTCCCACTCTGGGACACGTTTTCAAAAAATACCGTTTCGCGGACCCAAAACGCCGTTGCCGTGTGGACAAAACGTTGTAACGGTTAAATACTTTACTGTTTCCACCAAAAAACCTTCCCGTGTGGACGGGACCTAAGTTTAGTGGCTGTAAAACTTTGATTAAAATGACTAAAAAGATTAATTCAAAGAATAAAAAAACGCAGCGAGTCTGTCAGAAGCAGAAGAAGGAGGAGAAGTAGAAGAAGGAGAAGGAGAGCAAAGAGAGGGAGAAGGAGAAGAGGAAGAAGTTAGAAGAAGGGTGCTTGATTCATTGAGCAGGAGTCGCAGACTGCTGCGGCCCTGCAGCCAAAACACATTCTCCTCTTACTTCTCATCTCTGTCTCGGATGTAATTGTCCTCAAGGGGGGGGGGGGGGGGGGGGTGAGAGCGAGTCACTTTCTGTTCACCCCAGCGCTGGACGTGCAGTCTGTTGATTTAGAGGTGAGACGCTGTGTAATAATTTGTCGATGGTTTCGGAGGATTCAAAAGAACCACAAGTGAAGGTTCGGATTAAAACGCAGAGGAAACGGCGGCGCCGTTCCATTTTCAAAATGATAGCGTTTTCTTTTAATCCCACCCACCACCACCCCCACCCCCACCACCACCACGGCTGAAAACTGGTTCCTGTTGCAGCACGCCATCAAGCCCGTGCTTTAGTTCAGCTGGGCTCCTTTCATCTGCAGGCCCGGCTAAATATCTGCCCATTGAAAATGAACTCCATCCACTCCCTGAAAACTTCCATTTACCCATTTTGTAAAAAGTTATTCCAAAATGTTTTTTTCTTTCTGTAGGCCAGCATTTGTTTTTTTTATCCTCAAATAAATGAAAAAAAAATGTTAGCGTGTCGTGAAAGGCATGCGTCTGCTGCTGTTATCAGCCTTCTATAATGGCTTTCTGGAGGAAGTCCTTTGTTGAGAAGTTGTGCCCTGTAGAAATACACATCTATTCAAAGCGGGCTGGAAAGTTTTGAAAACTCGACGACTGTGTGTGTGTGTGTGTGTGTGTGTTTTGGGGGGAGCGGGGGGGTTAGCAGGCAAATCCTCAGCAGCAAGTGAGGCCGATGAAATATAAAAAAAAACTCAATTCAAACTTTTAACTCCGACTGATGCCGCTAACTTTCAACAGTGCAGCGACATAAAACCAACGGTACAGGAAAAATCCTTGAACAGGGCGAGTCCCAGTTTTTACACACAGCCAAGAGGAGGAGGAGGAGGAGGAGGAGGAAGGGGGGGAAGTAGCTGCAGTCAGTCAGAGGGAATGCTACAAACATTCATCCACTCAGATCTGGCAGCTGTTCAGGGAACCGCAGACTGTTCCCTCAGGCCGCCGGGCCGCACATCATCCCGACAAACAAAACTCTGTCTTGTTCTTCACCTTCCCGATTCTAATTATCCACCTACTTCTTTTTTTTCCCCTCCAAAAATCAGGATATCAAAGCTTTCCAAGACAAGTTTGACCACGAATGAACTACCAACCCGGCAAGAAACGTCCTGACAACAAGAGTCGACTTTTCTCTGTCTTGCTGTTGATTTCTTAAGACAGAAGTTCCCCCGTTAAAACGCTGCCGCTCTTCGGCGGGTCATTAAGTCGTACAACCTGCTCTGGAATGCGAGAGGGTCAGCTTAAGATGTGTCCCGCCCTATTTAAGGTAAACTATGTGACGGCGGTGGTGGGCGGGTGACAGGGGGGAGCCGACAGAGGACGGAAACGAGTTAAACATTGGGAGAGCTGAACAACTTGAGTTGAGTTTGTGAGACTCGAATAACGTCTCCTGCCTTTTCCCGCACGGCTCCGCATTCTTTCAGTCGCTAATGACCTGAACACAAGGCTGGAGCCTGAACTGGTGCGAAGTCACATCCAGCAGGGGGAGGGAAAAAAAAAAAAAAGCAACTTTCAGCTCTAAGTGGAGGCCACTTATGAGAGTCACGCCTGTTCGTACTGAGCCGACGGAGGTTCGGCCCAACTCCCAAACCAACGCTAGGACAAGTTAAATGTGGTTTTTGGCCAAAGCAATAAATGCTTTTTCAGTTCTCCATCGTGTCGGGTGGGGGGTGGGGGGGCCTGAAATGTGTTGGCACGGGCTTCTAAATCCTGCCCAAGTGTTTTGACAACACGGCAGGCAGCGATGCCAGACGTGGTCTGAGAGTTTCACTGGGCCGAGGCTCGGCGTCTGCGCACACACACGCCAGAGAAATTCACTGAAAGACGGCACAGATGTCGTTATAATGGATGTTTTCGACAGAGCTTTTCAAAGGATGAAGATCTCTTTTTTGGGGGGAGAGGGCTGTAAATAAAATTAAAAAAAGAGGATGTCTCAGATATTAATGTTGACTGTCAACTGAAGGAAATCCCAGTGTTGGGACAGACACCTCCGTCTTTCCGTCAGCTAGCTGGAACACGACGCCCGCAGTGCCTTTCTCGACATGAAGCGAAGCCTTTCAAAGAGGCCGGGAGCAGTTTCAGTTTGGCTTGGCGCGATGGAGCCGAACCCCTCGAGACTCAGGTATCACACCGGTCGTCTGTCAAGCAGCGAACCAGAGCGTGAGGCTCTCGGCTCGGCGGTGAGGAAAAACTTTTCGCGGGGGTTGTTTGAAAGCGCGCCTCCGCCATTTGCAATGAAGCTGACTGCTTGGGTTTGTCTCCCAACGTGTTTTCTTTTTTTTTTTCCCCACATGAGCTCCGTCTGCAGATTCTTTCAGGGTCAGCAAATGATTTAGTTTCTCAAGAATGATCACAGTGGTGTTGAGCAGACGGACAAATAAACCAAAAGTAAAAAAAAAAAAAAAAAGGGGGGGGGGGATTGAGGTCACTGCGATCACACTTGATGATGACATAACAAAATCCACAGTTGCGCAATAAGTTCTCATTCCTGTAATCAGCAATGTTATTTACAATAGCGAGAAAACCATGTTAACCTTGACGATCTCTCTTTCCTTTTTTTTTAAACTTCTTTTCATAGCCAAAAAAAAAAAAAAAAAGGAATTTCCCCCCCCCCCCCCCCCAGATTGTGTCACATGGAGTTCAAATTCTAGTTTTGCATCGTTATGTCACACAGCAGGCAGCCAGCGGCGCGAGAAAGTCATACCCCCACCCCTGGCATTAATTCATAAAACTTATGATAATTTGGACCGCGATTCAGCCCCCCCCCCCCCCTGTTTTGGGGGAGTTTCATGTGAATGAACAATCAAAGGGAGCAAAAGTAACATCCATAAATAATAGGATTTAGCACCAGGAGGAAGCTGCTTAGCGGTGGCGAGCTCAGAGGAAACACTTGCCGTCGCTTCTGACACAGGAGATTTACTTCTACTCAGAAACAATACAATACTCACCATCCGTTTATGAGGCAGGAAGTTTTGGTTTAGCGGAAAGATAAAAAAAAAAAAAGAAAAAAGGAGAGAGAAAAAAAACTCTCTGGAGGGAGCAGTTTCAGCTCGGCGGCCAGCCACAGGGCTTTGGATAATGTCAGTGTAAAATAATGTTTCTTTAAATAAATCTGGAATTAGAATCTTCCTATGGCAGCTGTCAAAACAGCCCAAAGGCCAAAATTTGCTTGTCACATGGTACGAGTGCGGCGGGAGCGAGAGACGACGTCTGCTGCCGCAAGTCCACAAATCATCCGCTGCTTTTTCAACTGCACAAAAAAACAAAACAAAAACCACAGCGGGAACTCACTTGATCGTTTGGTTTCTGAACTTTCACGCTCAACGACCGCTTGTGTTTTTGTCTGATTTGTTAACCAGGTCCCACACGGCCGTCCCAGCACATAAAACACACGGGGGGGTGGGATCCATAAATCTGCGTCCACCTTTTGATGACCAAACCAGCCGGAGCCTCCGGCCAATTAAAACTCTCTCTCATTTGTGAGCATTCCAAAATGCTGTCATCCATGAACATTTTACCCAGAAGCCCCCGGGTGGGTGGGGGTGTGTGAGGGGATACCACTACACTGGGCCCCGGCCTCTTGCTCAGTCTGCTTCCCCTCTCTTCCCCTCTCCTCTCCGGCTTTGTCTGGCCACACAAAAGCTCCCTGCCTGCACCACTTCCCAGGTCAATGCTCCGTCAGGCCTCCGACTCGCTGCGGGCCGGCCGGCCGGCCCACGGGCCCGTCCAACAAAGTCACACAGTGCAAATTCCATCCGCCGAGGCTTCTCTCTGAAGTCTCACCTGGGGCACAATTTCATGAAATCGTTGGTGGGCGAAACATATCGAACAAAAAAGATTTTTTTAAAATCTGATTGGCTTGTTTGACTCCTTAACCTTTTCCTTTTCCTACAGCGCACGGTAGGTGCGACTCCCGTGGCTCACAGTCATAGTGAAATTTAGGAAGGAAGTCACTTTATTTATCAGCTAAAAAAAAAGAAAAGGAAATGACTATTCTGTGTAATGTGTAATGAGATTATGTGGATCAGTGGTTCCCAAGTGGTGGAGTCTCAGGATCCGCATTTTTTTTTCCACATCATGAAGTCACAACGCAAATTTATTCCACTAAAAAAAAACAAAAAAAACGCTAGCCCACTTTCTATCATGTCGAGTCAATTAATGATTAAAAATCAGTGAATTGAATTGTGTGTCCTGCAAAATAAATGGCCAACATTTTCTCTGTAAATACATATATTTTAAAATCCTGCCCACAAAGCCACGACCCACTTTTGTGTCCCGACCCACCAGTTGACAAACACTGATATAGAGAATTTTAAATCCAAAAACTTTAATGGTGTGCAAAGGACAATGAGGGAGGGAGGAAGAAATAAAGAAGAAACAAAAGTGGGATGAACGAGTAAGCTTAGAAGGCCTCTGAGGTCATTCATCTAAACAAGCTGATGTGCTTTCTGTTGTAATTAGTCAAGACGCAACAACACACAACAAAGGGCGGGATTAGAGTTATTTCACCACAGCACCGGGAGACATTTTTCCTTGCACGGTAAATGTTTGCTCCGCGGACAAGCAATGAGGTCAGGAAATATACAAACAGAGTGGCGAGCAATTAAGCTCGTAAAAAAACGAAAAGGTCAAAAGCGACACTTGAGTAAATCCTCCCAGTCTGACACGGAGAAAGAGCCGCGGGCCAAAATCTGTCTGAATGCACTTACGGGGAGCTCACGCTTCTCGACGGCAACAACAAAAAGAAAACCATTTGTTTTTAGAGCAGACATGAGTCATTTTCATAGTTTATACTTTCTGCGGGCAAACACAGCGGCCACTAGTGGCGGCTGACTGGCTGTGCGGCTGAATGTGTAATAGAAGCGCCAGGACGTTAAAGAGTGGTGGAAAAACGTGCGACAGCGACTTCAGAGGAATTCCTTCCCGCCGTCAGCGACAGGGCGAGCGACAGGACGGCCAATGATTCACCCGAATGACGGCACTAATCTCTCACCCTGCCCTCGTCTCTCTCTCTCCTTCTCCTACTCCCTCTCTCTCTCTCTCTCTCTCTCACATTATGAGCCCGTTGATGAGTTGCAGGGCTCCAGCGTTTGATCAAATGCTCTGACTGCAAATTCCACCTGGGCAGACACTCTTTTTTTCCTCTGTGCGTGTGTGTGTGTGTGTGTGTGCGTGTGTGCGTGTGTGTGTGTGTGTGTGTTTCCATCGAGTAAAGTAGCTAGCGAGAAGTTTCATATGATATATAGGATTTTTCTAGGACCGATGAAAACAGTAGGACAAGTCACAGCAAAGCAGAATTCTCTAAAAGAGAGACGAGATGATGACGACGACGACGGCGACGAAGGGGAGGAGGAAGAAAGAAAAAAAAAAAGACAAGTGAGGCACAAAAGGCCTTCCTGGCTCGTCCCTCTGCACCGGGCCTCAGTCGTTTTCAGTGACTCACGGCGCGCAAATGAAAACAGCCTTTTAAAAGGAGGAGATGAAAACCAGCTATCTCGCCCCTTCCACTCCTCTACTTGAGGCCAAGTGCTGTCAGTGCAATGCCATGCTGTCCAAACTACCGAGGAACCGGCAAGTAGGTCATCCTGATGGAGGGAACCGCCCACTGACAAAGGCTGGTCTTATCAATAATCAGCAGAGGTCACGTGTATGATTATTACTAGTGTTAGTGTTAAATCATCCTTCACGCAAAGATACACCCATACGGTGACGATAGAGCGATACAGCAGTTTGAATTATACATTATTACACATCCCAAAAACTTCTTCTGCTTTGGATTCAAGGTGGAGAATTTAAAACAAAACATTCCTTCGGGCCTCTCTGGAGCTCTGAAACGGCTCGACGCGTATAAAACAGTACGTGTGGTTGCTGCCAGTAAACGGAGACGATCCCCTCCAGAGGACAGCCAGCGCTCCGTCCCACAATGTTTACAACAGACAGCCAACCAACAGCTGAAGTCCAGCAGATGTTGAGGCAGGATAGGGGGCCTGGCAGAGTAGCACCTCTTCCCCTCCTCCTCCTCCTCCTCTTCCTCCTCCTCCTCCTCCTCCTCCTCCACCAACTCCTAGCCCCAACACCAGCGGCAGGACCCCAGGAAGAATTAGGTCAGGTATAAGATCAGGTTCCTGGGCGCTCCAAAGCCGCAGCGAGGCAACAAAGATTCTGATGTACCTGTCGGGACCTTAAGAAACTGGACACCAGCGGAGGCGGTGGGAAGAGGAGCAGAGTCACAGGGGGCGAGGAAGGATGAAAATCAAGAGCAAAGTGTCCTGAACAGCAGCGAGCGGTGGCAGCAGCAGTCCACCTCCTGATGTCATGCAGAACAGGGTCACACCCACTTTCAAGGTGTTGAATATCACTTCTTCATAAAACCAGATTCGATAATAAGAAAAAGAAATAAAAGTGACCAAATCATTTGCAGCTTTTCAGCACTGGAGCCATTTTTCTCACTCCATCTATCCATCCATCCATCACTTCACTTCACAGCCCCCAAAAGGCAGCAGGAACTCTTGCCATGGTTACGCTACTTATAAATATATTGAGTTTGGACCACCAGCCTTTTACCACGTCCACTCGTCAGCAGCATGAAGCAGCCAAACCCCAAGACAGATTTCTAGGTTTTTTTTTCCTTTCGATGGACTTTTGAAAACCAAAGAATAAAAATAACAGCAATTAAATTTGATACATAAAAAAGCTAAATCCAGGCTGGAGCAGCACACTGAGGGAAGGAGGGTGGAGGGAGGGGAAGGTAAATATTAAGAAGACCCCTTAAAGCCGAGTGCAGCGCGCAGAAGTGGAGCTGAGTGAGTGTTGGGCCTCGTTGGAGGCCTTGGGAGTAATTAGCAGGGATTACAACTCCGCTGGCCTGCGCCCAGCAGTGGGCTTTCAGCCCCGACGCCAAGGCTTTGCTCAGTGTTGCACCACGTCACCACCACGGGGGCCTCCAACAACGTCACGCAAATCAAAAAAATAAATAAAAAATAAAAAAAAATATATACATATATATATATGTATATATATATATATATATATATATATATATATATATATATATATATATATATATATATATGTATATAAAAAAACACTGAGCAGGCCACAGTCTTGCTGAGGCTTCACAGGGACTCAAATAACCTTTGATTTACACCTCACATCATAACTGTGCCCAGATGAGTTGCAGTAGTGAATGAAGTGATGGAGGAAGTGGGGGGTTGGCTGGGAGGGTGGGGTGGAGGGGTTGCAGCGTCACACACTCACACACTCCTCCACCCTGCAGTTCTGGGATCACAGCCTGCAGACCTCAGCCACGCTCCTCACAGCTGTCTGAGCGACACCAGCAGCGAGGTGACCAACACAAAGGAGACGCAGCGAGTCTCACATATCAGAGGGACGAGTCAGGGGAGAGAAATACACCACTAAGCAGCAACTGCACAAAACTGGTTGTGCGTGTGGGGGTGCACTGGGAGGGTAAAGCAGAGTGGTGCTGGTAGTGGGAATTCCGGGAGTAGGCGTTATATAACACAACACAAGCGTCGGAACTTTGGTAACCAAAAAAAGGGGGGTGGGTGAAAAAACAACAACAACAAATTGCAGCGAAGTGTGAGATAGAAAAGAGGGTGGATGGGGAAATAAAAACAGGGGGAAAATGTGAGTTGACACCTTCTGAGGCTCAAAGACTGAATAAATGCTGGTGAGCAGCAAAGGAAAGAAGGAAATGGACCAGTGTGTCAACTGATCGATGGGAAGAAAAACAGAGTGTTACAACTGGAAATGAAGATGTTTGACTTGGAGGTGGTGGTGGTGGGGTTCCCAAAATATGAGATCAACATAACAATAAATAATAATAATTATGGCAAGTATAACGTGTTCTCCGTGCCATATTCCAGTCAGAGTCCAGAGGGGGTATTCATAAGCAATAATGTTGCAAGCTGCTTTAAACAGCTGCCACAGAAGAATTACAGAAAGAAAACTAGCAAACTGAAGACCAGGCGACTGCTAAAGAGATCAGCGAGTCTGGAACTGGTCGACATTTTCACAATTAACAGAAGGGCAGCAAGGAGCTGAGGCTTCTCACTGGCAAAGAAGATGTCACATTGCTCCTGACCGGCTTCGAGGCAGAACTTAGTTAAACATTGTGAACATTAGGGAGAGCTTTAGGAGCTTGTTCTTGTTCTTCTTCTTCTTCTTCTCAAAGCCTGCGCTAACAGCTAGCTTGTATTCTGTCAGGACACATCCGCGCGCCCACACAGATTACTAAGAGCAGCGTGCTGTGCGCACATGCCTGCACGGCTGAACATCGATGAGTCACAGTGTTGCTCTCTCTGGCTCCCAGTTACCTTCCCAGATTCCCCGCCGGGCGTGAGTCTGACACATTATCAGTGTTACTCTGCGGGCCGCCGCTCCTCCGGGACGCTCACTCTCTCACTCACTTCAACTCAACTCGTCCTCAGTGTATATATATAAAACTCTTTCTATTCGCTCAAATCCCACCATCACACTCAACCCCTCCAGCTCTCCCTTTGTTGCCGTGTGTTCCCAGCTCCAGGGCTCCCTATATGCAGGTCTTGGTGGTCTGGTGAGGAATGTAGTGGGGGGGTGAAGAGGGGCATGGGGGGGTTGTTGCAAAGGCAGGCATGCAGGCCTAAAAAAAAAAAAGCTGGGGGGGTGGGAGAGCTCAATTGTTCCCACACACATCATCCACCCCCCACTGATCTGTCGCTCACTTGACCATTTGGGGGGCAGAGCAAAGGATGCAGAGGGGGAGAGGGAGAGGGAAGGAGAGAGAGAGAGAGAGAGAGAGAGCGAGAGAGAGATGGAATTAGAGACACTCAGAGTCGACACACTATTGCTATTGAAGCGATGCAACAGTCGCAGCATACTAAGCGAGTGGAGTTGGGAAACTTCACATTCCACAGAGCTCTGGGTTTGAGAAAAGCAAAAAGCAAAAGGAATGGTAACCAACTACTCTTTCAATTCATGAGCCCAGACTGGATCAGGCTAGACTGGAGTAACAGAGAGCCAGTTCTAACCCTGGTCTGGGACTCCTGTTGTGCAAGGTAGGCACCTGCTTTTGGAAGGCGCTGCTGTGAGGAACTGCATCGTTTACAGGAGAACGGAGAGAGATAGAGAGAGATGGAGGAATAGAAAGAGAGATGCGAGTGATGAGTGGCTGCATGGGCACGTGCTGCTGTCACCCTCTTCCACTTCCTCCCCGAGACAAATCTACGCCGAGCACTTCCTTGAGGGCAGACGTTTCACTGTTCACCACTTCCTGCCAGTTCATTCACTTTGTTCTCAAAAGACTCCTGAAGACTTGTGAAGTCACACCACACTGATATATACCATATAAAAACACACTTGTCTTGTAAATAAGTACAAACTGATAGATTTCAACTTTTTTAAAAGAGACCTCATGGCTGTTTTAAAATAAGGAAGCTTGGAACTAAAGCTTAGAGGTTTAATGACCCTTCTATGTGTGTGTAATATAAGCTAACCCGCAAGAAAGTGGAGGTAGGTGATGATGAAAGGAAGGCTGACCTTTCCTTTTTTGGATTCAACTAATAAGACTGGTATGTCCAAACAGAAAGAAAGAAGGAAAGAAGGGGGGAAAAAAAACTTTTCATTTTTGATTTTCACACAAAGGCATTTAAGGCGAGGGGGGAAAAATATGCGCTTGGCTGTTTTTAAAGCAAGCAGCTTTGAAGCTCCATCCCTAAGTACAGAAATGTTATCAGAGATTAGGAGTTCACGCTCGGCCTTTAACACAGGACGTTTACTTTAACTTAACGCACACATTTCCCTCATTTTCCCTCCAAATCCGTCTTTGATATTAATGTTTGTGCAAGTTGTTTCATTTGGGACGGAGTGAAACAACTCGCAGCAACCACACAGCAGCCCTTAAACCTCGGCTCGGATCGGTCTTAGCTGCGACTGATTTTCAACATTTCTTAGATCCATATCTGCAGTTTTCAGTGGAAACTTGCCATCTTGTTCTTTTACACTGATGCAAAACGGTGACTTAGTGTTTAATCATAAGCTATATCTCACTGTTCCAATAGTGACAGCTTATCATGCATTAGTGCTGCAGTTGGCTGTGATCACACCTGTGGACTTTCAAAATACTGCATGTTGACATCTGAACTTGAAAATAGTAACAAGTAATTACCAGGAGAAATATATTAAAATTCACCAGGTCTTATGATATTGAAAATACTATGTATAACAAATGACATAAATGTTGCACTAATTGTTCTTTTCTCTTTCGACTTACATTTTTCCACTTTCATACTCAATGTTTGCTGTATCACTGCGGACCCTTGAACACAATTTCAAGTCTGTGTGTGTGTGTGTGTGTGCGTGTGTGTTACACATATTGCAGATTGACACTCAAGCTACCTTGACCCTTGAAAACTTCATTCATAGTCATCATTGCCTTTCGACTCTGGACCTTTGAAAGGAAGCAAGGTTCAATACAAAAATATAGAGCAAATCATCTAAAGTTAATGCACCAATTACAATACGTAAGAGCTCATTTATATTTGGCATTGCACTTGCTTTTGCACAAACAGGTGTCCAAAGATTCAGAACCAGTCACTTCTAACTGGAAACTAACCTACACCACAGAGCACCGTATCATAGCATTTGCCAGTGACAGGAGAAACAGCAAGCCGTTTGAGTTTCAAGGGGTTGACTTTGAAACCGAAGAGCGAGTCTTGGCTGACCGATTAATTTGTTAATTGTTAAAGGTTCATTTTAGATACCGTATCACAGTTAAGTGGAGCTGAATCACTGGCATACTGGCCTTTGAGCTATGAAAACCTTCCACACAAGCTCTGGTTCTCTACTCTTATCTTATCTGCTGAATGTTAAGGCAATAGCACAACCCGTTAGTTTGCAAACGGTGGGAACGCAGAGTTAGGAAGCCACCGGCTTTGTGGCAAAGAGACCCCACAATGCCGGCGTCTCGATCTTAAGAGACGCAGGCTGACATGCTGAGGTCATCACGCTTTGAGTTTCAGGCCGAGGTAAGCAAGGTACGCTCCTTGTTCTTCGGGGGAGGAAAAACGACCCCTCGGCCTCTTTGATCTCCTCCATTGTCCCATACCTGAAGCATGACATCAAGCCTGGCTGCTGGAATAAACCAAAACAGATTGTGCTTGAGGAGCTGTGAACAGGAGGAAGTGCAGCGCTCCAGCCCTGGTGACAAGTAGCCTTTGACATGGCAGATTCCGATCTGCTCAGTGTTGACTGCTGCGCTCTCCGGCCGAGCTCAAAGAGCCGCTCCGTGTTCCGAGCTGTGCAGCAGCACTTAGCAGACATCTCTCAACATTTGTCATGATGTCAAATATAGGTGTTCACAGAAAGAAAAACGACCTACTGGCTGCAGAGAAACAGTCCCAATAGTAGCGAATCCATCAGTTGCTGTCGGTGTGATTACTCTCGGCATTCATCTGACATCATTTATTTACTCATTTATCTTTGCTTATTTTTACATCTTAGTGATTTACTTTTGCACAGGAATTCCTATCCAGCCCAGAAGTGAGGTCATACGCCGCTTCCATGTGATAAATGAGCGCTATCAAGAAAGGGCTGACCAAATTTTTTTGGTTCTGTCACATTTGGAGCAATATTGGTTTGTATTTTTGGTCACATTTACTAACTTCCACTCCACCATACACACACATTGAGGAACTAAATCTTGCTCAGACTTTCAGATTTGGCTTCTACTCAAACCCGGGGAAGTTTTAAACGGTACCACACATTCTTATCTCTGTGCCACACAGTGTTTGCGGCTAAAAAAAGAAGATTTTAAATTTAAATTCTGCAGCCCTCAATAATGCTCATATTTCCCCAGTCTGACTCACGATGAATGCATCAAAGGAGGTAAACATGTCAAATCCTGCTTCAACTGGCACGGATACTGTATAATTTCCAAAGAATGCCTTCGACCCAACACAAGTCTGCATGGCTTTGGTTAAACTCAAAAGAGCTGAATATCTAAGCAAAAAAACACTAAGCTGCCAGACTCCCGGGGTGCAACAAAAATCTATTTCTCACTTCTGCAAACCCCAAAACATACTTTGACCTAAAAAATTTGAACCATTAATAGCACATTTGCAAACGATATGGTTGAAACCTTGTACCGAGCTGGCCTTGTACAGTCTGCATTACGAGAGACAATTAATGTTCAGAGTCTCAAGTGTCACATAAACTAACGAGACGGAGGCGCACAAGTGGAGCCATTTTCCCAGCAGCAACACGTAAGCCGGAAGATTGAGTCAGTGTTCTACCTTCAGCAGACCGCAAACTCTCCTGAATGACCATGGACCTTGTTTCTTTCTATGGATCAATTATCTCAGTTTCTTTCAATGACAAAGAACGGCTCGCTGAAGTTGCCTCTGTCTAAGGCCTCGACATACATCAGGAATCCATTGTAAAGGAAAAGGGGGCACGCGTGTGTATGGGACACAAACCTGCTCAATAAAAGTGCCTTCATTCAGAAGAATCCTGCCTTTAAAAAAAACCTAGAGAGATCCGAGACAATTCAGTCTGACCGCTGCAGACATGTTGGGCCACTCTCAATGACATTTAGCATCACAAAGGCATACAGGCAGAAAACAAAGGGGATGTATAGGATCGGGGGAAAGTTTCAGCTCTCTCTGACAGTCACACACAGCTTGTAGTGAAAAGAGAGATCGGCCCTCTAAGATAAAGCAACAGTCTAAACCTTCCATTGGCACCAAGAGCCGGTTAAATAAACACATAAAACACAGATTCCACTACTTTAAAGAGAACAAGGTCCTGAAAACAGCAGTTACAATTACCTACTTCTATAATTAAATGAGAAATTCAAGCTGAGGTCACTGCAAAGAACTGGCAGCCTTTGCAGAACAAAATTCTTGGGTCTGAATCAGTGTGTGTGTGTGTGTGTGTGTGTGTGTGTGTGTGTGTGTGTGTGTGTGTGTGTGTGTGTGTGTTCATTTAACTGCTCTTAAATGAAAAGGGAATGAGAGAAGGGAGGGATTTAAAGTATGCAGGGCACACTGGAATTTCAACCACCAACCCCCCTCCCCAGTTCCTCTGAAGACTTCACTGTAAAATCCCCCCACCCACTCAACCCCCGGTTTACCATCACTTGGACTTAACTGATGATTAGTTTAATTGATTTGACTTCTCACCTTTGTCTGATTATTACCTGACGCGAGCCATACACTGCCAAAGCAGTCATCGACGTGGACTGGACTGGACTGGACTAGACTAGACTAGATTGGGTTTGGGAAATCTGGGGAGGCGGGGGGTGGGGGTGGCGGTGGCTGATGTAGACATGCAACACGTGCCTACACACACAGCATGTTGAAAAACCACAAAAATCAGACTAAACCAGGGAGGAAAAACATCCGCAAGAACCTTGTCCACGGCTCACAGGACTGTTTACTAAACCAGCAGAGGCTGCCTGCGCTCCACAGTCAATGGAGCCTCCACTAAGGAAGCTTGGAAATAAACACAGGCCTGTTCCTCTTTCAGTGGGGAGCTGAGTTGGTGTGTTGATTATACCTCTTTATTGTTATGAATTACCTCCAAGTATTTCCTAAACGGGGACTATATTTATCCAGTGGTGCGGTGGAGGCTTTTTCCAGAGGGCCATTTCCAGCAAATATTTTACCCCCAAAACCGTAGGACTACAGTGAAACGTTTTAAAACAGGAATAAAGGTGTGTGCAGTGCTGTGTGCTTGAATGGGTTAGCACACTAGCCTTGACTGAGGGACAAATGTACATTTTAACCACAAAAAAACTGGCACATTTACAAGTTGTTTGCCATATGTATATTTCTTTAACTGTACTGGATTTGAGAAAATTGCCTCTACAAGAAAAACGCATCTGGACAGGCTCGTAAGAATCATATTTTCTATCAGGTTGTGTCTGTCTGTTATATAATTTCAGACAAACGAAGAAAAAACGCTTTAGGACACTTCTCCAATTATAGCTACACTGGCGGTGCTAGCTAAAAACTTCTCATTAGCTTCAGGACCACCAGGAAAGTTGTGTGTGTGTGTGTGTGTGTGTGTGGGGGGGGGGTCCCTTGTCCCCCACTTTAGTAACAACTGTGCTGAACATAGTCATGTAGACTGAAACAAGTCATAAATATTTCATTCAAAGTTGTTCTCGTTGTACTCACCGTTAACTCCTTTGTTGGGGACGTCGTTGATGTTGAAGCCCTTGGAGCTGTACGCTGCCCGAACTTCGTTGCAGTTTTTCAACTTTTGCTCCGCGGTCCCCGAAACAGCCAGCGCGACAACTACCAGCGGGCAAACTATACACAACACCAGCAGCGTCTTCATGTTGCGTCAGTCGACAAATACTAACAAATAAAATTTTAAAACTAAGGAAAAAAAACCGAGGGGGGGAAAAAGCTCAGGTTTGGCGTTAAGCTAGGATGAAGTTTGCTGCTCGTGTCCCTCGGCGAGTTTCCTCATGGAGACGCGCTGATTTGTTCAGCTCAACAGATACTTCATTCAAAGCTGCCCCGAAACTAATCTCAGGGAACTAAAACATGGAACAGACTTTGAAAAAAAGTAAGATTTAAAAATCGCCTCGACCACTAGTTTAAAACAAAACAAACAAAAAAAAAAAATCAGGTGCTTCTTGTGAGTGTCGAGTTCCAGACTCGGTTTGGGTAAAAATCAGCAAAGCGATTTAAGAAGGAAAAAAAACTGTCCGACGAACGGGGGGAAAAAAAACCAAACTTGTTTTTAAAACTAAACCTGTCGCTCCGCGGCTTCGACCAGAGGAATAAACCAACACGGGATATGAGAAACAGTCTTCAAAGCGCAATTCTTCTTCTTCTGCGTCTCCTTCTTCGTTTTTCCCGTTCTTTTCCAACTTGTGAAGGCCGTGATTTGTGTGCAGGAGAACTGGACGCTGCCGGGCTGACTGGCTGGCTGCTTGCGAGTCGAACTGGGATCCAGATGCGAAAAAAGGAAAAGGAAAAAAAAACAAAACCCTGGTGGACACTCGGCGAGAGAGCGCAAGTTCCGGGGGGCGGGCGAGGGAGGGGTTGGAGTGAAGGGGGGTGGGGGGGGGGGGGTGACAAAGACCTGGAAAACAAGAACACCAGGGGTGGAGCATGGAGCAGGGACTTTGAAAGGCCCGGGCAGGTCGGTGTCCTTCCCACAGCGTCTAGACGACGAGCCGGTAACCGAGCTGGAAAAATCAGGAGTGGGACTCTCAGGGTGGAGCTGCTGCTGCTGACACTGTTACTGGTTCTCAGGACTGGGACAGGAAACAGCAGATAACCGAGGGGGGGTTGAGCCTCTGACAATCACAAATCTCTGTAACGGCAGACCCTGGTTTGACCCAGGATGGAAAAAGCTTTGATTGTCTGTTTATACAGTTGGTGTGGAGAAGGTAACGGTTTTGTGCTACGATCCTTTTGACTTGATCGTACTTGCTGTTGGGTTTCTCCCAGCTTCCCAACTCTATTAAAAAAGATAAACTAATTAGTGGTAATTAAGATATTTCTTCCTCTTCTTGTTCTTCTGCGACTGCTGCAGGCTCTTTTGTGTAAACCTGCTGGATCCTTATAAGTCAGTATCCAGGCGAAACAAAAGGCTTGTTTATGATGAAAAATATAGCAACGGCATGTGACTCACCAGTCACGACTTTTGTTCAAAGTGTCTTTTATGAGAATGGTTCAAATGAGGAGCTGGCGTGTGCAGTATTGAAAACTGCTCTCTTAGAGAAACTTAACAGCCCCGCTGGTTCCAAAACTTTAGATGAAAGATCCTCTTTGGCTGATCTCACAATCAGTATGTATTCTAAATGACAAGTCTGTTTCTAACACAAACACAGGTCACCGGGCTGTGAGCCGTTAGGGACCAGCGGGCTCAGCTATGTTTCTAATATGCAGCTGCTAGTCATAAAGTACGGCCAGTGTTATAAACCTACAGTAAACAGTTTGCTGGAAGCGTGAGGCGGCGGTGCTTTTTTATTTTCAAGTGGACTGGGACGATATAAACTTGGAAAGTTTGAAAAACTGTCAAAAATAGCAGCATAGATTTCAAAACAAGCTTCCTAATCCCACAGTGCAAAATCATGGTAAGGACGTTTTGGTTTTTTGGCAAAAAAAAAGAAAACCGAAACAAAAAAAAAACATAAAACAAAGAACCATGAGGCCAACCCATTGTTGTGGTTCAGATTGCTCAGAGCTCTGGAGAACACATGAAAGATTGTGCCGAAAGATCCCTCATAGATAAATGTCAAGGGTTAGGTGGTGGGGGATTGGGGTGGAGCGGGGGAGGGGGGGGGGCAAAAACTGTCCCTCAGAACAAGAAGAGTCAACTTTCAAACCAAAACTTCTCATCACATTGAATCTATGACTCTTTCCCTGTGTGCACGTGTTCCTTTGTTTCCTCTATTGATGAACACATTTTGTAAATGTTTAAGATCACCTGCACTGATGTTTCAAAGTCCACCACAATTCAATACACTGAGGCCACAATCTTGCACATCACGGTTTTCGTCAGTCTGTATTCTGATCTTTGTCCTCACTCTGAAACCAACCCCGTAAGAAAGTTTTTTTTTCTGCTAAGAGCTTTTACACTACATTAGAGGAAATATCCTCTTATGTTTTGCCAATGCCACAAGATTTAGGATTCAAATATTTATTTGTCACATGTCACGTTTCATGGCAGTGAAATGTCGGTGTGGCAGAACCTGACGTGATTGTGCATACGAGGAATAGAGAAAGTGTAAAAAAAAAAGAGAAGAAGTGCAAGTTAGATTTAAGCAAGTACAGATAAAAGTCATACACACGCACACTCAAGTCACATAAGTCAGCACAGTCTCATAAAAACCCATTCAAAATGTCGAAATGATAATTTCATAGATTGATGCATATTGTCATGTACCGAAATTCGTCCATCAAAAAAAAAAGAAGTCATAATAGTATCACTTTTTGCCCCCCCGTGTTTGAAACAAGCCTGGACTTGTAGGGGTGCTTCTGTGTGCGAGTCTGTCCATGTGTGTGCGCACGAGTGTGTGTGTGTGTGTGTGTGTGTGTGTGTGTGTGTGTGTGTGTGTGTGTGTGTGTGTGTGTATAAGGGGGTCGGCTGGATGGGGTTGCACTCAGCAAAATGACATTCCTCCTTTTGTGTCCACATTCCTCAGGCGGCTCCATTCATTCTGTGTGACTGCGGCGGGCGGCTGCAGGGGGAAGCCAGCGGTTGCTGAGGAGCGGGAGGAGGATGCTGGAGCTGTGCGCCTGGGAGAGCGTGGGCCAGGCACTCAGCTCAATGGGGGCAACAAAAGGTACGAAAATGGTCCAGTGCCATGGTAATTAGACATGAATGAGCTTTGAACGACGTGACATGTCTCAAGGCCTTTCTCAGTAGCAGGAGGAGGAGGAGGAATGAGGAATTTCCAACATCCAGCTTGGTTAAAAAAAAAAAAAAAATGGGACCTCACTCGGGAAGCCCATACACACCCCCGAAGCCAAGAGTTATATTGTCATTTTAATTCATGTGAGCACTGTTTGGTGACCCTAACCAAGCTTATTTAGGCATTCCGAGCCCAAACATCTTTGTGCCAGCATGAAAATAGTAGTGAAACACATTATTATCAACGAGTCACTCACTGGGCTTGTATGTAACAGCTCCTGATGGTCGGCCCATTCCCACTGTCCTGCTGACTAATATCAAATTGACCTCTCACTCTGTGATGCGTGCCGTTTCAATCGTCGCCCCCCCAATATATTACCCTAAGAAAACACATGAGCTCTGCATTTCAATGGGCCCCCGTTTGCGCATTCCCCAGCCCCGCATTAGCATTCAAAGTACACCAGCGCCGCCACCGCTGCCACCACCCCCGACCTGGGCCAGTTGCTGCTCTCCCCAGCAGCCCATCGTTTGCTCATCTCCCAATAATCGGCCACCTCTTTTCCATTTTAAAAGCCACAATCCAGTTTGGGAGAGAAAAGCCCAGCTGGATAACAATGGTTTTTTATCTCAATCATTCTGCGGAGCCCTGCGTGGGTGTGAAAAGTTACAGCAGAAAGCCATGGAAACAAGACACAGGATTCCCTTAACTTTAAGAGAGTGTGTTTGCAAGCTGGCAGGTGTGTTGTGACGAGAGGAGCCGCAAAGCAGTTGGACGGAAGTGTTGATGGTATGAAGACACACTTTTAAAAACTTGGGAGACGCAAACTAAACACAATTAGCACTAATGAAGCTAGTTAGATTGCAGAGCTGCCGATAAGGATCTGCTACCTGGTTAATGGCTTTAGGGGGTGAAAAACTAATGGGATTTAAAGCGGAGAAACCCCACAGAGAGGAGATCCTCTGGCCCTGGGTGCTTCATCATGTTGGAGTGAGAAAAACAGATCCGAGGAACAGTCCACATGATTCACAGAGTGCTGCAGGGACTCCGACAGCTACCTGCACAGTTCAGAGGATCATAAATTAGACGATTCATGAAGAGCTTTGAAGTGCTTCTTGGATAGATATAGATATACTGTATATATATCAATATTTGCAACATTGTGAGTCGTGTTCATGGAGTCTGAAACATGCCGCGCTCTTATTTTCCAGGCTCCCAAAGCAAAATCGCTCCTTTCAGACGATGTTTGTTATCTCTCATTGGTTGATCTCTCCACTCCTTTATGACCCACCTCAATCACTGTCCAGGGGTTCCATGTTTTCTCACCGGCTGATCGGGCAAGTAGGTCAGAAATCTACTTAGCAGACTTCTGGGGGGGTTTCACAGGCCTGCCTCTGGAAGCGTTAATAAAATGACAACAAAGACTAAATTATCAAGCTTAATCTGACCTCAGACTGATTGCAAGTTACGCAAAGCTCAAAGTTTCATTTACATTCTTTACTGCCATCAGTAAACATGGCTAGGAAGTTGGCTCATGAAAGCAGAACAACTTAAATGCTATGCTCTGGTTGTACTTTTGCCTTTCTTACTCTCTGTTTTGTTGAAAAAAATTCAAACTCTTATATTACATATTTTTCAAGAAATGGAAAAAATTAAAGGCTGTTTTGTCTTCAATTTGGTCAACTACAGTTATTGTTAGAGAGCACAGTGGCGTTAGTTGGCAGGGCAATCTCTTGCACTGAAAGCTGTACAAAGTATAGAAAAGGTTTGATGGTCTTGTTTTTTTTTTAGGCTCTGACAACAGTCGAAAGTTTACAAATGCCAAAATGCCTTGCATCATTATGTTTTGCAGTGACACCCTTTTATTGCTGTCACAAAGAGAACATAATACACCAAAACTCCAAAGAGATAGTTCATCTTTCAGGCTCTAGCTGAAAAAAGAAATCCTGCCAGTGCCACCCTGTGTATCAGCTGCAGCACAGTGAGACGCTTGCTACACAATTAGATGGGGTCACAAACACAGCATGACCAACACTGGGCCACACCCTTAGCGCAGAGATCAGCGCAATCAGGTGCAAAGTCACACTAGAACCTTTAATCGGCTCTGAGCTCCTGTAGACTGAATGGGGTTTATGCAGGGCACCGTCTGTGGTAACTGGAAGTCCAGCTTGGTTAGTTACACTAATCGCTGAAATTTACACTAGCATTGCTATCATATTAACAAGGTATATCACTCATTCATCCAACTCCCAAGTTTTCTTTTAAAGCAGGCACTAAATATGGAGTTAATCATCAGTCTATTGATGAGCCTTTTAGACCTTTTATGGTTTATTTATATCTTAACATAAAGTAACTGCAGGTGTAAAACTGTGGCTTTGGCACATCTAACCATCCAAATACAAGGCAAATCATGTTCTCTCCCAACACAGCCAAGTCAAAAACATTCATGCAACTATTCTGGTTTATGGGAATGACACCGTGTCTCCCATCACGACCGCTTAAATTTGACAAAAGACCCCAAAAAAGTAAAACATTTACTTTATTGTACACTGTCAACATTGAACTGAGAGACAAAAAAATACGGGTGGCATTCCAGTCCATTAGTCAACATGTGGCTGGAGGATAATTGGCATAAACGGTGATGTCTGTTGACAAAACACAGGTGGAACTTATTACTGGCCCCGACAATATGGAGGTGTCACAGTGTCTGGCAACCTGACCTGCTCCCCTTCATGCTGCTTTATTAGCACGACATATAGTCTCACGGCCACATGGAACTGAGACATTGTTGCTCTTATTACGACTAGCACTTGCACTTTTCCCCTGAAACTATGTGTCACGTAATCAGGTTTTTGTTTTTGCCAGATCGTTTTGACCTCTCTCTCACGTCGCCCTGTGTGGTTCGTGTCCAGGTGCACCACTTTTTACTCCTAACCGAACAATATGTTCACAGCCTGTGTGAAAACCCCAAAGCTGTTGACTACCGGCTCACTCCAGTATCCCAAAGTGGGTTGGTTATGGCTAATGTTACAGGTATGGATGAAAAAAAGGTTTGCTATTTAGCAGAGAAGTCAGCTGGGAAACATTTTTTTTGTTGTTTGTTTTTGTTTTTTTTACCTCCATCAACAGTGCTTCTGTCTTCAGGTTGGAGAGCAGAACCACTTCTTTTTTTCCTTTTTTCTTTAAAAACCACATTTTGTAAATCAAGCAGAATTTAAGACAACAGAATTTGAAAAAATAATAATAAGACCTCACGTTAATACTGTTTGTGTGCCCAAATGCAAAATGGCGAGTACAAAATCAAATGCAAGTACATTGGCGCTTATATGGAACTATGTATCATACAACTCCTGGCTGTTTCACATAGTGTTAAAACATAACAGCAATAAATTTGCAATCCTTTGCCTTCTAGCCCCCCAAGAACCAAACTGACTGTACAATCAACAGTTTTTCTTCTTTTGTTTTGAATATGCCAGCAAGTTCAATTTAAAAAAATTCATTGTAAACATGGCACCAACACAGAAAAAAACAAACAAAAAAAAAAATCTGTACACTTGTCAGGCTGATTTGGAGACGTACCTTCTCATAATAGCCCTTGATTATTCTACTGTCGGGCTACTTATTAAATAAATACATTTATAAATTAGTAAATCAATTAAAACATCAGTGTTACAACAGAAAGCAAACACTGACGGTGGGAGTGTGGATCAGTCTGAAACAAAGGAGCTACCACTAGCACATGAGCAGTGAGAAAGAAGGTTGAGATTTTAAGGTACGGTGCATCTGAAAAATGAGGGTCTCTCTGGGGAGGAGGCGGGGCTACCCACAATGCCGCAGCATCGTGGGTTTTTTCTTCTTTTTTTTTAGGGTAGAACCACTTGTCACTATTGATTTTTTTTTCTTTAAAGGTTCTGTTGTTCGTCTGTCTCCAAACCCTGCTTGGTTCTCCACAGCAGCGCTGCCTAACGACGAGGAGACGCCTCGCCTTGTTATTACCCAGCAGGAGAGCCGAGGGAGACTGAGACCACAGACCGCAAAAGTTCTAAAAGTCGGAGCTGGCCGAGTTTTCTTATGTACACGATGCCGCGGGTTTATCTGGTGAGTTTTTAATGGTGTCGGTCTGTGAGTTTCAGTAGAAACAAACCAGCTTCTAAACGCGAAGCGGAACTCGGTTCCAGGCTCATTCCAGTGAGCGGCCGAGCCAAGAAGAAGACTCTTGGGGGGAGGACAAGGTTTTTTTTTTTCTTTCTGGTTCCGCACAGTTTTTGTTCAAATAGGGAGGAGAAAAAAAAAAGAGGTGCTGGAGTTGGGAGGGGCGGTGGAGAGGATTGTGCATGAGTCAGTGTTGACAAAGCAGGAGCAGAGCGAGCAGCAGCAGCATCGTGGTGGTGGTGGTGGTGGTGGTGGCAGTGGGGAGCATCCAGGCCCCCTGCAGGGCGGGGGCTGCGGAGGAGACTCCGCCCACCCCGGCCGTGGCCAGGCGAGGGGTCAGCAGCTGCTCCTGGAAGGTGAAGTCGTCCATCGGCAGGTTGTCAGCCAGGTCTGGGATGGAGACGGACGGAAGAGACGGGGACGGGGTAGGAAGTGGCGGGGAGGAGGGAAGAGAAGGATGGAAAGTATTAGAACAAACAGCGCCACAAAAAAAACCCCAAAAAATGTGAAAAACATGTGCGGTATGTCTGCCGTCCCGCACAATGTCCTCTCGCAGCTGTAAAAACAATCAAAGATTTTAGAGAGAGGGGAAGATTTTCACCTACGGCGCCCAGATGCCACAGGTTATTGTGGTAAACACGTGTTAAACGGCGTAGAGGGACTTCGAGCCATGCATTGGAGCGGAGCTGCAGACCCGCAGAAACAAAAGGCTGTAGAGTGAAGAGGTCAAATAAATTAAAAAAAATGTCGAACAAACCTAATAAATAAATAATAATAAAGAAAATCAAGATAATCAATCATCAAATTTAGAAAGAAAACGGTTACAATAAAGGATCTCAAGTCCTGAAACTATTATGTAAAAAAATAATCATTAAAAAAGAAGCTAAAAACGTGTTAATTTGCACCTGCTGCTTTCAGAGAAATGCCTCCAACTCCATATTTAGCCTGCAGACTTGAGGCTTTTTTATTTTTTATCGGGCTCCCAGTGCTGAATCGGTACCTTTAACATGTGTTGATAAATTAAATAAACAGCCCTTTGCACAGTCCGCTGGGAATCCTGTTCAGCTCAGCAGTTGACGATGAATCTCCCCGGATCACTTTGTTTCCATCGTCTCGTCATTAATTAAACTGTGTTCTGTGTTTTGTTTTGTTTTTTAATGCCTGTGATAAGATTATCCGAGACTTTATGAGAACGTTTCTATGATTTAAAGGGATGACATGGGGGTGGGGGGGGCTAACCGTAATGTGCATTCTTTTTATTTCACGACAAAAAGCCCTCAACATCGGCGACTTTTGGCCGCAGTCTCAACAACAGCAGCGACTGCTGCAGCAACGCCCCGGGGCCATGGCGGCCAAGTTGATGTTTCCCTCGAGCAGCAGCAGCACTAACAGCAGCACCAGCAGACTGTGGTCGACTGGGAAACTCCCAGGTGTCCTCGGCTGTTTTTCACCGTCTAGATATGTGGCACGGAGAGGCTGGGGTGGGGGGTGAGGTTGTGTTTCTAAATAAGGGCAAAGACATCCATAGTTTATCATAGCCACCTGCTGCTGCTGGTTGCATGTGTGTGTAAGCCAGAAGAAGTGGGAAGTGTGAACAAGCAGTGTGAGGACAAAAAATGAAGAAATCCACCGTGGGGATTTGTTTGGGAAGGAGTTTTTTGTTTTTTTCTTCTTGAAGCGCTGGCCGGTGTGCGCGACTAAAAATAACACACAGCTGTAAACTGCATCATCCCTCTGATGGGGAGCTGAGCTGAGTTGCGGCCTGGAGGTTGCGGAGGTTGTGGTCTGCTGGCACCAAAGAAGTGGTCAAAACCGAATCCAGCCAGAGGGGAGTGGAGGGGAAGGGGGGTTTCACTGAATGAAGAGCTACCCCCCCCCCCCCTCCCCACACACACACACACACACACACATACCCCTTCCAGTGCCCGCAGGGGCCCCTAAACGCTGCCCAGCCAACAGCTCCATCTGAAACAGAGGAAGGAGGCAAATAAATAAACCTCCACTGGGCCGCCATCGCCATCGCCGGCAGGATTTCTTTCCAGTTACGACATCGGTTGAACGGCAGCAAGGGGAACAATTAACGTTTTTTTTTCCTTTCTTTTTTTCTTTTTCCTCCTTTCTCTTCTCTCTCCACCTCCTGTGTCCCTCTGACAAGGCAGGCAGCAGTGGGCAGACATTCCTTTCAGGCCCTGAAAGAATGATTTGTCACTGTCGACAGCGGCGCACTGTACCGCTGAGCCAATTAAGCTCAAGGTGCAACTCGATACAGCTCTTGTACACACTTGCGGACTAGTGGGGGCAGGGGGAGGGCCGCGTCTGCATTTGTTATGTTTTTTTTTGTGTGTGTGTGTGTGTGTGTGTGCGTGTGTTTGTGTGAGCGGGTGACTGAGCGGGGTGTGTGCCAAGACGTTTGTGTGCGTGCGTGTGTGTGTGTGAAAAAAGCGAGAGGCTAAGTGGGAGAGCATTGTGTCGGTGTGCTTTACAGCAGCAATAATGTGCGCCAAGAAAAGAGAAACGTCTCAGGCTGTCGGGGTGGAGGGTGGAGGGTGGAGCGGGTGTGTGTCGGGGGGTTAGTTTAAACATTTCGACATGAGAAGCACCACAGAGGGGCCTTGTTCTGCCAGCCTTTAAAACCAAGCCAATGGGGACCCCGAGCACTGTGCAAACCGCTAGCGCCGCTGCTAGCTCCTCCGCAGGGCTAATAATAACCCTGCCATCGTTAATGAATGATGGACACCTGCGCAAGTGAGAGTAGAGGAGAGGAAAACTCAGACAGAAATACATCAGCTCGGAGGTGGGGAGCACAATGGACAGTCGGTGACAATTAGCCAAGTAGACGGATTTGCCACAGCGCTAAATATAGAGGCGCCGGCTGCCGTCGATGTGACCAACGTGGGCCAACGTGTCTTTCACCAGTCAGTCAGTCAGTCAGTCAGCCCTCCCTTCCTCCCTCCTCTCTAGCTCGGCTATTGAAGCTTTCCATTTCAGGGTTTATCGCCCCTCAGAGGACGCCAACCCCCCGCCCCCACCCCCCAACCACCACCACCACCACCACCACTCTCCTTCTTCACCAGACTCTTTGCTAGCATGCCCCTGCTAGCTTCACTGAGGCCTTACGAGCTCGAGTTACCGAAGAGAGCAAAGGTCAGAGTCGGAGCCGCTGATTCGTTACAGTGTGGAATGAGAATGAGCAGGTAGGTTCACTTGTACTCGAGTCACCAGCTGTGGGAGGAAGGGTGTGTGTGGGACGGTGGGGTGGGGGGGGTCACGACGCTTGCAAGCCACAGCTTTATGTTTTCATGAGGGACCATTCCTCAGGAGAGCAGACAAATAAAGGCTGGCTGCGGCTTTTCAGGGGCAGCCGATGTTTATTTGGATTCTTCTTTAAGGTCAGCCAGTCGCTGCTTGCATATATAAACTGTATATATATCTATATATAAATGTGTCTGTCTGCGTACGTGCCGTGCGTGTGTGCGTGTTGTGCTTGTGTCAGTATGTGCAAGGAAGAAGAAGCAGAAGAAAAAAAAGAATCCTGGTGGTTTGGGTTTCAGCGCCCCCGAGGCCCGTCGCTAACAGCTAGTTAGCGGGTTGCCACAACAAGAGGGAGCTGCAAGCAGCGAGAGGTAAACCACATTTTCCAGCGGCTACAGGTGGTTGAGGCGACGAGACGACGCGCCGTGTGTAAATCCACAGGACTCGCAACTGCAGAGCAGAAAGGAGGAGACGGTGCTCACGTCAGCTCGCCCGTCGCTACGTTATTGTTAACCCTGGGGTCAAATGTGTACCGTCATGGTCTAGTACAGTTTATTCGCTACATGTGTGCTACGCACAAAGGCCTTTCTCTTTTTTTTCCCCCCCATCTTTTTTTGGGTCAGATAAATATGTGGAATGTTAAGTCTCCAAACACAGGTGCTTCTTATGAAAGCGCTGCGAGATGGTTTAGATTGCTGCTACATTGGCAGACGATGTGCGCACAAAACACACCTCAGCCGCTCAAATTTGATCTCACTTTAAGATTCGGGCCGGCTTAAAGCCATATTGTGCTTTCGCAGGTTACGCAAATGTTTTTCTTTTGGTTGTTTTTTTTTATCCCCTTCAGTCTCATCTAAGCGGAACAAGTTCCTTCCTCAATTTAACAGTGATTTCAGCAAATTTGCGGTATCGGCCGTCTGCTGTGTGTACGTGTGTGTGTCTGTATACGTGTTTGTGCTTATGAGTGTGTGTGTGTGAACTTTCATCTACCAAAATGAGCAACAACAGTCTCTGTAAACATGTGGCAGGAGCTGCAGGCCTCATCATTGATTCCATCTTATCTTAGTTACATAAGAACCAAATTGGGATTAATGTCAAATTGGTAACATTCTGTTCAGTGGCCCCCGACGAGACCCGACCCGACCCGATCCGAGCCGAACGTTGCTTCAGAGGAAGCGAGGGGGAGTGTCCCTGGGATTCTTGTGTCCGTGGGATAGGGGGAATGCGGAGCGTCTGCCTCCACACCCAGCGGCCGACCGCAGGGGCAACCCGGAGAGGCCGGCCAAGTCGGGGCCAACACAAACGGACTTCCAGAGGAGGCCCTGCCCCGGGCCCTCGCAACGGCCTCGCAACCTCCACAACACTCACTGTTATTCCAAAGAGGGCGGGGTGGGGGTAGGAGGATGGGGAGGGGGGCATGGGGGGGGGGGGGGGTATCCACCCACCTCCAAAAGGCGCAAGATGCCAACAAACGTGGAGCCGAGGACAGACAGGAAAGACAATGGACTGTCTGACTGTCTGAAATGAAAGTGAAATGAGATCCGACGACTGATTTAGGATAAAAAGGGTGGCGACGACGACGACAGCAGTGACAACAAATGGTTCCCCAGTGTTGAACGCGGCCATTTGCTCCCATACGAAAACAGCTGACACACAGAGTAATTTCTTTCGACATTGTTGCTCTGCGGCGCAAATGCAAGTCAACACATAATAATTAACGTGGTTGTATGGTGAAGAGGGGGAGGGGTGGGGTGGGATGGGAGGTCGGGGGTGGGGTAGAGGGAGCATCAGAGAGGGAATGACCAGCATGACGCACCCATTAGCCTCTCGCTACGCTGTACAAATTAGATTTACGGCCATGTAGTTCCCGTCTCCACTTACAGGAGCGGCTAATAAGAAGGGTTGAACGGGGGGGTTGGGAGGGCTTATGGGGAAATTAAAGTTTCCCAGTCAAGGCATAAATACATTTGGACTGTAGGGGTGAAACCTTGCAGCATCTGGTCAGTTCGCAAAAGGCGGCAAAAGTATTCACATTATGTACTCGAGTAAAAGTACAGTGAATACTTGTGTAAAAAAACACACAAAGTAAAAGTACTGATTCAACTCCTTTACTCGAGTAAAAGTAAGATAATCCCACTTTAAAATATGATCCAGCTTTGTATTGAACTACACAACAGCAGAGTTCAAACAGCTCCACTTCAAGTGACCACTGTAGTGATAAGTGAATTACTTTGAACAAAATTTGACAGAATAACTTTTAAACACAGAAAGTGCAGATTGCAATTGTGTTACAAATGTAGGGAGTAAAAGTTTAGTTTAGTTTAGTTTAGTTTAATTTGAATATGTTAACGTAAAAAGTCGTCCGAAAATTAAATACTCAAGTAAAGTGCAGATACCCAAAAAAGTCTACTTCCCACCTCTGTCAGCCGAGTGTGGAGTGGAAAAGTGCGAGAAATCAAACACACAAGGAGTGGATTCTGTACTGAGGGGCCCGGGTGATGAGGGGTGGAGGGGGGGTTCAGGGCGGGGAGCTCGGCCGTGTACAGAGGGAGGCCTGTAGCCTTGGTGTCGGTGCTAACCGGGGGTCAGAGGTCGGCAGGGAGCGGCGGGCCGGGTCAGGGCTGTTTCTGGACTCTGATTGGAACAATGGTTACTTCTTATCAGCAGCAGCAGAGAGAGAGAGAGAGAGAGAGAGAGCACTAGCATGGGCTAGCAGGTCAGCGTACCAGTTTGTCCCGGGGGACGACCCTCCGGTCGGTCAGGGAGCATCTAAAACATCACACATTCCTCAGATACTGTCTTTATCTTCAACGATGATGATGGAAGGGCTGTTTACATTCTCCACTCGGCTCCGTCCGTCAGTCAGTCAGTCAGTCAGTCAGTCAGTCAGCAAGTCCAGTCAGTCAGTCAATGAATTGTCAGCCAGTCAGGCACTCAGTCAGTCAGTAGCCAGTCAATCAGCTAGTCACTCAGCTAGTCAGTCAGTCAACCAGTTAGTCAGTAAACCAGTCAGTCAGCCAGTCAATGAGTCAGTCAGTCAGTGAAGGAAATGTGGCTAGTTTGTTGTGTGACTGCTGCCACTGACTGCCACTCTCTCCCAACATTCCCGTTTTTTTTTTTCAGATGTCCAACATACATACATACATACACGTACATATATCATCGCAGCTAAATCTATCTTCCCCATTTGTTTGTTTGTCAGTGTAGTTTGTTTCTATCCACACACATTTATATATTTTTTTGACTGATTTATTTATTACGCTAGTAATTTCCTAGTGTAACTGTTTAGATAGCAGATTATTTTCTTGTTTTGTTGTCAGTGTTTTCTTTTGCAGTGAATGCGATCGCCCACAATTTTGTTATACTTTTAATAACAAATGAATCTGATTTTGAATCTCAATCATCAGTGGCAGCTCAGACAGCATCGCTGGAACGACTCACTCACTCACTCGCTGCAACATTCCCTGATCGGTTGACTCACCGGGTTGGAACGCGGAGCCTGGTTTGCAGGCCGGTGCGAAGGGTTAAATGTGCGACATGCAAAGAAACAAACTGCTGCCGAAAAACTTTTCAAGACATTTCACCACAAAATGGCTGCTGTGTGTCGCTGGCGAGTGCTGGAGCGGCGCTCCGGGAGAGAATGGCCTCGCAGTGTGTGTGTGCGCGCGTGTGTGTGTGTGTGTGTGTGTGTGTGTGTGTTTTAGCGCTCTGCGGCCGAGCTGATGGACACGGCCCAGCGACGGGCCTGGAATCAATTTAGCGCGTCCCAAAAAAAGTGCCTGTGAATGTAAATAAAGCTCTTGAGCAAACAAACGTCATTTTTTTGTCTTTCTTTCTCTCTTCATTCTTTCTCTAAGAGGCGGTGCACACAAACACAAAGACAAAAAAAATTCACAGGATCAGAGAAATTAATGATAAACTGGTGGGGGGCCTCGTCCAGATCTAATCAAAGCTTCTTCTTCTTCCTCTTCCTCTTCCTCTTCTTCTTCTTCTTCTTCTTCTTCTTCGTCTTCGTTGTCTTCTTCTTGGTCTTGGTCTTGGTTGTCTTCGTCTTCGTCTTCGTCTCCATCTTCTTCTTCCCCCTGAGTCACATGACCAGGGGAAAAATAATAGATAGCAACTCGCACTCTCAAATAAGAATGATAATTATAAACATTAAAATGGTGCAAGGCCAGAGCAGTTCCATCCAAAAAATTAAAAACGGCTTGGTCGAAGTTGCCTGTCAGAGAGACATTTTTGAAATGGATACTTGCTGGCCGTTTTTCATTCTTTGGGTCACATGACCAGGGGACCACCGAATCGTGTGGCTCTGGTGGGTAACAGGAGCGAAGAGAGTGGAACAGCAGCGGCAGCAGCGGCAGCAGCGGCAGCGGCGGCGGTGCCTGTTTACACAGATGGTGGCGAGCTTCATTATTTTTGTGAGGGGCGTGGAGGAGGTGGGGACGGAGGAGGACTGGCTGCAGGTTTATTGAGGTTGTTTAGAAGCTGGAGGCAGGACGGCGGCCGGGTCAGAACACTTCCAGGCGGAGTCACGTTGTCGGGTCGGTGGAGCAACCAATGCCCACTTCCTCCAAACAACATCTTCTCTTGTTTTTTTTTTTTTATTATTACATTCGATCAGTATAAAGCTCCAATTAAACACCATTAAGACGGGGTGGCAAACTTTTTGACTGGTGGGGTTACAGCAGGTTAAAAAATTTGACAGGGGGCGCCGAAGCAGGAGCAAATGGACGGAGTGTTTTGGTGACTCACCTCAAAGGAGATCATGGGATTTGAAAACATGTGCTTTAATATCAATTGAAAATTAATACAAACATTACACAAAAATATGTGTCTTTGAAGCCCCACGGTATTAAGCTCTTTGTTGAAACAACTCTTAAAACACTGAAAAAATGAATGTAACACAGCTATTTTATTACTGACTTACTATTAATAGAATTTCTTCAAGTTCTGCGGGCCGGATTAAAAAGCTTAACGGGTCGCATATGGCCCCTGGGCCGTAGTTTGCGCATGCCTGCTTTAAAATGATCGTGCTTTGTTGAGTCTTTTTCTCAAACTGAGCAAAAACAACAAAGCAAAAAATTGACAGCAGAAATGTATTTTGTGGTATTGTCTTGGAGATATTGTGATGTAAAAACAATATTGAAGCCGCTGAACCATATACCATAGCTTTTTAATACAGCCTGCCGACCTTGTAGAAATTATATTAATAGTAAGTAAGTAATAAAAATGGCTGTATTTCAACCATTTTTTCCCATTGTTTTAGGAGTAATTTAAATAAAGAGCTAAATACCTCAGGCTGTTTTGTTGTAATACTTTTGTTCATGGCATTAAAACACATATTTTCTAAACATCCCATGATATAGTTTTTTCTCCTATGAGGTTGGTCACCGAAACTCTCCATCCATCTTTTCCTGCTCCGGCCCTTCTGTCAAATTTTAGAACCCACTGTGGCCCACAAGTCAAAAACCCTTGTGTTATACAGTACAGCTCTTTTGATCTTTGACCCACCAAACAACACTCATTATTTGGCTATTTTCTGTTTAAACCCAAACCAGAGGTTGTCCACTAAAACAGCAACAGTTGTTTACATGTCTGCTCCAGATGCCTAAAACTACTGTGCATTGCAGTCTGAATGAATATTGATCATTTTCTATTGATCATCATAGGAAATGTTCCATCAGAGCCTGGGAGTCGTATTTGCCAGGTTCATGGCCGACCACGTCATCCAAGGCTTACTTCAGAAAGGTTGAAAAGTTGAAAAAGATCTCGCAACTAACAACAAAACAACAACAATAAAAAAGCATAAATGGAACCTCGAGGGCACCCAGAGACTCCTCCTATCAGACACCTGCACATGTGCACCATCTGATGCGGCTTCCCTCCCTTGGTCTCACGCCAACCTGCGGCACGCAGCCCAGCCGGCCCCTCGACCTGCCTGCCAGTGGCATGTGGAGGGCATGTGCACAGGAAGCACATCCACAAGAGCAGCAGCCCGGATAATCAGCTTTATGGAAGTAAACGGAGCTTAGAGACGGAGGAGGATGAGGAGGAGGAGGAGGAGGAGGAGGAGGAAGGAAGCAGGGTGGATGCACCCGCAGCCGCCAGAGCTAGCGTCAGCTCTAACAGAGCGAGCTAGCGTCAGCGCTAACCGAGCGAGCTAGCGTCAGCTCTGTTTGGATTACTTTTTCTTCTTCTTCTTCCTCCCCCTTTTTTCCTTTCCATTGGATGAAGACATGTGGCAGACACTCCACCGTGCAGCACCGCCGTGGCGCCGTGTGACTCACCTATCAGGTGCTGGGAGGTCAGGGGTCGCAGCTGTAGCTAATTAACATACCAGGTTTGTGTATTAGCAGCGTGAGCCTTGCCAGCAACAGCCACGGAAAAGAGTGAAGAGTGTATTAGCTTCGTTTTTTTTTTTCACCCCATCCAGTCTATCAAAATTCAGAGTGTATCAAAAGCTGTTCTGTCTGATCCCCCTCCCACCCACCTCACCCCCTTTGCACCTCCCTCCCCACCTAAACTCTCTCATCGCCTCCTTCTTTTCTCATAGCCGTTCCGCTTTGTTCTCTCAAAGTTTGTAGCCGGGACTGAAAGCCGAGCCCGGTCCAGGCTCTCTTCATAAGCTGCGTGTTTCACATTACAGGAATATTTCCACTTTGTATTTTGCTAACCCACCCCACCCCCACCGCCGCCGTCGCTGATAAAATGCTCTCCAGCTTCCAAAAGAGGCAGCGTTCCTTTCAGGGTGCTTACAGTGACCGAATGTCTGCTGTTAACAACAGGCCCATTGAGTGCAGGTCCCGCTGAGCGCGTTGGCGAGGTAGAGAGCACACGGCAGAGGCTCATCCCAGTCAGCAGGCAGAGCCCCGAGCGGTTGCCGCTCTGATGACTGCATGTTTCCAAATTAGATATGAATAAAAAAAAAAAAAATAGAAAAGAAAAGAAAAAAAACTCTCTTTAATAAGCTATTTAGTCTAGAAGTCAGCATTAGACTTTTAAAGCAGACGTTTTTATGAGTCCAAGAGAACTGAGTGGTCAACTCCCATTACATAAAGAGGCTTTTCGGCTGATTGTTACCATATTTTCTAGGGAAATTTGAGTTTTGTTTTGTTTTTTCCAGGATTCCACTGAGGCCCTGTGAGAATTCTAAAAGTTTAGAAAAAAAATGTCTTGGTTTTATTTTATGTTTCTAGCATATAAAAAGTGAAAACCGTTGCAGAAATGTTTCCGGATGACATTGCTGCAGTGTTAGAGAGGTGGGGGGGCGGGGAGAAAGGATTTGGCAGAGTTCCCAGCCAGGAAGCAGGTGTGCATGGAAGCCAGGAAACACAGGTGAACCCTCGCTGTCGCCGTCATGCAGTGTGACAGGACGTGTGTGTGTGTGTGTGTGTGTGTGTGTGTGTGTGTGTGTGTGTGTGGCCTGTCCTGTCCTGGAATAGCTCCCATAGCCCGGAATACTGTTGGGAATGGGCGACATGGGGTCTGATTTGTCTCATCAGGGGAGTGTGTGTGTGTGTGTGTGTGTGTTGTAGGTGAGTACAGTAATAAGGGCGGGCAGGTTGTGGAATCTGAGGAGAGAATAAGTGCTGACAGACAAATCGCTGCAGACGTGGTCCTGACGGCGGAGCTCCGCCTGTGTCCTGTCTGCACCTTGTTGCTGCTGCAGCTCCTGCAACCTTTCCTTGTGTGTGTGTTGTGTGTGTGTGTGTGTGTGTGTGTGTGTGTGTGTGTGTGTGTATTTGTGTGTCACACAGCACAGACAGGCGGCCCATTAGGCGTCATGCGTGGCTCTGCAGGTTGACCTTTGAACCCCACAGTCCTCCTCCACCTCCTCCTCTCTGTTTGACCAAAGCTGCTGTCCGAGATCTTCTCCTGCTGGGTCATCGAGGGCTATCAGCGGCTATCTGTGCGTCTGCCAATAGGAGGGGGGGTCGGGTGGGCTCTCCAAGGTCTGCAAACATCACTGGCTCAAACAGGCGCAAACATGAACCCCAGCGCCTTTGGACTCACGGGCCAGGGAGAAAAAAAACAAGCAGCGAAGACATGAATAAAAATCTTAAAAAATGGACGGACACACTCGGTTAAAAAAGGGAGGAAAATATCAGACTCCTGCATGGGTCCAATAATCAAGTTCCACCCAGAGCCGTGGACGTACAAACCTGCGGCCCAACCCATAAAGCAGAATTTAATATCATAATTTCGCCAATACTCATATGAGTGCTTTTACACCATTCATTCATTCATCTTCTATATCCGCTTATTCCAATTCAGGGTCACGGGGGTCTGCTGGAGCCTCTCCCAGCTGTCTTAGGGCGAAGGCAGGGTGACACCCTGGACAAGTCGCCAGTTCATCGCAGGGCCACATAGAGACAAACAACCATTCACACTCACATGCACACCTACGGACAATTTAGAGTGTTCAATTGACCTCACATGCATGTTTTTGGAGTGTGGGAGGAAGCCGGAGAACCCGGAGAGAACCCACGCAGACACAGGGAGAGCATGCAAACTCCACACAGAAAGGTCCCAGGCCTGGGCCCCAGAATCCAACCCACGACCTTCTTGCTGTGAGGCGGCAGTGCTAACCACTGCACCACCGTGTTGCCCGCTTTTACACCATATGAGTGTAAAAGCACTCGTTTGTTACATTTAATCTATGTAAAGAAACTTTGCAACTGTAACGGTAAAGTTTCTGTCCAGACTAGAGTGTCAATGTTCAGCAGTTACAAAGAGTCATAACGTGGAGAAAAGTTCATCCATCATGGAAACACTTCAGCAACATCACAAAGGGATAGCTGTAATGTTTTATCCACTTATTTCTCAAACGCCTAAAGAATTATGATTTGCTGCTTTGAAAGTGGTGCTTGTCGCTGATTCTCTTGTCCAATCACAAGTGGTGTTACTAAGATGGTGTTTAAGCAGCTGAACCAATCATCACTGCAAAATAGCTACAGCGATCCTCAGACGGTCAACGACCAAGATAGCTATATCTGTAGTTTACCTTTTTTACATTTATCTAAAATTTCGAATATCATAACGAGACTAATATTTTTCCCACCTGGATTCGAACCCAGGGGAAAAAAAGTTTGAAAAAAAACAAACATTCACTAATCAGCTGTTTTCTGAAGGTGCCCGTCAACTGTGGAACGACTCTGGATGATCTCAGCATTACAGTGTGTGTTTTTTGATTTCTCTCTGGGCTGCTGGGAGACGGAGAGCTGCGTTAGCCGTTAGCACAACAAGCGTGTGCGAGCGAGCGAGGGCAGCAGGCTCTCACGGCCCGGGCGGCTGGAAGCGACGGCCCTGCAGGATTCCAGCCTTAACCCCGGGTTCCTGCTCCCGCCGTCTGCCCGGCCAGCCCTCAATCTCTGGCACAACATCCCCGGCAGGAGAACGGCTGTTTGCTCAGCTGCCTCGGCTTTGTGCTCGCGCCTCCGGCCGCCCGGCTCCTGTTTTCTCCTCGTCCTCCTGTTTGGTTTTCTTTCCCTCTCCGACTTTTGTAGCTTCATTTGTTCTCCGTTTGGCTTTTTTTTTTCTTTTTTCCCCCTTCCCGGAGCTGCTTCACGCCCGCCGTTTTTTCCAGGGGGATTGACGGAGGCCGAGGTCGCGAGGTCACGGGGTCGTGGGGTCGAGGTCGGGCGGCTACCTGAGGAAGTCTCGCGTCTAGCTGCTGCATAGTGTCACCGCGGTGTCAACTTGTTCGCCGGCGCTGCCAACGCCTCTCCGCTGTGTTTGCACTGCGATCTGTGCCACTCACGGCCAGAGAGGCTCTGCACCCTTCAACCACTACTGAGGTGACTGGAAGCACATGACTCCTGTTGGTTTAGCCAGACCAAAACGTACCAATAACTTGATGGAACAACAACTGACCGACATTTTACCCATATCCTGCATTTTGTGTTTGAAACGCTGCAAACTCAGTTAAAGCTGCACAAGTTTAGTCTAGGATTCAGCTGAATGATGGGTTTATGGATGGATGAATGGATGATTGACTGGTTGGATGATGGATCGATTGATGGATGATGGATGGATGGATAGATTGATGATTATGGATGGAAGGATAGATGGATGGATGGATGATTGAATGTTGAATGGTGGATGGATGGATGAAAGGATATATGATGAATAGGTGGGTGGATGGATAGATGGATGGGTGGAAGGATGGATGGGTGGATGGATAGGTAGATGATGAAAGGGTGGATGGATGGATTGATGATGGATGGAAGAATGATTGATGGATGGATGGAAGAACGGAGGCATGGAAAAAGGATGATAGTAGGATGAAGTATAGACAGAAGGATGGGGATGGATGGCAAATATATGGATGGACAGACTGACCCACAGACAGATGGATGACGGATGGAGGGATGCACAGACGGACGGCCGTCGGAACGTGTCTAACCTGCAAAGATGCGTAACCGTTTGCGCCTGGGCGGCGGTCCCAGCCCCGACACTCCGGTGCACTCGTCTTCGTCGTCGCAGTCGCCGCTCTCGAACCCTTCCTGCTCGCCGTCCTCGCTCCATCCCTTCACCCCGGCGCCACGTGACCGGGCCCTCCAGCGCTTCTCAGACACCGTCACCAGCTGCAGCAGCTGTGGGCAAACAGTCCAGAGGTTAAAGATGCTAGAGGCTAAAAATGAACAATAATAATAATAATAATAATAATAATAATAATGATAATAATAAAAATGAATAATAATAACTGAATCAGCAGACAGGGACGTTGTATTGGTATCCTGACATTTCTGTGAACTCCTGATGCATTTTTTTTATTGAAATGCATTATTGCAATATTGCTGTCTTGATTATGTCTGCTGCTGCTGCTGCTGGAGGAGGAGGAACAGAATCAGAATTTAATTGTACTTGTGTGATGAGGGGCTGATGGCTGTTGACCCAGTGGGACATAGTAGTAGGAAAAGACCCCTTAGGCTGGCATAGCTGCTGGGACCATCAAGAAATAATAGTCCAGAGTGGTTTTAACAGGGCAATAGAGGTCAAATCACACAGCAGATTTTAGGCCTCCAGATTGAGGACAGCGGGATGAGAGTTTAAGGAAAGTACAGCACTGTGATTGTGTTTGTTCAATTAAGACCCATTCACCTTGTTATCATCTCCTGGACAGAGAACCTTTTTCCGTCGAGGAGACCCTGCCAAAGGACGAGGACGACGGCGGCGGCGCAAAGTGATGCAGACAAGCGATATGAAAAAGTTTGCCCGAAACGATGGGGTCACCTCAAGGACACGCCGGCACCGCAGGCAGGCTGATCCGCGATAAGAAAACAAGGCTGTGAGTTCACCACGACGTGTCATCATCCGCAGCTGCATTCAGTCGAGCTTCTGGCCCGTCAAATGGCTCCGCTTGCATATTTATCTCCCCCACCCCAACCCCACCCTCACATGATTTACAAAAAGGTCATAATGTTTCAGGCGCTACAGCCGTGTTTATTATCAAATGTCGTCATCTGATCGAGTCGTAAACAACGGCAGAAGGACGACTGAGGAGCCGGTTGAGCAAGAGGCTTCGTTCGTTACGACGGTGAAGCTGTGAGAAAAGAACCGTGAACTTCCTCTTTCCAAAAAAAGCGTGTAAAATCAGACATGTTGAGACTGACAACAAACCTACGACTTTGTTTATATTTGTTGTTGTTGTTGTTGTTGTTGTTAAAAAATCTGTTCTGATCTGATTTTTACATTAATTAACACTTGGAATCAAAAAATAAGAATTTAAAAAAAATTAGAATTAAAACGTGTACGAATAACAAACTGAATGAACATACATAATAACTTCCGACAACTTTCTCCCCCCCTCTGTCTGTTACCGCTGGATGTGAAACACGTGAGCAGCCTCCACCAGGCCGTCACACATGATTCATGAGAGTCCTGCCAAGCTAACAGATGTGCCAAATTCCTGCCCCCCCCCGACCCCCCACCCCCTCGACTCATCCCCTCACCCCAACCCCACCTCTTTCATCTCGCCGCTCGGCTTCCACGTGTCTCTCTGTTTTGTGTTGGTTTATTATTGACTTCCTTCCCATCTGCATATGTCAGCACGCATGTTTCATTGTTGTTGTTGTTATTGGGTTTTTTTAGGGGGAGGGGGATTTGTTGGGCTGCCTGTGGGAGAAAATTGAGCTCAGATGGGCTTCGTGTCAGGGCAGCAGGAGCAGGAGCAGCAGCAGCAGGGTTGTCTGCCTGAGATCAGATTGTGCGCAAAATGGTATAAAAAGAAAAAAAAGAAAAAAACAGCCAATCAGAGAATGACATCAGTCCAAAACAGTCGACCTGTGTCTCACCAGTGACTGACGTCGGGTAGTTTGGAGTTTGAACACACGTCACCTTGTTCTTCGACAAGCATCCATTCGACCTCCCGACACTGAGGCCGAGTCACGCAGGTCGGGACGCCGCATTTCTTAAAGCTGCCTCACCACTGAGACCCGGAGACATACAAACACAGCCAGTCACAGCGAGTCACAGCGCCTCATTTGGCACAGCGCCACCTGTTGACAGCCCACGTTGCCGCCTGTGAACGCGTGGGAGGGAGGACGACCTCTCCACATGATGAACAGCGGCTTTAATGCACTGAGCTGCTTTGTGGAGGCCAAGGCCTCTGATCTGCTGTAGTCACTGGGGAGAGTTAGCAAGCGGGCGAGCAGGCGAGAGAGCTCCCAGAATTCCTCTTGGCGGTTGTATCCTGGCAACTTGACCAAACTCTCGGAGAGGAGAGGAGAGGACAGGAGAGGAGCGGGGGGTTGCCAGTTACACAAGTCAACTGACTGAAAGGAGGATAAAGTAGGAGAGATGCACAGCGGGGAAAGATGTGGCTAAGGGGGTATTTCAGATGAGGGTGAAAATAAAAATAAAATAAAACACAGTCGGCAAGTGTGACGTCTCTGTTTGGATCTGCTCAGTCTGTATCTGAACCACCATCACACAACAGACCTCCGGCCTTCTGATAGCTGCACACAGCTGAGGAGGCAGGAACCTGCACAGCTTAAAATGTAGATTTTTCTATTTTATTTAAGCCTCTCAGCCACGCTGACATTTTCCTGTGTTTCAGAGCCAAATGCCGAAAGAGGCTGATTGGGAACTTCCTGTGAGGTAATTTCCCATGAGGATTCATATAAGTTACATAGGAACATAGTTTCTGATTCTGATGATAATTTACAAATGTTTAAGTATGGAATGGATAAATTAACACTCTGGAAGAGCAATAAAGGGCCAAAACTGACTGTATGTTATTCAAGGTCATGGAATTTAAAGGTTTTCTTGAAGTTCCTTGTCAGTCTAAGCCTGATCTGTAAAGACATTAACAGGTTTAAATACTCACCTAACATTGCATGAAACCATCAAGGAAATGATCATTATGTATATCAGTTAAAATACAGGGTTGTGTGTATTTGTCTCACTAAAAATGTTGAGTGTTATTATTAGTGAGATAGATCCACTGGGGGAGGGTGAATATGTCAACATATTTGAGCTTATACGGTGTCCATCATGAGGACTGGTTGATAAGGTAACCAACCAACCAACCAACCAACCAATCAACCACCCAAACAATCAACCAATCAAAAAAACAACTAATCAATCTACCAGCCAACCAAACTAATCAATTTACCTACCTACCAAACAAACAAACAAACAAACAAACAAACAAACAAACAAACAAACAAACAAACAAACAAACAAACAATCAACCAATCAAACAACCAACTAATCAAAACTACCAACCAACCAACCAACCAAACTAATCAATTTACCAACCAACCAACCAAACAAACAAACAAACAAACAAACGATCAACCAATCAAACAACCAACTAATCAAAACTACCAACCAACTAATCAAATCTATTTTCCTCTCAACCCAGCCATGGCCAGCAGCAAGTCCCGACAAAAAAAAATAAGTGCCTGATCGAAACAAATCAATTTCAGGCACATTTGTGAAAGTATGATCTCACAAGTTATAATATATTTATATCACAGAAATGTACAAATAGAAAGAAAGTCCCTTCCTGCAAGAGGGGGTGGTAGGGCAGGGCAGGACAGGGCACAGCAGCCCCCCCATGTGGCCAGGAGCCACCGAGACCTCTGCCCACTGGCAGCCTGCCGTCCCCACAGCTGCGGTGAGGTGCAGGGAGGGGTTTGGATCTACGTCCTGAGTCTGACAGAGCCGCAGCAGTGTGATCTGGTAAGAGCCTCAGCATTCACCGCAAAAAAGGCAGAAACCTCATGACTGAAATCTTCTGCAATAAAAAAAAAAAGAGAAGAGCCCAAAGCAAAATGGGAGACAAATAAATTAAACTTTTTTCTTTTTCTTTTTTTTTGAAGCAATGTTTCAATATGTTTCCCATTAGCAGAGAAGAATCTGGCTCTGGCGCTCTTCCTCTCCTTCCTCTTGGTCTTTCCTGTGTTTCCAGAGCTGCTCTGGCCTGGAATGGCAACTAGACACAGATAATTGAATCATGGCAGCTCTGGGCGCCGCGCCAGTTGCAGATTTTTTTTTTTCCCGTTTTTTCTCTCCCCGCCGCACGCCACCTCCACTCCCCCCCGCCTTATCCGAAAAAGCGCAAGTCACCCGCCCGAGAAACGCCGTTTTTATGTTCGGCACGAGAAGCTCAAACATGTGGCCGATTGCTCAAGGAAGGAAGGCAGAGAAACACGCAAACCGCAAGTCTGTCACTGCCTCCTACACATCACATGACCTTCGCTCGGGGTCAGCGAGGCCGGCCATGGTGGCTACTTGCTCCACTCCACCGAAGTGGAGAGACAGAGACCCACCTGCTGGGAGTCGTCCACGTTCCAGCGATTTAATGATCATTTACGAGTAAACCAACAGCCTCAGCGCGGCGGAAGCACACATTCCTGTAGGTAGTGAAACGGCTGAGAGGGAGAGTGTGAGTGATGATGCATTCAGGGGAAATGGGGGGGGGGGGGGGTGATTGCCATCAGGCTCTGTGTTTCGTCGTCGTTCTCCTCCTCCTCCTCCTCCTCCTCTTCTTCCTCTTCACACACAGGACAGGACATGCCTGGACAAGCTGTTCAGCGCTGCAGCCAGACGGAGAACCCACTGTCTAAAGGCAGCAACACATCTTGTCCACAAATCTAATCTACTGAGCAGCAGCAGACGGGCAAAACAGGCAAACAGGCCCCAAAAAAAAGAAAAGAAAAGACCTCAAGTGACCTTCGGGAGGCAGGACGGCATTGTTCCAGTCTGATGGTTCCCAAAAAGCGTGTTCAATCAGATCAACACTGATTTTTGGTTTGTTAGCATCCACTTGGTGGAAAAACAACTAAGAACACACAATATGGCATATTAAAATCAGAGAATTACTTAAAAAAAACAAAAAAAAACAACAACAACTAAAAGTTCTTTTATCAACCTGAATGTTACTCTTCTTTAAGCACATTATTTTGGTCTTACTCCAGAGTGTTTAATTCACTCTCAGGCCTCGTCAGCTACAGAAGTGAATTCTTTTGTTTACAGAAATCCTTTAAAAACCTAAAAACTGTGTTGTCTAAAGTATTTTTTCAATAAAAATAGTAATAATAGGAAATATAATCATAATAGTGTTAAAATGGGGCGACACGTGGGTTCGATTCTGGGCCTGGGTGTGCATGTGCATGTGAGTGTGAATGGTTGTTTGTCTCTATGTGGCCCTGCGATGAACTGGCGACTTGTACTGGGTGTCCCCTGCCTTTGCCCTATATGACAGCTGTTATAGGCTCCAGCAGACCCCCGTGACCCTGAGCTCAGGAAGAAGCGGGTATGGAAGGTGAATGAATGAATAGTGTTAAAATGTCTTTCCTCAGGGGCTTGTTTTTTCTGATAGGATCTAAAATTGCACCAATGCACTTAATTAATAATATTATTAAATGCTTCTCATTCGCTACATGATATTTCATTTATGTGCAGCACACGTGGTCAAGTGTTTCCATGAGATTTGATATGTAACTAAAGTGGAATTAGAACAATTCCATCTTACCCAGTGCAAAAAAAAAAAAAGGGTGTGGACATTTCGAGTGGGGGTCAACAGAGAGCCAGAACAACTGGCAGCAGTGAGGAGTCGAGCTATTTATTAATCACTAGCGGAGACGTTTGTTCTGTGAGCAGCGCGACTGACTGCCTCAGTCTTTGACTCACTGCTTCTCACAGTCTCTTTCCCCCCCCTTCTTTTATACTTTTACAGTTATATATGCACACTTTGTGAATACTGATGGTCTTTTGCCACATCAAAGGCAAAAGGAAAAAAAACAACTTTTCCATTTTCACTCCTGGTTTAAACACGACACCCTGAGTTGACTTTACTCCTCGATGACTCACTGAACCTTGTCTGTGAAGCTTTAGTCACAGCTTGTATTTTTTTTTCTTTTCTTTCTTTTCCTTTTTGTTAAGGTAGGCTTAATAAACTTGGCCTCAGGGCGTATTTTGCATCTGGCTTTAACTGGGTTGTCTGCGATATATTATCCTCATAGTGCTATTTTTTTTTTAAATAACTGATGAATTTTTTGATGAATCTTCTAAATATAAAGGTAAGCTTCTTGTTTAAAACGTAAGTAAATAAAACGCTACTATACTCCCTATGCTCTGAGACCCATTCAGGCCAAATCAGGCATCGCAGCTCCCACTCCTCGTCTTTATTGTGTAGGTAGATGGTAGGTTTGGGTTGCTGCCGTGCATACCACAGGGGCAGTGATGTCACGCTCCAGTGGCCAACCGTGGAAGCTGTGCAGCAAAACTGGTCAATGGATGGGAAAAAGTTTGAGCTCGGAGCTAAACGTCAAACATCTGCACAAACACAGACATTCCTGTTCTTCTGCTAGTCTCATGCGAGGTTTAAGAAACGAAAAATAAACTGCAAGATCACTGTACACACTGGTGGATGTGTGAAGGGGGAGGAGTCCAGGTCGCTGGGTGCGCCCCGAGACCCCCTAGGAGCCAATCAAATGGCAGTCCCGTTCATTTAAATGGAGTTGCTAACGAGTTAGCTAGCACATACGCCGAAAATGTTTTTTTGGCTTCCAGGTTGATTCCCGATTATGCGACCCCATAGAGCATGTAGCAGTAGTGTCACTTCCAAGCATGCCTGTATAAGTCACGTGCTCTATCACACTCTATAGGCCAATCAGAACAAGCCAAGACACAGAAGCACGTTTGACGCCATGATGTTAGGCTGGGAATATAAAACTCTTTTCTGGGGATTTTCAGGCTTTCATGATTTTTTTTTAGAAACATTAAAAGTCAATGACTTAAAAATCTATAAAAAAAAAATAGCTCTTATGAACAGTGGTTTAGGTCAAAGGTCGTGCTCTCAACCGTTTTAGTCATTTATTTTGTATTGCAGTCTATGGGGGAAAATGTTCTTTGGGATGTGTAGGATTTTTGGTTGCAATACCTCGAGTGGCCACTGTAGTGAAATGACAGCGCCATCATACTGGCAGTACGGTATCCACTTCTTATAATACTGTCCATCCGTGTTTGGCCGTATGAACAGGAAACCTTCTGTCAGTTCGGGAAACACAGGAAGTGGACATTCCGAATGTATGAATTCTGCAGATAAAAGCAGAGCCTGGAGAGAACGGACAAGAAGCTCGGTGGGAGAGCGACAGCCAGACAGAGGAATGACAGGAGATGGAGAGAGAGGGAGAGATGAAAAGCTTGCCGACGGGCCGAGTGGCGTTTCGCAAGACGCAGCCTGCCCCCCCCGAAATCCCGCCCCCTTCCAGGACTCATTACTCAACTTTTATTGAATGTGAAATGCAGCGGGGGGAGAGGACGAGGGGGGGTGGGGGGGTCCTCTGCTCCCTCATTCCATTCTAATTTTCCCCCGCCCCACACACACACACACCCTGGCCCAGCCATTCCTGCCGATCTGTCTGTGGTCGTGTATGTCACCCGACAGGCGAACGGCCCCAGACGGTTAATGCAGACAAGATTAATTTCCTGACGTTAATTCCACTTGAAGCAGGCGGCGAGTAGCTGGAATTCTGCAGCTCACTTGCTGAACCAACTGGGCGTGTGTGTCCTGCTCAGCCAGACTGTTTTCAGATTGCTCTTGACTCGGGGCCTTGATGAGTAATTGGACAGATTTTTTATTTTTTTGGAAAAGTTTATGTTGTTTAAATGTGGCGGGCCAGTGACTAGCGTGGGCTACGCAGCTCAGCGTTACCAGAGTTTCTGACCTCCACTGTCTTTTTAAGTCCTGTACTTATACATAAAATATATTTTAGTGGTGGGACTTGATTAAAACAATTAATCCAATTAATTATGGCCTTTGTAATTAATTAATCATAACTAATCACATATCAATAATTGAGATAAAAACAGAGGTGGGGAAGTATCTAAGTACAAATACTTTATTGCTGTTCTTGAGTAGATTTTTACTGTACTTTATTAGCTTTTCTGCCGAGCACAAATATCATATATCTTTCTACTTCGTACATTGGAAAAACATGCCTGTTACTGAATGGTTGTCTGTGTCTATGTGGCCCTGCGATGAACTGGCGACTTGTCCAGGGTGTCACCCTGCCTTCACTCTATTCTAATGAATGAATGTATATATATACACATATGTATCCCCTCTGGGGGGTGAAATACGATGTGCGTGATGACAACTTCCTGCCCTGATGATGAAGTTGTTGTCGATGGAGAGCGTTTATGTACCGTATCTGAGAACGCCTCATTGTCTGCGTGAGGTTTGATTTTTTTTTTTCTTTTTTTAAAAAAAACTTTCATTCCTGCACAGCTAACCACCGGCCGCCCGCTAAATCAGATGACGCTCCTTCACACACACGCGCGCGCATGCACACACACGGTCGCCTTGTTGTACTTGCTGCCGCTCTTCTCCTCCCTCCCTCACCTCCCTGCTTCCCAGAGTCCTTCACTTCCTGACTGACAGCGGACGCGCTGGCCGTCCCATGATAGCGCATCAGCAGAGCCCAACGGTCGCTGGGTTCGCCGGGCGGCTCACACCAGGTGGACGGTTGACCTGTGGGTGTGTGTGTGTGTGTGTGTGTGTGTGTGTGTCGTGGAGAGGGGGTTGGGGTGCTGTGGTTACACAGGTGGGGTCAAAGCGTACAGGAAGTGGTTGAAGAATGCTCCAAAATCACAAAGTGGGGTCAAAGGCGTCGTAGCGGCGGCAGCAGCGCGGGGAATGTGGCAGTGCTAAACACTTTGACAGGTCCGGAGAGGAGCCTCACGCTGCTGCTTCCCCTCCCTCCCCACACACACACACACACACACACACACACACACCGCCGCCGCCGCCACCACAAACAAAAGGCAGAGAAGGAACGGGGAGGTCCCTGACCCTCACTGGGAGACCCTCTGATGACCCAGCAGAGACAGGAAACAGGAAGTGTGACCCCTGACCTCTTTGGCTGGTGAGGGGCGGGGGGGGGGTGAGCGGTGGTAATGGTGCTGGGGGGTGGGGGTGGAGGGGATCCTGTTACACAGCAACACGTGACAACAAGTACAGGATGTGCGGATCAGGTCGCTGCAGGAAGGTCTGACGGCCCAGAGGAATATTAGATTAGGTGCATGGGAAGCAGCAAAACACACACACACACACACACACACACACACACACACACACACACACACAGGAAAGACGCACACAGTGTATGTGCTGCCTGCCAGGCTGCAGCAGGGTTTTTATAAGCCGGCTGTGTGATAATTATACCCAGTGGGGTGGTAGTGGTGTGGGAGCAGGTCGGGGGTGGGGCGACCTCGGCTCGGGCCTCAGGGCTGCAGGGGGCGGAGCTAAGGAGAAGTGGGTGGCGGTGGTAAAAGGCTCTGTCGGCTTGGGTCTCATTAGTGGGACAGACTAATTGGAAAAAGGGGAGGAGCCTGGTAAAAAAAAGTTTCTGTCTGACCTCCCAGCCAGCAGAGGGGGTGTGCGTGTGTGTGTGCGTGCGTGCGTGTGTGTGTGTCACGAAGCTTGCTAAGCCACTCTTGAACACACAGCCTTGCAAAGTCCAGAGGAAGTGAAAGGAGGGCTGGAAGTGGGCGGAGCCTTCAAACAGGGCGATAACTGGGAGTCTCCGCCTCCTCATCCCCCGAATCCACCCCACTTCCCCCCTCCCACACACACACGCCCTGCTGCCGCTCCTCGGAAGGTTCACACCAGGTGTCACACCTCGTTCACCGAGCAGCACGACACACACACGAACACACGCACAAACACACACACACACACACACACACACACACATATATACAAAAGTAGGGGAAGGCGAGAGGACGGCAAGCCCGAGGGGACATATTAAATAACACTTCAGAAAGTCTCAGTAAATAACATCAAACGGGAGGCGAACTCTTTGACTGGAGCGCCGAACATAATAATGACCTAGTGAGCCGGTGTAAGTTTACACAACAGCACCAAGGGCACACACACACACACACACACACACACACACACACACACACACACACACACACACTCACCGCCGCCACTGTGTCATCAAACAGCCTCCATTTCAACTCCGCTGTAATTATATCACACAAGGCGCTGCCTTCGCTGACTCTATTATTTGACGCGTCGCTCTCATTGTCGTCGTCCCTCCGTCGCCACGAGTCGCCGCCGCTTCACACAAGCCAAGCGGATTCCTGACCATGTGTGGGCAGCGGCCGCCACGCAGCGTTCACAGTCGTGGGGGTGGGGGGACCGGTGTTCTCAACCTCGGCAAACGCGTGTGTTGAGTTATATATCCGAGAGAGACCGAGAGCAAGTGGGAGCGAGCGGGAGGTCTGGAGGAAGCGGCGGCCGGGCCAGGCCGTCTGGTGGCTCAGAGGAAGCAAAGCTGCCTGATGGAATTCGTGGCAGCGCTCGGGATCTGGTTTGTTTTTCCCCCCGAGTTTTGGAATTCCAGTCTCACCTGCAGGATTTTCCCAGGTTCTGGCTTCAATTAGAGTCCAGTGGAGGGAGGGAGGAGGGCGGTTGGGGGGGAGGGGGGGGTGGACGGTGGAAGAGAGGGTGAGGAGAGCGAAAAGGCGACAGAGCTGGAGTGTGTCACACACAACTCAACACAGCTGGAGGAGTGAGGAGGAGGAGTGAGGGGAATGATAACCTCCTGATGAAGGTTCCTCCCAGATCTTCAGATCTTCCACCTTCCAGTCCCTCCGACCAACCGAGCGGCGGTGGTGCAGTCGCTGCCTAATCAAAGGCCAATCACGTAATTGCTCCATTTTTTTTTTTTTTGCCACTAGCTCAAGCGTCTCCTGCCAGATTAGTCCGGAAACCCGAAACTCTGGGAAGCTAAACAGATGTACACCCCCACCCCATCCCTCCCTCCATTCTCGAAAAAACAAACTTTGCAGAACATGGAACACATCACCCAAATAATATGTTCTAATTTAAGAGAGAGAGCACAAGCTGGCTCCTCTCTCCCTCTCTCTCTCTCTTTCTCTCTTTCCTTCCATACAAGGCAACTCACTCACTCACTCGCTCGACTGGCCGACCGAGCGAGTGACACTGAAGGAACGCGACCGCTGCTGCTCCAGCGGCACTGAGAGAGAGTGAACAAGCGGAGGAGCATCAGAGGATCATCAAGCAGGAGCCAAACATGAGGCCTCGGCTCTCCTGTCAGCTCCGACAAACACAGGAGGCCAGATGGGACCTCACACACACACACACACACACACACACACACACACACACACACACACACACACACACACACACACGGACAAGTGGCCCCGGCTCTGTTTAAAGAATGTGATGGTAGAGGTCTTCAGTAACAGAGAAGAAGTTCTATTCTCTTCAGTTACTCAGAGTTCAGCTTCACTTCACTTCACAAACTTGGCCGCCAGCTCCGCCATGACATCACTCGCTCGCTCGCTCACTCTGGGCGTGAGAAAGGCGTTTTTATAAGCCCGGGCGACCGGCTTTGTGGATTCCTCTCTCAGCGAGGCACAAAGGCGGAGAGTCCTCTACTCTCTCTCTCTCTCTCTCTCTCTCTCTCTCTCTCTCTCCTCCCAGATATCTGCTGATGCTCCAATCAGCAGATATGAGACAGGCAACATGAAAAATGACACATTTCCGCTGAGCGAGCTGCATTTCACTGGCCCTTCGTCAGCAGAGTGCGGCGGAGGCTCCCTACACCAGGGAGGGTGGGAGGCCAACTCTGGAAGGAAACCGTGTGAGGAGGAGGAGGAGGAGGAGGACTCCCAGAATCCCTCACTGCTGAAGAGTTGGTCGGCCGCACAAACACGGTCGCCTGAGCAGTAGCGTTACTAGCCATCGGATCACATGATACACTCAAGAGTGCACTGTAAATAATTTCATTTTACTTTTGTAAATATCTTTTTATTCCCCAACTCATTTCCATGTTCCCTGCAATGAACTGGCTGGAGAACTGGGAGAAGCTCCAGCTGAACCCCAGTCCCTGGGTGCAGGAGGAAGTGGCTATAGAAGGCGGATATATGGATGTGTGCTATATTTCTATTACATGTTTATTTCTATGTGTGTGAAAGATCAGAGACTGTTGCATAATGACAATAAAAAAAAGTTAAATCTTCAATGCAACTGATGTCAATGTTGTTTTCATTTTTAGACTTCCATATATATACATAAAACGTTTAGCTGAAATAACATCGATAAGATTTAGTTTTTTTAAATATATATATGGAATTTAAAAAGAAGAATTTGGCGCCCACCTCCACCAGGGGGCGACCTATACGCAAATACACGTGGGTTGTATCGGTATGTCTAGAAATACCCCTGACGGCGCCTGAGACTCGATTCCCGGTCAGAAAGAAAGTGGCCGTAGATTGTTTTCACAGTTTGAGGCCAGAGGGAGAAGAAACATCCAGTCAAAGGGAAAAAAGAGGCAGGAGTCGTAAAAAAGGGCCCTTGTGTGTGTGTGTGTGTGTGTGTGTGTGAGAGAGAGAGAGAGACCCATGTCCTCCTGTATGTGCAGGTCGAATCTGAAAGCACATAATGGATGATAATAATAATTCCTCCAACAGCTTCAGGCCTGCTGACCCTCCCAATGCAGCATCACAAGACTGAGGCAACGCTGCCGTTTTCAATCAGCCATGTGGCACCGGAGCCACGGGCTTCCAGGAACATTACACACTATCTGACTGCTGGCCGGCGCTGCTGCACCGCGCCTACGAACAGGGCAGATGAAAGTAATTATCTGTGAGCCGTGGCCTCCTCTGCTCCGCTCCGCTCCGCTCTGTTCTGCTCTCCTTCCTCCGATCAGATGCTTTAATGAGGAGTGTTTTTCTGGAGCAGCGTCCAGAGCCGGTGGTCCTTTAACTGGCAGCAGGAGGTGGAGACCTTGTAAAAGTGCTTTTAACTCGACATCACTTTCTCCGTTGCCTTCAGAGCTTGTTTACAGCACTCTGGCTCGGAGCGGCGGAAATGCCGAGTTAATAAAGAGTTGGCTGGACTGTAAAAAAAAGAAAGAAAGAAAAAGGAAGTGGAGGGTCTGTTCTGTCTGGTTGATTCAAGTCCAGTTCCAGGTACAGACTGTCAGGACATCATGTCATCAGTCGCTTCATCTCCATCTTCAGTTTTAAATTTGGATTTTGAGAAAAGTTTTTCTTAAAGTTTCCAAATTGTTCTGAAAAGTCATATTGTACTAAAAAATCTTCAGCCTGTCGGCGAACTCCTCAGATGTACGAACAACTTTTACTTTTACTCTATCTTTACTATATTTACTTTTCCAGAAAATGGTTCTTCAAACACACAGTTCTGGGAACTGACCTTTTGTGAACTTCCAAAGGGAACGGGTTTATCACTAACACCCTGCATGATAGCTAAAGGACCTGATTGGGGATTGGATCAGTTTTTAGGATAATTTAGTGCGTGAAACTGCTCGACTGGAGTCAAAGGAGGATCTGTAAACATTGCATGCATTACATGGGACCTTAACAATGGCAGACAGATTTTCAAAAATATTGCGATCAAACAATATCAACCCTCCTCCCTCTGTGATACAATGTCACAACGTGGGAGATCCGCTGGCTCACTAAGTGGCATGAGTAGCATTTAGCGGACTGTTCAGTTGTCACCACTCAGTGGTACTTGACAAACAGCAGCTTGCTAATGTAGTCTAATCTCACCAGTCTCACATCACATTTACATTTTTTTGATTTCGCTGCGTTTCACGACTGATTATGAGAAAGTGAACTTCAGAAAACACTGTCTTTAGCCCTCTGTTTACAGCCTCCTGCAAACAAAACGAGCGTCTTGCTAAAAATGATGTTCATCCCAGATGAACGGAAGAGGCGATAAAAAAAGAACAACAAGAAGAAGACCACTAGGTGGCGTCAAAGTGCAGAACAATAAACATCAGGCTGCAGCATAGGCCTTACGAACCACTCTGGCTGTAAATTCCTTTTAAAGTCTCAATTTCCTTCTAAAAACCTAACAAACTGCAGATTCATCCAAAAGTTGATGAATTCCCACAAAAAAAAGTGAAAAACGCTTCGCTCAAACTGAGCCGCAGTCCTAGCTAAATAGTTTAACGGCATGTCACGCTTTGATCAGCTCTTGCATATAGCAATAGCTGATGGTGTTGAAGAATTGCCTTGATCTCATTTCTGCACAATAGACCTTTATCAGTCAGAAACATTAGTTTTATCGCGCATGAAAAAAATACCCCATGCAGGGTGGTGGGGTCGAGGGCTGGGGGTGGTGGAGGGAGTGGGGGGGGGAGGGGGCGGCCCTCTTGTCAGAAGTTAATCCAGCTGACTGATGTGGAGAAGTGACAGGAAGTTGCTGGACTTCAGAGGCAGAAACGAGCGCTAACGGTCATCAGATCCGGGATTTTAAAAAAGCAGCCGAGCGCATCGCAGCTCTGAATTAAGATCAGATGTGGCGATGTGAACAGGACCACCGGGACCTGCTGGTGATCTGGCGGCCTCGGGATCAGCCTGCACCACCACCTACCTCAGCGCCGCCGCGCTGTACTGTCACACGGTGGGTTTGAAAGAGACGCTGGTGGACGTCGACATGACGAGCTCCCTCGTTTCTCCACCAAGCATTTTTGATTTTATTTTATTCTTTTCTGCGGTGGAATCTCATCAAAAAGCCATCAGACCGTCTGCTGGTAAACAGTTTGCTGGTTAACAGTTTGCTGGCGCTCGGTTGGTTGGTTACTAATGTTTGTTCTGTCTGGCTGCAACAACAACCACAACAACAAAAAGATTTGAATCGGATTACATTGTTTTTTGTTTTTTCCATTTCAACATGTCGAGAAAGTGAACTCACTTCAGAAAGACACAAAAACACTTCAGTTTTCAGCAAAAATGAGGGGCCTTTGTTGCCAATGACATCCGTTCAGCTGTGTACCTCCCAGTAATGGAGGTGGTTGGATCATCTGTCAAAACAAGAGCTGTGGCTCTGACCTCCTCTTGTTTTTTGAAAAAAGAGAACCACTCTGGCACTATTTTGACTGCAGAGTCATTTTCATGGCGGGGATGTTTGCACATAGAGGAGGGAGGCAGTGGCCGACGTTATAAAATAGCTACTGACATGTTTTTTAGAGGGAGGGAGGGTGCGGGGCAGGTTTAAAGCTTCCTGAGTCAGATTTAATTGGAGGAATTAATTGTCGGGAGGATCGTGTAGCAGGTAAGAAAACACATTTCTGAGGTGCCGTGCTTTTCTCATGAGGTCACGCTTGGCTGGGTAGAAGAAAAAAAAAGGCCATTTCGAAAAATCGCACCGCCTGGTTCCACGGCCGACTGTATTTTCCTGAGGGTCTGTGCCTGGTTCCCTGCCAGGTTCCTAGATCTCCCAGAGTGTTTAAACTGGGGAGGAGGACGGTAATCCGCTGTGACAAGCTCACAGATCACAGACAGAGTAAAAAAGCATTCAGGTAGGTGGCTGTGTGTTTGCGTGGGTGTGTGTTTGGGTGGGTGGGTGCTAAGTGTTCAAGCTGCAGCCTGATGTGTTGACAGTGACAAGTTCAAGCACCAGGAAACAGGAAGTGGAGGCAGATCTGCGGGCTGATAGCTCCGCCCACGGAGGCCAAGCCTGTTCACAAGAGAGTCTCCCGGCCAGGGGCTTGACCTTGATGACAACCAAGGTCGCCACCGTGGGCTCCACTTACAGCACAACACTATTGACTTGGAACTTGTGAAACTTTTTAAAGTGGAGTTTTTTTTCGATAAACTTCCTCGAAACGGAATATTTGATTTGGCTCGTCCGGCGCCGACCTTCACAGGAACCACTGCGACCTCCAGAGAGTTGCTGGCTCAGCTCACCTGGTTGATGTGTTTGAGTTTGTCGATGATCTGGCTGATGACCGGCTCGGGGGGTTTGTTGCTCCGGGACTCGGTGCCCGGGTGGGACTTCTTCAGGCCGGGAAACCTGGCGGGAGAGGAGGGGAGAGACACCGGCAGTGATTTTAACCCGGTCACCGCTGCAAACAAGGTCTTCACTACCATCTAGTGTTGAAAAAGGGAAACTACAGCTCTTTAGGCTTTAACCCTTTGCAGGGCATATTATTATTATTATTATTATTATTATTATTATTATTATTATTATTATTATTATTATTAATAATAATATAATTATTATTATTATTATTAATAATAATATAATTATTATTATTATTATTATTATTATTATTATTATTATTATTATTATTATTATTATAATAATAATAATAATAATAATGATAATAATAATAATAAATCAACTGTTACCTTGCTGATGTTGTCATGTCAAAAATAAAAAGAAAGAAAAGAATAAAAAGGTAAGTTTATTTAGCGTAATTTTAAAAGTAAGTCATGAAAGGTTCTCTTCTTATATCCCGCATTGAAATTATGTCATGTTATGATATCCAATTGTTTCACTGAGTGACATATAAATGGGTCAGTTTCAGGAGCGGAAAGATAACTTGTTGCTGCGTCTTCACTAAAAAAGAATGAAACAACTGAAAGCTTGACTAAATAACTATGATCACTCAAATGGTTTATCTTCTGGGAAATGATCAATCAACAGTCTTCATCGACTTTATCGTTAATCACATTCAGATGGAGGCGGGGAGCTCAAGTCAGATGGTCATGATATGGAAACAAGCAGCTTTACTTAAGTCCAGTTGTTGTTGTTTTTCAAGCATTTTGTTTTGAGCAACGATAGAGGGAAACTGGGAGCTCAGTGTAACAGGCAGGTGCTCACATGTCCACCAGGGTTGTGGAGGAACCATTTCTCTCCTGTCTCCCGGACAGGAGGAGGAGCCAGCCAGTCCCAAACTTTCCTGCAGGTGTTTCTCTTTTCTCCCCCCCTCCTATTCCGACTGTTCAGTGCAGAGGATTAACCCCTTCCCGGAAAAAAAACGTTTTCTGCAAACAGGACTGAAACCTTCAATCAAGCTAAGCATTTCCTTGACGGAAAAAGTGTATTTTCAGCCATGATGTTTGAGTGTTTCCTAGCTGTGAGGTCTAAACCAGTCAACAGAGTAACCACAGCGGTGAACCGCAGTGATGAAAAAAGTTTCATTCCTCCAGTCTGATGTGTCAGCGCCGGGGTTCACATCTGGTTGCCTTCAGGGACTTGTTGAGGGTCAGGAAACGACGTGTTCTGGATTCAAATTCCCACTTTTGTCACCGCAAACAAGCCAGCAAGGTCGGAGAGACTTCCCATGTCGTGCATTTAACAACACTGAGCTGAACTAAATCTTTATTTTAATTCTTTATTTTACTGTCAATCCATTTTTTTTTATCTGATTGCTGATGACTGATTATGTAGATGAGAAACTGAATTTCCTTTGAGATAAATAAAGCACCTATCTATCTATCTATCTATCTATCTATCTATCTATCTATCTATCTATCCATCCATCTCTCGCTCGTGTCACACTGATTTGTGGGAAACAACAAGGCTTCTGGGGTGTGAGGTCATACTCCCCTGAACCCCCTCCCACACCCACACCCTCAGCCCCACCCCCCAACCGTGCACCTGTTCTCTTGACATCCCCACCCATCCTTCTCCCACCTCCCTCCCGTCATCGTCAGACATTTCCTTAAGCTCAAATGACTTTTCCCCTGCTAGTTTTTTTTTCCCTCCTCCTCAGCCATGATCTCACCCTCCCTCGGCAGCTAATTATTACATTAATAATGGAGAGAGACTTGCGATCCATTAAGAGGAGGAAATATGGGTCGATGAGGGATTGTTAGATCAGGCAGACCTGGAGGAGGAGGGAGGGAGGAAGGGAGGGGGGGAGGGAGGAGGGGAGGAGCCCAGGCAGGTTGGCGTTTCACATCGTAGATAGCGGTCAGATAAAAATCCCTCTGTTTCTGTTTCTGTGGCTCCTTATCTGATGGCTTCTGTGTGCGATGTTCTGCCGCACTGATCAGATCGGTTCGGTTCCAGGAAATCCAGCGTCACATCACTCACTCGCTCATTTGCTCCAGGCCCAGACTGATGTTTCTCAACTGACAGATTAAAAAAAAAAATCAAACAACAAAGGGAGAGGAGGTGTGGAGCTATGGGGAGTTCAGGTGTCACAACATGATGGAGGTCTGGTGCTTTTCACACCACCTGCTCACACCTCCAGAGTGGCTCTTCTCCTCCAATGTGGAGATTCTTCCTCCGGAGGTGCGTCATGTCGAGCAAGAGAATCAGATTTTTACATCGGCTGTAGACGATTGTGTTTGTAAGTAACAGCAGGTAGCCGACGAACAGAACCAGAGACTCCAGAGAGTCCAGAGAGTTTGATCTGATCTGATCTCAGGTCAACGTATACTTCCTTAAGCTAAAGATAAAGTGGCTCTGGTCAAACCTCTGCTGGCCTGTCTGTCACCCCAACAGCTGATTTCCACACTGGCACATCCAGAAATAATTGCAGATTTTTATTATAACTTTTCATATTGAATCAAATTGGCAAAACGAGAACACAGATAGATTCCTCAATGTATTCCCAAGCAATCAGTTCTTGTCAAAGTTTAAAAAAAAGAAAATAAAGAATCCCGATACGCAATAATAAAATGGTAACCTTTCCTTTCCCCCCCATCAACTGAGGAATATTAAATGTTTTATTATGACCTTTAAATGCACTTTTATCTGGGCTCCTGCCATAACTGAAGCTCAGTAATAAAGTGATGCAAACAGGAAATGAGAGCAGGAGCCTGTTTTTTTTATTTTCCAGCCCCAACAAATAATCTTCAGATTAACAGATTTGTGTTTTGCTCGGGCGACGTAGTGTCAGTGATTCATGGATTCAGGCTGGTTATAAAACTGCATGATAATAATGAAAAACAAAAAAAAGGCAGGAAACCACAGTCTTGTCACATGGGTCCAAAATACAGGTTCACACATAGTTTCATACCAAGCCGGCTGTGATGATTTGGAAACTGTCAATTCTATTTAACACTGGCAAAGTCACAACCAGCTGCACCCTTTACCTGCAGCCAACAGAGACTCCTCCACCTCCTCCTTCTCTCCCTCCTACTGCTCCTCTATCTCCTCCTCCTCCTCCACCTTCTCCTGCTCCTCCATCTCCATCTCCTCCTCCTGCTCCTTCCCCAACTCCTCCTCCTCCTCCTCCTCCTCTCCCTCCTCCTGCTCCTTCCCCAACTCCTTCTCCACCTTCTCTTACTCCTCCTGCTCCCACACCTCTTCCTCCTTCCCCTCCTCCTCCTTCGCTCCCTCATCCTGCTCCATCCCCTCATCCTGCTCCACCTTCTCTTCCTCCTCCTGCTCCTTCCCCTGCTCTTCCTCCTCCCTCTTCTTCCTCCTCCTCCTCCATCACCTCCTCCCGCACCTCTCCTTCTCTGCCTCCTCCCCCTCCTTCCCCTCCCCCTCCACCCTCCTTCCTCCTTCCCCGCCTCCTCCTCCTCCACATTATTTTCCTCCTCCTGCTCCTTCCTCCTCGCTCTTCTTCCTCCTCCTCCTCCTCTTCCTGCCCCCTCCTTCTCCTCCACCTCCTCTCCTTCCTCCTTCTCCCTCTCCTTCCCCCCTCCTCCCTCTCCTTCCTCCTTCTGTCCCTCCTCCTCCTCCTACCTCACCTCCCCCTCCTCCTCCCTCTCCTTCCTCCCTCACCTCCTCCTGCCCCCCTCCTACTCTCCTCCTCTCCCTCCTCCACCTCCTCCTGGCCTATAGTCACTCACTCTCACACTATTCATTTTACACGCCGCCCAGATTAAACGTTTCGACGGCTGATGCGCCACCTTATCTTTCATCTCTCATCAAACAGCCGCCCAGTCTTTCACTGCCGTTTGCTCCAAAAAGGAGGTTGTGGAAATGTGACGTTGCTGCTCCGGAGCCGACACACATCCACATCTGCCTGCGCAGTTCTTCAGGGAGAGACTCTTTGATGTGGTGAAAGACGCTGTTGCTGCTGCTCCTCTTCCTTCACCTCCGCCTCCTCCTCTTCCTCCTCCTCCTCCTCCTCCAGGTGGGAGGGTAAACATGACTGATAAAAAGTCACACAATTAGCTGCTGCTCCTCCAGTATCGCAGCCGTTCGGATCCCCTCTGGTGCTCGTTACGCCCTCGGAGCCGAGCCGAGTCTGTCTGGATGCGTCAGGCTGAGACAATATGAGGATGAATGGCGTGTTTTTGGCTGCGGAGGATCCTGTTAGGATGGATAATAGACGACGGCCCGGAACAAATCTGAGAGAGTCAACCAGCAGGCTCGTTGCCCTCCAGGATGACTCTTTTCCCCCCTGGTGTTGGAGCGGCTCCATCCTTTTTCTCCCTGGGTCATCATCCCCTCAGGACGCCTCAAACCCCCCCCCCTCCCCCCAGCAGATCCCCCCTCCCTGCCAATGCCAGCATCATGTCACCTCCTGAGCTGTCTGAGCTTCATCCATTTCTATTTCCGTAAAAAAAGAAAAATCCCTTTCAGCAGTTTGGGGGAAAAGAGCAGAATTTATCCTCAGCCCTGCTCAGGAGTGAAAGGTAATAAAAACATGAACCTGCAGCGCCTCCTCCTCCGTCTCCACTGAAAGATGTGTTGCTCAGCAGTGATTAAAGCCAGCAGAGGAAGAGGAAGGGGGGAAAACACAGATATATCTACATCTATCTATCTATCTATCTTGGCCAAATTGAAATCTCAGCCAGCTGTGTAGCGGCTCTCTGGCGCGATGGACGGAGGAAGTTATGATGTGGGTCGCCCCTCAGGACAGGTGTGTGGTGAAATATTGTAGAAAAAGCAAATGAGTTTCCTCGGGGTGCACGGGAGCCGCCGTACCAGCGATGGAAAGAGCAATTAACCGAGCGGGAAGAAGGTGACAGTGTGCTCGACATTAATAACATCCCATAGAGCCAAAGTCAAGATTTACACGCACACCAGGTGGGAGGGGTGTGTGTGTGTATGTGTGTGTGTGTGTGTGTGTGTGTGTGTGTGTGTGTGTGTACGGCCTGATGCGAGGCTGATCAGCTCCGGGCGACGCTACCCTTCAAATCACCTCCAACCGTCTCACTGAGCTCCAGTTGCAGACTATTTGTGGCGCTGATCGTTTGGAGGAACAATAAATCTGAGCAGCAGCAGCAGCAGCCACTTCGGTGACGGTGATTTACCTGTCGGTCATTTCCTGGCCGTTCCAGCAGAGGGAGTGGTTGGCAGCGGCGGGCTCGCGGCTGCACAGCGTCTCCCCCAGGCCACTGTAGAAGGTGCTGAAGCCCCTCAGGCTAGATATGAACTCCCTGAGGAGGTCATCAAAGAGGAGTGAAGAACACATAAAAAAACAACAGCAAATGGTTGAACTTGACAGAGAGGGGACAGTGTGTGTGTGTTTTTCAATAAGAAAAAAAAGTCAGAGCCATCAATCAGAGCAGACGAGGGAGGGGAAAAATGAAAGGTCTCATGTTATTGGAAATTCACTTCACAGAAATGTTGGTCCAGAGAAGGAAACACGTTCCAGAAGGTGTGTGTGTGATAACATTCCTCACATCATCGCCCTCTGCTGGCCGCAGGGCAGCGATACCTCGCTGATATCTCTGTTAGCTCGGTGACAACACGCCCAGCCGGAGGCTCTTTCTAACCTCTGACTGACTCATGATTTTTTTATTTTTTTTTTTTTTTGGTCTCCTCCTCCTTTTGCAGAAAGTTGTGGGGAAAAAAATCACAGTGTTCTTATAGGAGGCTATAAACAGAGGGCAAAGCGTGACATTTTTTTTCCCTTCATAGGATTATTCACCTGAGGCTGCTGCATGGGTAAAGGATGGGGGAAATAATAATCATTAATAATAATAATAATAATGATGATGCAATTAAAAAGTTGCATGTGCAGAGCCCCCTAGAGGAAGGGGCTGGTAAAAGAGGCAGGAATAAGAGGAGCTTTGATTCCTAATTGGTTGTAATCCGGCCGCTGTGGTGCTGAGGCACCGCTGGGCTTCATTACACTTCAGCCTGTTAATGCAACAAGTGTGTGAGGAAAAACACTGGCAGACAGAGTGAAGGGGGAACCTTCACTTTCAGACACCCCTGAAACCAAAGTACAAACAGTTTGTTACTGTGCTGAAGTAGATTTTTCTGGTATCTGTATAATGTGATGATATTTTATTTGTATCCCCTACATTTGTACTCAAACATATGTACTTTCTACTCCATCGGAAAAACCCTGAAAATATATGCTTGTTACTTTTGTGTTTAAAAGATACAAATTCTGTGTAGTGTGTTTTCAGTATAAAATTTGTTCAAATTTTATAGGTTATTGATTATTTTAAATTACCTCAGTTTACCAACCAGTGTATTGTTTATCATTGTGTTGTTTAAAAAAAAATAAATTAATTGAGTAAAGGAGTTTAATCAGTATTTTTAGTTTTTATATTTTTACACCAGTATTTGTAATTTTACTCAAGCCCACAATGTGAATACTGTCGCGACCTCTGGTTGTGTCCTGCTCAGATGCTGGATCACACGGGTCCTGATGGGCTCACCTGCGGAGGCCGGCCAGAGTCTCATCCTGGTCAGGGGCCAGGGCTGGGGCCGCGGGCTGCTGGGTGCGAGCCGCTGCCTGGCCACCGGGGGGCGGCGGAGGAGGAGGAGGGTGAGGCGAGGAGACGGAGCGCGAGGCTCGCTGGGGAGTGTTTCCACACATCCCGCCCACCTGCAGAGGACGGAGGAGGAGATGGCAATGAGACGGAGTGAGTGGATCCCCTTCCAGCACCCCCCCGCCACCCCACTGGTTCCAGAGTGCCCCCCCCGCTGGCCTGTTTATCCAGACCGCTGACACCGCAGAGCGTAAGAGGCTGTCAGGAGCCAAAGTGGCGACCTGACTCAGCTGAGCCGCAAATTGTCATCTAGCGAGGATTTGTTTATTTTGGGGAGGGATGAAAGGTGGGGGGGCGGGGGGGATCTGAAGGGATTTGCATAACAAATTAGTCATTGTATCCTCTGCCAGCCGGTTCCTGCCTTGTTGCAATTTGTACTCATCGCACTGCAAAAAAAACCCAACAAAAACAAAAACAAAAACCTCCAGCGTGAAAATAAGGCCTCTTGTTTGCGTCTCTCTTTCCCCGACTAAAGGCCCCATTGTGTTTCCGCATGGGGCGACATAACTACAATAAATAAGAAGACTCTTGCAGATAATCGGTTTCCAGGTGCAATAAAAATGCAAATGGCTGTTAATGTTGTGCTTGTGGTTTAATGATTTGCCCGCGGTTTAATTTCCCCTGAGGATCCCGACCACGGCCACGGCCACGGCCGAGGTTCAGCTCCTCCTCCTCCTCCTCCTCCTCCTCTTCCTCCGCCATCTTTCCACCAGTATCATGGTAACAGCAGCTAATTGTTGCTAATAGCAGCTCCTGTTAAAAAGGATTGGAACTGGGAGGCAATATTGATGTTCAGTAGATGGAGACGCACAGGGGACGGGGCGTCTTCATCTGGTGTACACGCACACACACACACACACACACACACGCACACACACACATACACACAGACACAGAGGTCACCGTGTGTAAAAAGACAACAAAAGACACAAATCATTTCACGCAGTTCAACTCTCTTGGACACGAACGTGGCAAAGCCGCGCGCTGTGATACGATCTGTACACGTGCGCATTACGTGAACATGAGTGTGTGTTGCATATTCAGTGTGAGCTGACACCGACTTCTTCAGAGATGCTGATCAGCTGTAAGTCAGAGGCCCAGTGGGGTTAATCAATTCACCCCCGATATCCAAGGATGCAGCAATACAGCAGTGCAGACAGACAGACAGACACACACACACACACACTCACACACACACCTATTACCCCCCTCCTCCCCACTTTGTCCCTCTGATGTAATTCTCTTGTTCTGCTGCTCCTCCAGCCCCTCCAGCGCCCCCACAGGCCATGATTAATGTGCGCTCCTGGCTGGCCGTAGGGGAGGGGCGGTGGCAGCCAGGCGGGAAACACTGACTCAGCGGGCCCTCCCTCTACTCCTCTTCCCGCACCTCCTCTTCCTACCCCACCTCCTCTTCCTCTCCAACCTCCTCTACCTTCCCCTCCACTTCCTCCTCCCCACAACACGTGCGCGCTCCCTGCCGCCGATTGTTCCTGGATTCTTCCAGCGCAGGTCTCATTAGTGGAGTATTAATTAGGGGGAGGGGGGGGGGGGGCAAAGCTCCAATACCAAGTAAAAAGTACTATCGATTCCGATACCGATGCCTTGTACTTGAAACGTTATGATCATAGAATATTTGGGGAGGATTTTGGCCTTTAGTTACGGTAATTGATTATGATCACGGTTAAACACCGAACAAAGATTTCAGGAAAATAAACATGTTTTTTGTTGTTGCTATTAACTAACTACAATACAAAACTGTTTTCCAGTACAACATGGTAAGATAATTCCACTTTAACTATACACAATTATTTAAGAAAAAAGTGCAAAAAACAACAATAGTAACAATATGACAAAAAGAATTAACCTTAAAATGTCAAGGACACAACAAATACGACCTTCCATTGAACGTAGATATTCACGACTGGCAGAGGGTGTGTATGTGTTGGGGAGTGGGAGCTGTTGGGTGGGGGAGGGGCTACGCTTTTTACGAAAAAAGACTTGGAGAGACGCTGTGAGGAAGTCGGAGTCATTTGCCGTTAACGTCTAGAAGAGAGACTGCAACAAAATTATCGGCATCATCACGCAAGTATCGATCCGATACAGATCACCTCGGTATAGATCAATAGGTCCATCCCGAGTATTAATATCAGCAAGTCGTGACCTGAACGTCAGCAGGAGGCAAGAACTGGGAAGCATCGGCCCAGTGCTCCCAGTGTCACTGACAGAGAGCCGCTGACAGTGGAGTAATAAGATGACACACACACACACACACACCTGCCTCTCAGGTTCCATGTGGCGCCGTGCAGCGCTCGTGCAAACAGGGAGCGAACGGTGGAAAGTCTAAACAAACTGACAGTGAGTCCAAGCAGCTCGACACACTCGCAGCTCTCAGCTGGCTGTGACTGTCCAACAGTAAACACGTTTGTATGCATGAAATATATTTTGTGGACAAACAAGTTGAGCCTTTTGGAATCTCTACCCCTCAGAGGTTCTGCAGAGTTTCATTTCTTTTTTTAAAGGTGTCTGGTTTCTTTGTTTTGTGAGGGGTTTGCTGGTTGGACAACACTGAAATTACAGTTAACCAGATTCAATATTATGATTTCCATTGACAATCTCGAAGTGTAGAATTAAATATTCTGTATAACAACATTTTGTCTCCGTACAACTCATTTATCCTTGATAAATACCAGAATATTCCAGCATGATCCTTACAAATGGGGCACCATTTATAAGGAAAATAAACAGGCTTTACTACCATATAAGATTTATCACAGAGAAACGCTGAGAAATAAATAAAATCCTCCCTTTAAAGTTTACATCTTTATGCGCAGTAACAAAGCGGAAATATTGTTTATGCTTGACGAGAGAGGCACTAAAGAGAGATAATAAGATGTAATAAAAACATTTTCAAGTCTGAGGATTAACACGTGAATAATGTACACAGAAACAGTTTTTTTGAAAACAGAGAAAAGCTTCTGAAACACATCTACTGACCGGTCTGCAATAAAACCACATTCAAATGGTTGTTTTTGTTGCACAACACCATCTGGGGCAAATAAAGGCATTGATTGATTTAAAGTCACTCCAACCACATTTCTTCGCGATGCCCTGATTAGAAATGTTGACATCTATGAGGAGCTGAAAGTGTCTGATCAAGTGCCCTCAACTGCCCTCGATCAACCTTCATTAGCCTCCATGCTGGCCGCCTCCCCTGATCCGCCCTCCACTTACGGCCATAGTGCTCCACTCGACCTCCAGGCGGCAGAATGACTTCAGCGCAGCCCTCGGATTCACAGTAACCAACATCCAAATGTCGCAAAAAATAAACCCAGCGTCAGGAGGAGAAGATGGCACCATCTGTGCTGTGAAGGTGGCCGCCTGCCCAGACGCACAGCTGTAACAACATATTGGAGAATATTTGGTGACTAATGTTCCAGAGAGACAAGTCACCACTCAGCTCCCCTTCCTCCTCCGCCTCTTTCTTCTGCTCCTGTTCTTCCTCCTCCACCTCCTCTTCTTTCTCCTCCTCCTGCTCCACTACCTCCTCCTCCTCCTCCTCCACACCCTCCACCCCTCTCCCACCTCCTCCTCCTCCTCTTCTTTCTCCTCCTCCTGCTCCACCACTTCCTCCTCCTCCTCCTCCTCCTCTTTCTCCTCCACCTCTTACTCTTCCTGTTCCTCCCCCTCAAAGACGGGGAGCTTTTGAAGAGTAAGGAGGCAAGGTAAGCTAGATGGAAGAAACACTTCAAGGAAGTGCTCAACAGAGATACTCCAGAGTCACCACCACAAGAAGACAAAGAGCCACAGAGGAGATCAAAGTTGCACTGAAAGCCCTCAAGAATGGGAAAGCTCCTGGAGCAGACCAGATTACAGCTGAAATGCTGAAAGACCAGCCAGGAACTGAAACGCATCCTTGACCTGATATGGAACGATGGAATAGTGCCAAAACAATGGACCAAAGGACTGATATGTAAAATTCCCAAGAAAGGAAACCTACAAGACTGCAAGAGCTGGAGAGGAATCACCCTGTTGCCCCTGGCCAGCAAATTGCTGAGCAGGATCCTCATCCACAGAATCCAGGCAGGTGCTGATCACACTCTGAAGAAAAAGCAGGCAGGATTCCGGAAAGGCAGATTAACTAATGTAACGCGAAAGTGTATTTTGTGGACTTTGAAAAAGCGTTTTGACTCAGTGCATAGAGACAGCCTTTGGGTCATCATGAAGAAATATGGATTCCCTCGGAAACTGACTGAGATGGTGTGTGAGATGGCTGTGATAGATGAGAATGAAACCACAGACTTTTTCCCTGTGATGACCAGTGTGAAGCAAGGTTGCTCAGGACCAGTGCGAAGCAAGGTTGCTTGGGATTCCTCTTTCTCCTCACGACAGACTGGGTGATGCAGCAGACAGTAGAGGGAGAGAGAACCCGGGATTCGATGGAACTTCACTACAATATTGGAGGACCTGGATTTTGCTGACGACGTTGCACAACTGTCATCAACAATGAACCATCTCCAGACCAAAACAACAAAGCTTGAAGACAATTCGGCAAGAGTTGAACTTAAGCTGTATGCAAAGAAATGCAAAACACTCAAAGCCAACAACAACAGTGAAGCGAGCCTGACAGTCACGGTCAGGACGAAGTTGAAGAGGTCAATAAGTTCACATACCTGGGCGCCAACGTGACCAAGAGTGCAGGTAGTACTGTAGACGTCAAGAAGAGGATAGCACTAGCCAGCACATCACTCAAGAGACTGTCCAACATTTGGCAAGCCACAGACATCAACAGAAAGACCGAAGCATCCCTCTTCAAGAGCTTGGTCTTGTCAGTACTACTATACGGACGAGAGACCTGGAAACTGACCAAGGGAGACAAAGAGAAACTTGACGTCTTTGAGACCAAGTGTCTCAGGAGAGTCTTCAAAATCTGATGGCAGCAGCTCATCCCAAACAAAACAGTTCTACAAATGGCAACAGCAGAGAATATCAGTGACCAAGTGAGAAGGTGGCGATGGAACTGGATCGGCCATGTGCTGAGGAAGAAACCAACACAAGACTGTGCGGTAGCCTTGGGTTGGACTCCCGAAGGAAAGAGGAAACATAGCCGCCCAAAAACAACCTGGCAGCGGATGGTGGAGGTTGAGCGGAGCGGTGCAGGCTGGAATTCCTGGAACGCCGCGCAGCCTCAAGCCGGCCACAATGGCGGAGAGAAGTCCAAGCCTTGCGTGCCTCCTGGCGCTGAGGGAATTAAGTAAGTAAAGTGGTGGAAACCAAACTGTCTCTGAGCCAGAAGATTTGGTGGTGGATTCCTGGGTCAGGTGATTTTTGTGGTTAATCACAGACTGTGCAATAAGCACTTAAACACTGAACAGGTGGAACGTGTGTCTTCAAAAGGTCACACAAAGTCAACATCAGTTCACCTGTGAGCATTGTAGAGCATCTTAGGAGCCCTCTGAATTTGATATCACAAACTTTCTCTGTGAGCAGTGAAAATGAATTTTTCTCTCGGTGGCTGAAACTCTAATTGTTAATAATAAAAGCCCAAACACTGGTGAGATATCTTCATCAGACGTGTGGATTAGAACATGGTTGTTTTCACATCACACTTGTAGCGACGGTTGAGATGTGAGAGAAATGTATTTCACACTCCCGATGAGCCCTGGAGCTGCCAGACATGATTAAAATTAGATGAGTTTCTCTGGCAGAGACGCGGCGGCAGACAGAGGAGTCGGACTTGCGGCTCTCTGGGTGTTTCCTCAAAACAAGGACGATTTTCAGAGCCGCGTCTTCTGTTTGAGGGAACTTTGATTTGCATTTAAATGATACATTTTCCTATTACATACAAAAGACCCTCATTAATACAAAGGCAACAAGAATCGGTTTGCTATTTTGCTGAATCAGAGATGCTTTCTGGATAAACTGTGACTGCTTTGCTAAATACGAAATGGAAAAATATGAGGAAAATTAATCTAAGTGTAAAAAAGGGCTCAGAATCGGATATATTGATGTCGAAAGAGTACTTTGCAAAGCCGCACTTGCAAACTTTTCATTCTAGAACAGATGTTTCACTCCATGTAGAAACCGTCTAACATTTAAAAGTTAGATAAAATATGTGACTTAATTTTAACGGATTAATAGGATTTAAATGATAAAGTCTCAATAACGGGAATAATTTTCATACAATCAGCACTGCATTATATTAACAATCATATATGACATATTTAGAATTACGGATAATAAGATTGATTGAATAATGAACTCTCTTTGTGTTTCAGAGCCCATTTGGCTGTAAGTGTGACAAAGACTGAATTGATGCTCTTGTTTTCTCAGTGAAGCAGCAGTTTGTGCTTCACATATTATTAGTATTATTCTTTTTTTATGCCTCCAAGCAGATGGAAATTACAAAGTGGTGCTGATGAATCGCTGTATGGAAATGAAGTTGTTACCTAAAGAAATATGAGCCGTGAGATTCACTATAAATCAAGCAGAAGTGAGTCAGTCGAGTCCTGCAGCTCCTCCAGTCACCTGATTTCTGCTTCCCGTCTGCGTCTGAAGCCGAGGGGTCGGCGGGTGATGGATGTCTCCTTCACACCGTCCTGCCCCCCCCACACCACCCCTACACCTCCACCTTCCCCCAGGCTGTCCCTTCATCCGTCTGCCCCCCCCCTTCTTTTGGCCCCGCCCCCTCATTGTGACCATCTCTCTTTCTCTTTCTCTCGGTTCGTTCTTTCTCCTCGGTAACCGGTAAAAATAGAGCTTCATAAATCATGCATCTTCTCATCGCAGTAGTGCGTTTGGAACAGGAGGGAAGGGAAATAAATGGTGGAGTGAGTGAGTGGAGGGGGTGGGAGAGGGGAGTCGGGGTGGTGGGGGGGGCACTTGATGATGGTGATGAGATGGAGAGACGGAGCCGAGTGACTTTAGGAGCAGCTGGAAGACGAGACGGGACGGATGGGAGCTGCGGGGCTCTTGGCCGTCCTCTCCTCTCCTCTCTTCTCCTCTCCTATCCTCTACCTCCGTCCCTCCGTCCGTCCCCCTCCGTCTCGCTGCACGGCGGTCGATTGCTGCTGGAGTTTGGAGGGAAATGAATGTCAACATCCCGCAGGAGTCAGAGCCGCTGGATGATGAGTGGCCGCAGCCGGCAGAGGAGCATGTTTTCTAGTCCACAGAGAGAGGGAGAGAGGGAGAGAGAGAGTGAGAGAGAGAGAGAGAGAGAGAGAGAGAGAGAGAGAGAGAGAGAGAGAAGAGGTGTGGCTCTCTCACACCTGCAGGACTGCTTTTTTTCTGCCAGTGCTTCAGTAACTCACACTCAGGCTGCAGGCTGCACAATCATATGTAGCATTTAAGGCTTCTTTTTTTTTTTAAGGTTTAAACACTTTTTTGGACTTGTAGATTTCATTTTGGAAAGGAAATCCAAATTAAAATTGGTTAAAATAAATAAATTAGATAATTGAATAAATGAAATAACTGTGAGAGTGAGTGACTGGACGATGAGCAGATGCAGTTAGCATGGAGGCTAAAGAGGGTTGATCACATCTGGTCTGCTCACTCGGAAAAATGGAAGATCAGGGGACACAGGAAAGAGTTGGAAGATCAGACGTGGGTTTCAGCACAGAAACACATTGTTTGCATTGTTTTTTTAATTCAAGTTACTCAAGTTTTTACTAAGTTCCTGGAACTCTATAAGTGAGAGCGCTGAAGCTGGACTGTTCTCATCACTAACTTAACAAAAAAAATCCCTCTTCCATTTTGACAGATTTGAATAGAAAAAAAAGAAGTCTTCTTTCAGTTTTCAGAGTTTTAATGCTCCATAAACAGTCATCTTCTTCTTTCATAGCGGAGACGAAACAAGAAAGTAACTGCTGCAAGCTGCCCGGCGGACCAGTGATGACTGAGCCGAGCAGCAGTTTTGGAGGGCATTTTCATGTCAATTTTGTAAAGCAATAAAAAAACAATTCCAGCCAATTGCAGTTAACCTCGTGGCTACGACTCAAGGCTCACTCATTTCTCTTCAATGCAGCTCTCTTTGTAAAGCGAAACAAGAGTTACGTTGGGTGTAAAAGGCAGAAACCTTGAAAGCTAATAGATCCTGGATAACATTAGCTAACAACAACCAAGGTAAAAAAGATTAAAGGTAAAGTTTGACGTGAGCAAACTCAGTTCGACTGATGTCAAATAAGTTTGTTTGATTTTTTTTTTTTTTTTTAATGAAGCATTTGGCCGCAACATGATGTGTTCCAGTCTTTTGCACAACCAGTTGATTGCCTCCGTGACTTCTCAAAATCCATACAGTATCCAGCATCCTTCATGCTAGCTGCGAGGTGCTAACAGTGTTTCAATGCACAATGGTATCTGCTCTAATGTTGTGCTGGTTACCAGACCCTTCTGGTGCCGCCGGTGGTGACGTTATGACGTATGTGGATCTTCCTTTACTTCTCTCTCTCTCTCTCTCTCTCTGTCCCTCTCTCTCTCTCTCTCTCTGTCTTGTGCTCCCTCTCTCGCTCCCTCTTTCTCTCTCTATGGTACCCTCAGAGATTGAAGGTCAGGGACGGTTGGCCAAAGGGATGGTCAGCCGATGCACAGTGAGCAAATCAGACAGATCTCTGATAACCCCAGTCACTGGTCATCGACAGAGGTCACGAGATAAGGAAAGAAAAGTGACACTTCACTGATCCAGTTCCACTGATGAAATGAAAACAAGCGCACGCTTCGTTTTTTTTTTTTTTCCCCTCTTGCAATTCACAACCCCAAAGTAAAAATAAAAATCAGTTTCTTAAGAAACGCCTGTCGGGATCTTCTTGTTCTGTCAGTAAATTATGTTTCCCATCATCACATCATGCTCTATATTTTTTATCACGCTGCATTTTCTCGTCTTGTTTCAAGTGGAAACACCCTGTCAGACACATTTCATTCAGGTCTTTGCCTCCTGACAATGTCATGACATGTCAGTGGTTCTCAACTGGTGGAGTCTAAGGACCCACATTTATTTTCTTTCTTAAAATGAAGTCACGACCCAAATTTATTCCAAAAAATAAAAACGCTAGCCCACATTCTATCATGTCTAGTAAAATAAATTGTCAAAATTATGGAATTGAATTATGTGTTCTGCAAAATAAATGCCCAACATTTTCTCTATAATAACATATATTTAAAAATCCTTTTTAAAAAAAACAAAACAAAAAAAAACAAAAGGGAAAAAAAAGGTGGAAGCTGCCCACCAGTGGGGAAACGCTGCACTCGAATGCAGCGGCCTAAATTAGCAGTCAGACACACAGAAGACCTTTCCGGAATCTGGGTGTGACAGTTTACTGAAGGTGTGACAGAATTAACCCTGGGGGGAAACAACAGCATCGTCCTTTCAATGACACCACGAGTGTCTCTGCAAGATTACATTCACTCACTCACGCACAAGACATTGTGTGTTTACATACACAACATTGCCACAGTGCTGAACAATACGACTCACAAGCCGGAGCTTTAATCCCCTGAAATGGATCCAGAGTCCCGGCACTGTAAAATCATCCTGCAGTGACTCAAACCCCCTGAAGCCGCCGGCCGGGGCCTTGTTTCATTTTAGATAAGGATCTGCATCGCCTACAATCCGAGCCATGTATCCCCCCGCCCCACCCCCCCACCACCCCCGCCCCCCCGCCCCCCGCTCTCCTCCCCAGTCGGCGTTTCATGGATGCAGCCACGCCCTCTTGCCGTGCAGTAAGTGAGGTCAACCTGCGCCTGAATAAATGATGGGCAGTGCGTGGAAAAGCTTCTGGCTGCAGGGATTTAGGAGTGGAAGGTTTTTTTTTTCAGCCGATGTACCACAGCCGTTCATATTTCATGAGAGGCTTTTTTTCCCCCTTGCCTCGGCTTCACGTGCGGCCCGGCCCGCCGGCCAAACTCCACTGTTTGATTGCAGTTTGAAACCACACGTCACGGGTCAGTGCAGCCGCTGACGAGAGGAGGATGAGTCGAAGCCAGACAACTGCTCCCCTCCTCCACCTCCTCCCCTCCCTCCCCCCACCCTCCCTTCTTCACCGCTAGCTCGCTAGGCTACTCCATCCTCCTCCTGATGCAGCTCCAGCCACAGTGAGTTTGATGTGAGGATGATGGAGTGTTGTGGGGCTGTTGTGGCTGGAGTTATTTTATGAGTTTTCTTTTTTCATTTCTCATTTCACCCTTCGGACCTGAAGTGACTCTATAAATGAAATATACAATACAATAAATAAATAAGATATGTAATTTTTTTCAGTCATGTGTTTTTGTCTTTCCAGGAGGAAACAGAATTCAACCCCCGACGCATTTTATTTTTATCTATTTTGTTCAATTTTAAAACTACTACTAAAACTTTACATTCCTGTGGATTTAAATGTAACAGTAAATTTGGTTCATATGTGAGAGCAAGCGGTGGCCTATGTATAAAAATGCCCCCCTGCTGTTTGACTGCATAAACAGTCAACTAACTACTGGCTTCGACTAGTCGCCACGTGTCTTAACTAAAGTCTGAACTAAAGTCTGAAGAACTGGTTCCGGATTTCATTGTTCTGATTCATTTTCATTTGTTCAGCCACCAATTGTGCAAGTTGTCCCATTAAAAAAGATGAGAGAGGTCTGTAATGTTCATCATAGGTACACATCTGTGAGAGACAGATTGAAAAAAAATAATCCAGGAAATCACATTATATGATTTTGAAATAATAATGGTGCAGAAAATAAGTATTTAGCACCTACAAACAAGCAATAATTCTGGCCCTCACACCCCTGTTACTTCTTCATTAAGACGCTTTTCTATCCTCCATTTGTTACCTGTATTAATGGAACCCGTTTGAACTTGTTATCTGTATAAAAGACACCTGTCCACACCCTTAAACAACCCAACTGCAACTCCATGGCCAAGGCCACAGAGCTGTGTAAGGCTGCGTTCAGACTGGAGGCCCAACCTGATTCAAATCAGATTCAATCCGTTTTGCAAAAATTGGATTTCATTTGATTTGTGACTGTTCAGATTACAAAAGAGACGTCCGGTTTAAATCTGGATGGACTAAAAATCGGACTTTTGGCTGGCAGTCTGAACACGGCTTAAGGACGACGGGGACAAGATTGTACACCTGCACAAGACTGGCATGAGCCAATCTAGACCTACATGAAACATTTGACCTCTGTCATTGTCAACCAAGGTTACATTACAAAGTATTGAGGTGAACTTTTGTTATTGATCAAATGTTTATTTTCTTTACCATTATGCAAATAAATTCTTTACAAATCATGCAATGTGATTTCCTGGATTTTTTCCTCACAATTGAAGTGTACATATGATGAACATTACGGACCTCTCACGTCTTTTGAAGTGGGACAGCTTGCAGAATCGGTGGCTGTCAGATACTTTTTCTTGCCCCACTGTATATGATTTTCACCTGTAACTGACTGCATTTGAGTGACAGTTACTACTTGGCGTTGTGTCTCTCTGCACCGACTGATCAGGTTACAGCCCAGTTGGGTTGAGTAGGATTGAGTTGTGTACACTGGGGGAAGTGGGACCCTCGATCTTTGTTCTGAAGCCCACATTAAACATCTAGTGCAGAAGTGTAAAATCTTATTAGCTTGTAATCCACCCAAGTCCCCTCCCCCCAAAAAAGAAAAGGAAATGACTGAGGGGGAAACTTGCAGAAACAGAGAAGTGTGACTAAGTGATTTGGACGAGTGTGTTGTGGAAACGGTGGCAGAGAGGCTGATGACACAGTGTTGGTGGGTTTTGTGTTGCGCCATGGGGACTTGTGTAAACACATGAGCCTGAAGAGCCTCTCAGCTTTTATCCGAATAAATCAAACAGCGGCTAAATTAAAAACAAAGAATCTCTTTTTCATCGCAAATATTAATAAGCTGCTTCCTTCATCCTGGTTTTGAAGCCCTCGGAGGAGCAAATGATTACAGATTGTGCAGTGTTGCTGCAGTGTCTGGTGGTGCCATGCAGTTTGTGTTTATTTATCGTTATAGGTTGGAAGAAGCAAAGTACAAATACTTACAGGTATCTGTACTTCACTTGAGGATGTCTCTTTCTGACCACCTTCTACTTTGACTACCTGTGTACAGAAATATGTGTACTTTCTACTCCTTATATTGGAAAAGTACACTCACTTTCTTTTATGTTTAAAAATGTTTCAAAGATACAAATTCTGTTAAAAGTAATTTTCTTACAATAGTTCTGTTGCTTGAAGTGGAGCTATTTGAACCCTGCTGTTGTGTAGTTGAATATAAAAGTGGATGACATTTTAGAGGGAGATATGTTGCTTTGCAGTTGCTGTTCATTGTGATCTATGTGATCAGTATAGAGAAAAATATAAATAACATTATTATTGCTATTGTTATCAAAAGTGTAAAGATCCACCCATGGCTCATTGGTCAGAACTATTAGGGATTGCATATTGGTTTTGTTGGGGCTGAAGAAGAAAAATAAAACCACAGTTTCGAGAGTCGCAAAGCTGTTAAAAATGATCCAAATGCTCATTAAGACCCTTGACCTCTGACCTCTGGTTAGTTCAGCCTGGATTAATCTGCCCGAACTTTTTCATTTTTGCAAAATCATCAACGAATGTCTTGTTTCAGAATTACAAAAAAAAAATGTAATTTTTACTTTTTGCAAGTACATTTCAGTACCTGAACTTTCATAATTTTACTTGAACAAGGAGCACTTTTACTCAAACTCAGAATGTGAATACTTTTGTCACCTCTGTTTGTCATCAGCGTGGTGACTTGTGTTGTGTTGTTGTGCTGTACTCACCAGGGCGGTGAGACGCGTGCGGCTGTTGACGGCATGCTTCAGCGCCAGCCGGATGATGGCGGGCAGCCGCAGCACCACCGACTCCACGTCCTGCTCGCCCCGCATGGCGCCGGCCAGCCTTCCGAGCCCGTCCACGTAGCTCCTCCAGTGGGGCTGCACCTCGGCCGCCCCCCCCAGGCAGCCCTGCATCACGGCCTGGCAGAATCCCCGGCAGGCAGGGGGGCCCAGCAGGCCCTGGCAGTGTGGGCAGAACCAGAGACGGAGCAGAGCCCGGCCGCAGTCCCGGCCCGGCCGCAGGTGGTCAGTGGTGTTGACCACCTCGATGCCCAGGTTGAGCGCCTGCAGGAAGACCCTGGTGGCCAGCAGGGAGCGCGACAGCCGGGTCATCATCAGTTTGGGGTAGGGCCCGAAGGCCCCCGAGTCCTTCCAGGCCCCCCGCACGCACTCCTCGGAGGCGGCAGCCACGCCGCCTCCCAGCAGGCGGCGGTAGGCCACGGGGAAGAGGCGGCCGTACAGCAGCGACACCATGTGGTCCACCGAGGAGTCCGAACCCAGGATGTAGAGGGACATGTCCAGGAAGAGCTGCCCCACCGAGCTCTGAGCACTGCCCCCCAGGGCCGGGAACTCCGCCTTCAGCATGGCCAGGGTGGAGTTGCGGCCGTGACGCAGCACCAGGTCGAAGGCCTCTGAGGAGGAGAGCAGGACAGGGGAGGTGTTAGAGCAGTGAGGATGGCTGCCAGGGGGCGCTATAGGAGGTCACCGGAAAATTGGAGACAAGATAAGAGAAAAAAAAAAAGCACGGATGCACCGATATCGATAACAGTATTGGGTATCGGTACCAATATCGGGGTTGGGTGCTCTACTCATAAAATACGTGCCAATTCCACTACACTGATACCAGTTGTATGTGTATGGATATGACAATTTTGTAAAGTTTGTGTTTGTATGTCAGTGAAATTGTGACAGTCATCCCATTTTCCACAAAAACTGAGGATGTTGTTTAACAGAACAGAACATCTGTGGGGAAAAAAATCCCTGCCCTGACCCCCGTGACCCTGAATTGGAATAAGCGGGTATAGAAGATGAATGAATGAATGAATGAATGATGAATGAATGAGCATCTGTGGGGGAAAAAAATCATGTGTAATGGCCTTACTAAATACACAGTATCGGTACTGAAATGCAAGTACCTACATTCTACTTGTTCTGTAAAAAAGTGGCAGTCATAATAATAATAACAATGGATTGGATTTATATAGTGCTTTTCCAGACACTCAAAGCATTGAACCCATTACTCATTCTCACCACAATCACAATGGTGGTGGGAAGCTACATGTGTAGCCACAGCTGCTCTGGGGGCAGGCCGACAGAAACATAGCAGCCAAACTGCGGCAAACGACACCTGCGACCACCACCCAACATTCACTCACGTTTGTACGAGGCAATGTGGGTTAAGTGTCTTGCCCAAGGACACAACGACAGACTTGGGTGGAGCGGGATTTGAATTGGCAACCTTTTAGTCTGAGGAAAAAACCTCCTGAGCTACAGGAGGTAAAGCGGTTTTGAGCAGTATTGGTGTATTCCTAAAAACAAGGAAATAAACAAATGAATAATGAATCAAATTATTGTTTAATCATTATTGTTGAATGTAATCTATGATAATATTTCATTGCCTGCCATAAACATTGTTGGTGGCGTCGAGTGTTTGCACCATATAGCGAGGTGAGTTGCTCCTCAAGCTGGACAGGGTAGTGCAAAATGGACAACAGGTTTGTGACAAAGAGAGTGAAGGAACAGACAGACAGACAGCCCAGCTGCTGGAGGACACAACCATGGCTGTGATCATCAGCATGTTAGTTGATTTTGTTCTTATTCTAAACAAATGTAACGATTACTGAACAGCAGCTATCAAAAAGTAAGAAAAAACATTCTAAAAGTTGATGTTTCTTTACGTATTTTGTAACATTGTCCGTTCATTTGCATAATGGGGTCCCCATGCCAGAACCTAATGCTGTTTGGGGGGTCGTGGTGTGTGAAAGTTTGGGAACAAATGAATTAGATAGACAATTTAGCAGAAAAAAACAAAAGAAACAAATGGAATGAAGTCAGAGAAAAGAGAAAAAGCTGCCGAGCACAGCCGACTCCTCACACTTTCCTAAAGGCTCCACTCAGGAGCCTTGAGAGATAATAAGAGCAAAAGCATCTGAAACCCCCTTAAAAAAGAAGAAACAACTGTGTGTGTCTGGCTGCTTGTAACAAACAAAGAACAGACTCAAAACGTGCATGATGAATGTTAAAAAAGAGGGATGAAAAGAGGCAGTGGGGGGGACTTAAAGGAGAGTATTAAGGAATATTAATCTCAATATTTTAGTCAGGCAGGAGAGGCGTGACCAAGGGGACGTCTGCGAGGAGAAGAAAGGAGTAAAGAGCAGCAGAGGAGGAGTAGGAAGAAGATGTGAGGAGGCAAAGCAATCAGCAGCGTTTCAGAAGCAAAAAAAAAAAAAGAAGAAGACGGAGAGTCTTATCAACAAGGTGGCACAAGAAACAGGAGCTCTCTCATCGATCGCAGCGGAGAACGACAACAGAGGGGATTTAGAGCTCCATTACTGAACCTAGCGGGGGAGCTGAGAGTCGGCGGAGGAGCCAGGCTTTGGACTGGAGAATAGCGGCAGAGGGGCGGGGGGGTGAAATCCTATTTATACCACCGCAAGTCCAACACACTGCTTTGTGGGTAGCGTGTGTGTGTGTGTGTGTGTTAGCAGGACGGCGGCGGTGCTGTCGAAGAGGACAGAGGAGGAAGAAGTTGTTTGTGTAGTAAAAAGCACAGTGTTACATCCTGTGAGTGTGTTGTACTTTGTTGGTTTTTTTTTGCTTTTTCGCCCGGGGTTCTTCGTTCTTTTTCTCTTTTTTTTCTTCTTTTACGCCACTGAGAGAGCATGAAAGACCATTTCAAGTGCACATCACATGACTGAAAAGAAGCAGAAAATGCCAAAGAGACACTTGTTTCAGGCTCGGGGGAGGCTGGGATGGGGTGGGGAGGGTGAACGCATGCGTTGACTGGAGATGAAATCCGGATGTGTGAGCTGAGACGCGTCCGTGTAGGAGGACTGTGGAGAACTTGTGACCCAGTTAGCGGAGATGATTAGAAAACGCCAAAGGACAGCAGGAGAAATAGCAGGATTTTTTTTCTCAGCGCTCTGAATCTGAAGCCGAGTCGCATTCCCTGCAAACACCCCCAGTGTCACTCTGCACAGCATCCACAGCAGCTGGGCATCTGATTTGTTTTTTTCTTTGTTTTAAAAGATGCTCATTACTGCCACCAGCAGACTAAACACCAACCAGGTTAATAATACACTGGAGATCTTTAGGTCGGGTGTCTCTGGAGGACCCTGACGTTAAGTGGAATTCGATGCTCGCCGCTAATTGTTGCCGCATGTGACCGCAGTTGAGTGCAAGTAAGTTAGTTTCTCTTTAAAGGTTCAGTGCGTAACATTTTTTAAGGAAGCTTGGTATTTAAGGAAAGCATGTTTCGTATTGAGGTCACTGTCAGGTGGGCTTCCTTAAAAAATGGTGGTACAAGGTGGCAGCTAACTTGCAGCGAGCCTCTTACTGCTCTAAGGGTAGGACAACCAAACTATTTCTATTGTACTGTGAGTATACACTTCTACTAATGTATTCATGGGCAGTGTGTTAAACTTTTACGAGTATGAAAATCATAAATCAAGCCAAATATTACACACTGGACCATTAAGTGAGCCAATACATCTGCAAAACCACCACCTGAGATAAACAGCCACCCAGCCGGGTGCTGCACTTTAATGTTTTGTCAAGTGAGTGAATTTGAAAAGCGGGGTGGGGGTTTGAGGTAAAGGGGGAGAGTGTTGGGGTGGGGCACTGGAGAATATGAGTGAGTGAAGATGAGAAGATGCTGGGAAGCTCCGCCCATCCTCTAGGTTTTCCCGCCCGAACACAGAGACACAAAAGGGAGGAGGTGAGAAATAAGAAATACAGAAGGCTATTTACACTCAGACGCGCACACACAGACACGCACACAGACACACACTCCTTGCTAAATCAACCGGTGCAGTTCAGCCGCTACCTGTCGTATCTCTTACACCACAAACAGAAAGAGCCACTTTGCTCAGGCAGGAGAAAGACTAGAGGGCTCTTCATGAAGGCATTCAATGGCTCTAAAGTACCAGGGAGGGTCGGGGGTGGGGTGATGGTGAGGGCGGGGGCGGGGGAGGGGGGGTGGTCACCGCAGGTCCCATTTCCTGCAGACTGGCTAGATGCCTGTCTTTCTTTCATCAGTGAGAGCCCGGCCAGGATCAGGTGTCCTCTAATGGAGGCCGGAGTGGCTGCGTGTCAGGGACCTGTGACATCCTGGAGACCAGCGGAGGAGGTCAGCAGCATCACATGACCGAGCAGCGAGCATCACATGACCGAACAGCAAGCACCCACACGGGGTCGAGTCGCACTCAGGGGCCCAACGTGTGACGTCCACATGAAATAATGATTTGTTCCCTGCAAACTTCAAATACTTGCTTATATTATATATATAATGCTAATATTAAATAGTTAGATCTAAATAAAAAGCCTGTCTGGAGGTCCAATCTGCTTTTGTCACCCTGACGACATGAGAAAAAAAGTTGAGGCTGAAAATCATTCATGGTGTTTTTTTCCATTTAAAGGAAGGAAGCAGATATTTTATTGCGGTCACTGACGGAGGCAGTTCTGACTGTCTTCGCCTCAAGGCTGAAGTATTGTTTTTTTGACAGACAATTAGCTCTCGTCAGAAGAAAAGTTCTCGACTGACTAGTTTCTCTTCTTTCCACTCGTCCAGCCATATGATATAAATACAAATATATATGTAGTTTCCCCAAACTATGTTGTGCTTCTCAGACGCTGCGCAAATTGAAATGTTTTGAATCCACTGAACGAATGAAAGTCCAACATTGACCTTTCAAACCCACCAAGGTCAATGTGCAGCAGGACTCCGTCTGTTCATTTTCTGCTTTCTCTGCATGTCGTCGATCAAACCTCCCCATTAAAGCGAGATTAAGTGAGCAGCAGGTAGCGGCTAGTTTAGAGGAAATCCTCATAAATTTCTGCTTATATGTTTCTCCCAACACTGACTGGAGCTCTGACATGTAAAGTGTTTTTTTTATTTTGTTACTTCATCTCAAAAACGGCCTGTCAGGTGGAAATATTTCACGTTCACAGGTCAGACTAGCCTGAGAGCTCCATAAGTCAGCTGAGGTGCAGAGAAGTTGGGCTGATGGACTGATAGACTGACAGTTTGACCAGTGATGCTGCGAAGCCAGACAAGCCTCATGAATCAGCAGCCTGAACACCTATTATCCCCCCCGGGGAGGAAAACATCGATAAATTACTCGGCCAACGAGTCTAATCCATTTGGCTGATGGAGTGTCACCTCCAGCTGCCACGGAGACTAACAGAGGCCGCAGACACCTGAGAGGAGCTGTCCAGGACTCAGAGAGGAGCAGGAGGAAGTCTGAAGGTCTGGAGGTCTGAGGGTCTGAAAAGTCTGGAGGCCTGGATATTTGGAGGTCTGGGCGTGTGGGGTGTGAGGGTCTGGAGTTCTGAATGTTTGGAGGTCTGGGGGTTCGGGAGGTATGAGGGTCTGGAGGTCTGGGGGTCTGGGAATCCAGGAGGTCTGGGGGTCTTGAGGTATGAGGGTCTGCAGGTCTGTGGGTTAGGGGTCTGAAGGTCTAGGGGCCTGGGGATCCAGGAGGTCTGGGGGTTTGTAGGTCTGGAGGTCTTGGGTCTGGAGGTGTGGAGGTATGGGGATTTTCTCATCTAAAAGTTAATATTACCTTTTATGTCTCACCTGCATGTTACCTGCAGTAACTCAGGGTCAAAAAATCTTAGACTCACTTTATTTTCCATAATAAAGTTAAAGTGAGCCAGCCTTACTCACCCAGTAAGGCCGAGAGGTCAGAGGTCACACTTTCAAAACGGCTTCCCCATTCATAATTTGGGCCAAACGGAGATTCAAGAGCAGCTGCACCTGACAGGACAGGACCAGAGCGCAGCTGTGTCTGGCCGGTCGCCCCATGGCCCCTAAGGGACGGCGGCTGGGTGGTGATCAGTTGGGATTGACAGAGGGAGGGAGGGGCAGTGGGAGGAGCCAGGAGCAGCTGATTCCAGGAAGGAAGCAGACGGGATGCTGGGAAGTCCCAGATAGCATCAGCAGCCGAGCGTGAGCGCCAGCGGACAGCGGGGCGGAGATGAGACCAGTATTAGGTTACTCCATCTGTTAGAGAGCTGTCCCGCACACACGCACACACACACACACAAACAGTGCACACACGCGTACACAATGCAGTCACGCCGTGCACAGTGGTGGCCAGGTGGCGGTGGCGTGGGCGAACATTTGGCGAAGCAGACTGAAGGGCAAGGTGAGATTTCGGTGGAAGGACTAAAGCGCGCGTGCACACCCACACACACACACACACATACACACACACACACTGTCCAGAAAGGAAACAATGGAAGTTCAAGGTCTGCTCCCTGGATGAACTGAATCGCTGCAGCCTTCATGGCTGGACTCTCTCTCAAGCATCTCGATCACAATATTTTCAGCTCTTCACGGCAATTCGTGTTCAATCAGAATCCGCTCCGGTGGACACAAAGTGACTACAAGGTGAGCTGTCCATGACGCGGACCACAGAGGAAGCAACTCCAACCCTGAGGCCAGAGGAACAAACATGGATTGTTGAGCCATTAGCATTAACATCAGCATTAGCCGTCTGGATATTTGAATGTTTTTTTTAAAGAAGAAGAAAGAAGCGCACTAGCTTAAAATGCGCAAAACCTAAACTGCGCAATCAAAAACTGGCAATGTAAATGTCGCGGATTCCTGCCTGCCAGCGCGGCGCAATCATGCAAGCAAACCAGCCTGTTCACGAGAGAGCCTGTGTGCCGGACAACGATCGCGTTCCGTTGCGGGAGCGGAGCCGCGTTGTAAGGACTCCACCGAAGGCGTTAAACCCCCGGACGATTTTCCCTCGGCAGCGACTCTCAAACGTGCCGGGGAGGAGAGACGTAGAGAGAGAGAGACTGGACGTTCTACGACGGGCAACAGAGCTCATTGTTTTTTTGGCCACCCGGGGGGGGTGGTTGAGTACCTCCTGGAGTGGTCCGAAAGTCCCGAGCTGTTGCCGTTCACCATCCGGACTTTCCACTCATCCATCCCGGGCTGGCGGCTGAGGGGGCGCGAGTGGGTGCAGCCCCGCCTCAAACACCGGCGCGCTCTCACCTCGCGCGGCTCCCCCGCGACCACTCCCCAGCGTGTGCCACTAGGGTGCTCAAATCACGTGTCGGGGGGTGGGTGGGCCACGACCAGCTTCCTAGCCACGGCGGAGGGGAGCCGGGGGCGGAGTTGGGGTGTACGGAACCCGGGACCCCCAGGTAGACTCCAGAAACCGCTGCGTCGTCTGTGTGCGTTTTGGCACAGGGGAATTGTGGGGTGTGTGTGTGTGTGTGTGTGTGTGTGTGTGTGTATGTGTGTGTGTGTGTGTGTGTGTGCGCGCGGGGGGGGTCTCGTGCTTAGTGGGTTTGCAGTGGGGGGTTGACGGGTCAGACGCGTCTGGCGGCGTTCGGTGCTCCCGTGGGGGTGGACGCCGCGTTCTTGCGCCCCACGCACTTCCCGCAGTTGCGGACTCCTCCGGGTTGCCAGGTCGGCCCTCTTTTGTGTGTGTGTGTGTGTTTTCTGCTGGGTGCATGCACGCGCATGTGGTGGGTTTTGTTTGGTTGCTGTGAGGGGGGGGGCGTACCTGGGGTGGAAGGTCGAGGGGAGGGGAGTGGCTGCGAGGTGCGTGGGGTCTGCCAGTTGCCAATAGCTGCCCCTAGCGCTCTCTCAACTGTGTCCAGCCCCTGTTCTTTTTATCCAGTATTTGTTGTGTTTTTTATCTGCATTAAATAAAGTTGTGTTTTTTTGTACCGTCACCACTGGCATCAGTGTCATTTGTTCAGCGATCTGGGGAGGCGTGTCCGCTGGTTGCCAGAAGTCACCCGGGAAGTGCTCAACTGGTGTGAGCAGCACTTCCCACTGGCAACCGGTGACATAAACACCTGAATATCGGGGGGTCAAAAACCTCTCAAATATCGATAAACATTTTTACGCTCTTATGAGGAGGAATTACAGACATTTCGATAAAGAGATATATCGCAAAAGTGTAATGGAAAGACTATTTTCCTATTGACACGACACAGGATTGACGTATGTGTCACTTTACTGCATATATATTAATATATTAAAGATTACATATTAAGGATGCGCCGATCCTGTGGTTGTGTACTCTTACTCTACCAAATACGAAACTGTGCAAATAACAAAACATAAGTGGGAAAGTGTAAAAATCAGAGCAATTCCATGACGTGTACTGGCCTTATTAATGACTCATAATTACTCGATACTGAAAGGCAAGTACTCCTACTCTACTCATTCTGTAAAACAAAAGTGGTATAGGCACACATCCATCTCCGACTGAGGTTTTTAATAACATAATAAATCCAAACAAATTTCCTCTCACGCAGCTGAAGTCTTCACCATCGATCCAACCCTCTTCTAAATGGTCTTCATGACACTTAGGGCTGGAAGATGTGGGAAACATCATGCGGCCCGTCGGGTGACCAGACGGACGAGATGCACCGCCGCCGTCTGCTCAGCCACTTCATCAGCAGCCACTTAACATTTATGCGGGTCGTAAACGGACGTTAACGGCGCCTCCTCCAGGGAGCTGTGAGGTGCAGCAGGTGGAGGCACAGCCTGCAGAGCCACCTGCCGTCAGTAGGGGGCGGTGTGTTTCCCCCCCCCCCCCGGTGGCTTCTTTTTCTTGATTCCTGTGTAGCTTCTGTTTCTACTCTGTTTTCTGTGTGTTTGTCTTGACTATCAGACGTTGATCAGTCGTGCTCTGCAGCCTGCAGCCAGGATTTAAACGTTAATCCAATTCAACGCTGCTACATCGTCTCCACTTGATCACTGCATCTAATTGTTGCTGCGGACTTAATCAGGCTGTTTTCCATCTGCCGCTGCTCCTTCAAATTTCTGCTGCCGACGCTGCTGTCAAACCTTTGGAGGGGGGGGGGGGGGAAGAAAAAAAAAAAGCCCAGGAGCATATATCTCTGATTATTGCTCGGCTGCTCCGTCTCCCAGTGAAGTATCAGATTGATTTTAGAAGCTTATAAATTACTTTCATTGCCCCTCTTGGCCTTGCACCATCCTGCATTAAAGATTTTCTCACATCTTACGAGTCGCTCCTTCATCAGGACTCTCTAACACACCCCACCACCTCCTCCCCATCCTCCTCATCACCTTCCTCCTGCCTCCTTTCAAACCGCGTCCAGGATTTCTCCCTTCGTATCCCACAGCCCTGGAACTCCTTGATTTCTGCTCAGCTGACTCACTGAATTCTTTCAAAAGTCTTTATGCAATCGACTTCTGTAGGAAGGTCTTCCTGAGGTGAACCATCCGCTGCTTTCTGTCTGTTATCCATGATTTTATCACTTTTTCTCCTCTTCTTTTTTCTTATTTTTCTTTGATACGGGCAATATTGCTTGATCAGCAAAATCCTTGTGTCACTTTGATGTCACATGAAAAAAAAGACAAATGCTTCTTCCTCCCTGAACTTGTGTGACTTGTGAGCTTTGGGACTTACGAGTTCTTCCCTTTTTAACAGTAAATCATAAAAGTGTTACGAGTCGCCTGGAGTGAAATTAATTTCGACGGAAGGAGAGAAAATTGGAGGTGGGAGGAGTTCGGTTGCTTTATGAGTCAGTTATGAGCTGTCCAGCAGTGACTGAAGTGCCCTTGAGCAAGTCAACATCTCACCTCTGCCACAGTTGATTTCAAGCATGTGCGTCTCTATGTGTATATTGAACTCATTCTTAGGTCTTTTGTGTTTTAACCCTCGACTCCAGCAGAGTCGCACTTACACAATTAATTATGCAAAAAAGTAAAGAAAAATAAACCATCTGATTTACAGTAGCCCTCTGTTTGCACACACACACACACACACACACACACACACACACACACACACACACACACACACACAAACAAAGTTTTAGCTTCCTGCTGATGTTTTGTTGCCACTTCTATATGTTGAGTGTGAGGGCGAACGCATCCTCAAATAAACCAACGAAGAAGAAGGTGGACGAGGTTTCCAGGTTTGTGTGGGCAGGCCACTGTAGTTCACTGGCAAGTTCGAGAGAGGGAAGGTTAGTGAAAGAGCGCTGCAATCTGAAGTGTAACCACTTTCAGAGGTTTCAGAAGGTGGAACACTCGTCACTGTTACCTATCTGGGAGAGTTAGCTGTGCCCTTTGTGACATCACAAACGCACTGGTGTCCAAAACACGCTTTCTGTAAAAGTGGATCAAGTCATAAGAAGAAAGTGGAGGGCGTTCCCTTATTTATGGGCAGTTTAGCCACATATTATCATCAAAACCATTGAATTCTGCACAATTCAGGTAGAAAATAACATTAGAATATAACATTAGCTTGCCTGAATAATTCACTCTGACTAGTCCTGGATGAGCCTGCAGCTCAATAGTGCAAGCTGTCCTGACACACAATATGTGCAGCTGCCCTCTCAGCCTATTCCGACCATCAACACCACTGACCTCTGGCTGCTGGCAGAGGTCAAAGTTCAGCGGAGCTCCACCCGGGAAACTAGTCCTGGCAGAGGACGTAGCCTTGGAGGAGGAGAGGACGAGGTTGGGTGGGGCTGGGCCGGCAGGCCAGAGGGGAGGGTACCAGGGCAAAGTGTGAAAAAAAGAGGCATGGCAGCAGCTGGAAGAGGACGAGGAGCCGTGAACGATGCCAGCGACGTGTGGCGAGAGAAATATTCCGAGAGGCTTTGAAGCTGCATTCAAAGGCATCTGGAGTCGACGGCGCTGCCAGAGCAGCATCACATCACAAATCTCCCACCGCTGAGGGCCTGAGAGGGAGCTGAGAGGCCAATCACAACGCCTCGCCACCACCCTCACCGTCCATGACAAAACACACACACACAGAGAGAGAGGAGGGACGACACACGACCTAGAGGAACCCCGACCTAGGACCAGATCCACTTCAGGCACAAAGACACGCGCGCACAAAGACACACGCGCACAAAGAGGCGCACACGCACACACACACACACACACACACACACACACACACACACACACACACACACACACACACACACACACACACAGCTGTCATTGCACTCCAGGGTTATGATTTGAGGACGGGGGTAAAAAGGCTGCAGCCAAAACCAGAGGGAGAGAGAGAGAGACAGGTTGGAGCAAGAGGAGGGAGGTCATGACTAATAGAGACCCTCCCATGGCCCCCCACCCCACACACACACACACACACACACACACACACACACCCTTCCAAATCAAGCATCACTGCTCCATTAATCCAATGCACATCTCTGAGTGGAAGCCTTTGGGTTGGAGATGAACACACACACACACACACAAACACAATCACTCACTCACTCACTCACCCAAGGCAGTCGATCTGTCACAGGGTGCAAATGACCCATTTTTGATTGACTTTTCATTCAGTAGCATTTTTGACTTTACATTCAGCAGCAAAACAAACATTCTGAGGGGATTTTCCATTGTAATTTCAGAAAACGCTCATAAAAAGCAAACTCAAGATAAGACGGCCGCCTCCACATCATTCTTTTTTTTTGTGCTTTCGATGCGCGGAGGAGCGGCGGAGTCAACTGTGGTGAACTTGGCCAGGATAGACAGATTGTGAGAGGCGAGAGAGATGAAGTGAGATGAAGTGAGACGCTGCAGCGTCACGGCATCTTTGCCGAGAGACCTTGAAACTCTGCGCAGACTGAAACTGGAAGAAGAAGAAGAAGAAGAAGAAGAAGAAAAAGAAGAAGAAGAAGGAGAACAAAACAGTGATGCTCGCTGAGTCGCTGTGACTTCTGAAAGGTCGAGAGTTCATTTTAAAGCAAAATGATACTTGCTGCATCACAAAGTTCCCCCTAATACAAGCTCTGAACATCATAAAGGGTCAGACAGACCGGTGCCTTGCTGGTAAATCATTAATTGTGAGTTATGCTCACTTTATAATGAGGAGTGATATAGTTCAAGTTCATCTCAGGGGGATCAAAGGGGGGGAAGAGACACTGTGTATGCATGTGTATGTGCATACATGCAAAAGCGTGTGTGTAAGGTTCATCTGATCTCCAATATCTGATGATGTGACCAGTGATCACCAATATCTCCAATATCAGATATTTGAGGTATTTTGCATCATCGTTATATTGTAAGTTGTGATCACAGCCAGAAGGTTGTGGGTCCAGTTCTGATCCAGGATCCTTCCTGAATGGATGAGTGTTCATGTTCTCCCTGGTTCTTTCTGGGTTCCCTCCAGATTCTCCCCTTTCCTTTCACCATCCAAAGACAGAGATTTTAAAAAACAATCAGATGCGGGTGATGCAGTTCAGATCGACTCTTCCATTTAAGTTCTAAACTTTTGTATTTGCTGACACCTGAATTTCGCTCCTCTTTGCATTTTTATTGCCTTTTACTTGCAATTTGTCTGCAGCCATGTTCTGTCTTTATGCTCCTAATGTCTTTTTCCCGCCACTGGAAAGCTCTTTGAGTCACCTTGCGTTGAGTTTTCGCCACCATACCAATAGAAAAGCTGTCTCAGACTCACGGCTGAGAGTTTCGTCTGAGGGGCTTCGAGTGCAAGAAAAAAAAGAAGGCTGAATTATTCGATGCTGCGTGTGGTGAGCCGGAGATCTGTGATTTTTTTTCCGTAAAAGCTCTTCAGAAAAACAAGACGCTTTTGACGCAGATTTCCGCATCAGTCTCAACTCTGTGTCGAGGAAGTGGCGCCTGAAGCAGAAACGGCAAACCGGCAGCCAACAGACAGTGGAACTCCAGACACGTGAGACTTTTCCCCTTTTATGCAGTAGCAAAAAAAATGGAAAAGAAGAATAGTAAGAATAAGGAGCAGCTCCTGCTGAGCTCGATTTTCTTTAGTCTTGCAAAAAAAAAAAAAAACTGTCTCCAAACAGGAGTTATATTGCCGGCAGTGGGGACAGAGACAGCAGGCGAGTAGAAAGGAGAGGAAAATAAGTGTTTGTGTATATATACATATACACATACACATATATACAGTATATATATAGGGATATTTACAAATGTATGTGTATGTACACACCAACATATATATACTGTATGGTGATTTAACACAAGTTCGGCCAGTTGTGCTGTGCAAGCTGGAATAAAATAAATAAATACACACAAAAAAAAACATATATATATATATATATATATATATATATATATATATATATATATATATATATATATATATATATATATATATATTTATATATATTTATATAAAATACAAAAGTAAGTATGTGCTCCCAGGGCAGAGAGTGGGTTGAGGGATGGAAGAAGTGAGCCGACTGAGGAACGTTTGAAACTGCCAGTGAGACGGAAGAGAGAGTTGGGAGACCAGACGAGACGACAGGAAGTGACAGAGAAGCAACCAGAGCAGCAGTTCCAGTGTTTCAAGAACAGACGGGGAGAATCCCTCACCGGGAAGGAGCAGGAGGAAGGAGGAGCGGTGGCGGCGGCGGCGGCGGCGGCTCTTTGTTCAGCTCATTGAAAATGAACAAAGCCGCCGGTTGATCGTCGTCGCACGTTCAGTTCTCCGTTAGCGGCAACACGTGTGAGCAGCTGACGGGCCGTCACCTCCTCTTAGCGCTGCTTCTAAAGACTTTACACCTCGCCCCCATTCCCACCACCACCTCCTCCACCTGCTCCTCTCACACATGTAGCTTTTTTTTTTTAGATCAAGAGCGTTTTTTTTCCGTACCTCTTCCAACTTCAAGGATGCTAATAGCTACTTGAAACAAATGCTAGTATTTTATTCATCTACATTTCAAAATAACAAAAAAACTGTATTCTGTATTCACATGATGAACAAATAATAATGTAAACCCACTGGAGAGCAGCAGCAGAACCTGCCCGCATGCAGAAATTCAACACAGCTCTTGAATCTTTTCATTTTTGTTTATTTTTATTTATTTATTTTTTTAAACGTTGTAGACAACGTCGGCTCCCGACTAGACTACAGCATCTGCTGCATGCTAACAACGTCTATAGGGGACCTTTGACAAAGCGCTTTAAAATGGACTTAAAACAAGCATTATGGGACATTAGCATTCCTACTGAAGCGCCGCGCCAGAGGAGGCTCCTCCCAGCAGCGCAGCAGATGCCCCGAGTTTTTAGAAGGGGGATTACGTCAGTTTATCCAAAAAACAAAGGACGATTAATTAATCCTTCCATCGTGTCGGGGGGTGCTGGGGATGAAGTGTGTGTGTGTGTGTGTGGGGAGGGGGGGGGGGAGATTTCTGATCATGAAAAAAGGAAACCACTTCCTGCCCATAAACCCTCACAACAGAAGCCAGCACCGCCGCCGCGGTTGGCAAATTATAATGAGGCCACAAATTAGCATTGATGAGGCAGCAGAAGCATTTTTTAATAAGCAAAGTGTCGACAAGCTTGATTGGCAGCAAATTCAATCAGCCCAAAGGCAGAGCAAGAGAGAGAGAGAGAGGGATGGGCGAGCCGTGTGTTAAAATCTGAGAGATTTGGTTTAGTGACGCCGCGCAAACAAACAAACAAAAAAACAAACAAACAAAATGCTTTTTTTGTGCAACAGGAAACAAAAATCTAAGTCTAAGCCTCGAGACAGGACATCCGACTGTGTTTACAAGCAAATTTATGTCGGCAATGAATCTTCTCAGACAACCCTCATTATTGCTCAATCTCTTAATCTCATAATCTCAGTTTTGGATTAGAGGATGTTGAAGCAGAAAGACAAACTCATCCATCCATCGACTGCCGCAAGTCAGGCTGCAGGACGGCAAGAACCAAAGTTTTTACTTTTCTATGATCAATCATGTGAATTTAAAATACTAAAGTTCTTTAAATGTAGTATTAATTAAAGAAAATAGTCCACTTCAATTTCACCCAGAGGTGAAAGGAAGATGATTGGTCGGTGATGATTGAAAAATGCTTCAGACTGGAGTTTTGACCAGATGGACGTGTGGGAGCTCAGACTTGATACTCGAGTTTTTGCTCCTTTTTTAGTGAGGAAGAAGAGATCATGATGAGGTGAAACAGGAAGCATTTGGGGATTTGTTGTTTAAAGTAATTTAGTTCACTGTTGACTCCCGTAAAAAGTTCCTGGAGCTGATGTTGCTGCAGGTGGACGGATGGATGGATAGACGGAGATTCCAGGTGAGAGCTTTGTAAACTCCGGCAGGTGCAGAGTGAAGTGAACTCAGTCTTCCTGTCCCACAGCGACGCTCCTCACTGATTGGCTGCAGCCCCGTCGCTTCCTTGTCGTCTCTCATCTCCAGACATCAAAGTGCCGTCCGTGAGCCCAGGCTGCAGCTTCCTCCGGAACAGGAAGTAGCCTTGATCTGCTTTTACATCATCCTCCCTCCGCCGCTCTGCTGCCTCCGCTGGTTGTCAGCGACCATCAAGTCACTCACAAAGATAACATATACATCTTTTTTCTTTCTCCACCGTCTGTCCCTGTTTTATTTCTCTCCATCATGCCGGACGGTCACACAATAAAAAGATCTCAACCTCCCTCTCCAACAAACCCTCTTCCTTACTTCCTTCCTCTCCTTCACCTCCTCCAACTCGCCCAGGTGAGTTTCCAGAGTTTTCCGCTTGTTTACCGGATTTCGCCGAGTCTTTTTCAGTCAACAAGCGGCGGCTAATTAAACCGTGGCGTCGGGCGCTGGAGCTCCTCTCAACCTGTGGCGCTATAAATAGGAGAGAGTCTCAGGAAGACAGAGGTGTTGTACATGACGGAGGGATGAAAACCTCCTCGCAGCCTCGGCTGTTGTTTGTGTGAGATGAAAGACACACCGCCTACGCAGCCTGAACGGCTGAGACGCACACCTTCATCCCCCCTTCCTTCTCCACCTCCTCCTCCTCTTCTACCTCCTCCTCCTCAACCTTCACGCTCTTCCTCATTGTCTCTCCATTACTGAGGCTCTCTCACCCCCAAGAGCTAAACGGGACTCCCTTGTTCCCTCTACGCATACATACACACACACACACACACACACACACACACACACGCACACGCACACACACACACGTACACACACACACACACACACACACACAGACTTGTTAAGGTCGATGCCAGTGTCAAGGTGCACACCTCACTCACAGAACACAACTGAGACCCAGAAAGAGACTGACAAGCTCTTTGTTTGCACACACACATACACACACACACACACACACACACACACACACACACACACACAGTCTTGTCTATGCTGTTCCTCCCTCCTCCTCCCTCACCCCCTCCCCCACCTGCCCCGCCCATCCCAGCCTCCATCCATCTGTGGAATTAAAAAAAAATGAACGTGCCAATGTTTTCATTGAGGAGGAAATACCAGGCAGGTGAACCAGGTGAAGATACATCCTTGTACTTTCCATCCTCTCCACCCGCAGCCACCTCACCTCCACCCACCTCCGCTCCCCCTACCCCCACTGCCCTTTTCCCCCATCTCCTCCTTCCTCTGCCTCTGGGAAAATCTCAGGAAAATCCATACATTACAATCTGGACCTCTGGAGGCGTCCGTACGGCAACTCCTTCAATTTTTAATCAGGGCCGTGTGGTCAGAGGGGACCTGACTTTTTCCTCCTCCTCCTCCTCCTCCCTCCACCTTGATGTCACCTTCACCTCCCCAACCTGCTTTTTACTCCCCGCTCTCGCCCACGCGCGCGCACACACACACACGTCCCTCACCTCTCTCCCTCTCCCAAAGTCACGGTGATGAATGGGCGAGCGAGCGCTGCCACCGCGGTGCCCAGCAGCCGCAGGCAGAGGGCAGCGAACACGACTCCCACACTCCCGGGGAAGCAGAGCCAGGCAGGAGAGTAATTAATCCAGTAGGACAGGAGGCAAGGTGTGTGTGTGTGTGTATCATTAGAGACACAGGGTGCAAGGTTAGACTAGCTTGTGCAAGCCTGGGCACACGTACGCGCGTGTGTGTGTGTGTGTGTGTGTGTGTGTGTGTGTGTGTGTGTGTGTGTGTGTGACCCTTGAGTTCAAGGACAGTCTGCTGTGTGTTTGTTGCCTCTGGCTGCTCCACTCTGTGCCCAAGTGGTGTTTATTTAAGGAGCTCATCTACCAACTTACACACACACACACACACACACACACACACACACACACAAATAGCACATCCACTATCAATCCCAACATGACTGAGAAGGAGGATGAGGCTGTTTGAGACGTTACCTCAGCTGCTCTTCCTCTGAATCCTCTTCTCGTCTCAGCTCGACTCTTATTATTATTATTATCCGCCGACGTCTCGGCTCCTGAACTGCAGTGTGTTTTCAACCTTGACGAGAGCGCCCCCGCCTCCAGACGTCCGCGAGGAGAGTTGAAAGATGTTGAGAGGCCAGCCGGCGTAAACAGGTGCGCTCTCCATCAAAGCTACATGCTAATGTGGCTCCATCCATTAGCCGCTCTGACGGGCTAAATGTTTCCAGGGATGAGCGATTAGTGCGGGGGCCGGCGGACAAACACAAACCGTCCGAGTGGGTTCCGCCCGTCCGTGAGGTCCAACCGGAGGGAACCGCGACCGCAACCACGCGTCATTAGTCCTGCGGGCCTTCGGCCGGAATACCGATCACACGCTGGCCCCGCCGTGGCCTGAAGGGGGCGGCGTGACGAAGGACACGCAGGAAATGGGATGTTGACTCTGTATGTAGCCCAGCAGGGTTTGTGTGAGTGAGCGTTAATGGACAATTAGGGTACAAATTAAGCTGCAGAAAAATGTGTCAAGCTTCCACTGAGCACAGCTGAGGAAAATTGGATTTTCTTTTTTTTTCCGGCTAACTGGAAAAACAGGACGAGGATGCGAGAGTGCGCACTGTGCCTCCTAAAGACAGGAAATGATGTGCACTGATGGGAAAATACGTTTAATGCTTTCCTGCTCATGCAGAAGCTCCGTTAGTTTACATTAGCTTGTTAGGCCGCATTGCTCCGATTTCAACACTTTAAATCCTCGCTCGTCTATCCTGACAACATCCAGCAGGGAGTGTTTTCAATATATCTTCATTTTCTCTGGATTCCAGAACCAAGAAGGAAGATGGGAGGAGCTACACAGAGAGGAGACGGTTTCTGTCTCTCTCTCTCTCACACACACACACACACAGAATAAGAAAAAGCTACTGTGAGTAGTTTGTTTCTGAAGGTTAGTATGGATGCTACGGTAGCAACAGTTAAATCAAAATGCAAAGCTTTTTTCCCTCTGCTAGAACCTCCACCTTTCCCACCAGTAGGTGTGAGTCATCAGGGCCCTCGCCCTGGAGCAAGACCTGAGGAAGGGCCCCACTGGAGACCACCTGGTGGCTGGGCTACATCCACAGGGGAGGGTCCGGGTCGGTCTCTGCGTCCAGGCTCAGCTCTCAATTTACCGCTCAATGTACATTCCAACCCTCAACCTCTGGCCAGGAGCTTTGGGTCGTGACCAAAAAGAAACAAGGTCTCAAAAATACAAGTGGCCATAATGAGTTTTTTTTCTCTCTCTCTCTCTGTGTCTCTGCATGGTGGCCTGGAGATCACTCAGTCGACCTGGAGGAGTTCAGGAAGAGGGAGGAGGCCTGGGGGCCAGACCCAGGACACACTGGGGGGACTGGGAACACCTCGGGGTGGAACCCAGGGAAGCTGCTGTGTGTGTGTGTGTGTGTGTGTGTGTGTGTGTGTGTGTGTGTGTGTGTGTGTGTGGGATGACTATCGTTGTCACTATTATTATTTCTATTATTTTTTTAAAGAAATTTAAGATCGACATTACACTGTTTCTTTTTTCCTCTTCTGTAATCAAACCTTTTATTTCTTCTTTTTCATTGTCCCCCCTTCTTTTTAAAATTGTCTTTATTTCTATTAATATTATCAATGTTTTCTCTGATAAATGTAGTATTCATTATTATATTTTAATACTAAACTTTTTAAACTGCTATATTTACTGATACACAGACACACACACAAAAGCATTAATGCTGTTTGTTATTCACTCTCTGTGTCTGTCAATGTCACCGTACTGCATGTGAAATGCGACAGTGCATGTGACACTTTCTACAGGCTCTCCTGCAGATGGATACGCGAGATATGCGAGTCCAACAGATTTTTGGAAACTTTCCAATTTTTGGGTGGTGGGGGGGGGTTGGGAGATCTGTAAAAGATGTAACACTTCTGAACGTTGAAGTGGAAATTTCCAGGGAGAGAGACGTTCAGTCAAATGCTTGAGTGCCCACAGCAACAATGTCCTCGACATGTTTAACAAGGTTCCCTACTCACTGCTTTGGCTGCATCTACTATTTAGAAGCATTAAATAGTAAAACGCCGCTGTCGGCAGCCGGGAATTCAGCCATGAATCTCAAATATACTTTTAATTAAGCAGCAAATCTGTGTTCACCTGCTGCTGCTGCTGCTGCTGCTGCTGTTGCTACTGCCGCCGGGTGAGTCACGGGATCAACGTCACTTTTAGAATTTCCATCAGGCCTCGCGTCCACGGCGCAGGTAGGGAAGGAGTCGGCATCGCGCTGCAGCGCACGTAACATGACCCATTTTATGGGAAGAGGGAGGAGGAGGAGGAGGAGCAATCAGCGCCGCCGAGGGGGAGCCGGAGCAGCAGCAGCAACACCGGCGGGTCCCAGAGGACGGACGGCTATTACGGCACAGGAAACACAATCATCCAGCAGCCCCGGGGCTCAGTGTCAGATTCAGCAAAAGAGTTTGAAAGTCCACGCAGCAACTCCCAGCGACGCACAAAATGTCCCCGAAAACCCTCAAAGATGTGATCAGAGGCGACCGGGCAACTTCCAGACGAGGCAGCGGAAAAGACAAAAGACCAGCAGGGATTTTCCTTTTGATCTTGTTTTTTTCTAAAGGGATTTTTTTTATGAAAGAGAAGCAGAGCTGCTGGTTTCCAGTTTTGTGGGATGAAGGACAGAAATGGGTGAAAAAAAAGGGGGGGGGGGGAGGAAAGGGGAGGGAGGTCAAAGCGGCCGGGCGAGCAGACTGACAGATATGGAAATGAAGGCGGGGGGGGGGGGGGATGCGGGAGGTGGAGGGGGGGCGGCGGAGATAGCTACTTTTCCTTGAGGTCCTCTTTGTATTTACCCTTCAAACAGAGAGGAAGTGAGGCGCTAATAAAACATTTATCATTCCAGGAAAGCCCTTTAATGTGTCTGACATTAAAAACGCTAGGGGGGAGGGGGGTGAGATGAAACGAGGAAGGGAGAGAGAGAGATGGAGAGAGAGAGAGGGAAGAGGAAGACTTGGCAGCAGATGTAAAAAGGTGCGAGAGGGGATGAGAGAGGTGAGGAGGCGGAGTCAGAGGAGGCCAGTTAAAGAGAATCTGGAGATGACAAACAGGGCTGATCAAGGGTCGACTAAAGAGAAGAGAATTAAGTCCTGTCTTTAATCTGATTGCACATTCAGTTTGTAGAGTTTCACGTCATGCCGAACTCTTCTTTCATTAAAAATTAACCAATCAGCGCTGCAAACTTCGGCCCCAAAGAAGAAAAAAAGAAAAAAAAAACTTCAAAAAATCATTATGGTTGAAACGGAAGTCGAGGGTAGTTTTAAAGTGTAGACAGAGTGAGAAGTCTGCTGCTTGGACTGCAGCTCAGACTCACAGCAAGTCAACTAAACACCAGTGCACTCACTCTGTGTGACAAAGTTACGTCGGCTGACGCCATTTGGATTTTACGATTGACGGCTGTCAAGAAAAAGGTTTGGGTCGTTGAAAAGTGCGCTTTTACTTTGTTGCAGTAATTCAAACGAGGCCTGACTTTGTGCTGCTCTGTTTGACAAAACCTCTAAAAATAAAATTTAAAAAAAAGTTGAAGCAGCCCTCGCTGCTGCTGTACACTGACCACAGGAAGCCACCAGCACAACCACAACCCAAACACAAGGAAATGGAACCTTAACCTCACATATTTGGCTCTGGGACGGGTTGCAAGGCTTTCCCCTTTCTTACTCTACAAATATCTTATTTTTAGTTTTTTATTTCATTATTTCTTTTTAATGACTATAATTTTACTTCTCTTTTCACCATACCGTTGCTGTAATTATGCAAATTACCCCCAATTTAGGATTAATAAAAGCGTTCTATTCTATTCAACCAGCAACCAGCTGTGAATTCAACGATTTGATTCTTTGGAATGACAATTTTCAGAAAAATGACGAGACATGCAAGACATTTTTGTCTGCTTTCTGTCTTTCAAAGAGAAAGACAGAAAGTTCAAGTCCAGGAACCAGTGGGAGGAAATAAACACCGTCTTTGTTTTGCCAACAAAGCCGCAGTGAATCAAAGCTGGCGAATTAATATTCAGTTCAAGTCTTCGTCCTCCTCAGTGTCTGCGTTTATTTTTAAACTGGTGAGACGTCAGCTGCACTCCAACAATTAAATCTATTACACCCACCATGTATCTGACGCACAGCTGAACTCAAATTGCTGATTTAAATCATTTTCAAGTTTCAGTCAAAGGTGAAATTTGTACTTCTGCAAAATGACGACCTGAAACGCTGTCAAAAAACTCTTTTTTTGTGTGGTATTCTTCTATCAGATCAGCTCAGGGTGTCTCTTCTGTAATATATTTCTGACTCCACGCAGCTTGATGGCTTTTTCAGCAGGGATTCAAGGCAGAATCAATGCATTTAGTTTCAACCCGTCGACATCAGTCGGCTGTTTTACCGTGCAGCTGGAACGGCCGACGGCTGCTTCAAGCATTAGCTTGAAGCATCATTTTCCCACAATGACCTGACCGTACTGCGATATTACACAGAATGCTGATTTGTGCGAGACAATTTCTTTTCTCTTTCTCTTTTTTTTTTTTTTTTTTTTTTTTTTTTTAATTGTTGCCAAGTTGCTGCAATAAAAACACAGCAGCTGAGGGACTTTTGGAACGAGCTGCCCGACGCTCACACCTGCGCAGTGCAGCCGTTAGAGGTCTGGAATTGACCCCAGGTGACCCCTATCCCCTTCCGCTCCCTCACCTATTAGCAAGTGGTCATTCCACAAAACAGCATTATTGCGATCAAGCACTTTAGAGACAAGTGCTAGAGAGGTACGGAAGCCCGGAGAGGTCGTTTTGTTCCTCCGTTTTTCATGAGGAACAACACAGAGATTTCAAGGAATTAACTCGGAAAACAAATCCATGAATGCACAGCTACTTAGAACAGAATAGAATAGAATAGAATGCATAATTGCAGCAACAATATATGGTGCAAATGAAGGAAAATTATTTTAATTAAAAAGAAATGAAGAAATTAAATAAAATATTTATAGGGTAAGAGGAAAAACAAGTTATCTACATATTGACATACTGTATAAATATGTGATTCATTGTACCTTTATGAAATGTAAGTGGTTGATAAGATGATTTTTATGCAAGGCTTATGGCTAGAAACGTCTTTCATGGACTTTATGGTCAATGAAGTCTATGAAAAAGACTTTTGCTGTTATGAACCTACTGATACAAACAGTCCAGGTTATCGTAAGTAAAATACCAGAAAACGCACCCAATTCACTGTACATTATACACTTGAAAAATAAAAAAAGGTATAAAAATGAATATGTATGCACTCTAACTGCCTAATCTGAAGATTTACTTGTATTTGTTATACAAACACAATATAATATAATATAATCTATAATCATGAGTTTTCTGAATCCCTGAGATCTCCCCACTGAAATCTCGCTCATCCATCTCAGTTACAGCAGCCCAACTAATCAGTGTCCTTTTAGTTGTGAGACAAGCAGAGAGAGACTGCTGCACTTTGAAACCACAAAAGAAGACAAAGGGGAGGAGAGATTAGCACTGATGCAGCGCTAGCAGCCAGTCTTATCGGAGCCGGGTGATATTTTCACAATAAAAGAAGAACAAAAGTATTTTCTTCGTTAACAAGATGGTTCCAGATGCTTTACTCTCTGCCGCCATTGGCCAGAGTGAATGGCAGTGACACAGAGACGCTAATGCACAATACTATTAGCCTCAGAGCAATAACAAAGGTGGCGCAGTGGCTAAGTGGCTCCACTGGCGGCAAACAGTCTAATTCATTCACTTTAAATACAGAGAGTTTGTCAAATAACCATATCCTGTATGTGTTTTCTCTCCTCTTTGAAATAATTTCTGTAGTCCTTCAAACACATGGAAATAAATAATAAATCCAACCACATCAGGAAATAATCCCGCTGGTGTGCCAGTGTACTTTTAAGTCTAATTACATTAGACTTGCAGCAACACTAAGCAACAAAGTACAAAAATAAAGAAAGATCAGATGTTGATGCAGAATATACGTATATGCCTTAATTATGTATGCTCGCCCAATTTGTTTAGCTGAGAACTCATTAATTCATCCATCTTCTATACCCGCTTATTCCTATTCAGGGTCACGGGGGTCTGCTGGAGCCTCTCCCGGCTGTCTTAGGGCGAAGGCAGGGTGACACCCTGGACAAGTTGCCAGTTCATCGCAGGGCCACATAGAGACAAACAACCATTCACACTCACATGCACACCTACGGACAATTTAGAGTGTTCAATTGACCTCACACGCATGTTTTTGGAGTGTGGGAGGAAGCCGGAGAACCCGGAGAGAACCCACGCAGACACAGGGAGAACATGCAACATTCCACACAGAAAGGTCCCAGGCCCGGCATCCAACCCACAACTTTCTTGCTGTGAGGCGGCAGCGCTAACCACTGCGCCACCGTGTCGTTAACTGAGAACTCAAGCAAGTAATTTTTTTTCTCTGTATTTGATCAACACCATCAGCAGTGTTAGACCTCCAAACGTCGGCAGCACAATTGTAGGGATGAGCTGGGGAAAAAAAAACAACGATTGTGGAAAAATTCTGCAATTACTTTCTACGTATCCACGTATTCCGTTCCAGGGTCTTCTGCTGAAATATGCATTAGAGGCGAGGCGAGGTGAGGTGATGAGACAATGATTCAAAAGTCGAGGCAGAAACAAAATAAGTTGCAAAATCAAAGCGAGGCAGACAAAGAAGTGAAGGACAGACGTGCGGCTGTGAATGGAAATGGAATGTGTCGGTGCAGAGGAAACGTCCAGGCTGCTTTCAATCAAAAGAAGAACCATAACCCAACATGATGCAGTACCACAGCTACACCCACGCTAACAGTGTTTTTTTGGTTAGGTTTGTGCAGCGAGCATGAAATGGGAACGTGAACAATGTCGCACAAAAGAAAAAACACATTCAATCGTAACCATCTTTTCTTTTCTTTTCTTCATCCTGGGTGAAGCAAGTTTTGTTCAGACGGTTTATGCCAATCTTCTAAGACCCATGGGTGATAAACACGCAAAGAAAGAAAACATGTGACAAGCCTTAGTTGTTTGCGTGTGTGTGTGTGTGTGTGTGTGTGTGTGTGTGTGTGTGTGTGTGAGTTGCTGCTAAAGAAACAAACACAGTGAACAAAGATCATCCCGTCACTTGACGCGACAGTGATGCTGTTTCTGATTCCCGGCAAACTTGTGAGAACTTGTGTATTAAAGCGAACACTGAACACAACGCAGCGCATCTTTACACCAAACACTGCAAATGCTTAAGGGGACATTTCAATCAGACTTGAACTTACTTTCGATAAGTTACTGTCAACCTATTTACACTTCAAAAAAAGAAACACTTCTCGTCAACCAAGCGGTTGGGTTGGCGAGCTAGTGCTGAAGAGGCTAATTTGATGCGAGTCACATGTGACTGCCCCAGACTACTTCCTGGAACCCAACCAAATATCGTAGTGCTGGAAGGACTTTATCTACCAAACCATGGAAGCTTTTTGACAGTGAGTTTAAATGTTTTCCAGGTTTTTGTTCTACTCTTGACTGGTCTCAGCAGGGCTTCAGTTAAACTGTGTGCCTAATGATGTCCTTCACGCTATTACAACGCCTGGAGCTGGAAGCCAAAAAAAATAATCTGACTGGTCTGCTTTGAATGTGAGTGAGATGAGAGGTGAGGTGGACGTTGAGCAGCTGATGGCTAACCCGGTGTGGCTAGCAGAGCTAGCAGATATATGTAAGACAACCTATTAGAGCCTGGATAGCTCAGTCGGTAGAGCATCAGACTTTTAATCTGAGGGTCCAGGGTTCAAGTCCCTGTTCGGGCGAAGCTTTTTTGCAAATTTCCCCCACTGCGGGATCAATAAAGGTCTTCTTCTTCTTCTTCTACTCACTCACACTGCATGCTAGCTAGTGACTGAGCTGTGCTGGGTAGCATCAGCTAACAGCTGCACCGCTGGAAGTGATAGGTTTCGGGAATAAACTCTCTTGATTTTTAGAAAACAAAAGATTTAAAGACGCTAAATATGAGGCTAAAGCGCCCACCTAGCTTCAGACTCCAGTCAAGGAAACGGTTTAGCCAATCTCTTAACAGATTATCTTGACTTGAAGAACCTCTGAAAAAGCAATACAGCTCTCAGGATCCTGACTGGAGAATTACACTGTGAACACATGCTTTTAGATCAAATGAAATCAGTGACAAATAAACTTCAGCGAACAAACGAGCCACCGCCAGCCAGCATCACTGTGTATGCATCAGTGTGAAAGTGTGTGTGTGTGTGTGTGTTAATATTGACTTTGTGAAGGGAAGATCAAAGGAAAGCGCAGCAGCGGCGCCAAGGAAGATGCTGAGCTCAACACAACCAACACATTCATCATTAACACACAGGCAGGAAGCCGCATCGCTTTCATGTGTCCAGCCTGTCGCAACAATGGGATGAATTTGAAAATGATTGTGTTGGATGTGTTGTTTTATTATTGCCAGTATCAGCTTGAGTTGTTCACAAAAGATTGTTTCGCCAAAGCTTCCTGTGTTTTTCTTTTTTGTTTTTTTTTCATTTTTTTATGGCTTAAATTGTGTAGTGTGACCACAGATGCTGAAATATCAATAGATATAAAAAGGCACTTCATGGTGTCGCTCACTGCTGCCCAAAACATTTTCAGATGTTTGTTTCAAATTGACAGTTCAGTGTGCGGCAAACGTCCTCTAGCCGTTGTTTTGACAGATGGGTGTCGACGCCCGTCGACTGAGTGCGATCATCAGTCGACCCCAGTGAGCCGAGACGCTGCCCAACACCTGCACTGAATATGTCAGCTGGGAAAATGGCGCGCAGAGTGTGCGAGGAGCGGCCATCAGCTGGTGGGAAAAATGAAATGAGGGGGAAAATGTTCTGTCATGCGGAGCAGCTGTAACAACGTGCGCTTATCTGCATCTTTTCTTCTACCTTTTGGCAGGTGTCGCTTCTCAACTCTTCTTCAAAGTCAAACATCTGTCATCCTAAAACCTCATGAAGCAGGAAAAATACCGGGGGAAATGTGAGTTTTCATGTGCTGGAGAATTTGACCTAACATTTGTGTGAGCATCAAATCACTCAAATCACAAAAATCCAGTTGAGTTTTAGAGGAATAACAAAACTGTATTATATTTTTCACTTTTTATATCAATGGGAGAAAATAGATGTTTGGACAGCCTGACGATTGCACACAGAATTAAGTATTTTCATGAACTATTTGTGGGGGAAAAAAACATTTTTGGAATTCAATAGGCGTGGCTGCTTCTTTTTTTTTTGGTTTATTATTGAAAAGAGAAAAAAAAGAACCAAAGCAAATTGTTGTACCTGAGCTGGATGTTTGGCAAGGAGCATCATCCTGCTGAAACATCCGGTCATGACCTGGATGGAACAGAGCAACGTCCAGAAAGGAGCAACGTGGACACTGGAGTGATTCTCAATGCAATACATCACAAACGCAATGTGGTGCGCCCACACTTTGCTCCATCTCTGCCTCACAGCGTATCACCAACCTACAAAATGCTTCCTTTCACTCTCCTCTCACACTGCATTCTTTCCAAAACATTAATAAAGACCAAAGCCTTTTCACGGCTCGGTTTCCTATTCTGTCACGCTGCTGCTGTTGTTTAAATTAAAGAAGGTGGTTTTATTCTGGCAGCGTATCAGAGGATAAAGGCAGCCTTGGCCTGTGGCTGCATCAGATCACCGGCTTTCGTTCCCTGTGAGTCAGATCAGAGCGTCGGACCTGCAGGCCCGTCTCTCTCTTTGACTCAAAATAAAGTCTAGACTGATGGCTAGCGGTGCTGCTATTTTCAAATAACCTATAGCTCCCGCAGATACAATCAAAAGACTGCTTTTTGGAGGCGGAGTTTGTTTTCCACACTCGTTTCTTCATCTTCGGACTTCCCAGTGTTGAGGAAACTGAACAGGGTACAGAGACATAGTGCTGCATTACCATCAGCCGTACTCACCACATGCAAATTCAAATGTATTTCATCCATCCATTGCTCACTAATGCCTCACTTCTTATCAAAATATTTTATTGGTTGCTGTCCCACAATTCTGATTAAAAATCAGCTGCAGCTACACACAACTTGACTTCCTCAAAGAGCTCCAGTTTAAAGGTCCTGTGTGTAATAATTAGCTTGATTTATCATTTTTATATCGGTAAAAGCTCTCAACCTACAGCCCGTAAATACATTAATAAAAGTGTATACTCGCAGTGCAATAAAAGTCATTTGGTTTTTTTCCACCCTTAGAACGGTTCTCATATCAATGAGAAGAAACACAGAGCAATAAGGGTCTTGCTCCTGGTTAGAGGCCACCTTGCGCCACCATCTTTTTAAGTAGGCCCTTCTGACAGTGAACTCAATACGAAACACGCAGTCAGGCATGCTACGTTAAAAAAAAAATTACACACTGGACCTTTAAAATAAAGAAAGAAATGGTTCCAATCTGATTCCATTAATGGTCTCTGGACAATCACGAGAAAAGGAAAAATGAAAAACCCGCTTTTCCCCCTTACAATCTTTTCTTTGTAAATGCTGTAAATGCCAAGAAAGCAGCAGCAGCAGCAGCAGCAGTGTGTTTCCACCTGAGACGGAGATGAAAGACGTCCCCTCCGCTCTCATTACGTGATCACATGGTGGAGACGTGACAGGAGCCTCTGACAGTCTCTGGGCCTCCGAGATAAGGTCTCACTGGGGGATCCCATCACAGTACTGCCTGTATTAAGTGGCTGGACTGGACTATATGCAAACACACACACACACACACACACACACACACACAGACACTTGCACAGCCTCCCTTTGGGTTGTGTTCCTCCTTCTCCTGCTCTGGTCCATTGTGGGCTGCCACAGACAGCAGATAGTCTGTCACAGTCTGTGCTGAGCCTGGCAGGCGGAGTCGGACCCCCCGGGGGAGGGGGGGTGTGTGCTCTGGCTGGCGGTCAGATCAGGGAGCCTCCAGTGATCCCTGATCTCTGAAAGCAGAGCCGAGCTGCTCCAGTTGAATGACTCGACCATAGCGAGCGAGCGAGTGAGTGAGTGAGCTAAAAAAAAAAACAATTAAAAAAAACACTAGGAGCAGATGCTTTGAACAAGCGCAAACCCCACCCCCCACCCCAAAAAAACAAAAAAACAAAAACAAAAACAACAAAAACAACTGAAATAAATGGATTAAAAAGCACCACGTTTGAGTATTTTCATCATCAGATGTGCTAATTGTTGCGCTGCATCAACGCCGTGTGTTCCAACTTGTTCCAGGTACGTGGAGCACAAAATAGAAAATCTGTCTTTGGCAGGTCAAAGCAAACATTAGCTGCGTTGTTCGATGAGCCGCTAGCGACGTGGGACGAGCTCCCTTGATACACAAACACAAAACCAATGCTAATCCAGCCAGGAATACACACATATTAACAGAGGACGCAACCAGACACACACACAAACACACACACACAGACACACAGACACACACACACACAGGCACAAGCTTCTTGGCCCAGAGGTCACGCCATCCAATCATATCACCAAGCTGTGGAAATGTGCAAGTCAAACATTCAACTGAAATTTAATTTGCTGCTAAATCGCATATTTATTGTAAGAAAGGATTGGGTGGAAAAACACTAATTTCTGTCAGAAAATAAATCTGCGAGTTCACAAAAAAAAAGCAATTAGAATCTGTAACCTCTTCTTCAGTGACGGAGACAGTCGGAGCATGGAGACGGATGGAGAGATGGATGGATGGATGGATGGATGGATGGATGGATGGATGAATAGATGGGTGGCTGGATGGATGGATGGATGGATGGATGGGTGGATGGACAGATGGGTGGACAGACAAATGGACAACTAATGGACAGATGGTTGGATGGATGGATGGACAGCTGGACGGATGGAATAATGGACAAAGGACGAACAGACAGACAGACGGATGGATGGATGGGTGGATGGACAAATGGACAACCGATGGATGGACGAATGGATCAATGGATGGACGGGCGGACGGATGGAATACTGGATGGACGGAGGACAAACAGACAAAGAGATGGATGGATGGTTGGATGGATGGAGGAGCAACTGAAAAACAAGTTTCCAGCTCTCAGTTGTGCTCACACAATGACTTACACTCACAGGCCACTTTGCTATCTACCTTATTCAATAATAATGGATGATGATGATGATGATGATGATGATGATGATGATGATGATGATGATGATGAAGATGAAGATGATAATGATGATGATGAGCGTGGCTGTTGGTGCCAGACGGGCTGCAGGTCTGAGTGTTTCACAAACTGCTGATCAACTGGAGATTATTCAGGACGTCACAAGCGTCTCGAAGGGTTTTTAGAGAAAATGATTCCAGAAAGAAGGAAAGCAGTGATGATCGGTTATTGAGAGGATAAACAAATTTTCTCTGAAAAAGAGAGGCCTTTTCTTTGCTTTTTAAATGACTTTACTTTTTAATGGAAAAAGATATTCAGTTGTGAAAAAACAGCCACTGCTGCTGCAGCATCTACGCTAATCTCTTTAGCAGCAGATGGAAGAGGAGGCAATAGAAACATCATTGCAAAGTGTTTAATTGTGAGTCTTAGCGAGTATGTGAAAATTAAATATATATATATATCCGAGTATATTTTTTTTAATGGACAGCTGCCACAGCAGCAGCGGTGCTCAGGGTCAGGCCTTCAGAGCAGCCGCTCATCACTGACGGCCCCAACTGAATTTTCTCCTTCGCCAGACGAGGGAAAATTTTAATTTTCACGGCAAAAAAAAACGGAGGAGAGGCTCAGACAAAGAAAAACTTTTTCGAGCTCGGCAAGGACAGCAGTCAAAGTCACCGTCGGAAAGCACGATTGTGTAAAAGCAGAAGCGTCTTCATTTCCATATTCATCACGTCGGCCGCAGAGCATCTCGCCAGCGGCACCGCAGCCCTGAGAGGAGGAGCAGCGGCGCCCGAATCCTCAAACCTGTTACACTCGTCAGGCTCCCACTCACTTCACGGCCAGCTGGGATTTTTTTTTCCAATATTTTTTTGCATATTTTTAACTCCTCTTTGCTTGCATCAACACGTCGACAACACGCTGCGAAATCACGTAGCTAAAGCAGCAAAAGCTAAAAAAAAGAAAAAAGGGGGGTTGGAAAAAACATCTAATAATAAATAATAAAATTTCTACTGGAATGACAATAAACTGGTGTCGGATTTACACCTGCCTCCCTTTAGTACCACCTTTGATAGAATTGATGAGGTTTACTTCCCTAGCATCACTGCTGCTGCTGCTGCTGCTGCTGCTGCCTGAATCTCAACTCTTGTCCTGCTGATGTAATCAGAAAGAAAAACATCACAGGCATTTTACAAAATCTGCTCCTGCAAAAAAATTTGCCGGCTATTTCCGAGTCTCAGTAGGAGGCGCGCGTGTGTGTGTTTGTGTGTGTGTGTGTGTGTGTGTGTGTGTGTGTGTGTGTGTGTGTGTGTGTGTGTGTGTGTCATGCCAAAATGTAATAAGAGCCATTCAAGGTTAGCGCCGTCACAGCAGGGCGAGTCCAGCAGAGCGGAATCAAACCCTGTTCTGTGTGTGTGTGTGTGTGTGTGTGTGTGTGTGTGTGTGTGTGTGTGTGTGTGCCTGTGTGTGTGTTTGATGATGAGATGAGTGTTATCGTTGCTCGGTGGGTTTAGATAAATGTGGCCTGGCTGTAGTTAGTTAAGGGACTTCAAAGGGCCTTTTTTGAAACGAGGCCATGAAAACGCCAGAGCACTGGCGGCGCGTGCGTCTGTCCTTTTTCTTCTTTCTCTCCCTTTTCTTCTCTTTCTTTTCACATTTTTCTTTTTTTTTTTCTTCTAACTTTGCTCTCGGCTTCCTGGCTGCCGTGTTAATGATGCGCAGATAAAATATTCAACTGAGTGGCATCAACGTCTGTGCCCCTGTAGTCCCGCAGGCATGTGTGTTCAAACACAAGACACCCTGGGTGTCCGTCTGTCTGTCTGTCTCTGTGTCTGTCTTTCTGTCTGTCTGTCGGTCTGTCTGTCTTGGTGTCTGTCTTTCTGTCTATCTCTGTGTCTGTCTATCCGTCTGTCTGTCTATCTCTGTGTCTGTGTCTGTCTGTCTGTCTATCTCTGTGTCTGTCTGTCTGTCACTGTATGTCTGTCTGTCTGTCTGTCTGTCTCTGTGTCTGTCTATCCGTCTGTCTGTCTATCTCTGTGTCTGTCTGTCTGTCTCTGTATATCTGTCTGTGTATATGTGTCTGTCGGTCTGTCTGTCTGCCTTCCTGACTGCGTGTGTGTTTGCCTGTCTGTGTTTGCGTCGGTTTGTTTGTTTGTCTCTCGCTCTGTCTGTCTGTCTGTCTGTCTGTCTGCACTGTCATCCTCCCGCTGCACCCGTCTCAACTCTTTACCTCGTCAGACTAGAAGCGGTGCTGGCTCTGCTCTCTGCTGTGTTGTATTGTGCTGTGTGTTCTCCACTCGGAGTGTGTCTGAGTGCGCCAGTCAGTGATCAGGGTGAGTCGCAACTCGGGCTTGTGTAATTATTTTCCAGCGGCTTTGATCCAGAGCCGCCTCTCGCAGACACCTGTTGCCCTCGCGGCGCCGTCTGAGGCTCCGTAATTAGAGGCAGGACGCCGGGGACACCCTCGGCCACCATGCACCAGCGTCGTGCACCAGTGTCGTGCACCAGCGCCGTGCAACAGCGCCGTGCACATGCGTGTTGAACGGCCTTCATTCTGCACGACGAAACATCACACAGCCACTAACAAAGGTTAACTTCCCACACGGGGGGTGGGAGGGGGTTAGCTCGTGAGGTCACAAGGGGAAAAAAAACAGTGGCCTCCTGCCGTGCACACATTAATGTGCACAAATTATTTAAATTGAACTGCCTCTGTGTGTGTGTTTGGTTTTATTTCGAGTCCTTCTGTGCTGAGCACAAAGAAAGATGAAAAAACACAACTGCTGAAGGATGCTGTGGTCCGTTTTTTAAACAATAAAAAAATATATATATATTTTTTTATAATGTAAAGAGAAAATAATCTCCTGACAAGACGTGTCTTTGTGTCCTTTCAATCCCAAGGCTGTTGCGTCAACGGTGCACAAGGATGAATCTGAAAGTAAAAAAAAATCACAAAGGACGGCCAAGGCCAATAACTTCGATAAGCAGCCAAGAAAAACCATCAGAGAGCAAAACATTCCTCGGATTTAGAAAGCTGCCATTTGAGGGAGGCAAAAGACAAAAAAAAGTAACAATATATGTGTGTGTGTGCGTGTGTGTATAAATCGATACACACACGCACACATATACAGATATAAATCTTCCGGACTTGAGTGTTCCTCTAAACTTCCTCCTGCTTCTTGCCTGAACTCGTCACTGTCTGTCAGCTATTGGGCTCTAACAACACATCAGTAAAACTGAAAGCAAAACTTCCCAATTAAAAATTTACAAGAGAAAATGCATTTTCGACAACATCATATATTTTTTATGCATTACATTTCTTGTTTTTCTTTTTAAAAACAGCCTTTCGAAGATACTGTATGAAAAGTTTGTATTTCTTTTCAAAATATTTTCGTTCTTCTTCTCAAACTATTGAAAAACCTATTTGAGCACGCTGGCCAATGGAAGAACAACGTCGATATCAAATGTTCTCTCCGGGCTTGTTTCTGCCAGTCGCCAACAATCGGCCCCAGAGGGCAGCGACGGACAAAAATGGCAACAACAAAAAAGCGGAAAATTTTATCAACAACTTGTAAAATTGTCTCTTTAGAAACACTGATGGCAAGTGAACAACAACTCAGATGCATTTGAAATAGGTTTGTTGTGTTGTGTTGTGCTGTGTTGTGTCTGCTTGTTGACAGCTGAATTGTGTGTTTGCCCTACACAGAGATAAACACGGCCGAGGGAAGACAGACGCCGAGGGGAGATGAATGTTTCTTCTCCCACACGCAGCTCTAAATGTGTGTATCGAGACAACACATGTTTGTAGCCTGAACTCCTGCATCAGTGAGTGAGTCCATCGCTAATCTGCATAGACTCCCCCCCCCACCCCACCCCCCCACCCCTCGAGGCTCTTCCTCTCTTTAACCTTTTTAACTCAGCGGGGCTCCAGCTCCCGCTCCCACTGCAGAGCTAGAAGGAGATCCAGTCACAGCCGCACCCTCGGGTGCTGTCTGCAATTTGCTGTGAAATGTCATGGTTAAACCCGACACCTCTCCTGGGCTGCTATCAGGGCCTGGACTCCTCTTAGTCCGGCCTGGACCTGTTTCATCTTTCCTCTTTTTTTCTTTTTTTTTCAAACAGCTCACAAAATATCTGAAGAAAAAATGCATGAATAACACACTGCCAAGTTGTTGTTGTTGTTGTTGTTGTTGTTGGTTATACAGTCTGTAGTAGCTGTAGTGCTGCAACGTTATCCAACATCGTAACTCGCAACTCAGAAAAAGGGTATTTTGTGCCACCAGGTAGCGCTGCCTTTGATTCGAGTAGTTGTGTTACTGCATTACTCAGTGAGAAACTCTGCTAGTACGACTACTTATCTGCTGTACCTTCTGCATCTGTTGCTTATATCAGTCACATGATGCTATTAGTTATTAGAATGCAATTGTTAGAATGCAGCTAAAATGCGCTATGACCTTCACGGGTGACCTTAATCTGACCTTCTGAATGCACACTTCCAACTGTTTGATGGTTCAATGCCTATTGCATAACATGCCGTTGGGTAACTGTAATATAATTAAATAAATAAGTAAATAAATAAAAATATTTAATCAATCGTGCTTGATCCTATACATTTTGTGTTTCAGCGACAGTTTGTATTTAATCATGACTGTTGTGTTGTGCTACTTGAATGTCCTGCTTCCATGACGTGATATCAGCAATGATGCAGCATGAGCTTTACGCACTTCCCGAAAAATATTTTTTTCCAATAATTTCATCGGAAATTTGAATCTTTGAGTCTAACTGTTAATTCAGTCCTTCAAGAGGCAAATTATAGTTTGCTGCTTGCTTGTTCCATCAATTCTAGAGAAAACTCCAACAAACTGAGGTATAAACATTGAATAGACACCAACTGAGGGGGTCCATTAACACTGAGTTAGCTTCTGTGCAGTATTTCAGTGCCTCTAACAATCAAAAAGTGACATGCACAAAAACATTTGCTTCATTATCTGCTGCCTCTGTCAGCAAAAGCTTCAACAACATCACGTGTTAAAAACTACTTCACTCCCACAAATGATTTAATGTGAACACAGCAGTTTACCGGAGTTCAGGCGTCATAAAAATGAATGTGCATATGCTTTAAAAAAAATATATATATAAAAAAAAAAAGGCACTTACACCAACGCAGCACTCAGCCACACGCCTGCCTTTTGAAAGGAAGCATGTGAGCAGGAGGAGCAGCAACAGAGGGAATTTACCCTCTGCTCTTATGGAAACACATGACAGAACAGGCACATCAAAAGTGCATCTACACACACTGATACAAAACCGACACTCTTCAAAGCCATCAGTGTCAAAAAAAAAATTCAAAGTCAATAAATAATGCAAAAAAAACATGCATCATTCTGTAGAAAGATGGAATAATGCTGGAATAATACAAGTCAAAGAAGAAAGAAAGTCACATGTTCTTTTATCTCCATGGAAGAAATAAACAGAGTTTGGAGCAGGAATATTTCGAAATCCAACAACGCTGTAGCTTACACAACCAACCAGGCCGTTGTGTTTCTTTCCCCCCCAGGAGCGAGTCTGCAAAATGTGAATTTATACATTTAAACAGCGCCGGTGCTGATAGTTGCTTTGGGGGGATTTAAGGGAGCATGTTGAAAAAAAAAACTTAAATACTGAAAAACCTGACCTGCACATCCACAGCAGCAGGAGAGCCAACCCTAAGCTTCTTCTCCTTGTAACGTTTTGCTCGACAAATGAGCCCATTTAAAGCACACACACACACACACACACACACACACACACACACACACACACACGCACACACACTAGCAGAGCCTGGCATCAAACAAAAAAACACAGCGTAAGAGCTCACAGCGTGTTGTAAGGTGTGCAAATTAATCTGCACGAGACAAAACTCGACACGGGAGAGAAAACCGTGCAGGCTCAGGGAGAAAACACACACACACACACACACACACACACACACACACACACACACACACACACACACTCCCACTGCTCCTGTTGGTTCAGAAGGGATTTGCACACTCACGCACAACATCAGACGCACGCAGGCGGCCGACCTCCGACTCATAACATCCTTTTCATGTACGAATCCTGCTGCCGAGGCTGGAAGGTAACGAGGGTTCAAAGAAGGACGGACGGGAGGAGGGTTGGCCTCGAGAGCTTCCCGCTAACACCTGCGACAAATCCGGCCTTGCCAAGGAAGGACGGAGGGGAAGAAGGCGGGAAGAACGGAGGAAGTCAGAGAGCGGTTGAGAAAAAAAAAGAAAAGCAGCGAGATGACACACACGCAGACAAAGAGGAACATTTGACCTTCAGACTCTTCAGACTCGGATCTCTGCTTGCCCAGTTTTTCTGATTTGTTCTGCTCTGCTGGAGCTGCTGCACTGTAACACAGCAACACTGAACCAGGTCGACCCTCCAACTCAGAAAAGGCAGAGGAGAAGTGAAGCGTTGGAAAGTTGATTTTCCTCTGATTGTACAAAGCGCCTTTGGTTGTGAATTAGCGCTGTACAAGTAAAAGTTGATTGATTGATTGAAAATTGAAATTTGTTTTTCTAAAAAAAAATTAAAACTAAAACAAAGTGGCAATTTTGCTTCAGATTGACATCTGGAGTCAGGCCAGTTTTCCCGACGTAGATTTCTTGGCATCCCATCTCAAGTTGTGCATCAGTTCATCACTTTGCACAGTGAGCAGTTTTCTGTGTGTTTTTCTTCTTGGATTCTTGTTTGTCTCTTAAAGCCTCTGGCTCGGCTCCTCTCAGGGGATTCTGTCAGACAAACTGAAGGTTTTTAACTAAACTAAAGTTAACCAAAGTTAAGTTTCTCTCTTTCCAAACTCTATTTCCCCCTTGTTCAACACCTACTCGTGTTTTCCAACCTTGTAAGAACCAGTGTATCTCCGCCAACCGGGTCAACCGGGCCGACATCTGCAGCAAAGTGGTGAAAAGCTCTCGGTGATTAAAGCTGCATGAACTCTTGAACTCTGCCTGACTTCCGAGCGGCGATTCGCACATCGGGGAAATGAGGCCGCGGGGCTCCGGGGGGGTGGGGGGGTCAGAGGGGGTGGGGGAGTGGGGGGTGGAGGAGGAGGTGGGGCGGAGATTGGTACCATCAGGGAGGCCGTAACACCCGACCGGGCGACTCCCGAGGTGACGACTGACGAGCAGATCAAAGAGGCAGGAGAGAAAGCGAGCGGATCGTCGGGCGAATCAGGGAGGATGAGAAATGGCGACAGTCGGTGCAGAGACAAGTTTGACAGGTAGGAGGCAGCGCAGAGCAGAGCTGGGACGGTGATGGATGAGGTGGAGGGGAGGGACGGAGGGATGGAGGGAGGAGAAGACAAAGCAGGTGTAGATGTGCAGCACTGCTATGAGGTGGAGCACAGCTGGTGGAGGGGGGTGGGGGGTGGGGGGTGAGGGGGGTGAGTGACAGGGGGCGCTGTCAGCTCCTCTGAGGTTCAGTCTGCAGGGAGCCCCGGGCTGCTCGCTTAAATAAACAGCCGCAACGTGGAGGGCTGTTCAAATATTAATAGGGAGACACTCACCTCCATCCATCCATCCCTCCATCATCCCTCCCTCCACCCCCCTTCATCCCTCCCTCCATCCATACATCCATCCCTCCATCCCTCATCCATTTATCTATCCCTCCCTTCATCCTTCCATCCCTCCATACATCCCTTCATCTATCCTTCCCTCCCTTCATCATCCATCCCTACCTTCATCCATCATTCCTCCATCCATCCATCTCTTTATCCATCCCTTCCTCAGTCCCTCCTTGCCCCATTCATCCATCCATCCACTCATCCATCCTTCCCTGCCTTCATCATCCATCCCTACCTTCATCCCTCCATTCCTCCATCCATCCATCCTTCCCTTCAATCTTCCCTAACCTCAGTCCCTCCTCGTCCCCACCATCCATCCACACATCCATCCTTCCCTGCCTTCATTATCCATCCCTCCCTCAGTCCCTCCTTGCCCCATCCATCCATCCATCCATCCTCAGATCCGTCCCTGCATGCCTCGTCCCACCCGCTGGCCTTGTCCAGGCATGATGTTCCCTGAAGTGGACCAAGCAGTAAAGCAGAAAAAATAAATCAAGGACCACTGCCGCAGCCATCAGAAGCTGTCACTACACACACACACACACACACACACACACACACAAACTCTCCTGTGGCTCGTTATTATCAGTGTTGTCAAGAGTGAAAGAGAGAGTGAGAAAGAGAAAAAAAACTTCTCAGACCGCCAGAACACACCACACAAACAAGCCACTCACCCCCCCCCCCCCCCACCCTCGACCCCTCCCCTCCTCCCGCCTCCCTTTCTCCCTCTGTGCCCATCAGACAGAGATCAATTATAAATGAAAGGGGCCGTTCAATCTGAGAGGATCGATACTAACAAGGTCCAAGTCAGCCGTGTCGCTTCTCGCTTCCTTACTCCCCCGACCCTCCCTCACTCTCCCTCACCCGGCCTCACCCTCCCACCCTGGCCGAGGGTCCCGCTGCCTCTCTCGCCACCACAAAAAGTTCTAAAGAAAATTCTAGCAAAACAGACAAACAGCAGCAGCGGCAGCGGCAACACTGCAAGGATGAACTGCGATGGAAGAGTCTCCCTCCCTCTCCAGCTCCTTTGATCGCCCCGGCCCGGCAAGCACCCCATCACCTCTCTCTGTACTGACAGGTGGAGCGGTGGGGGGCGGGGGGGTATTTTCTGAGGAGGAGTAATGGAGCTTGTCAGAAGAGCTCGCTGCTTCACACCACTTAGCCTCTCATCCGGCCGGCCGGGCTGGGGGGGGGGTGATGGGCGAGGGAGGAGGAGGGAGGTGGGGGTCTGAGAGGTGAGGCACCGTGATGAGGCTCCGCCGAGACTCTCAGCAGACTCCTCACCACCCAAACATTTCTCCTCACATCAGTCACGCCAGCAGGGCAGAAGAGCGTGTACCAGCTCTCTCTCTCTCTCTCTCTCTCTCTCTCTCTCTCTCTCTCTCTGTCACTCTCCCCCTACTCTCTCTCTCTCTCTCTCTCCCTCGTTAAGGCTCCGCCCCCTCGGGCGCCACGCTGACCTCTTCACACGCTCCAGCTGGGCTCCAACACGAGGTTTTATGCCCCCTTATCAATAATTCCTGCAGTCGAGCGCTGCACTGAGGAGGGGCTGGAGCTGCCGCTCTGAGCTGTGAGGTCACCAGGGGCGCCGCCGGTCTGGAGGTGGAACATTTAAAGGGCCAACGTGTCAGATTTGATGGCATGGAACTATGTTACGTGTTTTCTGTTATTGATTAAAACGACAACCATACATGTTGTACTTTCTTCTTCTGTTTAACAAGAATAAGTCACTTTAAATGTTGGGCCTTTACTTTCTTTTTCAAACTGGATGGACAAAAAGGAGTTTATGTGATGTTAAATTTGTTCTTAAACAACCGATAGAGGTTGATTCGATTAGACCTGTTCTTCATGTAAATGTAAATGCTTATTTTCAGTGCTTGAATTTATTTATTCATCTTTGGTAATGTTATTGAACTAAAAGCCATATATGTGTATAGGCCTCTTTAAATGTTGTCGCTTTTGTTTTTATCTATTTTTTTAACCTGGATGGACAAAAGTTTGTGTATGTGATTACATTTGCTATTCAATTGTGTTTATTTTTGTAACAAACACCAAAAATGTATCTTTAGCATAGGTTTTTGATTGAATCGTCTCATTATAAACACAAGCTCATCTGAATTCTCATAAGCATTGGTGAATCATGGGGAATGACGGACATGGATGTGTATTTTTCTCAATGTGTAAAATCTGGACGGTTTTCATTGAACACTTGTTTGATGTGTCGTGTGTGTAATTTCCTCTCTGGCTGAATCACTGTGAGCGAAAAGGGCACCCAAACTTTAAAGCTGCCACATGTTGACGTGTCAGCGTGTGTTTGCTAGCGTGCTAGCCTGCTAGCGTGCTGCCGTCTCACCGCCCCGAGCTGGAACATCAACACTTGACCCTGATGTGTGAGGTTCAGGCCCGTCAGCGGTGAGTAAGTGGTGTAACTGCAGGCGCCGGCTTCATTTTTAATGATGTGGTTGTTTCCCACTTTGACGGCCGTGACCCCCTTTCACACAAGTTAAGTTTGCTTAAATGTTTTCACATATTCATGCTGTGGTAAATAAACCATGAGGTGACGGAAGGGGACAGAGTGACATCAGCCCCTCTCAACCTAACTCTGGACCCCCCCACCTCTTCCTCCACCCTGGCCCCGCCCGTTCTGCCCTGTCAGGACACTCACATCTGCATGGGTGAGCAAAACGTTGCATAAGTGCGTCAATATTTCATGGTCCCAAAAATTAAAAATGCATGTTTTTCTTTCCGAGCCATAAGTGCACGACTGGAGTCGGAAGAGGGCAAGTGGGTGAGGTCGCGGGGTGAAGCCGAGGAGGCGGCCAATAGGAAGCAGCGGAATGAAAGAGGCCATCGCCCACTGCTGGGTCGGGCCCGGGTGCCAGAGGTGACAAAAGCGTTCACATTCTCGACTGAGGTAAGAGAACAGATACTCTAAAAATACTCTGATAAAAGTAAAAGTACTGGTTTTAGTCCAGGCATGAGCAAACTACGGTCTGGGGGACATATGCGGCTGGTTAAGCTTTTTAATCCAGCCCGCTAAATTCGAAGAAATTATAGGAAGAAAGTAGAACTGCTGTATTTCCTCAATGTTTTCCAGTGTTCTAAGAGTCATTTCAATAAAGAGCTAAATACCGTAGGGCTTCAAAGACATTTTGTTGAAACTTTGCTTTTGTTCATAAATCACACTTTCGACATACGCAACTATATACTTTATTGTCCTATGAGTTGGCTCACTAAAGCACTCCATCCATCTGCTCCTGCTCCAGCGCCCCCAGCCTGTCGAATTTTACAACCCACCGTGGCCCCACCAGTCAACCAGTTGGTCTACTGCTGTTCTAGTCCTTCACTCTAGTAAAAGTGAGAAAGTACAGGTTCTGAAATGTACTTCAGTAAAAGTACATTCATGGTTTTAATGAAGCAATATTAATTTGGCAAAAGTTTGAAAAAGTTGTGACAGAATAATCTGGTCTTACATGAGCATCTGAATAAGTTTAAACAGCTTTAATGTCAATACCATCGTTTCTTTCTTCTTCTTCAAATGTAACACAATAAAACTATGATCATTTTAGTGACCAGTGAGCCATTATTGGGTGTTTGCACTTTTGATAACCATGACCAATGATATTTTCTACATACAGTAATCATAATAACTGAATTACTTTGCACAGAATTTTGTATATTTGAAACACTTTTAAACACAAAAGTAGCATTTTTTTTTCCAAGGACTAGAAAGTACAGATATTTGTGTACAAATGTAGGGAGTCAAAAAAAAGAAGTACTCAAGTAAAGTATGGATACCTGAAAAATCTACTCAAGAACGGTAACAAAGTATTTGTACTTGGTAACTTCCCACCTCTGCTTCCAGCAAATTATAGATGCACTCTGGCAGAGCGGAGGATGATTTTCATAAACATTCAAAAACATTTTTTTTTCCTGTGTCCCTCGACACGACCTGTCACACGTCGCGCACAAAGAGAAGAGAGTGACGGGCTAACAGCAGCGGGTCGGGCCGGGGTTCCCCCCGCCGAGCCCCGACTCACACAGCTTCAGAAGGAGCGAGTTGCAAGATTTCTGTCAGACAGCAGCAGCAGCAGCAGCAGCAGCGAAAGGTTGTGGTTTCGTTTAGGGATAAAAATAAACAGAGCAGCAATTGGAAGCAACAAACGTTAGAGCGCCAACATCTCCGGCCAGTCGGCCTCACTGAGGGTGAGATCTACTCCAGCACCTTGATTCAGCATCGCAGGAGGAGGAGGAGAAGAACAAGAGTTTATTTGCTAAACTAAATGGAAATTATGCACATTTTCAGAACAAAATACATTTTTAGAAAAACAAATAAGTAAATAAGTAAATAATTCATAGGTAAAAAAAAAAAAATAAGAATAAAATAATAGACAATCAAACAAAAGCCCAAAAGAAAGATTCAATCCTTCACTGTTTCTGAAAAAAAAATAACTCATTGTTTAATACAGCACACAAAATGTTTCTGGGGCACCTGATTTCTGAGAAGCTCTCAAGATCTTTCATCAACTTAAAGAAAAACTAATTCCAACTGGAAGAAGAAGAAGACGCAAAAGACAAAGACAGGAGGCAAAGAAGAGGACAAAGACAAAGGAGAAGACGACGAAGAAGATGATGAAGACCAAAGGAGACGAAGGAGAAGAAGAAGAAGCAGCTTTGATTGAATAGAACTGGGGGCAGATTTGTCAAATCCATTAGACCAAAAAAAAACAAACTGTGACACCATGTGGAGGATCCACCTAGAATCTTTCCAACCAGCTCGTTAACTCGTTGCGTGATGCGTTTAGGTCGATACGTTGCTCTTAACGCTCTCCACCGCCTCTCCTTCTGTTTTCCTCCCCTGCATTGTTCCTCCTCCTCTTCCTCTCGTCTTCTCCTCCTCCTCCTCGTCAGACACAGGCAGGAAGACAAAGCCATGCAGTCTCTCTCTCTCTCTCTCTCTCTCTCTCTCTCTCCCTCTCTCTCTCCCTCTCTCTCTCTCCTCCTCCTCCTCTCTCTTTCTCTCCCTCCCTGCTGGAGCCGGGAGGAGGCTGTCAGTCCCTTCAACGCTGCTGTTTGATGACAGCATTTCAAATGACACTTTGATCTTCGCTCGGCGCTGTTTGTTTTTTTCCGCCGTGATGAAATACGGCTCGAGACGCCTGCAACAGGGCTCATCATTAAAAAAAAAAAAAGAAGAAGAAGAAGAAGAACTGCGGCTCCCGACTCTCTTCCCGGAGCCGTGCTCGTCCCTCGAAACCACTTGTGACACTTTTTTTGGGGTGTTTTTTCCATTTTTTTCTTTTTTTCGACACACAGACACACAACGCAAGTGTGGAAAAAATGCGACACACGCACACACACACACACACACACACACACACACATATATACACACACACACAGGCTCCCCATGCAGTCGCTGCTGCGGCTCTGCTGAGTCGACACCCGAGTTTTAATCCAACGTCTGATCTGTCTGTGGAATTGGAATCAACTCACGACTGACGACTCTGTCAAATCCGATTGTGAGAGTTTGGAAAGGAACAAAAAAAAAGCCAAAAATGCAGCCTTCAAGTAAAGAAGTAGTGCTGTTACAAGAAAAGAAGGGGGAAAAAAACTTTAATTTCAATCCACAAAAGGTTCCTTCATCTACAAGAGCTCAGAAAAAAAAAAAAATCCAATTTTTTATTTCTACAACAAGGAGTGCGTTCACATTTTGTTCCTTTTCATCGCCCCCTTTAACTTTCCCAGCCAAGCTCACATCGGAGAAGCTCTCTGATCTCCACAGGTCCTCTCACAATCAGCTTGTTCATAAATGATTTCGTCTCCTCGGAGAAATCAGCCGCCGTTCGGAAAAAATAACCACGCGCGCGCACGCACAAAAACAAACACAAACAAACAAAAAGATCCACATCTACAAAGCATGAGACGTTGAAGGGTTTGAAGTTTCTTTTGCAGCCTGATAATTCTGGCCGAGCTGAAGCTGAAACTGAAAATATGCAAATCCCCCCCCCCCACCCCTCTAACTCCCCGACACCACACCCATCCCAACCCCACGGGGTGCCGGACTGGCTGACACACTATCAGCAGAGAGGCAGCCGTCACACTTTTTGGGTTGTTGCTCAAATCAAAAAGGCTCCTTTGAAAAGGTGAAAGTGCCGTAAAAGTGGCGCGAGACAACGTAAGCCCCTTCAAACAGGAAGTGGAACGTCGTTCCGAGGCTCCCCGCCGAGGCTCCGGGAGCGGCTGGCACCCGGGTAACAAAGCCTTGAGGAGGTGATATGGAGAGTTTTTGGGGACAGACGACGGCGGCAGGAAAGTAGGGGGGGGGGAACGAGTAAGAGCGGAAGACAAAGGTGTAGAAAGCAGAGGAAGGATTTCCAAGAAAACAATGATTTCATGTCGGGCTGCAGCGACAGAGCGAGAGTCCGAGGCCGCACTGATTATCACACACAGCCTTGACTTTGCTTTCCTGAGGCTGGTCAGATCGGAGGTGACATGAAGGCCCTGTTTGCACTTGGTCACTTGTAACTGTTTTGGGGGATTGGAGCACGAGAACACCCCCCCCCCCTGCCGAACCTATGCAAATGCAACATGCGTCATTTCTGTTTTTAACCACTAGGGGCAGTAAAGCGCAAAACCACAGCGAGTTTTACCTGACAGCGAATAAGAATGAACTTCCTGTTTGCGGACTATATCAAGTCACTCGTTTTAATTCTACTGCAGCTCGTATGGATCCGAACGAGGAGTAACGACTGGTGGGACAGAGTGGTGATGACATTTATTTTCGAATCAACGGTGGCTGGCAAATTTTCGGATGCAACGTCGCACATTTAATCTCATATGTGGGAAACTGCGACCGCTGCTCCACTGACAAAATACGCTCATGCGGAATGAAATTTATTAGCATCCTAATAAAAGAGTCCAACAAAAATGATTTGTTTTCGCTTCTTGTTTGTAACTTTATAACAACGACGCCGGGAGGTGGGGCGCCGACCAAGTACGTACACGGGAGAGGTGAGTGGAGTAGGCGGTCCTTAATGTGGACTGAGCTCGCATTCTGTTCGCACGTCCGTGACGAATGCGATTTTATGCGATGCGACTACCGGATGACAAAACGGATTTGGACTGTTTGCACTTGGTTACTTCGTGTGTTTTTTGCCGTTCGGAATACGAAAAACGCATGAAATAACCAAGTACAAACAGGGCCCTAGAGACAAGTAATCCAGTTTGGAAAGGTCACTGTTCCCTGCGCTGTTCTTCAGAACACGTCTAGACTAGAGACGTCTCACCTCTCACCAGATCAAACTGGTGGAAAAACACGTCTTAGAAAATGTACTCAAAAAGCAGATGAAAAACTTTATAACACTCCCTGCTAGTCTCGTTGCAAAAGATCAGCCGCTAAGGTTCACATCAGTTGTTGTACATAACCACCAAACTTTAGAAAAGGCTTTGTTCCAACTGCTGTTACAATAATTATAAACACAAAAAAAAAACATGTCATCTAATACGGTGATTACTTTTCTTGTTGAAGGGATCGTGGATGTTTAATGAAAGGAGAGGAGCCAAAGGGGGGGCGAGAGACGAGACACTTTCACTTCAATTATGAGGCTGCACGAATGATAATGTTACTTGTCAAGAAAATATCTCTATAGTAATATATGTATAATGGACATTTTTTTTTAGAACAGCTGATGCGTCTGTTTGGTGATACACCTTAGCTTCACAAACTCCACAGCTCCCACCAGCACCCCGTACTGGACTGGAGTGCAAATATACCATATGCCTCGAGGCATGAACATATTTTTTAGCCTTTACACTTGAAGTATTAATATAATCATCTGACCTTTAGGGTTTTGCTGTCTAATTTAATTTCAGTTTATAATGAGTAACTACATAAAGTTATGAAGCTTTTTTATTTGAGTCTTTCACTTTACACATTACATGAGGACCATCAGGAGCAGGCGATTGGATGAAGACAGGGCTGTGGCACATGAAGAGGACGAGGTCACTGCTGCCCCATAAGAAAACACATTCTGCCATTTCAGTTCCACTCTGGTTGCACCAACGCTCTTGTGTTTGCAGTGAGGATCTTTGGATTCATAGTCACTAAGTCGAAATAAATTCACACATATTTCTGAACTCTGAATTTAAAACATGTTGAATGCAACACAACAAACGCACACAGCAAAGCATCAAATAAAAACCAGCAAGGTCAAAGGTCGAAGGAATGAAAGCAGCCAAGCGGAGCTGCATCAGGTCCTGTATGCAGATGACGACTCCTTAATTCAGCAGGCAAACCTCAACGCAACGTGTTCTCGCCGGTGGGAACGTGGTGTACCATGGAAGACGAGATCTCGGCAGACAGCAGACAGAATAATGAGGGGAAATAATCAGAGCGGGATTTTTGCTCCACCTGGATTTTTTTGGTGCTCGCGTGCGTCTCGAAAAGTATTCTTCCTCCAGACCACTAAAATGTTCCCTGAGCCCGCCACTGCTCACTGAAAGAGAAAACAGTGTACTTCCTTTTGTGACTCCCGAGCACCGCGGAGACGCCTCGGCACACAAACAGAAAGACAGCCAGCCAGACAACAGACAGACAGATAAATAGACAGACAGATGTCTGCGCCGCATTATTAAACATGAATCTGCAACGCAGCAGAGAGCAGCTCCGAAAGAAAAAAGTCCAGAAAATCTCATTACAAGCTGGCGCACAAGTGAAGCTTAATGATAAAATACACCAATTAAGTTCAAATCAAATTATAAGTTGAGTGAAGAAGAAGAAAAAGAAGGAGAAGAAGAAAGAGGTAGGAAGACAGTGGTATCCCCCCGCCCCCGCCCAACACCACCTCCCCCTCTCCTCCCCCCGGACCTGCCGCAGTGTCTGGTAAACAATGCTCCAAACAGTCCATTGGACAGGACAGCCGCGCCCGGCACTCCCCGTCATTAGGTGATTGGATTAGCCCGCAGCGGTGAGCAAACAACCTCAGACATCACAGCGAGCACGTATCCCAGCAGGCCTCGCTGTTATTGGATTAGCCTGGGAAGAGAAAACTTCTCCAGAAAGCCAGAACGACTCCCCACGGGGCAAGTGATGGGCAGAGGTGGGAAGGAACGAAGTACAAATACTTTGTTGTCGTACTTCAGTATTTCTTTTTCTGATGACTTTTGGCTTTTACTCCCTACATTTATTCACAAATGTCTGTACTTTTTGCTACTTATATTGGAAAAACATGCTCGGTATTTTTGTGTTCAAAATGTTCAATTCTGTACTTAGACATTACATCACCTTCATATAGGGGACCTCGTCAAGCAAAACGTAGTTTACGGAGCATTTAAATGATAATTAAGACTAAGTCTGTCAAAACTTACAAACAAAAGGGGATTTTAACAGATTCCTCAAATAAGTCCACCAGCAGTTCTCTGTGAGAATAAACTCCGGTCCAAACTTGTCCAACAAACTGCCCATTGTCACAGATTCGTATGAGGGACCAACGAGACCAATAACAAAACAAACTATTGAATTATTAAGTTATTAAACAATTGAACCAGTTTGGCTGCTGCACCAATGCGCAGCTGTATTTACATTTTAAATTGTAAATGACTCGGCAACTAAATCTTCATATTCTACTTCAGTCGTCGCGGATTCGGCGTGGTGGCCACCAGATCTCCACGTTGAGTTCAGTCTGTAAGGTTCTCAGTGCTTATTCAATCACAGGAAGTGTACGTGTGAAATTCAGCATAAGGCCAGCCAGCTGGACTTGGAATCGCAGACTCGAGATCTGATTGGCTGTGGCAACTAACTGAGGTCCGTTTGCCTGCTATGTCGGTTCTGGCCTAAGGCAGATTTCATGGAACCTGACAACACAAGCAAGCTGAAATATGATTGGATAAAAAATGTTCATTAATATACAACAATGGAAGCAATGCGACAAAGTGGATGTTATATGATGTGAAAAGAACAGACTATGGAGAATAACTTTACATGTACCCAGGGTACATATAACTGTTAAAACTTCACACAGATGCTCATGTAAGACCTGTTGTGGTTTTCAAACTAGATTATTTTGTCAGAACTTTCTAATTTTTGCAAAATTAATATTGCTTCATCAATGGCAAAAAAAAAAATCTATTAAAAACATTTTTACAGGTTCTGAAATTTCAGAACCTTTACCTTTACCAGAAACGTTTACCTTTACCAGAGTTACCAGGCACTCTGTCCTCAGCCAATGGCTGACGAGTGCAGTGAGATGTGATGTTGATGATTGGCTGCTGGGCGGAGATGCATTCTGGCTTGGCCAGGTTCTGCATCATCATCATCATCAACATCATCATCATCATTATCATCATCGTCGTCACCGTCTGGGCCTCAGCCACGGCCAATAACGTCCACTCTTGCGCTATCGGAGACAAGTCATTGCAAACTTCTCCTCTCAAGGTCACCAGCCACCGCTACCAGGGGGGGCCGCTGGGGGCCTGCCATTCTAATGCCTTATACACTTTAAGTAATTAAAACCCACCCAGAAAGAGAAGCAGGGAGGAGTGGGGGAGGGGGTGTCTGTGTCGATAGAATTTTTCAAGAGTGCTAATGAGATGCTAATTTTGTTGGCCCGCTAGGAATGAGGTACGAGGAACTCAAGGACACAAGTGTTTCCGCACTTGAGATAAGTGAACTTCTTTACAGTTTCACACAATTTTTTACTTTATTTTATTTTACAAAATTACATTTTGTTGTTTTGTAGCCACAGTGAAGCAGAGAGTAGGTATTGCGACTAACTGGCAATCAAAAACAAAATAGCCGCGTGGGCTAAACGAAGGAGTAGATTGTTGACGCCCGTGCAGAAATAAATCCAATCTTGCTTCGAGGTTATTTGTATCCTCTTTATTCTTATCACTACGAGCTCCAATAAACAAACAAACAGGAAACACAAAGCAATCTTAATTCAGGCAAAGCGGTCAACAGAAAATGTTGCCTCCGACGCTCACCCCACCACATCAACACATTCAAGGCACACAGGTCGTGGCTACACCCCACAGTGACACACACACACGCCCCCTACCCAGGTGTCAAAGAAGTGCGCTCACAAATAAACATTAAGCACTCACGGCTCCTAACAGTAGGTAAGGTGAACCGCGAGGCCCGTCAACTTTAAACACAACACACCTGTAGCTCTCAGTGGGGGTCCCTTATGCTACAAGTGGCCGGAGACGGAGCTGCATCGGCCCTGTTTGGGACGCTGCAGATCGACCAGCAAGTTTTTTTTAAGCTGATACGCTGAACGTTTTTGGTTTCTCCTTGTCAACAAATGAAAGACACAACGAGGAAAAAGGGGCAGAAAAACAGATCCGCCGACACCAGAAAATCTTTTTTGGCAATTTTTTCAGTATCTCACCAAACCCTCTGAACTTTTATCATGACAGGAGATATTTTCTTCATCACGACGTCCACAGGGTGCGTGAATGTAGTTCATTATTTGTTGTGCTCAAAGTTTTGCCGAGCCGGGAACGCTGCTGCAGGCCAGCCTCTTTACCTTTGATGTGAAGATATGAGCACTCCTTCACTCTCTCTCCTTCCCTCTCTCTCCTTCGCTCTCCCTCCTTCACTCCCTCCGCCACAGCTTCAGTGTGAAGTGTGCCCGGCCCACCCGCCTCGCCACAGCCGGTGACTCGGCGCGCCGATGTGCCTCATGCTCACTGAAACTAGTCCAAGTCAGACCTGTTTTGCAGCCTCCTGCTGCGCCGACCTTCCACCACTCATCAAGTCGTTCCAGGAGCGCCAGGCACTCTGTCCCACTTTTTTTTCTTTCCTCTCCTTTTTTTTTTGCAAATATCACAGAGACTCTCTGATATCTTCACGCCCTCAACTTTCATCCCCACGTATACTCGACTCTAAAAGCAATCCGGCCAACGCTGTCCTCTCATGTTTATTAATTGGCTTGGCTCTTTGGACTCGCGAGTCACTCGCCTCTGGCTGAAGACGCCTCTTTAGGCTGCAGAGGAGCGTCGGCGCTGCGACGAAAGTAGCTCGCTTCTCGCTTCCAGTCAAAGCTCCGGCTAGCAGGTTTAGTTTGACAACACAACACAACCCAGTGGTTTAACGTTATGAGCTTTTTGGTGTGAGTAAATCCAATTATATTAGATTTTTTTTTTCCCCGGTGAAGATAGTTATAAGTAACCAGTATTTCCTCTAGTTGCCAATTCCAAAGCAATCGCCTAATAACTGTGTTGGCAAACCTGAATGTCAAAGTGTGACATGATTTGAAAATGAAATTCATATTGAGTTACAGCTGTGGAAATGAAACCCCAGCTACTTCCCTCCATGAAAGGCCTCCTCACTGTGGTGGAGCAGGCTCAGAGGGAAGCCCTGATTTGGTGCAAATAGACCCTGGTAGGATCACAGGAGAAGGTAGACGATGCGCAACTCAAGGGACATCGAGGTGCCGGAGAAGCTTCCCATAAGGAAGAAGAAGTCGGAGGGGGAATAATAGGAGAGTCAAAAGGATCCACCAACTCCTCTGGAGGGACACGCCGTGCATTCTGGTAGGTGTTGGGGACATTAAGTCAGAACGGGCGGATTAAAGCTTCCATTGTGTCCGTGGAGGTCAGACGTTCAGAGGGTCATTGGTCCCTGGTCAGACTGGCAACCTCAGAATCTGTTAGTGGGCACCAGAGGGGAAGTGAGGCCTATGAACCAAAGTGGGAGATCTTGTGGGCGTGGCTGGCCAAGACTGGGAGGAGTTAAGGTTAATGTTCTCAGCTTCCATCAAGGAAGGTCTGGAAAACTTTAAGGAGGAACCATAACAGGGAGTAGAGCTTGGCCCAGAATAAAGCAAACTGCTAACCTGGACCACTGCAGATGTAGTCTGGTGATGGCATGAGGATCTGAGATGAGGTGAATGGTTGACGTCTAAAGACCCAGGAAAGTCTCTCAGCGCCACCAAGCTCACCAATGGCCAGGCTCCAAAGTAGGTGAACTTTGACCCCAGCTTTAGAACATTTTGGTTGGACTTGGTTGGGCAGTCTTGTGTCTGCGCTAAGCCTGACCTAGAACGAGCTGGTGAGCTGGAATTTGATGGATGAATTCAGTTGTATGTTTTGCCAGCACTGCCAAGTGAGTTTTCACTGTATTTAGCATCTAAATACACATTGTGAGAGTTAGCAGTGTTAAGTAAGGTCTGTTGGCCCCAGCTATTAAGATGCTATTGCCACTCTGGCAAAGTGTAAAGCACTTAACACTCTGAAAAGTGTGAACAATTTCAGATTTCAGATTTTAGAGAGGACTGGTGGAGACACTTTTAAAGAGTTGAAATAACTTTAATTGACGGTGCTTAAATTTGTGCCTGTGTGTGCACGTGTGTGCACGTGTGTGTGTGTGTGTGTGTGTGTGTGTGTGTGAGTTGTCTACAAATGCGTTTTCAAAAGCCAAATAAGCCTTTCTCATAATCAAAGGGCTGAAATTACATTTCTAAAGGAATTGGGCCGAGGCTGAGCATCGAGCGTCTCTCTGAAGGACACGTCACCGGGGAAATAGCAACGGTTCGAGCCGTCACTCACACAGAATACCAGAAGACGCTTTTGGCTGCGTGTGTGCCAGGAGGGGGGGTTGTTAGGATGAGGAGGAGGTGACGTCGCTGACGGCACAGCAGCAGACACCGGCGCTCCCAACAGCTGATGGTTCGATTGATGATTACGGAGAAAAACCGCTGACTTGCTGTTGCGGTTTTGGGATTATTTACCGTTTACCGTTTTTGTGTAACAAAAAAGGTTTGGGGGAGATTTTGCTCATAATTTATGATTACATGAACAACAGATTTTTTTCTTGATATCTGAACTGGTTTTGCAGAACATCTATGAGACTGAAGTTTGTTCGTGATGCACTGATTTGTTGTTTTCCATAAATCGCGGAAATATTTAACAAACTGAGGTGGCCCTGACATTTTGGCTTTGCTTTTATCACCCTGAACTTTTTGATTCCACATTTAATCTGTGTGTAAGAGAGCGATGATCCAGATCTTGTCTTTAAGATAGTGAGTCTTATTCTTTTTGTGTGAATGTCGCAAACACCAGAGGAGCTTCCCCAGGGCAAAAGATAACACCACTGACTTCACAAATAACTCGAGTTAATAAAATAAGTAAAAACACTGAGCCGATGTGCCAAATTAAACGTTTCTTCTAATTTTTCATCAGAGAATCAGAGGACGGGCCAACGGGAAATGTTTGGGAGGGATGTCATGTTTGAAAAGAAACTTGGAGAGAGAAAAAAAAAAAGAGCAGAGCAATCAGATTTTTTTTCCTGTTGGTGGAGCAAGTTGGTAACAGTTCAGAGTCTAATATTTGTACAAGAGATGACTCTTGACAAGCATCGCTGGCCCGTTGCGAGAAGCAATCAGTGTTCGACTGAACTCTTGCCAACACCATTCGGCTGTAAAGAGGAATCATCCTTTTATTTATTTATTTATTTTTTGGCAGAGCGGAGCCGTCTACAGAAATCTCTGTTCTTCCTTGAAAGCAAAAAGGCCACCAGGTGCTGATAAACATGACTGCAGCACTGATGATTTCACTGGTAATTTCTCTGGCAGTATTTATGAAGAGGACTAAGCTCATAAGTCACACCTTCCCCTTCATCTTTTATTTCTTTCACAGAAAAAAAATTGCTTCTCGCTACTCGGTCTTGATACAAAGACGAGCTGAAAATCTTCAGACGGGAGCTTTTCAATGGTGAGGATTTCCAATCCAGCTGCTGAACGCAACAGAAACTGCAAAACTATTTCTGTTATAATGTAAACACAAATCATATATATTGACAAAGGAGTTTTGACAGCAACTTGCTGAACATTTCAAACTATCTGAAGAGAGACAAGAGTTTTTGCAACTTAAGATATGATTTATAATAAAAAATGATTTATAGGACTCGTCCAGGCTGTAGCCCCGCCCCCACCAGACAGCTGCGATAAGCTCCAACGACCTCGGCGCACTGTGGGCTGGCAGGAGCAGCAGCGGAAGACGATGGATGGACGGATGATTTATAGGACGAGATGATGTGTTGATCAGCTGAACGGTTCTGAGCATCGTGTTTTTTTTCCCCCCTTCGACTCCAAAAAAATCTGCATATGCATCTTCGGGGGCCGCTCGATGACGCGCAGCATCCCGGGCTAATGTGTCGCAGTGACAGCAGCAAAAAAAAGAAAGAAAGAAAGAAAGAACGAAAGAAAGAAAGAAAGAAAACTCTGCTCTCCATAATTCATGCTTTAAATTCAATTCCCAGCGTGAGCACGACTCATTCCGAGAGATTAAATCGGAGAACGAGCAGCAGCCTGCACAGGTTTACACACACACACACACACACACACACACACACACACACACACACACACACGCAGACACACTCCATTTGTAGTAAATTGACAACAACAACCCCTCGGAGCGTCAGGCAATTAGAGCGCGTGGGCCAAGATGCTGTTACCATCTCGCTAATGTGAGACAAAATGAAATCCACGAGTCTGTCAAAGATCACGGTGGAGCGCCGCAGTTTATCCATTACTGTAGCGGCCCCGCGATACGACGCAGCGATTGGATAAGGCTCATTAGATCGGCAAATGGCACGTGAGACACTAAGCACTGGAGGGGGTGGGGGGGGCACATCAGGAGCTCCTGATGCCTCACCTACTTCCTGGTATCGATCCTGCAGCAGGAGGAGGAGTGGGAGGTGGAGGAGGAGGAGGAGAAGATAGAGGAGGTGGAGGAAATGGTGGAGGAGGAGATGGAGGAGTCGCTAGAGGAGGAGGAAGACGGGAGAGGAGGAGGAGGAAGAGTTGGGGGAGAAGGGGGAGGAGGAGGAAGAGAAGGAGGAAGAAGAGCAGGAAGAGGAGGAGGAGGAGGAGGAGGTCTGAAGTTTGAAGCCACTCGTCATTAAAAGACAAAGAGAGAAACCCAGACGTCACTTTTCCCCCTTTTTGTTTTGGAGGAAGTTGACTTCAAAAGAGGGAGGGTGGGGAGGAGGTGGGGGGGGGGGGCGCAAATCTCTGGTGCAGTCGAGGCCTGGGAAAGAGGAGCGGGGCAGGTGAGGCGGCGGGTGAGGCTGGTGCGGGGGAGGAGGAGGGGGTGGGTGGAGCCCTTTGATCTGTGCCAGGAGTGAACGCTGAAGTCAAGAGACGGAGGAGCAGCGGGGAAGACTGCAAACAAGGCCGGCACTCAATTCCCAATAGTAGCACAAGAGGAGGGAGAGAGGGAGAGAGGGAGAGAGGAAGAGAGAGAGTGGAGGAGGCAGAGGAAGAGAAGTTGAGAGGATGGGAAAAGATGGAGAGTGAAGACGGCAGGCTGGTGGAGGAGGGGGAGGAGGAGGAGGAGGAGGAGGAGGAGGAGGAGGAGAGACTGAAAGAAGATTAAAATGAAGTGGAGCGAAATAGAAAAGACCAGGATGTTAACAGGGGGGAGTCAGGGGGGCCGGCTGGGGACTGGAGCCGAGCGCTGAGCTGAAGCAATTAGTAGCAAAGGCCCTTCTAGGAAGCAGCCGGCCGACCACAGCAGCAACAGCAGCCGCAGCAGCAGCAGCAGCAGCAGCAGCAGCAACACTGACTTTGTGACTCCACATGAAGAAAAAGAAACTGAAAACCCCAACTTGTTTTAATTGCCTTGTGAGGGGCAGCGGGGCAGCCAATGAGGGCGCGGCCCTGCGAGAGCCAGCCAGCATCAAGTGGGCGGGGTCCAGACAACAGACAGCAGACAGACAGCGGCAGAGTGGGAATATCAAAGGTCTGCGCAGCGTGATAACAAAAGCACAACGTTAATTGTGAGTGTGGGACGTCTGAAGACGACTCCAAGCGCGGCACCAGAAAAACTGGTGCCAGTAGCCGACTTCACTCATAAAGTTCCAGACCTTTGGAGATTTAAGTTGGAAAAAAAAAATAGTTTAAACTGCGCAACTTTTGTAACACTTTACAAAAAGTGCTTGACAACTGCATTTAGAGCACATTAAGTCAATTGTTAAAGAAGAGGAAACGAGGACAGACTTGTGGAAGCGACTCGTTTGAAATGTCTCCCTAATGCTCAGTTTCAGCCTCCTGCTAAATCTGACCCACATGCCTGGAAGAGAGCATGAAGTGGTCAAGGGGGCGGAGCCGGCACCTGGCTGGAGGTGATGTCATCGTCTAGGTCTCAGCACCCTTTGTGACATCACAAAGTGGCAATTTCCAGAAATGCACATTTTAGCCCACACTTCCGAAAGAGCGAATCAAGAAGTAATCATAGATCTGACAGACAGACAGACAGACAGACAGACAGACAGACAGACAGACAGATAGATAGATTGACTTTGTTGATCTCCAGGAGAAATTTGCGATGCAAAGAGCAATTTCTTTTCACTTCCGTCAAACACATTGATTGAGAAGGTGAGTTTCACACATGACGGGACCTTTAAATTTCCAATTTCTCAGCAACAACAAACTGCAACCACAACCACACGACGCCGCACAATGTGCGCCACACAAACCACACAACTGTTGCACAACCCTGCAGGGTTTTTGTCGCAGCTTAAGCATTAATTGCCCACACAGCTGGATGCGCGCAGAGCCGGCGAAGCAACCGTTTTACACTACTGGAATAGTGTTTCATCGCTGGAGCTTCCCAGCGACTCTCTGCTGCCTCACTTGACTGCCGAGGAGAGAGCAGAGCGGACGACTGTTAAAATGGTGGCTGAGCCTCTCGGCCGTCACAGCCGGATTTTTCTTTTTTTTTTTTTTCTTTTTTTACGCAATGAGCAAATTAAAAGTAAAATTATTATTATTAACAAATTATTGACAATAAAATGATTACACATTTTTAAAGTTTTAAAATATTTTAGAATATATTGTACACAGGAGAACTTGCACTGACACACACACACTCACTCACACACACACACACACACACTATATACATATATATATATATATATGTGCACCATATCAACTGGGATTATATTCCCCCTCAGGCCGTCTCTCTCTTTCTCTCTCTCTCTCTCCCTCTCAGTTCAGCTGCTTTGACAGTGTCACTCGCTTCCTGCCAGTTTTCCACCACCAATCCAGGTATCACATCTGCCCTCCTCCCTTCCTCCCTCCCTACCCCCAACATCCTTCCATCCCTGCTGCACCTTCACCTTCACCCTCCTGCAGCTCTACAGCTGAACCCTCGTCACCGTCATCTTCGTTTGCAGCAGCCACAGTTTTTATCTTCCACATCATGTCCCATCAAGGGGAAGCAGACAAAAGAAAAGAGAAAAAAGAAGAAGATGTTTGGCTGCAGGAATATAGTTTGGTTTTCTGTTAATTCCGTGTATTTTATTCTTCTTTATATGATCTGAAATGTTGATTTTAAAGGTGTTTTTTTATTTTTTTTTAATTGTTGCTGGTTTTGTTTTTGAATTGTTTAAAAATAAAGGCATCATCACTCACCCCTCTCACCTCCACCTCCCTCCTCCATTCCCTCTCTCACTCACGCTCAACACTCTGGAGGCTTTTCTGCCGCTCGCTGAGTCGGCGAGTGCGCCGCCGCTAACATGTAAAGTCACTTTAAGCTGCGCTCGGCAGCCGGTCTCACACTTTGCTCCGTCTGAGTCTCCGATCGCCGTCTGCTCGCACCCACCGCCGCTTCTTTATTTATATGTGACTCACCGTCTAGAGGAGCCGGAGCTGCAGCTGCAGCTGACGTCAACAGGCTCCGGCAGCCGATAAAGTGTTTGAAGGACCTCAGCTATGAGTTGTTGGGGAGGTTTGCTCAGGCAACCCAGAATCCAAGATGGCGGTCCGTTCATTTCATTGAAACTGCTCACCCAGCACATACGCCGAAACAGTTTTTGACTTCCGCATTCATGGACCCATAGAGCATGCACAGTATTGTCACCTCCCATCATGCCTCTGTAACTCATATGATCTATTTGGCCAATCAGAACGAGCTGAGACAGCACATACAACGCTGTGACGTCACGCTGGGAATAAACTCTTTTCTGGCCTCTGGCTTTTCTGACATTTATCATTTTTTTGAAAGGACTAAAAGCCCATAACTGAAAAATATAGTGTAAAAATCTATCGCATTTCAGATCACAGTCGTCCTGTCAGCCGTTGTAAGGCGTTTTTGTATTATTTTTGTATTGCGGCCTATGGGGAAAATGCTTTTTGAGCCCAAGGGATTTTTTTGTGCTGCAGTATCTTGAGTGGCCACTGGGAAAAATCGTGACACCATATTGCCAGTCTGATACCCAGTTCTTATAATACATCCATGGGTTTGTTTGTATGGTGTATGGAAGCCCATTGCTGCCAGACTAGAAAAAAAAAAAAAGAACTCAGTATCACGTTACAACGTGAAATGTTTTTACGTGATAATTTTCATGTTATTTTGTGAAACTATCCCACTATTTCATGAAAGCTTCACATGTTTACACGCTAATTTTCATGTTTTTACATTAACTATCACATTATTTGGTGAAAATTTCATTTTTTACAAGAAATTGCCACATTATTTCGTGATAACTATCAAGCTTTTGATGCACAGTGTCCACGAGTAATGGCGAATAAGCAAGTGGTTCTTGAAAACAATCATGTAAAACCGGAACATTTTCACAAAATAACGTAACAATTATCGTGTTATAAGGTGATACTAATCCCTGATTTATTTTGTGGTGTGGCAGCAATGCGCTTGCATAGAAGTGTTTTTAAAAAAGCCTGTCTTCCATTTTAGATGAAGCACGGCCGCTGCTTGCCTTACCTTGGAATATGGCGGCATTCTGGATGATGAGACGCTTGAGTTGCGCGCTGACCACCTGCAGGCCGGACTCCATGTTGCTGCGCGCCGCCACCAGGTAGCGCTCCTCCATCTTCTTGGAGCAGCAGGTCGGGCCTTTGGTTTGGCAAACCTGCAGGTCGGCGCCTGGTGAGAGGGAAGAGGGGGGGGGGGGGGGTGAAGTTCAGTCAGCGGCTCTGTGGATTTCAAAGTAAAACTGCGGCTAAAGTTGAGTCTTTTTTCCATGTTGCGTTGTTTCATGAGAGAGATCAGCCTGGTCAAATTCTTTCTCTACTCCAGACTCACAACTATAAAACAGAGCTTTGCAGTGGCGGGTGATAAAAAATATTAAGAATAAAAATATTCCAGGAGTGCCTATAGTCATTTTGTTGTGTGAAACAGTAATTATTTAATGCTCAATAACGTGGATTATATTGGACGAACACATGTTTCGTTTTAAATTGTAAACAAGAAATTAATAATTACATTTACACATTTTTACAGGAAAAAGTTCAATCAATCAATCAACTTCCCAACCTATGCAAATGCAACATGCGTCATTTCTGTTTTTAACCACTGGGGGCAGTAAAACGCAAAACCACGGCAAGTTTTACATGACAGCGAATAAGAATCAACTTCCTGTTTGCGGACTATATCAAGTCACTCGTTTTAATTCTACTGCAGCTCGTATGGATCCGAACGAGGAGTAACGACTGGTGGGACAGAGTGGTGACGACATTTATTTTCGGATCAACGGTGGCTGGCAAATTTTCGGATGTAAGGTCGCACATTTAATCTCATATGTGGGAAACTGCGACCGCTGCTCCACTGACAAAATACGCTAATGCGGAATGAAATTTATTAGCATCCTCATAAAAGAGTCGAACAAAAATGATTTGTTTTGGCTTCTTGTTTGTAACTTTATAATGACGACGCCGGGAGGTGGGGCGCCGACCAAGTACGTACATGGGAGAGGTGAGTGGAGTAGGCGGTCCTTAATGTGGACTGAGCTCGCATTCTGTTCGCACGTCCGTGACGAATGCGATTTTATGCGATGTGACTACCAAAACCACCTCGGGGAGGTGGTTTTGGTAGTCGCATGACATAACGGATTTGGACTGTTTGCACTTGGTTACTTTGTGTGTTTTTTGTCGATCGGAATACGAAAAACACATGAAATGACCAAGCGCAAACAGGGCCTCTGCTCTGATTGGATCAGTCCTAGAATTTTCTGTTGCTATTGCGAATCTCTTGTTGTTAATTGGCTGGCGTGCTGCACTGCTGGGCTGATTTTTTTTCTGTCACCCTAGAGACGGTCAGCAGTAACCAGCAGGGAGTTATTTCATTGAAAATGTATACACACAATTTATGAAAAATAAGTAATTATTGCTCATTTAAAAAAAATAAAAATAAAAACTCTGGGCAGGGCAACGTAATATCACCCTCTGTTGGCCACCCTCTACTGGTGCTTTGCATTCATACCCATTTTATTAGTAAACACTAACTGTGATTAAAGAAAGAAAGATATTTGAAAAAAAATCTACACGCACAGACTTCCTGCTTCTCTTAAATGAAAAGCTGGTAAAATTCCAGATTTTGTAGAATTCTTGTCTGAACTTTTCTTTTGCCCTTTATGTATTTGGAAGGTGCGGCTGTGAGCTAAACCCAGCCTGGCGAGGGGGGCCAGCGATGTGTCATCTGGCTGACGCAGCCGCACGTGAGCGGATTAGCATGAATAATTGCCCTGGAAAAATTAATTTTCTTTGAATTTAGAAAAACAAAAAACAAAAACTCAACAGTGAGAGCCGCCAAACCAGGTTGAGTTTAGGTTTTGACCGAGAGGAGAGCGAGAGCCTCAGCTGCTGCCAACAAGGTTGAACTGCCATGAACTGCAACAAAGGAAAATTAAAAACACTCTGAAGGACGTTTGTGGAAACATGCAGCAATCTGTCTTATGCTGCTGTGTTCTTGTCGGTGATACAATATCATCACACTTCTGTACTGACTCCCATTTCAAAGAACGTTCAAAGCAGGGGGGAAAAAACATGCAGTGAGGGAAAAAAGTGACACTGATAGAAACTCGGGAGGCTGAAACACCTCGATTGAAAAGTCGGTGGCCCTGTGGAATCGACTCTCTCTCTTCAAGCTCCACATTAATTCCAGCTTATTCCCAAACCTCCTCCTCTTCTCACTTCTCCTCCTCCTCTTCCTCCTCAAACCCACCACCACTTCTTCTTCTTCCTCCCTCTCCTCCTCCTCCTCTTCCCTGAAACGGTGGCGCACAAAAGACATCACAAAGACATAAATAGGGCACGTACATCTGACGTTTAATCGCACAAAAAGAAGAAGTTCCCATTCCTCCTCCTCCTCCTCATTTCATCGGCATCCCGGGTGGTTTTCTTTCGCTGCAGCCACTGCAGACGCGCCAGGCAACGCCGAGAAGATCCTCTACCCGCGAGGCGTCGCTGACGACGGTCTGATTGATGGCGAGGTAAACAAACGTCAGGGGAGTCTGCCAGCTTCAGCTGCTCGAGGTCCCGGAGAGGAGGAAGAGGAGGAGGAGGTGGAGTAGCAGGGGGTGGAGGGGGTGTTCTTCGTAGATTGTTCGAATGTTAGAAAATTGTTATGACTTCTACGGAAGTCGTCCAGAGTTTCTGTCCCCATGGAGGCTTTGAGTCCTGGAGGTCCTGAAAGAACACTGGATCCTTTACAAGAAGACTGTGTTTTTTGAACTGACCATTTTCTGAACCGTTTTCAAGAAGAAAGATTGAGTTACAGTTGCAGTACTTATGCCGGGCCTTGTGTGGCACTGTGAGTTTTTTTGAGAAGACCTGGAGCATACGCAGGGCTTTGCAGAAGTAGCAGCTCGCTAATGTAGCACCACGGAGAAGACAGCGAAGAACTCGCGAGAAAATACAGAGAGGAAAGACGACAAAGGTGAACTTCTACTTCAAGTTATTTTAGAAAACAGAGCCTCAAAAAGTATATCTATGGTAAACTGGTGTAAGGACTGCACTTTTATAGTGCTTTTCCAGCACCTTCACTGTACCCCAAAACGCTTTACAATGGCCTCTCATTCATCCATTCACACATAAATTCATACACCAATCCATCTACCCATCTATCTATCTATCTATCTATCTATCTATCTATCTGTCTATCTATCTCAATGCTCCATGATGAGGTTGACTGGGGGTCGAGAATGACAAAGTTCGCAGACATTTTTACTCATTCAGTTTTTTTGGCTCAATATCCCAGTCAGAAAATAAAAGAAAAAAGAAAAACAAGAGGTTTACAAAATATTTTGTCGTATTTTGTTTTTTTTGTTTTTTTTTACTTGGCACTCAATAATACAGTGGATCCAACAGCACCATTTGTTATTGTATTATTGTTGTTGGATGCTTGTTGTTGTGGATGAGAAGACAGAGATTTCAGGCTGGTTGTCTTTTGTAGCAGTAATACAAATGTGTTGCCATTGCCTAGACCATTCATCTATTGTAGACCAGGCATGGGCAAACTACGGCCCGGGGTCCACATGTGGCCCGTTTAGATTTTTATTCCGGCCCGCCAAACTTGAAAAAATTACATCAATAGTAAGTAAGTAATATAATAACTGTATTTCATCTATTTTTTCAGTATATCAAGAGTCATTTCAATAAAGAGCTAAATACCATGGGGCTTTAAAGACACATACTGTAGTTTGTTGTAACTTTGCTTAAGCTCATTTTCAATCGACATTAAAGCACATGTTTCTACATATCCCATGATATTTTTCTTCTATGAGGTGGGTCATCAAAACACTCCATCCATCAGTTCCTGCTCTGGCCCACTCGGTCAAATTTTACAACCCATTGTGGCTCCACCAGTCAAAACGTTTCCCAACCCCTGGGTCTACTCTAGACGGTCGCTTAAACCAGCCGGAGATGCAACAGCGAGAGGCACTCTGGGTAATTAACCTGGAAGAGAGAGAAAGGGAAAAAATCTTCTTCCTTCATCCACGCCCATCAACACAGTTTGACATGTGGAGTCTAATGAGTTCAAACAGGCAATAAAACTGTCACCCGCCACCGTGTTTTAATTCACAGCACCGGTAGGCTTAATATCTTCAATCAACCAGGACAGGCAGGCAGGCAGGCAGGCAGGCAGGCAGACAGACAGACAGACAGACAGATAGGATCAGGCTAATTCCAGGCTGCAGCGAGGCGCTAAAAAAATGATTGAGCTGTCAGGGAAGTGGCTGCCGTAGGTGAGGCGAGGCGAGGTGCCCTGGCCTGGGGAGGGGGTGGGGGGGTCAGAGGGGGGTTGGTGGGTGTTGGGGGGACCAGCCAAGGGGCGGGGGGAGGGGGGGGCTTTCGGCTTTTTGGCAATTATCTTCGGCAAAACAGACAGTGTCGTCGGGCGGCGTTTGTCGCTTTGCAACATGATAAATGTGTTTCATTACGGCGGCGAGGGAGGGAGGGAGGGGGAGCTGGGGGGTGAGGGAGGGGGAGCTGGGGGGATGAGGGAGCGAGAGGGAAGGGTAGGAGAGGGGGGACGGGAGGAGATTCAGCAGGAAAGTGGTTCCCCGCTGAGATTCACTAATAATAAAATCACAGCGTCTAAATAAAGCCGTGGTGGTGGTGGTGGTGGTGGTGAGTGACGGCTCTCTGGGGGATGAGCTCCCACCTCCTTCATTTCTTCCCCTCACCTGTCCTTTGTTTTTTGGGTTGTTGTTTTTTTTCAGTTCAGCTGTGCCCACTTTTGTTCTTCTTGCCCTTTTTCACTTTTACACCCCCCCCCTCCTCCTCCCGAGAGCTGAACAGAGCGATTAGTCCCCGGAGAGCAGCTCTCAATCAGCCTTTTATTGGTTAATCAGTCGATTTTTCTGTCTCGCAAAAGCAAATGAAATGGGGGAGAAAAGCAACCGAAGGGGGGCCAGGAGCAATTTAGATGTAAATTTTCCCTCTGGCCCTTCCAAGGTGACGCCTTTTAAAATTATTGCGCGTCGATTGCACATCGATACTGTGAGAATAACGCCCCGGTGCCTGTGACAATCTGACAAGCTCGACAAAGGCCAAGGCTCCTGCGGACGTCAAGGTCTTTGAACGCCTCCTTTTAAACAACACATTGATTGGCCTTCAGCTTGTCGCGTCTACCACCCCTTTGCCGCCCCCCCGACCCCACTCCCTCTTCGCTTCTGACAGGAAGTTCTGAAAAGCAGCGAAAGGGAAGGGGCGGGGCTACTCCAGCACAGGCGTTTACCTTATTATAAGAAGTGGATACTGGAGAGACAATAGAGCGGCACTGCATTTTATTTCCCCTAATGGCCATTTGAGGTACTGCAGCCAAAAATACCATGCGGCCAAAAAAGTAGTTTTCCCCATTAGACCGCAATGCAATAAGATAAAAACTGTAATGCAGTTGACAGGATGACCTTTGACCTGAAACACAGATTGGAACTAACTATCTCTTTATATTGTATTTTTTTAAGTAATAGATTTTTAATCTTTCTAAATATGTATATAATCCACAGAAGAAACTTTATTTGTGCAGTCACATGCTAATCTGATTGGCTAATGGGGTCCGAATGCAACACGTGAGTTACAGAGGCATGATGGGAAGGGACTACCGACTGATGCATGCTCTATACTGGGGTCACATGATGCAGAAGTAACCCGGAAGCCAAAAATGTCTTTACCGGCGTATACACCAGGTTAGCTAACACCATTGAAATGAATGGGACGCCATTTGATTGGATCCTGAGGGGCCTGGGGGTTCAACACATGTGGTCTCGCCCCCGACAGAAGAGAGGAACTCCTCCTCTCACTTCTCTTTAACAAGCAGGCCGTCACGGGGACAACGTTTGTAGTTTTTCCCAGCATCCAATTAGAAAGGCGCCACTATGCAAGTTTAATGACAGGGGAGGCCACAGGGGGGGAAAACAAGTTGTATTAAGATATAGAATATGTTCAAAAGTATCTCATTATGGGCCATAAATTATACATGAAGTACCAGTGTTGAGCAGGCTTGCTGGGGATCCCTGGTGGCTTCGTCTCCAGGGTTGAAAAAAAAGAAATAAATGTATTAAAAGAAATGTGTGTCACTGTCACTTTGTAGAGACAATAAGAGAGATTACGATTTACAAGCAACCTGAAGGCGGAGTCGTTAGCGTTAGAGACTGTTAGCTACCGTACGCCACCAGGGGGCCACGGCTGTGATTAAGCAATCTGGCTGCTCTAATTTTAGCCGTTTGAAGAAGAAGCGCTGATTTTGTTTTTTGTTTTAAAAAAAAACAGATTCCTCTTTTAGTTTCAAAGTAAAGACAACAAACACACACACACAAAGGAGACAGCGCACACAAACACAAGTAGCCAACAGGGGTAACGGGGTTGCAAGAGACACAAATCAAAGCGGATCGACACAGCAAATTAGCGCTCGACAAAAGACACCAGGACTCGACCTGGAGTCTGTGGGCTCCTTTGATCCAAACGTCTGTCTAATCCGGCCGTCAATTAAACAGCAGGACAGTTTGTTGGCTCTGGTTCGACAAGCAGCGATCACATGACCCTAAAGAGTCTCTAGAATCAGGATGTTTCTCTCTGTCCCGGCAGTAACACACTGGAGGACCTCCTGACGATGATGAAGATGATGATGCAGCTACTTGGGTCCCGAGTCTAAATCTTCCCAAAACATGTTGGATATGTTTGATATTTACACCTCGGGCTTATTCTGATGGGATTCCTAAAATAGCCACTGGGACGAGCGAACCGGTAGCCTCAGCAAGGGTGTATTTTTACAGTATGAGTCTGTAACTGCACCCACACTGTCTTCACCCCGAATTTTATCATGTTTTCGGAAATAAACTTGGAGACTTGTTTGGGGTGTAACTACGTCTTTTAGCCACACACACTCACCTGAGTGCAGGAGAAGCAGGTAGAAAATGAATGAATTTGTGTTTTTTAAAAACATAATAAATAGGAGAGACGGCCAGCTGATGACTCCTTTTTTCTGCTCAAGTCACATTTGATCAACACAACTTATGTGGCATCTTGGATAAAAACCAACCAGTCGTTCAAACACACACACACACACATACACACACACACACACACACACGCGTTCCAAACAAATCATATTACCTAGTCTGCATAGCATTAAAGAACGGCCTGAAACTCTCTTGTCTGTTTTCATCTGCAGTTCATCGATTTATCGTCCAATGGGAACGTTTTAAGCTCCGCCTTTTTTGTTTTTTATTTTTTATTTTTGCGAGTACAGCGCAGCCTCTCATTTCTTTTGAGACAGTGGAGAGTATGAGGGGCGGCATCAGTCAGCATCAGTCACCTCCTGGAGGCTGAGCTGAGCTTTGAGTGAGAGTCTGACGCTGCTGCCATGAATCACACATCACATTGTCCTGAAAAAGCCTCTGTGGAAGGTGGCCGCAGGCCTTAACACACACACGCACAGACACACACCTTCGGACTTGTCCACCACCCGCAGCAGTGGGGAACAGAAGCCCAGTTGTAACGCTCCTCCCCTGCATTCAAACACTTTGGAATCACGCTGGCACAGTGAAAAAGTTTTGTTTTGCCCCACAGGCATCGAATGCAGCAACTATTCGAATTCCGCTCAGCGTTCCTGCGGACGTCTCTCTGTGAATCAGACACCTCTCCCACACACACACATGCACACGCACGCATGCACGCGCACACACACACACACACACACGCTGCTTCGCCCCTCGGCTCAGACTAACTGCGTCAGATCACAGCGAGACTTCTACACTCAACGTCATCAATCTTTAATACGCTGTTGTTACACCAGGACCAACAGGCCGCCTGTTTCCTGTTCACTGGACAGATTTTTTTTATTTATTTATTTCATTTCTTGGCCTTCAATGTTGGCAAGAACAAAGTTCAAAACAATTACAGACCATGTCACTGCAGCTAAAAAAACTTATTCTGTATAAATAAATAAGGAGGATGGATTATTGATGAGGCATGATAAAAAAAAATGGAAGTGGAGATCTACTATATATATATATATATATATATTTATATTTATATATATATGAGAGGTGGCTGAATATTTCATGCTTTTGGAAAATTGTCAGGGAAAAAAAGACGGCTCATTAAGACAAAAGTGAAAGAGCAGAGATTTGTGGAGATCCCACTCAGAGGGCGCTCACGCTCTGGGCAACCGCGCTAACCGCAACATTCGGATTTAAAAGACGGGTTAAATAGCAGAAACATGAATCAAAATACTTCATGTCACCTAGTTGTTGTTGTTGTTGTACTTATACTTTCATTCATTCATTCAGCTTGAGCTTTTTTATATTAGATATTGTATTTAAAGGGGTAGTTCAATTCTCTACTCACAAATATCTGCTAATGTTTGTGTATATACATATATACATATATATATACACATAAATACACAAATATATATTCACATATATATATATATATACATACATATATATACATACATACATATACATATATAAACAGGAAAAACTACATTCACAGCATCATCCAAGTATCCAAAACTGCTGTCTTGAATGTGAGTGAAATCAATGACGTTTTTACCACGTTTTCAGCCAAATACCTGCTGTCGCTTCTTGCACGAGGCCATATCTATACTAGACACATTGTCTAGTGTGTCTAGTGTCACTATCTTCCATTCTTTTCTATATAAGAATTTCTGAAGGATGTGTGCGATGACACAAACTGAACAAAAAAAAAAGTCAGTGTTAACGTCTTTGCTTTCAAGAGCAAATTGCTGTGTGGAGACTCCCAGACAGCAGCAGCGAGAAGCCGTGAGGTGATTTTTTTTTTTTTTTTTTTTCACCTTCGAATGGCTTCATAGCAAAATGTGACTGAACATTTCTGGCTAGTGTGGCTTCAGCACATGAATCACACATTTCACAAGGTTGCCCGTCGCTGCTTCGGCAGCACACACATCCTCTGAAAAATGTTGAATTGTGAAGAGGGAGACCGGATCAAAAACGAAACAGAGGCTCTCTGTGATGTTGTGGAGTGAAGGCCAAGTGACATCCTTTGCTGCAGGACTCACACAGTCAGCCGGCTGGAATCAAGTAATTTTTTTCCCTCTCTCTGCAAAGAAAGAAACTATTAGAAAAGAACCCGTTTTACGCATGTTATCAACGGGTTGGCCTTCGGTCTGTACCGGCTGAGCTTTAGGAAAAGACAGGACGAAGACGGAAGGAGATTTGTGGATGTAGTGAAGAAAGAGGAGGTGAAGTCAAGTCGGGGCGAGGGGAGGAGGAGATGAAAAGGTTGGACGGAGGAAGATGATTCGCTGTGGGCGGACGCAAGGACGGACAGAAGAAGCTATTTTATATTTCAGCGTTTTTTTTCTTACAGTGTCCCAGAAGTCGTCTGGGACTGGAAATGTTCTTGGAAGTATGCAGAACTTCAAGAATTCTTCTGGAGTATCGAAGAAGTGCTCTCACTTAACAACTGCTGGATCTCTTTTGTGCTGCGTGGCTCTCTGTAGGACAGGCGACAAGAACAACAGCAGCTGCAGGATACTAAGATGTTTTTCCTCTTTGAATAATGATTTTTTTTTTTTCAGTTGAAACTTACAAAAAAAAACTGTAGACGTGTATCTAATGTGAAGTCAACCAGTTTCCCTGTCTAAATGTGACTTGACGATTTTGTATCAAGTCCCATTGGAGAAATATGTGCGTTATACAGCATGTTAAATTGGGCGACACCTAAACAAATGAAATATATATGGAGTAATTGTGTGTGCCGAAATGTCACCACGTCTGCTGCCACGAAATGTAAAAGGGGCAAAAGACAATCAGACACCGACAAGAGATCTACTCAGCGCCATGCCAATGTACAAACACTAGTTTATTTTCCATTTTCAAATTAAAACAGTTATGTTCAATTAAAACAGACCCTTTGGGATTAAAGGTTTCTCCGTTCTGCATTAATATGGAAATCTAACATTTACTGCACACGCGTGACTTTTGGTGATTTCTGATTCAGCCGCTTATTGTACAAGCAAATGCGCTAATGAAAAACCTCCAAATGGACCCATAAGAACCAGGGAGTAGCCGCGGGCGTCATGTTACTGTGGAACAAAAAAACAAAAAAAACACGGCAGCTTTTAACTGGCCGGGATGAATGATTCCTCGGCTGCCTGCTGGATTGATTTCCACAGTAAGTAATGGCTGCGAGCCGGCCGAGCGTCTGGCCAGCGCTCGGGGTGTCTCGGCCAGACGGATTCATCAGCAGAGCCACACAGACACTCCGCTCGCTCTTCCTCCGGCTGTGAGGAGGCTGAACACTCACACCACAACAACCCTGGAGTGTGTTCGCGTGTGTGTGTCAGGCCCAATGTCTGGAGCGCTGTGCACTCACGCGTGGGATTGATTTCATTTTTTATTTTTTTTTTCTAACAGGTAAGACAAAATTGTGATAAAATGTGCTTCAAAGTGCATCAGCAAAACCTCTCCTGCTAATTTAGATTGGAAGCGTTTTGCTTTTCATGTCTTATTGGTAATTGGCGCCACTTTTTCATGTTCACACATTCTAGGGATTATTGGCTCTACACCTCAGTGAGAATCAGGATGGAGTTGAGAGGGAGTGCGAGACAGTTAACAGTTGCACTATGAGCCTGTGCTGCTGATGACACTTGAAAAAAAAAATTAAAGAAAGCCAAATTAGGCAGCTGGCTGTGATTCAGCGACATATGAGAGGAAGAATCTCCAATTTTCACTTGCAGTCGGAATGTGTGCAACAGGCAGAAGTTGCCTGCATGATATCTCCTACAGAACAGCAGGTATATGGAGGGATTACGGCTGGATCACCTCTCAGAGACCTGAATCACTTCACCCTAAAATTCTCAGTCAGATGACTCAGACCCAGAGATGGAGACGTATGAGCCCTGCACGGATGACGGCTATTATCACAATGCTTTTTCCAACGTGCAGCTCTGCCAAAGGACAAAATGCCAGGAGACGAGGCTGGATTCGACACCTTGGGAGTTCAGATTCTTTCTTAGTTCAGTCCACTATCATTATCATCGTCAAAAAGTAAAAGATACCTAAGCAAACAACTCAAACCGCACCTGCTAAAAAACATTTCGGTGAAATCAAAGTTAGACAAAGGGTGACTTGGTTAAACCAAGTCCCCAGTGTTGATCTGACATCTGCAATGATTCAGAGTGAGTTGCAGGAAAACACTCAGTCACCTGGTCAACAAAGGAGCAGGTCAGAAAACACAGAGGCAGAGGGATGCCGTGTGTGTGTGTGTGTGTGTGTGTGTGTGTGTGTCCTCACTTCTGATGAAGTGAATGATGAGGCAGTTATGAAAGAGCGGGTTTGAAATGGAAAACTCCACTGCAAAGCTCATCTTAACGGAGCCGTGATTGATGGAATTTGTCTGGAGCGAGTCATCGCAGAAGCGCTAAAGTGACGCAGAAGTGAAGGGAAAACCTGCGTATCGCGCGCGGTGCACCAACACTTGTGCTGCGCAAAAGTTGAGGCGGGTTACCTGAGACGGGGTTCTCGGGGACCCACTTGGAGCCCGGGTGCAGGGAGTGGAAGACGGTGCGCACCTCCTGGCAGCTGAGCGGCTGTGCGGAGGGCAGCGGGAGCAGCGCGAGGAAGGCGCACAGCAGCAGCGGCGGGCGCGCGCCGCGCACGGAGCACGAAGCGTACATGGCAGCGGGACGGCGACGGCGAGACGGAAGAAGACGAAGAGGAAGAGGGGGAAAGAAGAAGAAGAGGAAGAGGCTGCGATGAAGTTGAGCTCAGTGAAAGTTAGAGGAGGATCCTGTGTTTCCGCCTCGGATCAGCATCCTTCCGCTCCGGCCGTCAGCTGTTGTCGTTCTCTTCCTCCTCCTCCCCCGGTGCAGAAAACTTCAGACTCCCTCCTCACTCGCGGCACAAGACTCTCCGGCTTCGTTGCGCGGATGATCTGGTCCCTCTACACGTGCATGCGCGCGTCACGGTGTGAGGGATGCGCGTGGAGACCCCCACCGCATCCTCCTCCTACACCACCACGCCTCCCGTAATGTAGTGATGATGCTGTGGCTACGGCAGCGGGGATGAAGGGGTGAGACGAGAGGATGAGGGGTGGGGGGAGGGGGAGGGGGTGAGAGGATGAGGAGGTGTCAGGACGAGGCGATGGGAGGCTGAGGGGATGAGAAGGAGGATGAGATGCAGGGATGGGGGGATGAGATGGAAGGATGAGGGATGAAAGGATGGCAGAATGAGATGGGAAGATGAGGTGATGGAGGGATAGAGGATGGGATAATGAGTTGTAAGGGTGAGGGATGGGAGGATGGAAGGATGAGGGGATGGGGGTAAGGAGGTGTCAGAGTGATGATGGAAGGATGAGGGGATAAATGATTGAGGGATGGGAGGATGGATGAGAGAATGATGGATGAGAAAATGAGATGAGAGGATGAGGTGATGGAGGGATGAGGAGATGGGGATAAGGAGTTGTCAGGGTGATGATGGAAGGATGAGGGGATAAGAAGGGATGAGAGGATGAAATGAGAGTGAGATGGGAGGATGAGGTGATGGAGGGATAGAGAATGGGGGATATAAAGGTGTAAGGGTGAAGATGGAAGGATGAGGGATGGGAGGAGGAGATGAGAAGATGATTAATTAAATGGGAAGATGAGGGGTGAAGTGATAGGAGGATAAAGAGATGGAGGGATAGAAGGATGAGTTGTAAGGATGAGGGGATGGAAGGATGAGGAGGTGTAAGGGTGTGGATGGAAGGATGAGGGGATGACAGATGAGATGGGAGGGTGAGGGGATGAAGTGATGGGAGGACAAGGAGATGGAGGGATGAAGGCGGGGATGGAAGGACGAGGGGATGGAAGGACGAGGCGGTGTAAGGGTGAGGACAGAAGGATGAGGTGTAAGGTGTGGGGATGGAGGGGATGATGGATGAGATGAGAGAGTGAGGGGATGAAGTGATGGGAGGATAAGGAAATGGGATGAAGGTGTAAGGATGAGGGGATGGAAGGATTAAAGAGCTGCTCGAGCTGCTGTCTGGCTGAGATGAATAGTTCCGTGTACGCGGAGGCAATTAGGCGCGCGCTGCCTGTGTACTTTGGCCTTTTCTGCACCCTGGAGGCGCATAATGCGAGCGGGAGATGCACATTTATCACGCTGAGAAATGACACGTACACTTTTTTTGTCGTGTGCGAATGCATACAGTACGCAGTTGTAGTAGCTGTATTTCGTGCTAGATTATGTCGCACTTTCACACCTTCCATGGAACTGTAAAGTGATACTTTTATCACTTGGATATAACCTTCTTTTAAATCTCACACCTTCAGAATTGTTAAAATGTTCAGCATCTGGTGTTTAACCCCTGACAGAGAAGGATTTTAATATACAACGTTAATGGAGTCATAGTATCCAGAGTTCTCATCTAAATGTGACTTAATGGTCAGAGACACCGGTGATAAAACCAGCAAAGTCAAAGCAGACACCTTTCATCTTCATCCTAAGTACTTTTTCCTCAAAATGAGGCTACAGCGTGTCGATGACGCCATCTAGCGTTCAGATAGTATATCAGCCAGACAAGTGCCACACTCGATGGGTTTCTCTGAATGTCGGCGGCACCGGGAAGATTTCGTCCGACAGCTTCACTGAAAACTCCCCAAAATAAGGTTGAAACGTTTAAAGCAACATTAAAAGCCTTTAATACATTTTAGGAATTCTATAATATGGAAATACTGCACTGAAGTTTCCAATTTTAAAGATTTATATGAATCATGATTGAAATGAAAGTAACTTACAGCTCGAAAACGAAGTGTCATGCTCGTTTCAGCCAACTGTGTATGTCTAGCAATCTGTTGGATGCCCGTTTAAAAACGATTTAAAAAAAAAAGGCACACATGCTGTTAGATTTGCAACTAAATTATAGAGTAAATAACAAACGTTAAATTATTTTTAAACAACTTTATTTGACTCATGCTCATCATTTGCAAACATTTCAAAATAAACCGAACGATAAAGAAATGTTCATGGTCAGCAATTCATTTGTATTTCTTTTTTTTTTCAAAGCAACACTTTACTCACATTTTGCCAAACTGAAAACTGATGTCGGACCTAAAAACAGCAAGTGCGTTTGTCAACTTGACAGAGATTTTTAAGATCAAGAACATTGCACAATAGAGAGACTCTTCCGCCCTTCTGCTGCAAGCCTGGCACACAGAGAGCTTTGCATGGATTTGCACAGCAGAACTTAACAGAAGCTGAGAGCAAACCAGCAAAACTCCCTGTAAAACTACCAGAAAGCCTCTTGTAACTAAATTTGAACAAGGGGAGGGCGATGACCAGCAGTACCTGAAGTGCACAAACTGCAGTAGATCCTTGTGTACTACCTGCACTTTGAGCACTTTGGAACTGCAATGTCTTCAACATGTTGAGGAAAGTAGTGAAAAAGTCATGGGCGACCAATAAATGTCAAATGTTCAAGTTTAAATTCAATCAGACAGATCCTTTGTCATTTGACCATTGACGTTTTAGAGGGAATTGAAGTCAGGACAGAGCAAATCCTCCAGCCAGAAGGAGCAACCAGGGCAGTCGATACTCAACTACTTCAGCAACTACACTAGATGCACCTTAGCTGGAGGACTGCAAATGAAGTAGAGGGCTAGACCGCAACAGTTTCTCCAGTCTCTTCTCAGCCAGGCCCACCTGCACACAAAGATAGCAATCGCAAATTATCAGAAACAATGAGCCATTACAAGAGCACAAACACGGTGCGCAATCAGAAGATGCACTTATTTTCTTAAAGGGCCACTCAACAAAAAAAGTCCATCGTTAATTGTAAAGTTTATTTTCATTAAATTTAACTAGTGAGTTTCAGGCATTATAGGTACATTTTGCTTAACAGGCAGAAGCTTTTTAAATCTTAGATGCTAGTCTAATATATAGATCATGTTTGGCTCTTTAAAAAGCATTACACTTCAGAATTTTATTATTGGTCACTGGAATTTTCTGTCATTAAAACAGAGTATACAACCATTCATGGACGCATACAATTTTAGATAATCGTGTAAACGGTTCACAACTCACACAAGTTCGGTCTGTCAAGTCACAATTCAGAATTAATTGAATGAAACAAAAACTGCTTAATGTTGACTCACTTTGATTTAAATGTTTAACCCGGAGACTTTGTGTGTGCGTTTGTGTGACCTACATGCCGGAACGACTGTGGGACACGCGCTCAGCGTCAGTAAAGTGGCGCCAAGAACTCGCGTGATGAGACAAAGCGCGTCAACACGCGTCAATTAAATAATTCAAGTGCGCGATCATCACATCCGCCTGCACTCAATTACGTAACGGATGGTGGGTGGCACAAACTGAGGATCTTTGGCCATTATTAAAGACGGGAAAACAACAAAGACAAAGTGTGCAGCTACCAAAAACGAAACAAGTCTGAGCGCTCGACTCATTGAAAATTGCGCATTAAAGAAAACAGCGCAAGCCAAATTGAACCCGCCCTTCATTTTTTCCTTATACGCATCAGCAGCAAAACAGAAACATTTCAGACAAGACGCGGACTTTTTCCACACAAACATAGTCACAACACAATGATTTACCACGCAGCGGCGCAAACAATGAGGTCGTGAACGCGGCCTAGCGAGTGTCAAGTTTTCATTCATTCAACTGTTTCTTCACTTTTTTCCCCCCTTAAACGCAAAAAAACTCGCAACAACGTCGAAACGTACCTTCCGTCCGCAGACGTCGCCGTCATCCCTCTGCGGCCACCGTCCTGTTGTTCTGCTGCTGCTTTTGTACGGACAAAAAAATTACCATGCATGAAATTGTGAGCGCATCTTTTTGTACGAGTGTGTGTGCAGGTTTGTCTTTGTCTTTGTGAAGCTTTGGGAGAAGAAAAAAAAAGGGGGGGGGGGGACGTCGTCCTTCCGATCCGCTCGTGACTCCTCGTGTTTCCTTTAGGTTTCTCCACGAGCCGCTGCTGCACGCGCTGCAAACTCGTCCCGCACAGTGGGACCGCGCGCACATATCGGACTAGTTTTTGTTATTTTTTTCCCCTTTATTAACCATGGTCTGGTCTGGTTGGCGCTCTTCTGTGCTTCGCCTGGTCACAGGAAACCCAGGAGGTTTGTGACCTTTAACCCCTGTAAACCCTGCCCCCACATGGTCTCCTGCTGCTGCAGCAGCAGCGCGGCCCCTCCACCAGCCCCAGACGAACGCGGGAAGCAGAAAATAAATACAAAAAATATATAAAATAAAAAAAACACAGTCGCTTCTCTCTTCTTCTGTCTCCCCGAAGGAGTTCGTGGGGATCTGCTCACCAGATGATGAAGGTCTGGAGGCTCCCCGGAGCCCGCAGGCAGCCACTTCCTGTGCTGTGGTAACAGGTTGAAGCGTCGCCCTACTTGCTTCTCTTCCCTCGGATGAACTTTAACCCACTTTCCCATGCTTCCCCCCACCACTTATATAGGCTGCGATTGGTGGAGGCTTCTTTTTTTTTTTTTTTTTTTTTAAGGAGAGAATATTGCTGCCGCCCACTAACTTGATTGAGCCCAGCTTGAGCTCATCAACGCTGCGAGTTTTAAAATCAAGTATGGGGGGAAATATATATTAAATAAAAATAAAAAAAACGTATTGGGCTTATCAGTGAAAATGAAAAGGAAAAAAAATCCTCAGTCCACATCACATTGGGGGAAGTCAGACTGAAGTAGGAGATGTTGGGATCTCTGTGACCGGCTGGCTGTTAAAGCACTTTATTGATCTCCACATGGACAATAGACTGGCAGCCTATTGAAAAGGCCTGGAGCTGGAGCCCTCCTGGCAGGGTGGAATGTGCCCTGGTGTTGTTTTGCGCTGGCCTTTGTGTCACACGGTTAAAGGTCCAAATATTGCATAAAAACATTTTCACAATGTTTTCTGGTAGAAACAAAAAAGTTTATGTCCGGCCTCAGGGAAGTTCACTAGACTCCTGAGAGTCCATCTTTTATTTTTTTATTTTTTTATTTTTTTATTTTTTTATTATTCCTTATTTTGGTTGCTTCACTTTTTTTTTAGACTGTGCCTGCAAATCATCTTTTTAGTCTGTCTCATTCAATACAAGTGGATGGTACAAAAAAATAATAATTTGTAGCAGGAAGCTAAGACAGACTTTCCAACTGGACTGACTAATGCGCCACCAGAGTCTGGGATGTAAAAGCAAGATTAAAAAAAATATTAAGAAAGAAAAAAAATCTGACCTCTAATACCAGGAGGAGGGGTTATTTTTAGTCATTCACATCACTAGATGTGTCCAGAGGGACGCATGAGTAACTGAAAGTTAAGTGGACAGAAGCTAGAGCAAATTCTGCATCTACTTGTTGCTGATATCAGAGCTCGCACAATACTCTATTAATTAACTAATTCTCTTTAAATGATGATACAGGTTTTGGCAGAAAGAGAATTTATTGTTGTTGAAATAAAAAAACAGAAGTGGCAACTGGTGACGGCTTCAGGATGGTCCGAAGCAAAAACAACAAACAAAAGATATCATTAATCTAATTTGAATATACTGACCTGCAGAACAAAAGGAAACTCTGACAGTCCAAAAGTTCAAGGAAATGTCACCTATTGCCTCCGTCCCTATAGTCAGATGAGTTTGTACATTCCCTCTATTCATCAGTGGATGTTGTTGTGAGATCCGGCGAACAGCAGCTCCGTGAACCAGATAGAGGTGAACTGAGCGCGTCTCCCGCCTCACCTCAAAACTCATCAAATACAAAATTCCAACAACTCCAAAACACTCTCCTGGACACGTTGTGACCTGCACATTCGCCACGCTATGAAATGATAATGTAACATTACGAGACACGAGTGGTTTTCAGGGCAAGTGCACAGTCAAAAACTACATTCCAGACATACCTGCTGGGCAGAGGGACTTCAGAAATGATTTAATGCAGAAAAACAATATGGTGAGAGAAGCCGACATCTGATCATGGAGGACTTTGTGGTGGATGGCGGTTGACCATGATTGCTATTTGACTAGCCAAGACCCAGACCCACCTTATCTGCTCTTATTTGATCTCAATATGCCTCAATATTTTCAACATATCAGAAGCTACGCCCAGTCAGCAGCCAGCAGCTGCCACCTGCAGAGCATTTGAGGGTGATGTTCTCTGCTGGAACAGCCAGTTTCTCCACTCGGCATCCACCGACCGTAGCTGACACATTCCTCTGCAGAAGGAATAAAAGAGGAGAACACAGCAACACGACATGTGGAAGAAGCACCAATGTTCACAAATACCACAGTGCTTTTTCAAGTGTCTTCAGTTTCACAGACTTAATACTCAATCAGCTGTTTCTTGAAAAGCCCTCCTGACTTTTCCTGGATGTTGCACATCTGCACACATTATACAGGTGTGCCTCAAAGAATTTGAACATCATGAAAATTCTCACGTTCTAGTTTAAGCAAAATAAAATGCGATAAAAATACCTCAATACAATTAAGATAGGTACACAAAAATCTTTCTGCTAAATATACATGAAAGGAGGCCTTTAATAAGGCTTCAAAATAAATAGAGTGATAAAGTAAGTAAAGACAGCTTTCTGCATGTGCAACTTATGGTCTCCTTAACTTATGGTATGAATTGGAATGGTGAAGACGAAGCTTTGATCCCTGCGAAAACAACAAGAACAATTTCTTCAACCAAACTGCTGGAGCCACACAAAAGCAAACTTCCATACTTTTATTTCAATATCTGCTTTCACACTTTTATGCTTTATAAAGTTATGTACACACAGTTCATCCCCAATGTATATCAAGAAAATAGTCAGACAGGAGGAAGAGGAAGAAGAGGAGGAGGAGGGAGAGGAAAAGAAAGGCAACACAGTGTAAAAGTAAACACACAACAAATATCCCAACAGAAAACTACACATTAGGAACATATTGATCTCAGGGGTTGAAGTTGACATGGTATTGCTACAGACTCATAAAGCCGTCAGTGGAGGTAGGGTCATAAACCTATGAATGGGTTGTTTGTTTGATTAACCAAATGAAACAAAAAAGGGACAATTATTGCCAACAGCTCCCTCTTATGGGCCGACGGTGTACAGACAAGTTCTTCCCTGAGTGCAGCTAGTTATTATTTCCAAGAAATACAAGGGCACACACCAAATGAAGGGAGAATTTGAGATTCCTTTCAAAATAAAAGTAACCTTTCACAAAATAAAAGCAACTCTGTTACACAAAAGGGGGGGGGAACTGGGGTCTTGTTTGTTTACAGAAGGAAATAGTAACTAAATAAGGTTTAATCAGATGCGTTACATCGTTTCTATCATTTTACAATAAATAAATAGCCAAAAAAGGAGTAGAAGAATTGATCACCATTACGACTCTTAAAGCAACTCAGTTTTTTTCTTTTTTGTTCCCTCCACAAACATCCCTGACTGTGCAGGACTGTATTCTGATTTGATTAAAACCCCTCACAGCAGATTCCTTGAATTTATTATATTTGTAAAAGCACAAATGTCGGCCCTGGAACTAATACAGGAGCCTAATTAATGATCGTTAAAAGAAAATGCTAGTTTACTACAACTGAAAAGTATGTGAGCGCAGCCATATTATTACTCTGTTACAAGAAAACTTAAACTCACGCAACCAAATAATACGTACACAACACTAGACATGGGTTTGTGTAATTATTGTCGAGTAATGAATGCACTTTTTCATTTTTTTTGTAACCTTTGTGCGCCTTTTTCATTTCCTTTGGTCTAGAATGCATCTTTACATAATCATTATGGTCGTTGACATGTTTTTAAATAAGGCAACATTCACTGATGTACCACAGTGCAATTCATTGTGACTTAACATGTGTGGCACGGCTCAATTAAGTTTTGTAGTTTAAAAAGAAAGAAAGAAAAATATTAATAATGAATCAGTTTCCCGTTCGGAAAACTAGTTCACAGACCTTGTTCAAGTGCACGCAAACACGCCGTTGTGCGTTAAAAAAAAAAGAGAAAAAAAAGCTGTTGGTCAGGCTGTCAATAAAACATCTCGCCAAGAAAAAGGTTTGAGAACATGGCAAAAATATGCAAAACCTTATGAGGTATTAGGTACTTGGAAGACCGTACGGACAGACAACAAGCTCATGTTAGCTCTTGAGAAACACAATTTCAGAGACAATCGTGTGTTTTTTTTTTGTTGTTGTTTTTTTTAGTTAAGGCAAATATTTTGAACACAAGTCTTTCAAAGTTACCAGTGAAGCGTGTGAGGAAGCCAATATATTCAGTGCTGAAAAAAAACTTGACAGTGCATGTGTGTGTGCTTTTTTTTTTAATCTGATGGGATGTGCTTAGCGATGCATCACAGGCATGCTGCAGTGTAGTAGTACAAGGTAAATTATACTAGTGTGTGGGGGGAGGAGGGGATGAATAAACTATGCAGACAATGAATTTCCGCATCCTGAAATTGTGTTTTAGTGAACAGGTGACCTCAAAACAAAAATGTGTAACATGTGTGAGAAAAGCCTTTGAAATGTTGCAGTAAAAAAAAAAAAAAAAAAAGAAAAAGAAAACCTGGGAGGATAACAATAATTTAACCCCTCCCCACATACGCTGGGTTGTCAAATGAACAGATTTACAGTGTAGCACACGAATGATGCATCACCAAGGGTCACAGCTTCACGCAACAAAAAGCAAAAAAAAAAAAAGACAAAAATAAATGCAGTTTTTATTTCCTGTGCACATTGCAGTAAAGTGGCGGGCAGTGGAGACGACGCGCGTCAAGTACTTTCGAACTCTTCCTGCATCGCCAGTTTAAAAAAAAACTAAAATAAACAACATATGTTGTGTGCCATGTGTATCGTTCTGTTTCAGCATGTGCGGACGAGCGCGGCGGCTCCCCCAGTGAGATCAATGGTGTCAGCCGGGGCCGTGGCCACAGGAAGGCTGGTTACCCTGCAGCAATATCTGATGCCTCGTTTCTATTTTCAGTTCGCAAAAAACAAAAAAAAACCTTGCTGAGCGCCAGCTCAAAGAGAGAGGGAGAGGGAGAGAGAGAGAGAGAGAGAGAGAGAGAGAGAGAGAAAAAAATCACAGCGCAATTAATCGATGCCTCCGCGCTTTTCTTTTCGTTTGTTTTTTCATTTTCTCTTCCTGCGGCCCCGCGCTGCGTTGTGCGTTTGGCGAGAGCAGCCACGGAATATTATATCTGACCTTTGTGACCCCCCACACATGCAACAACCAGAGGGCTCACCCATTAAATCCCCAACGATTACTATGTATGCTGAACAGGCAAATGCAACCCACATGTCACTATTAGGCAAAAGTGGGTTTATCAAAAAAAAAGAAGAAGTAGAATTTAGCAAAAAAAAATATTTTATTAAAAAGGCAAAGAAAACCCCAAAGAAATGCAATTTGATGACGTTCAGATAGAAAAAAACATGCTGTATGTTTTGAACTATTTACTCTTAGACACATTAGAAAAATAATATTTACTCCTCAGTTTATGATTTAATTATTCTCTTGTTAAATATAGAGTCAGGACTCTGGGATGACGCCCAGACCTTGTGTTGGCTATGAACTGGGTGACGTCTCCATCTACTCATTGACTCTGCCAGCAACATGGTAACAGTTTCAAGGTCCAATGTTGGAAAATTTAAGTGAGGAAAGCTTTTTTTTCCTCACTAAAAGGTAATTATGGTTTAGACGACAGTTCGTGTGGCCCCCTCAGGTTGCTGGATGGAATTCACTCCCTTCCCCCCCAGCATCCACATTACAAAAGAAACAAAATGGGAAAAAAGGAAAAGATCTCTATATACTGTAGTTTCTTTTTTTTTTTTTTTTTTTTTTTTAAACCTAAACAAACCTGCAGTTCCCATCTGCTTCCAGTTGCCTTTTAAGCTTCCTCGGGTGCCGCCGCCCTCTTGAGGTCCCGGATTTGTTTTATCAGATAGTTCTTCTCGTCACAGAACTGCTCGTCCTCGGATCGGTCCGTCTGGAAGTGGCTCAGGAACTCCACCAGTTTGGCCTGGTTCTTCAGCAGTATGTCCATCACAGGCTGAGTCTTGCTGGGGTTTGCCACAAACACCTGGTCAGTGAAGAAACATGAGGTTGGATGCAATGAATAGGAGATAAATAATTCTAATATTCAAAAAAAAAAATAAAATAAAATCGAATGTTAGTGGCTGAACTCAAACTGTGAACGTTTTCTTGCGCACTCACCTTGAAGACGTGAAACGCTTCAAACTGGATGTTCCGGCTCTTGTCTCTCAGCATATTCATCATGAGCTTGAGGTTCTCGGCCTTGCTGATGTATTTCGTCATCACAGTGAAGTTGTGTCTGTCCAGGAGAAGTTCGCCAAGGAGCTGAAAACAGTTTGGAGAGGAGACACACGGGCCTGTTCACCGCAGCACGTGCAGGTACGCGAGCGCACAGCGCTTGGCTTGAACATAAAGACATAAACGAGCGTGACGTAGATTTGAAAAGGAGAGCTGTCAACCTTCAAAGACTGCCGTTTGGTGACATAGTTTTCAGAATGCAGGAGCTTCTCGTATTCTGTGAAAACCTGTTTGCAGATGGGAGGAAGTTAAGTTAAACTCAGCAACAGCTTTTCTTTTCTTTTTTTTAGACAGAGATCCAAAAATATAGATGTACACCGAGCTCACCCTGTCATAGTTTTTCTCCAGAAAGTCAGCACACATTATTTTGTGCCTTGTCACGAGATCCTGAGAAATGAGGGGTAAAAATACATATTATACATATTGTATTGTGCTCATATTATCAGAACTGACAATATTTTCAAATGTTAAGGCAAATGTGGAGGATTACTTTGAAAGAGGCAAAGGCGTCTGAGGCGATGTCAAAGGTGGAGAGCTCCACGTAGCGGAAGAAGCTGTAGAAGTCCTCAGAGTGGAGGATGATCCGCGCCAGGGGCTCGTGCCGCAGACACTCTCGCAGCATCATTCCACAGTTCAGAGCCACTTCTGGGCTGTCGTATCTGCACAGGTTAGCACACGTCCCAAGTGAGTCCGAGTCATTTACACATGGCTGTATCACTGCAAACATGTTCATAATGAGTCATTTGCAGGAAATCCGTCTTGCTTAGGCTTTCAAGAGGGTTTAGTGCATCACTTGATTTCTTTTGTGATTTAGTTGCTTTGGCTAATGAGAAAGCACAAATAAAAGATAACAACAATAAAGTTACGGTGGAATGACGGGGGAAAAATGGGTCACACATCAAATAAACTCCTCACCAAATGTCAAGCTGTGATGTCAATTTTATGACAATCGACTTCAAAGTTTATTTAGTTAAATAAAACAATACAAATATCTAACTAGAGAAACAAATTCCAGAAGTTTCACAGATGTAATCTGCAAAAAGCAGTGGGGTCACAGGAGCTGCTGCTGCTGCTGCTGTCTGACTATAAAACCAAGTGCACTCTCACTCTCCTCATCCACATGTGTAATCCATGCAACAAGTTTACACTCGTTCCTTTGGGAGTTGTTCAAACACATACGGAAAATGTTGAAAATAACAAGGCGGGCTGAGCTGATGGCTCCGTTTTAAATGTTGGGACTTTCTCAGCCCACTGACACATATAGCGCGAGATGATGGGCAAAACTCACCCTCTCAGGAGCATGAAGAGGATTTCTGGTTTGGAACTGATGTATTCCACCGTGGGCACGCGGGTGCCAATCTGCCGCCTGACGATGTTGCTGAACAAGTGAACCACATCCTTCTTCCCCTGAAGACAGAAGAAAAAAAAAGTAGAGCACAGAGCCAGGCGGCATGCACGGGCGGTTGCAACTCGAGTGACTCAGGACTATCACGGGACAATTTGCTGAAATGTTTGATCCCACCTCAAAGTCGACCTTCTGCAGGTTTGCCACGAGGAGGATGAGGGCGTCTGTGTTGTAAAACTCCTGCGCCAGCTGAGCTACCGCTTCCGTCTGAGGCTCCTTGTCACCCGTCCCGCTGAGTATCTCCTTCAGAGACGCCAAGTTTTTGGACACCTCCTCTGTCACCTGTGCGTTTACAAAGCCAAAGAAAAATAAATACCATCCTGTTGATACTCAAAAGGCCATTTTTTTCAATTTAGGGACAAGCCACACTGCTGACCTTTTCAAACTTTTTGCTGTCTCCGGCGTCCAGCTTCTCCAAATGTGCCACATTTTCCCTCAAAGTCTTGACAATCTCGGCCGGACTCTTCTGAGACTTACCGAACGGAAAAGGCATCGCTGAAGGTGAATCCAAGGACCGGATCTCTGCTGAAATTAAACACGCGATCAGCGATCAGGAGGAGCAATTCAACTTCCTGTAACACACACACACACACACACACACACACACACACACACACACACACACACACACACACACACACACACACACACCAGGAAATGACTGTGGCGTTCACTTCACACCTGACGTGAGTGAGTGAGTGAGGGTACAACAGAGTCGACATTGACAAGTTACTCGTCGTTTGCTTTTTAAATGCCTCAAAACAAGTCATTTGTGCCGCTTGACAACTTTCGTCAACTTTCGTGCGTGCACGGAACGTTCCCCAACAGTTGGCTCGGCACGACAACTGCCGTAATAATATCCGCGTTAGCGTTTGTACCCGAAACAGTGACGTAATAAAGGATACGCTCCGCAATCGCACGGCCACCGTTATATAAAGTTTTGCCACCCATAGTTACGACCTCAATTAGCGTTAGCACCGAGTTAGCAGGACAGCAGCGGAACCAGGCGTCGCTACAGAAACACGGACAGGTCCCGCGGAGTCGAGTGGAAAAATACACAGACACCAAACACACCGCCGAAAAACTTCTCTCCGAGCTGTCAAGACTCACCGAGGGAACTGCGGTTGTTTTTCTCTTTCTTTCCCCAAGTTGAAGGAGGCTACAGTTAGCTTGCGGGCTAGCAAGTGGTCTCGACTTGTGTGTCGCTCTTTTTTCCACTGAAACGGGGCTTTGAAACGTTATCTCAGATCACAGGCAGCCTCTTGTCTGCTCGACTTAAAAAAGAATGTCGTCAGAAATCAAACCGGCGGACGGTCTTCATTCCCGAGGCGTTCAACCCTGATAATGTCTCTCCTTGTGGCCGTCCGCCTCGCAACTCGCCGCCTGCCTAGTTGTGGGGAGAGACGAGCTGGGCTGGCCTGTCTGACAACTTCATTTCCCTGTTCGCTTTTGTTGAAACTCTGGTCCTCGCCTCATCCCAGGGACACTGGGCGGGTATGTTTTGCTTCACAGGGTGACTGTCACCGCTTCCCACCAATCATTTTTCACCGAGCGGAGATACGGACACGCCCCCATCCACGCATGTGGCCCGCGGACTGGGTGTACAGTAAAGACGGAAGGGGTCCACACACCGGAAAGCGCCTATAAAGTGGTGCATTTAAAGGCACCGTGTTTGTGCCAAATTTACTTCGCCCATGTTTTCCAACGGTAATCTGTATTCTCGTCTGTCAATGAGCCTACTTTAACTAAGAATTGTTGATCATTTACTTTGCCTTCCATTCTTTTCAGAAAAATGTGAGCTAAAACACACAGGTCATGAAAACCACCCTCTATGACGTCACTCCGGGAGTTAGCAATAGCATCACCATGCAGGTACCATGGTTTTTCCCTGTGTCCCACCAGAGACGGTTTTGAAATATAAAGAGCTTCAAATGAGTAATATATGTATAATATGCATTTTGTTGTTGTTTTGTTTGCTCATGGCCATTCTCAAATTGCTATAACTATATATATATCAAACCATAACCCTAGTGCCTACCTTTATTCTATAAATCAACAATAAAAAATAATGTAATCATTACTTTTCTGAAGGTCACAAAATGTGACCTTGTGGAGAATGTAGTTGTTGTTGTTTTTTACCTTGTCAGTGTTAGCTTCTTGTGATGTTGCAATAGAAATAAATATAGAAACAAAAATAGAAACAAATAAAGTTTGTTGTCACAAAGTTAGTCTTGGTATAAATACTGTAGTTCAGTGCAGCTCATACAGTCTGTTTTGTACATTTGTGTCAGGGAACAAGCAACAAGTTTTAAGCAATGGTCTCGTTGTCCACCACAACTTAATTCTCAGAAATGCTTCTTGTATCAATCTCAAATATTGCTGAATAATTGGTCAGTTTTACATAACTTATCTGCTTCCCTCCCTTCCTGTTTCTCTTTCCTCTCATCTGGCTTTGACAAAAGTTGAGTGAAAGACAGAATCACACAGACCACTATGGTGTGGTGTTGCAATAGGCTTTTACCAACTCGCCAAAATGACAGTCAAATATCCTACCACTGCTACATGTCCAATCACCTCAGAAGTAACTATGTAATGGACGTTTCAGAGGCGAATTGCTATAGGTCTATCTTATAAAGATAGATCATAAAGCCAATTGGGTATGTCTATGTTCCTATAAAGGGGAAGAGATGAGACAAAAATATAAAAACAATTAAACAATAACAATGAAAATATAAAACAATAATAAGCTACTGCAACTGCAAAATGTCCTGACTGAAAGAGGAGCAAAGAAGGGCACGGAAGGTCTTTATCTGATCCCAGCTGGCAAGTTGGGTATTTTTGTTGCAAGAACAAGTTTAAACACCAAGTTGTATCTCAGTTTACTGTGGGAGCAGTGACACATTAGTGCCTTCTTTATTTTGTATGGAAGCATGACCTTTATAGCAAGAACAGGTTATAGATGGATAAATGGGTTATTTCTTAAAAACAAATCTGAGCTCTGAATGTAACAGAAAATAACACTGCCTTCTCTCTCTCACACACACACACAGAAAGAGAGAGAGAATACCTTTATCTTTTACTAACTTTTAAGGCATCACAATATATTTTTTTTTTCCACAAGGAAACCAGGCCTTCAAGACTGTTTTTTTTTAAAGCAGCACTATGCTTATCCAACGATCTGACTCTGTGCTGTAGCCTTCATACCTCAGATATTTCTCACCAGTCTAGTTTTAAGTGTAAAGCTCTTTCGTTCCACACACACGCAAACCAGATACTTTCCACGGTATCCGTTCACATTATCTTAAAAAAGAAAAATCATCCCAACGGATGTCACCGAATGAGCACTTTGTTTTGAAAGCGCTACCCGGAAGTGGCCCTGGTTCTGGCGCGCTTGCTACTAGCTTGATGCTAGCAGGAACGAGCTCACGTTCGACTCTGAAGGACGGAAAGGAAACAGAGTGACTTCTGGGAGCACTTTTCCACCGCGCCGAGCGCCCTCAGCCCGATAGAAATCAGCCCGCCAGGTAAGGGGTGAGCTCGCTGGTTGGCGGCCGGGTGTTAGCCACCCTGTTTCAGGGCCTATTGTCGTGTGGGGCCGAGCTGTTGGCGCTCCGAGCTGGGGCTGCTCTCCCAGCACGGGGATCCATCACGTATGGCGCTCTTTACTTCGAAACGCTTTGCGAACACCCGCGCCTGTCAGGATCATTTCCCCACATTTAAAGGGAAATATTCCCACATATCCCAGTTAAATGTCAAAGTGCTGTAATTTCCTCCATCTTCGGCTACCGATCTAATTTTTTTTAACCGTCATGAAAAGGCCCTGGTAGATTTTTTTTGCGGGGCGTTGAGATGTTCACGGTGAACATTGTTGCCAGTTGTAGCCCAGTGGAGTGGAGAAGGAGACACACACCCCCTTTAATACAAAACTTTGGAGCAGCGATTTTTAGGCGGTTCTTTCCCCCCCGACTATTTCTTTGCGATTCTCGGTGCAAATGGACACCGATCCCGCCATGTAACCGGAAGACTGGGCTGTGGTTTTATTTGAAGATATGAGCAGGAGTTGAGCTTAATGTTGTGTGTTGATGTTGTTTTTGAGGAGGGTTTTTTTTGTCCACGGCTGGTATTGTGTGACCGCCCGTTGGATCGCTGCTGTCGCCGCCGCCGCAGTCGGTTCGTGGCCCTGCGACCATGGCTGTTGGTTCTCTGGCAAGGCGTCGCTGCGCACAGCAATTGTGAATGTTTTTCAAAAGCATCCACTTTTTTTCTTTTTCTTTTGTGGATATATTGATATGATCCAACAACAAAACAATTGTTAGTATATGGCGCAGCTGATGCATGATACAAAATCTCTTCCACTAACAGTTTGCGCATTTTAAGGCGTGAGCTGCTCTGCTATGAAGAACACTCTCGTCTTGTTTTTTTTATTATTATTTTTTTTTTATCAAGAAATATACATTACTTGTCTTGAATAAAGCATAAAATTAACACACACGTGAAAGAATGTGTTACTCATTCCAGCTCCGTGTAATGTATGTATTATATTCCTCGGCAGATTAGAACAACGTGTCATATGAATTGTAAAAAAAAGAAGAGAGGCAGATTTAGTTACTGGATTTTTATTTTTGTAGGATGTTATAGGATGGTTGCAACATGATGTGACAGACGACATCAATGTCTTGCAGCAGACTGCGCTCAGAAGGGGAAGCGCTGCTGCTGCTGCTTCTCCTTCTCAGAGAGCTCAGATGACGGATGCATGGTGTATGATGGGAACTGCCAGCCAGCCAGTGTTTTCCTCCAGCACATGATTAATGCTTGACATGAATAACGTCAATTGTCTTCCGCCGTAAGTGGATGTTCATCTTTCACGATCCTGGGGATTGATCTGCAATTTTGCTCCCTAAACTCCGTGGGTGTCGCAACCTCACAACCCACTGATTTCCCCACATGTCAAGCTGTAAGATCTGCAACATGCTGTCTGTGGGCCTTTCACATGGGATCCATCAGAGGACGGATCTTCTCAGGACACAGAGCTCTGTTTTCGTGACTTTTGTCTCCCCATCTCCCAACCCCTCCGACCCTCCACCCTTCCACGACGAAAAATTGGTTTTAAGGAGTTGTGAGTCAAACTTTCATGAGCATCTGTCTTGAAGGAAATAGCCTGGAATCGCCCCGTGCTTAATTCATTCATCGCTTTTGCAACGTTTGTCCTTTTTCAGTGGTATTATATAACGCAGCGCACTTTTTCTGTAAAGGTCCTTGGGTCATTTGAGGAATTCTGTCTGCATGGGCAGAAAAGGAAATGTAATATAAGTAATTATATTACCCCTGAAATTTGTCTGATTCAGTGCAGGCAAATAATTATTCTGTTAAATGAGGGATGGAAAAACCCACACACATTTCAAGTGTATCCACTCAACAACTCAAAACACTCTTCACTTTTATCTTCCTTCCTTCCAGATCATTAAAATATTTTCTCATTGACATCACTGAGAAGTCACAGGGACATTACCTTCATACCGAACACATTTAAAAGTCCTTTCACATCCTGTGTGGGCGATGCATTGGAACTGTTGAATGGTTGTCTTGTGATGTTGTTGACGGCTGATTGGCTGAAGTTGAGAGTCTTTTTGATGTGTTTAATACAATTTATCTTGTCGCCAGTTCATTGGTAGATCAAATTATGACTTTTCGTGTTTTGATTTGTTGTTGTTTTTCCTTGTTTCTTTTGGCGGTTAGGAAATTGTCCAGGGGGAAAACAGCTCGGCCTTGGGTCATGTCGGGACAGAGGAAAGGAGCGGCCGCACGGCTGCTGAAATGTGCCTTCTGCAGAACCAACCGGGAGAAGGAGTGCGGGCAGCTGCTGGTGTCCGACTGCCAGAAGGTGGCAGCCCACCACAAGTGCATGGTGAGTGGAGCCGCCGCATTGGCTCACTTTCCTTGTGTGTGAATGTGTGTGTGTGTGTGTGTGTGTGTGTGTGTGTGTGTGAGAGAGAGAGAGAGAGAGAGAGAGATGTCAGTGGTTCTGGCAACACAGCGTGTGTTTATTTTTTTTATTTTTTTTTAATTTACATTTAGTCCTGGATGGAAACAAGAGAGGTGTTGATGATTTCCTGTCATTTCATGAGTGATGCAGTTAGAATAGTGTCCAATATAGAATAGTGTGATGTTTGTATTGCTTGTTTTGCATCGTTTTATCGAACTTAAAAGTGGTTGTGGTTTCTGTGTCGCCACAAATTGAGCCTTTATATTATGGACTGTGGTCAAGTGTGTGTACTTTGGCTGAGTGAGTCCACCTTACATCTCCAACTATAGCTGGCCTTTGGCTGTTTCTGAGCTGTTTAGTGGGTTGTGTTCTGATGGCTGTGAGGAGAAACGAGTGTTCAGCAGGTATCAGTGTAAAACCTTCACACCCTGGTGAAAACATGACTTCACAGCCTGTTGAAATAATGGGAAAGACGAGCATCTAGTTTTGAGTGGCCTCGTGTTCAAGCCAAGTCTCACCAAAAACGCAGCCTCATTGAGTGTTACCTGTTGTGATGGTCCCCGAGGGCCGGGTAATGACAGGCTTGTGTCAGGAGCGTAAAAGCCTTTGGCAAGCTGGAGAAGTGATTGAATTGACTGCAGCGACTCCTGCTGGATTTCCTCACAGCATCTTTTCTGTATCACACAGTGTCAAGCTTAGCTCTGATATTTAATATAAAATGAAACGACATCAGTTGCAAAAGTAATAATAATTAACAATAGGAAGAGAGGACATATTATCATTTATCATTGTGAGAAGTGCGCATGGATTTACGCGCACCATTTGCTCTGCAGCTTTTCTCCTCCGCCCTGGTCACGTCCCACTCAGACAGCGACAACATCGGGGGATTCTCCATCGAGGATGTGAAGAAGGAGATCAAGAGGGGGAACAAACTGGTGAGTGGCTGCTGCGACGATGGCCGAGTCGTCCGTCCTCTGCCCTCCCCAGCCGGGCGCCGTCATGTGGACTGACTGACCTACTGACTGGGGAGGCAAAGTGACTCATCCGCTGGTCCTCGGAGCCTCGCAACTCAACTTAAGTGAAATCGACCAGTGAATGAGAAGGAGGATTGCTGATACGGTTCCAACATTATGACACATTGTCTGTAAAGCTGGCGGCGGCAAATCTCTCTCGGAAAACTCCTGATTCATTTCCATCTGCCTCCAAAAACATCTTCATATTGCCATTTTTAATTTTCTATTTTGCATGTCTCTCATATATAGTTTTTTTATATATAGTTTAGTCTTTATTGTGTAGCTTTTTTTTAATTTTCAATCATCAATCTGAAATGATTACATTTCATCTTTAATCTTACTATTACCATGTAATATGATATAATGAGTCTTTTCCAAAATAAAATCCCCTTAAATCCTGAATAAATGTATTCGGTTATTTTCTATCGAAGACGGCCTTTCACTCGGCCTTGCTTCTGCTGTGGCCCACAAACGTGTTCGAGATCTCACGCTGTGTGTGACGGTCACAGGTTTGTCGGCAAAGAATTTCCCTTGGAGATCAATAAAGTATCTAATCTAGTCTCCAAATCATTGATCCTCCAATTGCTCACATTTTTTTTCTTATTTCCCTGGCCTGTTTTGTTTCCTAATATGTAGCGTCTTGGTTTTGTTCTTTCTGCCAGATGTGCTCCTTGTGTCACCGGCCGGGCGCCACCATCGGCTGTGAGGTGAAGACGTGCCGGAGGACATATCACTACTACTGTGCACTGAAGGACAAAGCCCAGATCAAAGAGAACACCTCACAGGGGATTTACCTGCAAGTCGTTTTTTTCCTTTAACACAAAAGCAGATTTCCCCTCCTTTTTTGTTTTCAAATTAATGTAAATTCATACGTTTTTCTCCCCCTCCCACCCTTTCAAACACAGTGTTTATTGTCGCAAACACCGGGATGCTTCTCAGGATGACATTCAAGGTAAATGTTAAATCAGTCTTAATCAGTTTTAATCTTATATATGGTGAGACTGTTGTTTGTAAAAGCGAGTTTTGTCTTGGAAAAGTTCCTGTGTGACGCAACTGCTGCCGGGCCCATCTGGCCTAACACGCAACTTCAGTTAGAATTTTTCATAACCGGCATTATAAGAAAACAAATATTCCTTCAGACACCGTTTTCTCCACACCAGACACTGCAATAATTTCAAGATTTGAGAACGTTATTTGTCACATGCTCATAGTATGTGCAGTGGAATGTGAAAATGGGAATGTTCATTTTCAATAGACATTAAACCACACGTTTTCTACATATCATGATATATTTTTTCCCCTATGAGGTGGCTTACCGAATTTTTAGAACCCATAGTGGCCCCACCAGTCAACAAGTTTGCCCACCCCTGATCTACAGTAACACTATAGACAACCATTTTTTAAAAAAAATATATAAATGCAAAAAAAGCACTTATTTGGAAAAAACGTGTGGAGTGATGAACAAAGTAAAAGTGACTAAAGTGACCAAAAGCACGTACAGTCTGTGAGTGTGGCGTCATGTTTTGTACAGTAGAGCAGTGTTTTTCAACCCCTGTGCCGCAGCACACCAGTGTACCAGGAGATAATGTCGGGTGTACCATGAAAAATTATCCAATTTCACTTAATTGGTATAAAAAAAAAAACAACAACAACATTCCATTGAGTGCTTTAAAAGGAATGTAAACCTATTTTCCTCCCAGGATATCAGCTTTGTGTGCATCTAAACAGGCCTAGGTTTCACACTGATTGTACAGATTAAGAGACGATATTGTTATTTTTAGGCTAAAAAGCAAAAAGAGTTATAATATTTTTCGTTGGTAGTGTGCCACGGCTCAAAAAGGTTGAAAAACACTGCATTAGAGGGCCAGTGTGTGGGGTTGTATGTGGGGTTTCATGTCATTTAAATGGTTTGATAAGCTTGTAGTGATTTCCAAGGTCTGGTCTCACACATCTATCAATCTCTAAACATGAACAAAGATTTTATTTTTCTTAACTTATTTTTTTTCCCACCTCAGACGAAGACGAGGGCGTGGCCAACGACTCTGACACGTCTCCCCCGCAGAGCCGGGGCCGGGGGAGGTTCGAGAAGGCGCGCTGCAAGGTTTCCTCTCGTGGCCAATCGGACGCCTTGCGCTCGGCCTCGTCGCAGGCTGCCGACGAAGAGAGCTCCTCGCACGTACGTGCGCCCGTGGGAAACGTGCCGCGTGCCGCGCCTGGCTCTGTTGTTGACCGTCGCCTCCCCGTGTCGCTGTGTCGTTGCAGCGGGACCGCTCGCCTCTGCGGGCCAGCCCCGGGGACGGAGGCCAGCGCTGCGGCTTCTGCCACGCAGGAGACGAGGAGAACGAAACCAGAGGGATGCTGCACACCGACAACTCCAAGAAAGTGGCTGCGCATTACAAGTGCATGGTGAGCTTATGAGGTTTTATTGAAGTTTTTTTTTTTTTCTCGGAATAGATTGTGACAAACGGTCAACAGGTCATTACAAAGATGAACTTGTGGCAGGATATATACATGTAGAAGCAAAGGAAGTGCAATCTCATTATATCCAAGTCACAATGAAAGAAATAAGTATATATGATCTATATATGATTTCCTTTATTAGTCCCACAGTGGGGAAATTACCAATATATTTACAAATTAATTCAATAATAATTATTTATTTATTAATTTAATAATTCTAATTATATATATACATATATATAATTATTAATTTAATTAATAATTCAATTTTTTTAATATATATATATATATATATACATATAATTATTCATTATTAAATTAATAATTATTATTGAAATCATTTGTAAATATATTGGTAGTTTCCCCACTGTGGGACTAATAAAGGAAATTATATATAGATCATATATACTTATTTCTTTCATTGTGACTTGGATATAATGAGATTGCCTTTCCTTCTTATAGGCGTTTTTATCCTTTGCTTATACATGTATATATCCTGCCATAAGTTCATCTTTGTAATGACCTATATATATACATATGCATATATATTATATAGTAGAATAAATGGCAATACGGTTAACTCAAAGCAAATATAACCCACAACTCCTTCTGTCATCCCACCCCTCGTTACTGCCAGTCTATTAGGGCATTCAGAACCGGCACTAAATAAATAATAACTGAAGAGGAAGAAGAAGTAAAAGAAACAAAAAGCAAAACAAAGTGAGGCTGTGTCAAGTATTCAAGTATTGCATCAAGTGATCTGCAGTACTTTGAGAAAGGGTTCCCACACTGTTTGGAATTTTCCCTTTGAATGTTGAAGAGAATATCTAATGTCTTATAGTTTTAAACAAGACATCGTGTCTTCCAGCTGTTGTGAATGGGTTGGCGGTAAAGCAGCAGCCGTCCACCTTGGCAAAATTGCTTGTTGTGCAGTAGGGAGGAAAAAGAGAATATAGACACTTTTCTTTATTTACATAGATGTATCTTCCCCTTCCTGACCCCAAATAGACCCATCAATCGGTTTGGCTCTAATTTAACCCGTGGCACCCGCGATAGTGTATGAAAAGCTTGAGTACAATATTTATTAAGACGGGGGCAGAGCCAGATCATATGAACCAGGGCAGGCTCGGCTGACTTGCACCAAAAACAACATGGGCTCACCTCGGAATTCATTCGAGATAATTTCACTCCCAAAAGTGCGTTTTAATCAGGTGTTTGGAGCGGATAAGTGACAGTGTGGGGTGACCGTTCCAGGGCTGTAATCAAATGTAGTAGTAGAGGTCACAGAGCAGGGACTGACCACAGGATAGAAGTTGCGCACCAACCCTGTGTTGTCCCGCACACTCTCACACAAATTTTTAAATGCACATGTATGAGTTCTTACTGCCTTGCATATTCATGTTGTCTTGAAAAAAAAAAGGTCATTAACTACCTAATAAAAAGGAACTGATCCACGAATCTACCGCTGAATGTTGTGGTTGGAGGAAGAGTTTGTTTTTAGTCCTCCTTGTCATGCTGTTTACATTTTGGCATCATGAGACCAAGACGACGCCTCACCAAAAGGTCACATGACGAGTTTTTGAGACACTGACATGTTCTGTTGTGGTGTATCCACCGCTGTCATTAGCTTTTCTCTGAATGAAGTGTTTGAGATGAAGAAATGCCCCACTTTCACAATGTGACATCACTGTAGCTCAGACTTTTTATATTTTCCATAAATTTCACCCAAAAGTCAAATATCCCTAATATCTTTTTTGTGAGTTGTGTGGTCAAAATTTGGGGTAGGAATAAAATCGATCCTATTAATTGCGATTAACCCTTGTCAGAATCCACCTCAAGTGAGCATAAAAAAATGAAAGTAAAGTGTCTGTCACTGTTTTCTGATGCAGTCATCCAAAGAGTCCATTTAAAGGTTGTTGGGAATCCAGTGGCTGCGTATATTTGATAAAAAAAATCTCTGATTGTCGATGCATAACGCTGTGGATGTGTGTTTCATTTTCTTCCCCTGTCCTGTTCTGTTCTCCACGATGGTTCCTGACAGCTTTTCTCATCGGGGACGGTGCAGCTGACCACCACGTCCAGAGCCGAGTTCGGCAACTTTGATGTGAAGACGGTCATCCAAGAAATCAAGCGGGGGAAAAGAATGGTGGGGAGAGAAGCGTCTCATCGATGAGGAGCTTTAAGACAGTTTTCATGTTTTACTTGAAAATAATGGAGTGATAATGATGAGTATCATCATCATCTTTTTTCTGTTTAGAAATGCACGCTCTGCACTCAGTTGGGTGCCACCATCGGCTGTGAGATCAAGGCCTGTGTGAAGACCTACCACTATCACTGCGGCCTGCAGGACAAAGCCAAGTACATTGAAAACATGGCACGTGGCATCTACAAGTAAGCTCCCCCTCTTCAAACACAGCCAGTCGTTTCTCAATAAAAGGAGACTGCATCCAACTTACATCCCTATGTATTGTAATTATATCATAATTAACTTAAGCCTATGGCAATTATGGTTGTTGCAATTATATTTTGATAGACTAAACTGTAGTTTTTACAACAATTTTAATAAAAAATAAAAAATAAAATTACTTTTTGTGTCGTCTTTCAGACTGTACTGCAAGAACCACAGTGGCAATGAAGAGAGGGATGAGGAAGATGAAGAACGAGAGAATCGCAGCAGAGAGAGAGCAGCCATTGACCACGGAGGAACACAACTGAATGGCAATTAGGTCTGATATAAATCGACAACAAAATCTACAAAAAGGGCCCTAAAGGTTCAGTGTGCAATATTTGGAGATTTTGAAGAAGAAACAGCGACATCACGTGGTTACATTTTAGATTGCAGCTTCTTTTTTGCTGTCTTTCCCTCTCCTAAGTGTGCCAGTGAACTAAGGTGGCCTATGTGTGTGTGTGTGTGTGTGTGTGTGTGTGTGTATATATATGTATGTGTATATATATATATATGTATGTGTATATATATATACATATGCGTATATGTATGTATATATATATATATATATATATACATATATATACATATATATATATATATATATATATATATATATATATATATATATAGATATATATACATATACATATATATATATATATATATATATATATACACACACACATATATATATATACATATATATATATATATATATGCACACACACACACACATGCTCGTTCTAAGTGTAGGAAACCCAAAGCACTTTTATTGTACTGCAAGTATACACTTTTATTAATGTATTTATAGACAGAATATTAGGTTTGTACCAATACAAAAATCATATAAATATATCAATCCAAATATTACACACTGGACCTTAAAAAATCCACACAAATGCCATACAAGAATATCAATGTGCATCTGTGGCCTGCAAAGGGAATAGCAAACACACTGACTGTCCCTGATGCTGTTTCTACAGGGCCACCTGATGGGCGACCTCGCAAGACAAAACAAGTGATATTTTTTTAGACTGAATCATATCCTACTTACAGAGTCATGGGCAACACACTCTCTTCAGCTAGTCCTTCACATCCCTTCTGGTAAATGGACACAAGGCCCTAATGTGCAGCAGACCTCATCTTTCATCAATGAACATCCATCTCTATGGGAGGGTGCATGAGCTGTGGACAGACTGCTGGCACCTTGGAGAGCGTTGGGCCGCTATTGCTGCAGGATCACGAAGAGCCGCGTCCAGCCTTCACACAGCGTCTAGCTGCAGGCTCGAATTCACTTGCATGCATTATTGCTGTGAATTGGAGCCGCTGGACTGGTCGCCTTGGGTGTTTACTCATCGCTATGCCCCGCCCTCGCAGGACACATGACTCGCGTACAGTGCTTGCTCTTTCTTAGCTTGTAAAATGACTCACTTTTAAGAGGGGTCTGTTTGTTACTAGTCTCTCTCTATACATTTGTGCAGTTTTGATTACTTTGTTTCTGTACTCATGTCTTAAGAATAAGAATACTCTTGATGTTAGCCTTTCTTTTCTCGATATGTAATATTTTGCTACTGTATCATGAGTAACTTTGAATATTCTGATTTCGAGCAGTCATAGTTACAAGTTTTGCCAGCATGCACTCAACTTTCTTCCACTGTTTGAAGGTGGCAGTTTTTTTTTGTATTTAGCTGCTAAAGGGTGATGTAAAGCTCTTTAGGAGAGTTGGCTTGACCTTGTTTCATGTACTGGTTCTTGTATCTCTACATATGTATCCATGAATAATTGGAAATAGAGAACATTTTATTTTACACATTTTCAAGAGTGAATTGAGTGATTAATCCAAAAGCGTCTCTACACGGTTCCTTAAATTGAAAGCAGCTGTTAACATCTAAATGGATGGAAACCATGTAGATTGAGAAGTTCTAAATGATGCACAAGCAACAGTAATGTCATGCTGCCAGACCGTAGAGTGATGCATTAGAAGGAATCAGAAAGCTCTCTGTCTTCAGCAGAGATATACACACTGACCAAATTTTCACATCATCCTGGGTTTGACTGTGAGCCTCAATATAACAGTTAGCCTTATTGCTGATTTTTGTTAATATTGGAAACTGAAATATTTCATATAATTAAGTGTCTATACTTAAAAAAAAATGCTATATTTGGTAAATATGAATATTAAATAAGACAATGATTTTTCTCTAAAACGCTGTCCAAAAAAAATCAAGCTCCTCATAAGACGTAATTACACTTTAAGAAATGTAGGTTGTGTCCTGCAATATTTTTAAGAAGTACATTTACTAAAACCTTTGAACGTAATTCTACAGAATGTCACGTCATTTAAGACGTGACATTCCGCACCACAGAAATTTGATTTGGGGAAACTTAGTTGGGGGAATTAGTTGGAAATCTGTTAGAATAACAACGTCAGTCTGGAATACAAACATACTATTCAAGAATATAACTTCTAAACACATGAGTGTGTGTGCGCGAAATGTAGCTTAATTTTGCATTGAATTTAATTTTCAGAACTGTCTTTGGGCGGCATTCAATGGTGTGGCTGCCATCTAGCGGTGGCTAAGATGTAACATTCTAACGTTTATCACAACAAGAACGTTTATGGCAATAAAGCGTGCATAACTCTCCCAGCAGGGGCTAAACGTGTGCATTGCACTTCCTTATAGAACGAGAAAAAAGTAAATAGAATAATTGACGGCTTACTGTATTAACCTTTAAATGCCAGTATTGTTTTAATTCATCTGGTTTTAAATTTCTGAGCACGTTTTCCCCCTTAGTAAAATATAATTTGTATAATGTGTTTTAGTTGTACATAAGTTATGTTTTCTGATGCTGCTACTGAATCATTTTGCTCCAGATTAATGACTAAACGAAACTGTTGAGCTGCGATGGCCTTACGTCATCAAAGAAGGACGAGAAATACAGTGCAGTCGCGCAGGACGTTATGTAATTCGTTGAATGGGGCAGAGCTGGTGCATTTAAAAAAAAAAATTTTTCACATCCTCGTGATCATCATCATCACCTGTGTACATTACCTTGCTGATTCATATTTCAGAGATGGGACACTCTACAGCGGACACACCGCGCAAGTCGCCCCTTCGGCCTGTATGTACTACACAAGGCGCCGCCAACCCATTTGCCGCTGCTTTGATTGGTTGCCTGGTTCTGATGTCATCGACAAAGCACCAACCACGCTACAGCATTACTGTAAGCCCGGAAAACTGACACACCGATCGACCTAGCGGTGGAAAGCGTGACTGTCTCACTCTGTTGCCCGCAACCTCTACCTGTACACTCACTCATCGGGGGGGCAAAGGGTGCCGAGAGACAACATCACACATCCCGTCTTCCTCCTTTACGTAAAAACCGTGCTGCGGACAACGTCGAGTTGACGGGACAGAGACGGACATGGAGACGAGCAGCCCCTGTGTTGTGGTAAGTCAACCCCCGCCTCCACCTCCACCACTACCCGGACGACAGGACTGCGCGGCTCGTCCACATGTCTGCCCCGGAACAACACGCTGTGTGTGTGTGTTGGAGGGGTGGGGGGTTACGGCAGGGCTGCTATGTTCATTCCCCAGAGTTTGACGATTTGCATGGCCGCCTTGTTGTCACTTCGCCCCCCTAAACGGTCGCCTCGGTAGTCGCGGTTCCCCCCCTCCCCTTCTTTGGCTGTAATTCAACAGCGATTACTGACGTGACGTGACCCTCACCGTTGGGCCCTCAATTGGCGGTATGACTAGGACGTGATGCAAATGACGCGTTTAAGGTCGTTTCTGAGTGAGTTGGAGGGAAATGTGGCGAGAAATAACGCGCCGCTGTCTGTGCGTGTGAGAGAGAAAGACCCTTAAAAACACACACACACACACACACACACACACACACACACACACACACACACACACACACACACACACGATGTTTTGGGTATCAGCTGTAATCATAACACACAAATAAATATATCCACGATTTGACTCTAGCAGATAGGTCCTCTTGCCCAGAGGAGGAAAGTCATATTTACCAATTTTAAGTTTAAAATATTAGCTGCGGCAGTGCTGTCATACCACACTTGCTCAAATAAAGATAACCCGTTTAGTGACCTCAGGCTGATTCCAATCAACTGAACTGTCGGTCATGTCGCTTGGCGACCCTGAAATAGGAGGCAAATGACCCTGTGTGAACACAAGAGGGATAATAAATAAAAAAAATCCCTCACACAATGTACTAAGAGGACCCACACCTGCTTTGTGTGTGTGTGTGTGTGTGTGTGTGTGTGTGTGTGTGTGTGTGTGTGTGTGTGTGTGTGTGTGTGTGTGTGTGTGTGTGGCCGGTTGCAAACCCGAGCAGATGGTAATATTCATTTATTATGGCGCGTGCTGCATATTTTGCCGTAGAGGAAGAGTTGCATTTGAGAATGTCTAGCATGAAGACGGTCTCAGACCGGACGGCGGCTCAGTCACATCATTCCCACAGCAGTTTCCAACTACTCAGCTGTCACATGATAGCAGTTAAGGCGCAAGGGTTCTTGTGGCATGCCGTTGTCCGAACAAGGAAAACCCTTCACTGGTTCCCTCTAAGTAGATTCTTCGATGTAGGAAGCTATGAATTATCCTTAACCATGTTTTTTCTTTTTTAATTTTCAGGAGGACGACTGTGCTAATGTTTGACCACCTGCTCGAGGTGTTTACTCGGATGTCAGTTATTGGCAAAAGGAGGAATATTTTATATTGAAATTATCTAAACATTGAAAGATTCCTCTATTCAGCATCTCTACGTTTGTTCTAAAATTATTATACAGCTTTTAAATGGCAAAAAAAAAAAAAGTACTGTTCATGTGCGGCGTCTTCCACAAATGTGCTTTGGTGAGTCCAAGACTGTCAGCGGCAGTAAAATATGTGGTGGGACTCTGTGGGAACACCTCACCGTGAAACTCTCCCATTCCCCTTGAACTCGTCCGTGTCAGACACATTCCTCCTGCGCCGAGTTCGGTAATACCCGTGAGATTTTTCCTTTTGTCCACGAACATTTGATTTAACCCTTTGGTTTCCTGCTCGGACACAGATCAGCGATGAGGAGCAGGGATATGACCTGGACCTCTTTTGCATACCAAAGCATTACGCCTCTGACCTGGAGAGGGTCTACATCCCACACGGACTCATCTTGGACAGGTGGGCAGCGACTGTTTTTTTTTTCACCCCTCTTATTACAGTCATGGATGTGCGATGTGTCCTGGGTTTGCACAGAGTCCTGCAGAAGACGAAAAAAACAGCGGCCGCGCACTCGTAACCTTGTGCAAATATCAGCTTATCTCACAACCTTTCGGTCCTTCCGCCCCTTTTTCAGACAACCAGTGATTGTGGCTGAAGTGACGGTCACAACCCCTTTGTATGCAGCCACACTTACTGGTTGTCTGTCTATGCCTGAAGAAGGTCGGAAGGACCGCAAAGCTTACAAAATAAATTGATATTTACACAAAGTTACAAGTGTGCTGCCATTTTTTTTGTCTTCTGAGTGTCCAGCACCAAGCACTACTGCTCCTACTACTACAGAATCCTGCAAAACTGCAGCCTCCCCTTATCATTATATCAGTCAAGCACGTCCAGTTTCTCCCCATGGTGGTTTTTAACTTCAGCAGATTCTCTGTCAGAACCAATGTTAGCGTTGTTGTTGTTCTACGACAGTTCGCATCACGCCGCAGCCGCCATGTATGTCCTCCCAGCAGCAACACAAAAAAAAACAAGCACGGCTCGCTGTAGAAATGGACGTCACGCTGCCTCAAAGTCGTTGTTGTGAGGTTTATATTTGTCCTCCGTGACTCTAGTGGAGCAGCTTCACACTGTTATAGTGGTGGAGTCTCTCTAGTATCTGTAGTATCTGGAAAACAGCGGGTGTCGCGCTCTCTCTTACACCCGTTTGAAAGGAGAGAAAAACAACAACAAATGCCTTGACGGGAGCTTGTTGTCGTTGGTGCCGTTTGTGACATCACAAAAGAGCAAATTCCAGAACTGCATATTGAGCACAGGGCTCACAGCATACACACATACACTGTTACCCACAGTTGCTGCCAGCACACGTCTCCGCTGTGTGTGACTGATTTTGAACGTTGCAACGCGTTTAGAGATGCCTCAGGGAAAACGTGCCGTTGCAACGCCTTTCATGAAAAATGAATTACGTGGTTGTAAAAAATTGTGAAGTGGAAGGAAGCGAGCGGCACGCATGGCAAAACCCGGCGTAATTGGGCATACAAGGAATAAAGAAAGTGGCAAGTAGGGGTGAGGATGATTGAAGTGTTATGTAGTACAATACAGTATAGATATTGCAAACAATTGAATGCAAAAATATGACACTATACCATTGTAATATATCATAATAATAATAGTAATAATAATAATAATAATAGTGCAATGTAATATAATAACTTAATAATCAATATAGTTTAATTGGTTATGTGATTTCACAATATCCATATATATATATATATATATATATATACATTATATCATATAATATAGTAACTATATATAAATTCATATATAGTTACTATCTCTTCTTTAATGTTGTCCTCGCTGCAGCAGCGGCTAAAGGCTTGGTGCTGTGCAAAACCAACCCATCCCACTGTTGCTGTTTACCTGCTGCTGTATAAACATAGTTTACACTGTGTGTGTGTGTGTGTGTGTGTGTGTGTGTGTGTGTGTGTGTGTGTGTGTGTGGCGCGGGGTGGGTGCACAAAATGCAGCTTTATTCAGACAGGGAGTGCCGAATAGAAAGAGACCAGCTTGTTCAAGCCAGTGCTGAGAGTAGATTAATTAGTTAGATTCGTCCTGTCCAATAATTTGAACTGGAAAATCCAGACTGTCCAGCAGCTCCGTCAGTCTGTCTTTTGACAAACACCTTTTTTTAATGCTGACTGTGGCAGCTCCGCCTGCTGCTGGCACCAGCAGAAGGGGAAATGGGAGCTGGTGGAGCTGACGGTGGCAGAAACGCCAGCTGACTCTCTCGCTGTCTATCTGTCTGTCGCCCCCTCCCTCCCCCGCACCCCTCTGACCCCAGGACGGAGAGACTGGCCCGAGAGATCATGAAGGAGATGGGGGGCCACCACATTGTGGCTCTGTGCGTGCTCAAAGGGGGCTACAAGTTCTTTGCCGACCTGCTGGACTACATCAAGGCCCTGAACAGGAACAGCGACCGCTCCATCCCCATGACAGTGGACTTCATCCGCCTCAAGAGCTACTGCGTGAGCCTCCTTCTCTGAACACCTGGAGTGGGGTGGGGTTGTGAACACATCACACAGAGCCGACGTGCAGAACTGTGTTTTTTTTAAGCACTCGCTTTGATTACTTTAGCAAGAGTACAAGAGGTAAAGAAATGTCTTTATCCAGGTTTTATGAATTCATTGACAGACTGGAGACACATATTATTAGGGCTGTCGAAGTTACTCAACTCAACTCAAACTCCATTTAACGACACTAACGTAGCGGAACCCGCTTCCTTTTGGCGCCCTTGTTAACCAATGGCGTCGTTCACGCCAAACTCGAAGCGGCGCACACTTCCGCGGCCAGCTCGCGCCGTACAGCGATTGTTTCGGTGTCTGGTCGAGTTTGTGCGCGAGCCGCGAGCAATCCGCGTCAAGCTGGACAGGAAGTCATTCAAAGAAACACGAGAGAATCCGGTTATTTTTCTAAATAAAATACCGCGATTGCCATGCGCTCATGGCTAGGGAATATCTCAAGGTTTGAGGGTGCTGGAATGTTCCAATGAAAATAAAAATAGAATATTTCCATGAAGGAATTATTATTGTCCTCTACAGTTTTTCCTTGAGTATAAGAAACACAATAAATATCTTGTAAAAGTTACATAGCAGGGTAAAACATTTGCTATTAATTTGCAAATAATTGCGAGTTAACTCTGGACACTATGTGATTAATCGCGATTAAAAAAATTAATCGACTGACAGCCCTAATTATTACCTTTTGAAAATGTTAATAAATTAGATATTGACTTTTTTTTTCTTTTTTTTTTGCCCAAGTCTCCAACAGCCAGTCAGAGGCAGAAAGGATCCATCTGCTGTCTTCCTTTCTGTGCATGCAGCAGAGATAAGGGACAGGACTTAGGAATCACTTCGAGTTTCCGACAAAGTCCAACAGTTGTGTAAATGTATAGCAAGTTCAGGATGTCTTCCGTCGAGGTGCTTTTTTTGACTGGTGGAGTCTCAGCACCCACATTTTTTTTCCTTTTCATAAAGTCACAACCCAGATTTATTCCACAAAAAATAAAACACTAGCTTCTATCATGTCTACTTAATAAATTATTTGAAATTATTGAATTTTGTACTGCAAAACAAATGTCCAACATTTTCTCTATAAATATATATATATTTTAAAATCCCCTTTAAAAAAAAAAGGGAAACCGACCAGGAAGCTGTGACCCAATCAAAACAGCTCCACGACCAACCAGTTGAGAAACGCAGATTAAAGAGCTAGTAATAGACCTGTGGTCTAACATTGCATCAGAAAAAAAAAAACATGTGATCCATCTTCCCTGTCCCCAGAACGACCAGTCCACCGGCGAAATCAAAGTCATTGGTGGGGACGACCTGTCCACGTTAACCGGCAAGGTAAGAAGTCTCACACCTGGGGGGGAAAAAAATGGATAGGGCGTCCCAGGTATTTACCCACCACTGAGGCCCTGTTTGCACTTGGTCATTTCATGCGTTTTTCGTATTCCGATCGGCAAAAAACACACAAAGTAACCAAGTGCAAACAGTCCAAATCCGTTTTGTCATCCGAAAAAGTCGCATCGCATAAAAATGCATTCGTCACGGACGTGCGAACAGAATGCGAGCTCAGTCCACATTAAGGACCGCCTACTCCACTCACCTCTCCCGTGTACGTACTTGGTCGGCGCCCCACCTCCCGGCGTCGTCATTATAAAGTTACAAACAAGAAGCCAAAACAAATCATTTTTGTTCGACTCTTTTATTAGGATGCTAATAAATTTCATTCCGCATTAGCATATTTTGTCAACGGAGCAGCGGTCGCAGTTTCCCACATATGAGATTAAATGTGTGACCTTGCATCCGAAAATTTGCCAGCCACCGTTGATCCGAAAATAAAGTTGTCACCACTCTGTCCCACCAGTCGTTACTCCTCGTTCGGATCCATACGAGCTGCAGTAGAATTAAAACAAGTGACTTGATATAGTCCGCAAACAGGAAGTTGATTCTTATTCGCTGTCAGGTAAAACTCGCCATGGTTTTGCGCTTTACTGCCCCTAGTGGTTAAAAACGGAAATGATGCATGTTGCATTTGCATAGGTTCGGAGGGGGGGGGGGGTGTAAACAAATGGCACGCTCGAGACGCATGTTAATGCTACGTGCGAACAGATGCTTCGACAGCCGTTCTCGTGATCCAATCCCCCAAAACAGTTACAAGTGACCAAGTGCAAACAGGGCCCAGGGCCTGATGAGGAGCAAAAGAAAGAAAACAATCATAGAGGTTGTCCCAGAGCTTTCCCCACCCTGCCAGCAAAGGAGCTTTGTTATGCTGATAGGGTGAAACCCATGTGTGGTCGGGTGTGGTTCCCCCTCCGCCCCCACCACCACCTCACCGCCCTGCCAGACGGTTCAGCCACCTGGGGAGGATCCTCAGGGCGGCACTGCAGGTAGCAGGAAGGTGATAACGAAGCCCCCCCCCCCCCCCCCAGCTCCCTACCCCCTCCCCTCCATGTTTAATGAGGGTGTTGCTGAGTTCGAGGAGGATCAGGAGGAGACTTTTGTGTTCCTACCACAGGAAGCTGCAGTATTTCTGAATAAATCCTGACGTAACAATGCGATGCCTCCCCGGTTGGTCCCACCTCACATTCACACCGACGTCTCCCCGACTTTGTTAATCAAAAGTGGGTCTCGTCTTTGTGAGACAAGCTGTTTGCACAGAAACCAATGTCTATGAGTAGATTTTGTGATAGTTTCTGCATCTCTGCATTTCATTTAGAATATTCGCCACCACTATGCTTAATACTTATTTTGCTGCATGTTCATTATACCCCGTAAACTACACTGAAACCATAATTTTGTTTCTTCTGCCTTTCTCTGAATGTCTGATTTTTTTTTTTTTTTCAATTCGTACAGAATGTCCTGATTGTGGAGGTATGTTCTACTGCTTTCTTCTGCACAATAATGGAACTTTTTTTCAAAAATTGAAAGCCAATAATGTGATTTATTTCTTTTTCTTTTTCATTTTAATTGCCACTTTTAAAGGACATAATCGATACAGGAAAGACAATGAAGACGCTGTTGGAGCTCCTCAAACAGTACAATCCAAAGATGGTTAAAGTAGCGAGGTAAAAAAACAACAAAAAAAGACTTGTACACACACACACACACACACACACACACATATCTGTCTTGTGGCGTCACTATAACCCGCTCACCTATAGTGTTCTCTAGTAGGATTGCTTACATTTGCAGCAGTTCCCTGGTATTAACCCTGTTGAGGTCATATTGTGAGTCAGCCACTGGCATGTAAACAACTTTCTAAATTAGAACAGGTCATATCAGGCCAGCCATGGTGAGCAGCAAGCGCAGTGTGTCAGTGCGACTTGGATTGTAACGACCGGTTTGTTTGTGCCCTCAGCTTATTGGTGAAAAGAACACCCAGGAGCGTCGGCTACAGGCCTGACTGTGAGTTTGACTGCGCCGCATGTATGAAGAAATAAAAATGTGCTGTGGCCATCGTTGATGCAAGAAATGATGAAAAGAATCTGTTCTTTACAGACGTAGGATTCGAGGTCCCCAACAAATTTGTGGTCGGTTACGCGCTCGACTACAACGAATACTTCAGAGATCTAAATGTAAGTGAGATGTGAAACATACACTTCATGACTGAAGGAATTGATCTTAAGATTCTTTTTCAGTTCTTTATCTTCAAAAAAAAAAAAAAGAAAAAGAGAATTGAGCAACATCCAATCAAAACTCATTTTCCCTGTTTTCTGTTTCAGCACATCTGTGTCATTAGCGAAACCGGGAAGGAGAAGTACAAGGCATGAAGAGCAGCTCCCCCGCTTCAGCCTGCCCCCCTCCCCCCACCCCAACTCGGCTTCTTTTTCTATTTTTTGACTTCATGTTTGAAAAAAAACAAAAAACAAAAAAAGACAAACACTCTGCGTGCTCAGGTACCGTAAGGATTTTCCACTGTGGGAGTGACAATCCTGACACTTTGTTTTCCTTGTTCGCACCGTAACATTCACATCTGGTGTCAATTCTGTAGGATGTATTTTTCCCACGACAAGAACCAAAAACCTTGTCTTGGTTGAACAGCATTAGGGGGCGGGGGAGGGGGTGGCTTTGCCTGAAATTAGAATATCATCACCTTAAAATAATGGCCTACGTCATATTTTTTTTTTCAGAACCGTCGCCAGTTTATCACAGGACCACATAAAAAAAGCAAACAACCTTGGACCTATGGCAAAATTACACTTCTGGCCCATGTCAAGATTGAAAAATTACAGAAGCTGTAAAATCTTTATAATAGACCATTATTTTAAGAAGTTGATGACATTGCTCTTTCTCTTCACAACCATCATTATTATCTTTTTTTTGGCAATCAACCATTCAGAGCAATGCTGATAATTTACAATACTAGTGTTATTGTATTTGTACACGATTTGACAGATTCCTATTTAATTATTAAAGACTGATTTTTATTGAATCTGCTTTTATTTTGAAATGCTATTCAGCTATTGTTTTTTTGGCGCTTAAATAGAATGTTAAAAGCATGTTTTTCTAAAGAAAAAAAAATCCTGCATGTATATTTTGGATCACTGTCTGTCTCCTCTGACTCTTCTTCACCTTAAAATATGTTGCTGTCCCTCATTAGACGCTGTTATTCTGTTAACTGTACCTTTTGACAAAGAATTCATGCTGCCAATTTCTGTCACAAATACTTGTGTATGCTGGAGAAACGAAAAAAAACAAACAAACCCTGTGTTGTTTACATCAAGAAAGTTCATACAATGTCTCAACATGCTTGCCTGCCGGTCAGCTGTGCCATTTCTCTGTATCAATGACAACTGAATTTTAACAGCCAATAAATATTCACACTTCTCCTGTGATGAAGCTTCTTCCCTTTGTCACTATTTAAAACATTTAAAAAAAAAAGAGTCACAAATATGATAATATTTCTCAATGACAACCATTGACGAATTCCAGTCTTAATACTAACAAATAAAACCAGAAATGATTATGTCTGGCTATTATTATTATTTTTTTTTAATTATTGTTAATAGCATTTTTTTTTCTTCCGCTGAGATTTTTAGACGATCCCTACAATGTTTTAGAACTGAAAAAAAATAACAGAATCTTTGTTTAAACGATAAGTAATACCCATAATATGTGCTTCAATGCTTAGCTCGTTATTTCAAACAATATAATGTCACAGTAAAAAAAAAAAAAAAAAAAATGCAGCATAATTTTCTTCTCTAATGTCTGATAAAAGGGGGAATCCCTGAGTAATAAACTACTGTGAATACAAAAAAAGTGAACAATGTGCGTGCACTCGGGGTTCTCCATGTGATCAGGGCCTCCCCGACTGCACACGACAATGTGAGGCCGGCGGTCGCTGAGCAAAGTGTCCGTTTCGACGCAGCGGTTCCGACTCTACCGAATCACTGTCATCATTTCCATGTGAAGCACAAGAGAGTTTTGGAAGAAGAAACCGGTAAGTAGGGATGCGACATGCTACATTCCTCCTTAGCAGCATGCCGGCAAATGAAGCGCTCCCATTGGACAGGTGGGCTAGCGTTAAAAGGGGCGTGAAGTTGGCGACTAGCAGCAGCTCGGCGCTGTTTGAATATCAGGGCTCCGCTGCTCCATTCTTGGCGGCGTTTTACTGAATCGCAACGGATGGGCTTTTGATACGCACCGGGCACCGTTTATTTTTTCCATTCTGGCTGAGCACAGGCATCGTCAAGCTGAAGGACAGTCTTTCCCTGTGTGTGCAGTTTGGTGAGCTGGCCTCTTTGCCTGGACACGGCATTTGTGGCTAACATAGCTAGTTAGCGTCCGAGGCTAGGTAGCTGCGCGTAGCATCATCTTGTTCTCCCGGCTTACATGAGTTAGCTCCGCCGTGTTAGCAGGAAAATAACCGTGCATTATGAACATTACCTAGGAGCGTGACTCCAGTTACTTGGCTTACATTAAGGGCGAGTTGTGCTGGTGCAGTCTGCTAAAGCCGCGGAGTTTCGGCTAACGGCAGCTAATTTACCGCGCTAACATGGTAGTCGTGTAAGTCAGCGTCTCGGGAGTCTCTCCACGGACTGGCTCCATACCTGCACACGAACGGGGCCATAGCTAACAGTTGTCCTGTACATTGTGCGGCATGTAGCCCACCGTGTGCTGCTGACCCAATCGAGACAGTCGAGGAGCGGGCAAAACGTAATGGGCCGAGTTGGCACAGCTCCAATTCTGACTTGGTGTTAAGATATCTGGTGTAGTCACAGTAATGTTACTGTTGATGGTCTTCAGCCGACGTCGAGTCGCCTCGCTAGCAGGGTGAGCCGCTCAGCCGACTGGGCCTTGCGGTGCTGCGGATCACATACGCCGCTAATGCTAACAGTAGTTAGTTGCTCGCTGCTCCCGCTCCGTTCCGCTCCACTCGTCCCGCTTCAGAACATGTCTCGCTGAGCTCGCAAAGTGCTGGGAAAAAGGTGAAGATGTAATCCCTCACACCGAGCCCCATTTGGCATCTTGTCGCAAACAACTTCAAACCATGAACAATTCGGGAGTGATGCCTCAGGAGAAGATGGAGCTGGATCTGGAGATCCCGTCGTCACTGGTTCAGAGCGATGGACACCTGAGGAGATCCAACAGTGCGCCCATGATAAACGGCTTAAGGTTCTCCACCACTGTTCATCATCCATACATTTTTGCAGTTGATCTCCCATCCTTTCACTGTGACGCCCTTTTCCTAGACCCATGAGTTTGACCTGAGGTTTGTTTGTGATTATCATTGCAGCGACAGCTCCCAGGTGTTCCAAAGAGAAGTGCTGCGCTGCCGGAGGAACAGCACCACTGTTGTCAACCGGCCCAACATGGTAGGTTGCGCCTCACCCGAGCGCTGTGCACATGCAACTGGTGTCTTGAGTGATTCCGTGGCTGAATGTGATCTCCCGTCTGCGACAGGTTCCCTCCTCACCCATCCGGGTGCCCAGCACCAGGCTTCATCAGATCAAACAAGTAAGGACGTGAACTCTGAAGTGCAAATGTTTGTAAACAGTTTAGCTTGAGAACACATGCAGGAGAAGCTCCGTAGGTAGATGTGGAGATCACAACTCGTCTGATCGATAGCAAGCATTGGACTTTTAACACAAAAACTCAGTTGGTAAAATGAAATTAAAGTTAGGTTAACCTGTTTTAACGAGGTGAAAATTACACTTTTAGTCTGACTTATTGAAAGTGGTTGCTTTTTTTTATGTTTTGAAAAGCTCATTATTTGTTGACTTTCACAGTCTGTTTACACTGTTTGACCCTCTTGTGTACTTTGCAGGAAGAGGGCGTGGATGTGATGAACAGGGAGACGGCTCATGAGCGGTGAGCTGTGCATTTTGAGCTTTCTGGACGCAGATTTGCTCCAGTTGCATTGCGTTGACTGCACTGTTGAAGGACGTGACTTTTATTTCTGTTTTTGTTTTTTTGTTTTTTCCCCATGTCTCGTCTTCACACACAGCGAGGTCCAGGCAGCCATGCAGATGAGCCAGTCCTGGGAAGAGAGCTTGAGTCTGGTAACGGCCACACACACACACACACACACGCTCGCTCCCACGGCTATCAGTGTGTTTGATAGACTGGGAGTCCTTGAGCTCGCTGTACCTCCCCTGAGCATGTTGTGGCCCCGGTGCCGCCGACGGCCTCTCAGTGTTTGTGGAGAGGGCGAGCACAAACATGCCAGATTAACACTGTGGGAGTTAACAGGGCCACCAGTCTCTGAAGGTCAGGCTGAGTCGGTAGTATAAGACTCCAACATGCTTCTGCTCAACTGTTTTTCCCCAACCCATTCCCCCCCCCCCCCCCCCCCCCCCAATTGCAGTTTATGTGTTATGTGTATAAATATATTACCACCTCCTGTGGTAACTTTGTGTCCTCAGAGTGACAACGATTTGGAGAAGTCCGCGTCATCGTCTCCGAAGCGCATCGACTTTATTCCAGTGTCTCCGGCTCCGTCCCCAACCAGAGGCATCGGGAAGAAGGTGCGTTTGTGTTGGGAAATCCTGTGAAATCCTGGTGGTCCCACTGTGGAGTGGCCCGGCGCTGCACAAGAATAGAATAAGTCAGAACTCCAATTGTAGGATTTATAAACTATGGACTTCATTCAGGCAGTGTTTCTCAACTGGTGGGTCGCGACCCAGTTTTGCTTTTGTCGTGGCTTTGTGGGCAGTTTTGCTTCTTTTTTTATTTTTTAATTTAATAAAAAAAAACTGATATTAAAATATATAAATTTAGAGAGAAAAGGGCAAGACACACAGTTCAATTCAGAATGAAACATGATAAAAAAGTAGGCTAGCCTTTTTATTTTTGTGGAATAAATTTGGGTCAGGACTTCATTATAAGGAAATGAATGTGGGTCCTGAGACTCCACCAGTTGAGAACCACTGCGCCCAGTTATTTTCAATTCTATGCAAGCAGCACTGAGGCCCCTCTGAGCCGTCAGCCAATGAGCTGCCCTCAGAGACGCATCGGCGGCAGCTCATTGGCTGACCTAATGCAGCATCTCCGTGTACAAAGGGATGTTGCTTCGTGTGTGCCGTGCTGTGCCTTGTTTGCATTTACTTTGCATAGATGACCAGTCGGGTCCTGCCAGGGTGATACAGTCGTTTGACTACCTGCACGCAGTTGGATGTAGATGTTAATGAGCAGGTGGCCATGAACTGTTGCACACAACAAAACCCCAGACATCACTTTAGCTGAATCCAGGGTTTGTTTTCAGTGTTGACATGACCATGTTTAAAAAAAACAAACATTGTTTGTTTTATGTAAATAATTTAAAAAACAAAATTTTCTCATCATTTATTTGCTAATGTTTGAAAAATAATTGAAATTTACTGATTTGTTACGTTGAAGGAAACAAAGCTAACGGTGTCGTCTACTTGTTTTGTTTTTTCTTTCCTTTGAGCAGCAGTGTTTCTCTCCGTCTCTTCAAATCCTGGTGAGCAGCAATGGTCTGACCCCCAGTCCCATCCCCAGCCCGACACGCCGCTTCAGGTTGGTACCAAGTGTTAGTGGGAAGGCCTCCACCCTCCTGTGTGGCCACTTTGACCAGTCATGTTTGCAATGTTGGACTTTATTCTTCCAGTTAATGGCTTCAGATTGTGGCTGCTCTTGACATACTGCTCTCTCTCTCGCTCTCTCTGCCGTCTTTAGCCGGCGGAGCCAGAGCCCAATCAACTGCATCCGAGCCAGCATCCTGGGGCCAATCAAGCGAAAAGGTAAGACGGCCTCGTACTTCAGTCCGATGGGGCCCCAGTGAGTCACTTCCTTAGGTGACTGTGTGTCTTCACTCTCCCTCCTGTCTGCCCAGTTATTTTCAAAGCTCGGCCAATAGTTGTTGATTACTTTTAAGGGTTAAGCTGGTCAGATTTTTAAGAAGATGCAGCGACATCAAGTGGTTACATTTTAGATTGCAGCATCTTTCACTCTCCCTCCCCCCTCTGAGCTTGCCAGTGAACTATGGTGGCCTGTGCACCCAAACCTGGACGCAGCATCCACCTTCTTCTTTGTTGGTTTATTTAAAGACTTGAGCAGTCACCCTAATTATGAAATGCTCTTTCAAAAGGCTTACTTAGAAATATGGCAGTGCAATACAGAACCTGAGTGGACCCTGTGATGAACTTGTTGCCAGTTGCTGCTGCTTGTATCGCCGGTCAGATGGTTGACCGACTCATTCTTGGTCATATTTAAACCTCTTGCATTGGAAAGTCTCTCTCTTTAACTATCATGGGCTGGTTTGATGTTGATCAATGCCATTTAGAGTTGGGCATTGTTGCTGTTGTTGTTGATTCCGGTTCCTCATTTCAGTTCCGGTTCTTAATGATTCTCGATTTCGATTATTTTAAGAGGCAGAATTAAAAAAGTTTACCTGTTTTCATTGAACTAGGTAGAGGAACAGAGTTCTTTCCCGTAGGTCAGGGGTGTCCAAACTCTTTGGCAGAGACGAGAGACGTCTCATTGTTGCAGCTCAATGTGTTCTGCATTTTATTATGAACATTATCATCATTATGACTATTTTGATGCTTATTGTGTTGTGGATGTTTGTTTTTTTATTTTTAATTCAAGTTATTTCGTCGGGTAAAAGATATTGCAAGATCTTCTTTCTGCTCCCTTGTATTCAGGAGCTTGGACTGTTTGCGTTTTTAATTGTTTTGTTTTCATTACTATTTACACCACTGAATGAAATAAAAATGTCAATTAAAAAAAAATCATATCTCATTTTTCAGGGGAGATGGAGACGGAGAGCCAGCCCAAGAGGCTGTTCCAGGGCACCACCAGCATCCTGTCCTCAGACGTGTCCAACCTGTCCGACCTCAGTTCCTGGTGAGAGCCGCATTAACGATCCAAATGCATTTTTCTATCATGATTTATTAGTTGTTGTTTTTTTTGTTTTGCATTCTCCTCACACTTTTCTGTGCATTAAAAAAAATGTGAGTAATGCAACAAAGTTAAGTGGTCTGCGAAGGTTCTCCAGTCGTGCAGGTCACCTTAGTGCAGTGGTTCTCAACTGGTGGAGTCCCAGGACCCACATTTTCTTTTCCCTTATAAAGTCTTGAACCACATTTAGCCCACAGCACCAAAATTTAATCCACAAAAATAAAACTGCTAGCCCACTTTTTATTATGTCAAGTAAAGAAATCATCAAAATAATTGAATTAAATAGTGTGTCCTGCAAAATAAATGCCCAACTTGTTCTCCATAGCTACATTATATATATTTTAAAATGTTGTTTTTATGCCATGAAGTCACAACCCAATCAAAAGGGTCGCGACCCACCAGTTGAGAAACACTGCCTTAGTTGTGGACTGGTTTTGCTATATTGAAGACATTTCGCCTTCAAATCGTCTTCAATATAGCAACTACAACTTATCAAGCAGCTCCTGTTATGTGATTCGTCAACCCGTCACCACCCCCTCACCCTCTTGTTTCATCTCCCCCGCCCCTCCTGCAGCCACTCTCCGGACCTGCTGGACGGCAGCCTCAGCAGCGTGGGCTCCTCCACCGACTCGCCGGGCAAGATGGAGGGCGTGTCGCCCTCCTCGTCCAGCAACTCGCCCTTCGCCTCCCTGCAGGACTTGTCCCCAAAGTGACTCCCGAGGCGGGAGAGAGAGCCGGCAGCGGCAGCAGCAGACACTTTAAAGGAGGAGGTGGGAGTGGGGAGGGGGCGGAGCCCGAGGACTGCAGACAGACCCCGCCCACCCCCTGCTCCCTGCATGGTTGTGATCGGAGGATCCGCACGGAGGGATTGGATGCTGTGGATGTGAGTATTGGGTGTAGCGGGGCTAGTCCAGGCTAGTCACGACTGAAGACTCCAAGCATCAGCTGCTAGTAGAGGATCTCCGACCGCTCGCGGCTTTAACGACGTTGCTTTCTGAAAACGCCCTGTCCTGCCGTGCGTCGCACTAACCAGTCTGTTGGATGTGTACGTTGTTGCCCCTCCCCCACCCGTCCAGCCAACCCCACCCTCCCACCGCTGGATGCAGGCCTTTGTATGTATGCAGTCTGCAGATTTTCTAAGAAAAAAAAAATATATAACTTATTTTGTTCTCTGCTTCTGTTTTGTAAGTATGTACATATATATAAACGTACGTCAGACGTCGTACATAGTTTCTAAGTTTGTGATTGGCTGTGAGGTGGCGATGGCACAAGTCTGTAACAGCTGCTTTATGGTTTTCGATTGTTCCTTTTTTGTAAATGGTGTATTACAGATACTTCAGCAGATGTTAATATTTTTATGATGATGGTGGATAAACTGTGGTTTGACCACTGTGACGGCAGTTTTTCAGTTTTTGCTTTTAACTAGAAATGTAAAAGTATCTCCTTCCTGCTGGCTCCTTTTTTTTCCCCCAAGCTGATTACTGCCTCAGGCTGATGAAGAAAAAAAATAAGTCCAGTATACAACAATTACAGTCTAGTTAAAGTCTGGTGCCAAATGTAAAATAACCATCCGCTAAATTCAGAATGATGAAACTGCGGCTCATTCAATGCCATTTCAGGTTCATTCATACATTTAGGTATTTCTGAATGCTGCTTCATCCCTGGGTTTCCATCGCTAAAAATTCCCCTTCAACAGGGGTTCTTGTCCACCCCGCACCCCCTGCCCCCCTCTAGATATTAAGAGCACAGAAGAGCTGGATTTTTATTTGTCAAGTGAAGGATTGTGATTAATGGAAAGCAAGATGATACGGATTTATATGAGGAAAATGATGTTATGACCCAGCATAGAAGAGCTGCTTGTGTTATCAGCCTCAAAGGGACTCAAAGTATCCCAGTCTGCAAAAAATATGTAAAATAATAAAAATGCAGAACTGATGCAGCCTGTGTGCTGGTAGAGATGAAAAGTGTTTTTGCAGACTTTAAAGTGAGAAGTACTGATACTTAGTTTTGATACCTTAAACTGCTCTCAAATGTCTGAACCCCTGAATGTCTTTCTTTTTTTTTCTTTTCCCCCCTCATGTGTGGTTGCATTTGCTTTACTGGGGCAGTTTCCGTTATTGTGATAAGACGACACCAAATGCTGTTGCCTTCCCCCCCTCCTTAAGCTTTGGAGCGTTTTTTCCCATCGTGAGTGTGCGGAAGCAGGGAGTAAAAACAGTTTATTTGAGTGTGTATTTGCAACAGGGCGGCTGTGGTGTGCATACTGTCTGAAGACACGCCAATGCTTTGTCTGTTTTGATTGCAATGGTAGTGCACATCAGAACTGAAATAAATTATTTCTCTATGAGTGTGTGTGTGTTGCGCTGTTCTGAATAATATATCAAAAGCTGAAACATTCTTTTAATCGCTGGACCTCAAGTTCACCACCAAAACTTCTGCGTAAGAAAATGGAACGGAGTGGGACGTCCTACTGTCATGTTAGCAAGCCCTCAAACCGTCTTTGGCCCAGTCTGAATGCTCCCACACTGTACCTATTTTTAGATCTTCATTTTTCATCATAGCAAAAACATCAAAAAAATCAAAACAAGACCAGATTGTCATATCAAGGCTTTATTAAACATTTGATGAAGCATCCATAGAACATAGCAAACAAACATCAGTCTGAATAAAAAGATCTTTACTTTGGTAACATGTAAAAGTACGCTTGAAAAATACCAACAAAAAACCAAAACAAAAAAAACTCAAGAAGATCAAATTTCCACACATGCCGCAGACTGTGTTTAGTCCTTGGGAGTCTACACTAAAAAGACAAAAGAAAAAACAAAAAAAGCTTTCACACATGAATAAAATGATGGTTACAGGTGAATACCATAACAGAACTTCTTATGGCTTTATATACAGTACATGTATCACATAAGTTCAGATGTCCTTCACACTCAAGTTGACCACATTCTGTTACATCATGGCAAATAAAAACAGATCGACAGAGAAATAAAAAATAAAAATATAAGGGGCCAGACGACACTTTGAACAGCCTCATGTGTTCTGCATGGGGCCCCCCCGCTTTCCTCTCATGTGACCTTTGACCTCCCTCGTCTGTGGTCTCCGCTGCGTCTGTCCCTTCAGTATAGTGTCAATGTGTGAGTTAACACAACTTCAAAAGAAAGTGAACTAAAGTGTAGTGTTGAGCGAGAGAGAGAGAGGGAAAGAGAGAGTGGGGGGGGAGGACCGGGTGATCTGAGCGATGCCCCCCTCTGGTCCTCAACTGTAGTTGTTGAAAAATAGTGGTACCTCTGGTGTAACACTCCTCCCCCCCACCCCCTTCATCTTACAATCATGTGCGCAGGAGGACCATTGTAAGAAGACCTGAGACACAAAGAGAGAAAACAGGGCGCAGCTTAACGAACAGAGCAGATACATGAATTCACAGGAGGTCAAAGGTTAAGTGTGTAATATTAGGAGGATATTTTGAAGAAGAAGCAACATCGTGAGGTGGTTACATTTTATACTGCAGTGTCTTTCCCTCCCCCTTCTGAGCTTGCCAGTAAACTACAGAGGCCTATGTACCCAAACCTGGGTACCGTGTCCTCCTCCTTCTTCGTTGCTTTATTTGCGGACGCGAGCAGTCACCCTAATTACATTTGGGGATTGTGATTGTCCACACCAGGCTTCCGTAGACATATGGCAGTGCCATATTTATTGACCGTTTTGCTATACTGTATGTATATTCTGATATGTGTATGAGAACCTTTCTCAGGGCCGCAAAACCAAATTACTTTTATTGTACTGCGATTATATACTTTTATTAATGTATTCATGAGCCGCATGTTAAGCTTTTACAAATATAAAAAGGAATGAATCAAGCCAAATATTACACACAGGACCTTTTCAAACCAATTTACTCGGTTAGTGTGTTTTGGACCTTCCCTCCTCTACTCACCCAGAACGTAAGCAGCTACAAGTTTCTTGTTAACACTTAAGTGGAGGTAGACAGGCACAGTGGATTCTTGCTCCCCCAGCGTCGGGAGCATCAGGGCGACGACGCACACCAGTCCCAGCAGCACCGTCAGCACACTGGGACCCCCGGCAGCCTGCCGGCTCTCTGTCACACACAGATAAGAGGAAGTATGATCAGATCCATGCAGGACGGCTCAGGATTTAACAGCAGAATCAGACCTTGTGCGCACAAATGTTGTTGTAAAAATGCATTTTTGTGGTAAATGAATGAGAACTTAAGAAGTTTGTGTTAAATTCACTGACAAACTTACATCTTCATCGAGCTGTATATGTACATATGTGTGTCATATTTCACTTAGTGTATTTATTTAAGGAGGCTTTCACTCACATTTATATTGGAGTGGCAACATGACATTCATTCTCTCCACACGCACACGCACACACACGCACACACACACACTTTTCCAACAATAATTGGCACTTTCATAATTTGTCTGCGGAAAACAGCTTTTACACTTGCAGGTATTGCAGACTGGTCTGCTCACCGTTCATAAAACACATCACACTTCAATCAGAAGTCCCAAGTTTCTTTTTTCTTTAGATTTTGTGTGCATCTGGCACCACCTAGTGGCACTTACGCTTTGTGTCCTTAATGTCCTTCCTCCTCCTCCTACCTGTCAGATTGACAGACTGCTCGTAGAACTCGCTGTCTGCAATCTGCTCTTTCATGCGGCGCTCCTCGTCCTGCGGCCGCGGGCTGGGTGGCTCGTGGGCGGCGGAGGGCCGCAGCGTGGCCATCACCTCCTTGCGACCCAGAGCCTTGCGATGACTCTGCTCCGACACCTGCAGCCGGAACTTGTCGTACACCCCGAAGTGGCACGCGCGCACATCTCTGTGTCTGATGACTCTGTGTGGAGAGACTCTCTCGATTAGAGCAGCACTGAGAAACAACCAGACACAGAACCTGACTCTCTGCAAGAAGATGAAAAAGAAAAAAAGGAACAGCAGCTGGATTGCAACTGGTTCTCAACAGGTGGAGTCCCAGGACCTACATTTTCTTCCTTATCATGAAGTCGAGACCCAAATTTATTCTGCAGCACTAATCCACAAAAATAAAAACCGGAGCCCACTTTCTATCATACGTAGTAAATAAATGATTTCAATTATTGAATTGAATTGTGCGTCCCAAGGGTCACGTTGAGGCCAGTGGACTGGTTTTGCTACATCATATATTTATATCCTGCAAAGGGCCCATGACAATTTTCTCTATATGTGAGTGTCCACAAAGCTGTGACCCAATCAAGCTCTGCGACCCGCCAGTTGAGAAACCCTGATCTAGATAACCTCTGTGTTTTTCTGTGGACCCTTTGCAAAATAGGGACCGTTGAAAATAAAAAAGGGAGATAAATCTGAAGGACGCTGACTGCGTCTAATCTGGTGTGCCAGGTCAAGCAAACAACAGTTGTATATTGATAAAGAAAACCAGACTCACATGTCAACACAACACTGTGGCTTCACCGCCCCGGTGGCATCCACAACTGTGTACTTGTTTGGCGCCGTGCACAGCACTAGCAAAACAATGAAATGTGATTAGAAGACAGCAGTTAGGAGGAGAAGAAGAAAAAATACGCAACACACCGCGCGTGGAAGCACCGCCGAGCTGCGTTGCTCTCCGCTCGACTGACCTTTGAACTTGAGGGCGAACTCATAGGGGTTGTAGAGGGTGAGCACCTGCTTGTGGGAAGTCTGATCATCGGCATAGAAGACAAGCTCAGTGGGGAACACAAAGACAGGAAGGCTTCCTTCCACCAGTTCAGGCTGTCGATGCTGCTGCTGCTGCATTGGCTCCAGCTGAGCTCGTCCCCGTCCACAGTGTGCCTGGGCCCCCCAGCGCCCCGCTCTCTCCACACTGCAGCGCGCTGTGCCAACTGCCTCTACTGGGAAACGCTGCTTCCTGTTCTCATCGCCTCAGGGACATGGCACAGTGCTGCGGACGCACAAGACATAGGATGATTAGACAAAAGCCAAATGTCTGTGACACGGCGTGATAAAATGCATGTATATTTATATCTTATGCCTAATAGCATTTTTTTTAGTTACTCTGCAACATGTTTAGTACCAAACAAAAAATGAGGCAGTATGCCATGTGGTTTACCCTGACCTCACATTATAAAAGGCACTGGGTTGAATGGGGAAACACATCTCCAAATAAGTAAATAACAAGTGATTAAGTAAGAAGTGAAAAAGTTATCTAATGATGATAAACAGTGTACCCACAGTGCCTCTCCGCCACTCCAAACTTGTATTTTGCCATGTCATAGATTAAATGTCTTGGTATTTATTGACCGGCATTAACTTAAAATACTTTTAAAGCCCTGCTGGCTTGATTGGGATGTGTTTAAATTACAGGAAAAAACAGACAAAAAAGCTGCTTTCCCATGCTGTGTATCAAATATTTTGTAATGCTTTAATTAAGCAATGAGAAGCCTTTGTAGTGTGGAGAAAGTAAGTAAGTTTAACAAAGGAACCATAAATAATACTGTTAGTTTGTTACAATACAGTTCCCTTTAATTGGAATGTTGATTCATTTGTTCACTAATAGAAAACACACACAATAAAAAGGGACTTTACGCGTAGTAAAGTGATTACCATAGAGAATGCTAAGTACTGAGGTACCCCCTCCCCCACCAAACGCACCAACCCCCCACTATCACCCCGGAAGTCACGTCCTCACTTTTTGAACCCTTTGTCTGAACTTTTCAGCGCAACCATCCGCAACAGAGGGGGAAATGCCACAAACATAAGACAGTGGCGATCCAACCTGGCAACACCAAAAATACTTCATACTAACGCAAGGACTCTTGTCAGTGGAGCGGATGGAGTTACTGCTCCATGTGCAGGGTCACGTGATCCCGTGTTTACAGGGTTACTATAGATCTCGAGGAGCCAGGCTCGTGTACTGCTGGCCCCCCACCCCCAACTCCACCCCTCCCCCAGCACGTACACAACACGCAAATTGAGTTTGGAAATGTAGCAACAACGTAGCTCTGGTTCTTTTATCTACTGCTCGGGTAATTAATGCAAGTAGTGGTAGTAGTAGTGATAGCAGTAGTAGTAGCAGGCTGTAGGTAACACAGTTCAAACCCAATACTAAAGACCGATACTTTTCCAACAGGCATGAGGAGCAAAGTGGGAACGGGTGGAAAGTTACTGTAAGATGCCTGGTCATGGCGGCGTACTATACAAACAGACTGAAGGATTCGTTTGTGTGTTTGTTAGTGAGTTGGTAATAAACATTTGACCATGCTATCAGTTAAAACATATTTCTAAAGTCAGTATTCTTTTTTACCTCGTCACTCCAATAAATCACCGTTTATCGCTAGCAGTCGCACAACATTAACATGACCACGCATTAGCGTGTTATAACCATATGACGTTAACGTTGTTCAAAAGTGTTTTGGCTAGCGTTAGCTGGCTACCAGAACCTCCTCAGCTAGCTAACACGTTAGCTGTGAGGCACCGAACGCTTCCAAAAAAAAAAAAACACGTCTGTACGTGCTGGTAATAACGTGTATTGGCTATTTTATGTGGTGAAAAGCACAAGAGAGTAGGTTTACCTTGTTGTCAGCGCTCGGCTTGTGTAACGTCCGTGCTATAACCCGAGCGTGTGTGTGTGTGCCTCTGCTCCTCCAGTCCCTGTTGTTGTTTCCTCTGCCCCTGCTTGTTCTCTTTGTCAATAATATACTGCAGACCTCGCGGTGCATGCTGGGATAATGAAATTCGAAAGCGGACGTAGTAGGCACGTCGCCTATGAAGCGGACGTTTTACATATTTTAGGGAGACTGCGATTAAAAGTTTAAAGGCCTCGGTTTGAACCGTATTAATAGTAATTACATATTTGTGTGCTAATTGTAATTATTATAATAATGATCAGACAACTCGCTGATGAAACATTTTTCATGGCTGCAAACATATTGTACGCAGGCCCACGACTGCGCTTTTCAGCAACAGTTTCAGCGTGAAAGATATTATTTTTTATTACTCAGGTCCTATCATTGCGGCCAGCCTGGGTAATTTTTATTAACTGAATCAACAGTTAAATATGATCCCAGTTGTACGTTGAAAATAAATGCCAGTGTGGTAAGAGGGTAATTTGATTTGTCCAAATGTTCTTAGTTGCATGCAAGTCCACAGATTAATGTCACTTCCAGGAGGAGTGAAGAGGACCTCCAGGGGGACATCCAGCAAACCATAAACACTTTTTAATCTAACAACACTGCACTGGAGGCTTTAGCAAGGCAGGTGGCACCTTGAATGGTTCCACAGGGTTGCTGGTTACGCATACAGTGGCTTTAGCACACCACAATGTGTTTTTGGGTGCTTTCTGAGGACTACTAAATGCCATTTCATATATACTATATTCAATTCAACTTATTTAAGACAGTCCCTTAAGATGCATCTCGTTTAAATGGAAGTCCCAAAATAACAATAATAACAATAGCACAAACCTGACCTGCGGCCTGTTTCTTCATGAACTTTGGCGACCGTGAAAAATACATAAGATTTATATTTTTATTAGGAACTATTTCAAGTATGGTGGAACAATGGAATGAATACATTTGAAAATAAACAACACCCAGTGAAACTGACGCCTGGGTTTAGGATGAAGCCTGTTGAGGGTATCGTACATGAGGCAGTGGTGAGTTCTGAATGGACATCTTAAGACAAACCTGCACACAGTGACTTATTTAGAATATTGATGGGTTTGAGGATGGAATCAGTGATGTTTTGGTAGAAAATATCAGTATAATCAAGTATGGGAAATATCAGTTGAGAAATTATTATATCTTAGCTCCATATGATATGTGTGATTAAATGAAATAAAAAGGCATGTTACTTTATGTATTTTTTTTATATGAAGGTCTAAAAACACGTTTATAATGTGCAAAATACGCACAGAATAAAAGAATGACCCTGTGCCCCACAGCACCCGTGAAGATTAGGGGGTAAAAAACAAAAAACAAAAAAGCAAACAAACCACATGCTACTACTAGTCCTTTTCGACATTTATATACCGTTTCCGCCCCTCGGTTAATGTGGGCGTGGTCAAAGGGGGTGGGGCGAGCAACTCGACCAATGGCATGGCGAGTGCAGGGACGCGGGGCGTTGCGATATCGCCGGAGCAGAAGTTGAAGAGCGGGAGGCGAGCATAGGGAGCACAAAGCTAACAGGCAGCCAAGGCAGGCGGGCAGGCAGGCGAGGAGGGCGCGGAGGGAGACAGCGAGCAGCAGAGGCAGCGCAGCCCTCTTCTTCTTCTGCTGAGGAGGAGGAGGAAGGAGGAGGGAGGGGGTGCTTATAACAAATATACACACACATGTGTGCACTGTGTTGGGGGGGCGAGACAAGCAATAGCACAAGAGCGGCTCTTGGCATTTTAAAATGCCTATCTTACTCTTCCTGTTAGACACGTCCGCCTCTATGAACCAGCGCACTTATTTGGGTACGACCTATCTGGATATTGCTAAAGGCGCGGTTGAGGTCTTTATGAAGGTAAAGAACAATTTAACCCCGACTTCCTTTCAGGCCAGCGTGCAACATTTTTATTTATTTATTTATTTTGCAGAGCCTTGTGGTGGGGGAGGCACAGAGGGGTGTCCTCGGAGAGATCGGTTGAGAATTAATATTTCTTCTTGTTGTTTTTTGGTTTTCTTTTTTTTGACAGCTGCGTGCCCGAGACCCGGCTAGTAGAGGCGACAGGTACATGCTAGTTACATTCGATGAGCCACCATATGGAGTGAAGGTAATTAGCTAATACATATATATATATATATATATATATATATTTTTTTTACATTTATATACATTTTTATATAGACGACGGAACGTATTTTCCTTTCCTCTTTTTCTGTCGGTGAGACTTTATTGTGACTCAGGTTTTTGTAGTCAGTTGTTGGGCGGCTTCCCGATGGCGGAATACACGGACTATTTTTCTTTTGGAGAAAAAAAAAATATTTTAAATTTTTTTCCTCTAAATCCCATCCGAGCGGCAGCGACGCTGCCTCCGACACGTCCAGCGGACATTTTGCTTTTGTGTTGAGAAAAGTCTCGGGCGTTGAGATGGAGGCGGAGAGATTTATTATCGCATAAACGTCGCGCCCCCGACTCCCCCCAACCCCTTTTTTTCCCAGAGTACAATGCGCGCATTGGCCAAGAAGCCCGCCAATCTGCAGCTACTCCTCCCCCCGCCCCTTCCACACACTGTCATTGGCCAGAGCGGACTGAAAGTTGATAAACACCTCTTTATTATGGGGAATTCTCTCTTTTTTTTCCTTTTTTTTTTTCTTTTTTTTTTCTAAAATGGGAATTCGCCAGAATGAAAACGGTCATAATTGACGTAACCAGTGTTTATCATGCCAACAGTATGAGCACTGCAGCAAGACCTACAACACACAACCACAGTTGTTTACATGCACGGATATTGAAGCAATTAACAATCTACTTCTGAGTCAGTGCAATGACTTTTCTCCAGCGGCCACTGTTGAAACACCAACGCTCCAGTGTTTATTATCATGACCCGGCACGCATCAGTAAAATGCTATATTAATAACACCATAGAGCCCAATAACCTCCGAGGTGCCATCATGCCTGACTCTGAATTACAAATGTGTTTGCTTGCCCAACTTTGATATATATGTGTAGTTTTCTCACATGTAATTTAATATATTGTGTGTGTATGTGTATGTGTGTGTGTGTGTGTGTGTGTGTGTGTGTGTGTGTGTGTGTGTGTGTGTGTGTGTGTGTGTGTGTGTGTGTGTGTGTGTGTGTGTGGGGGGGGGGGGGGGGTTCTGACTTTTATTATATAACTAACATTCATACCAGAATAATGACAAGACTCAAGTTCCACCGTAGCCGTGTAATGATTTCCAGCCCACATTCCCCCAAAATAGAGCCTGACATAATTGTTGCTTAATCCGTACACGCAGCCGGGTCCCTGCGAAGCCACAGTACTGGATCCCGCCATTACCAACCACCCTGCTCTTGACCTTGCAGTATTTCAGTCCCCATCGCCGTCTCCCATGTGTTTCACATTACACAACATCACAGCCAAACATCCGCGTTGTGAGTCTCCCACGCGCCCTGATGTCGCACAGGTGCTGCTGCTGCTGCTGCTGCTGTTGTGTGCGAGGTGTTTTTCTTCCCCCCCCCCCCACCCCCCCCCATTGCTCAGTCTGACCTCAACTCCTCTGCCTGCCGCTTTTCCGTCCTTCTCCTTCCCCTCTGTTGCATCTGCTTTTGTTATTTTCTGCACGCTTTCATGTGCATGGAGGATTATTGACGATGGGACGAGTGTCTGGCTGCATAAAGCTGCTCTGATTGCACCGTTAAGGAACAGCACATAACGAATGGCAGAGAGAGAGAGAGAGAGAGAGAGAGAGAGAGAGGAGAGAGAGAGAGAGAGAGAGAGAGAGAGAGAGAGAGAGAGAGAGAGAGAAGAGAGAGAGAGAGAGAGAGAGAAGAGAGAGAGAGAGAGAGAGAGAGAGAGAGAGAGAGAGAGAGAGAGAGAGAGAGAGAGAGAGAGAGAGAGCTTGACATTTGACGCTCTCCTCTCCCCTCTTCTCTCTCCCCTATGGAGGAAGCGCTAAGCTCGCAGGTTATCTTTAGATTAAGCGCGGAGCTGCAGCACTAAGAATCTTGACCCCTGTTAGAGGAGGAGAAGTCCAGTGACACACTCCTGTCTGCCCTCCTGGGACTAAAGCTGCATCACCGTTGTGTAGTTGTTTAAACTTTGGCCCCACTGTGAGCCTGCGTATCAACGCTGATTTCTACAAATTGAGCTTTTCATCGTTTGGTTTTTCTAAAAAAAATAAAAAAACTCACGTCTCGGTGAATCAGCAAAGGACTGAACACAGCATCATAAGCACACACACACACACAGTGTTTCTGTACCGCCAGCTCGGGATCTGTTTCTCTTTCCGCCAGCTCCCCCTTGGCGGTGACCTGAAGCCTCCCCTTGTTTTAATTGCAGGCCGGTTGGAAGGAGAACCACGCCACCTTCATGTGCGAGCTGAAGAACCTGCAGGCGTCCGGCCTGACCACCATGGGTCACGCCCTCCGCACGGCCTTTGACCTCCTTAATCTCAACCGCCTCGTGTCAGGCATCGACAACTACGGGCAGGTAAGCGACTCGCGCGCTTCTCTGGCACTCGTTGCATCTGCTGCTGCTGTTACTGTCAGTTATTGTTTTAAGTGTGACAGTTGGTTTGAATGGAGCAATCAATTATATGTACTTTTATCTACTTATTGGATATTTTTTTTCTTCAGATAGAAATAAAAGAGTCCTCTATTGAAATAGTTATGCCCTTTGCCGTTGATGTCCTATTACTTAACCAAAGCTCACTTTTTAGTATCACAGATTCAGTGTATGGGAGTCTGCAGTGCATCTATATGATACCACCTTTTAAACAGGCTGTTTTAGCCACCTTTCATTGACCTCAGGCTCGTCAGTTTCACTCTTTAAGCATCAAACACGCACACAAAACATCATTATGAAGAGAGTGGTGAAAGTCTGCCATAACCTAGCTGGTGTAGTTCAGGAACCTCTGCAGGAAATGTACAGCAAAAGGTTGGACAACAAGCAAATCCCGTCCTGCCAGACGACTCAGACAGTTTCTCCTCATTCTGTTTCTCTTCACATTTATTGAACGCGAGCGAGCGACAGCGCAGAGGATTCATGCTTTTAGTTGTTTTAGAGTTTATATTGGTGTTTCATTCTTTTTGTGTGCTTTTATTGGTTTTATGTCTTCCACCTTTGCAAAATGAGTTGCTCCATTAGAGTGCAGTAAATGTTGTGCATTGCAGAGGATACGTTGGTTAATTTATCAAGTTGCGGAGATAGTAAGATGCATTATTTTAATCAAATATTTGGATAGGTAGGTAGACAGGTGTAATGTTTTCAGTATTTATTAGCCGTATTGAATATTTGTTCAGTTTTTTTTTTAGTCTGGATTCTGAGTGAACGTGCAAATACACACAGCGACAGGGCAACCCGTCACTTTGTGGTTTTGAGAACAAAAGAAACAACGTGACGCTGTGTAAACGCTGGGATCTCCTTCTCGTAGTCCAAGGCCAACTGGAAAAGAGGAGTCAAAATCTGGAACGCACCCATAAAGCCAACAACTCCACGTTTAAATTTTTTTTTGATAAAACGAGTCTGACGGGACCAAGAAATACAACCCTGGCGAACGTCGGTCTACCTGTCAGGTTAACAAAAATTCTAGTTGTAAAGGTTTTAGCCGGCGGAGCTTTATTCCTTCGCCCCAAGAGGCCGAGAGCAGAACACAGATTTTTGAATCCGCTCTAATCCAAGCTGCTCAGCCTCGGTTGGTGGCCTCATCGGTTCTTTTCCTGCTGGAGGTTCGGGGTTCAAAGCCCTTCGTACACATTGGCTGCATTTATTTTGCTACGCGCACACATTCTCCCTGCGTCTGGATGAGAGCCGACTGAGGCTCATCTGAGCTGCGTCCTTAACGAGTAACACAAGGACACTCCGCAGATTACTGCCACCAGATTACAAGCTGCAGCTCCTGCAGTTATCAGGTGTTGTGTTAACACCGGAGTTACAGCTGCGCTCAATGCAAAGACCCGAATTTGACCTTTTATTTATTTTTTTCTTACTGTCTTTTTAACTGGTCAAATAATCGCTTTGAGTAACACATGGAATAAAGCAGTGGGTTTTACATTTGGAATATGTTGGTGGAAAAAAGAAAGGAAGCAGGTTGAGGGCTGTCGTTTTCTCGCCAGTCACGAGTTTCACAGCTGATTGTCACCGTGTTCTCACTCGCAGGGCCGTAACCCATTTTTCCTGGAGCCGTCGGTGATCATCACCATCACTGATGGGAACAAGCTCACGCACAGCTCCGGAGTGTCGGACGAGGTGAGAACAAAAAGCAACGCAAACGCAGCGGTGCGACGTAAATCAAGTGTGCACGGGACGAGTGAGAGCCGAGTCAGAGGGCAAATGATTTTAAAGCCAATTGGTGAGCAGCCTGTGAAGAGATGGAAGAGGAACAGGAAGTGATTGCAATCTTCAGTGATGCTAATGAGATTAGCGTGGATGCTGCAGTAGCAGTAGTTTAGCATGACTGGACGAGCTTCAAATTAAAAGAAGAACCAACAAAGACTCTTCCTGGTGGGAAAGATGTTTTCACTTGACTCTTAATAGGCTCTGATGGCAGTGAGACTGCAGTGTGACGTGCGATTGGCTGTGACACACTGAACACCAGCAGGAAGAAGCCTGAAGCTTATTGCTAACTGCTTCACCGCTTCTCCTGCCCTCAGGGGAGCTCATCCCGGCTGTGTTGGAGGGCGGAGTCAAGGCGGGGTTTACACTCTGGAGGAGTGGCCAGTTTTTACTGCAGGGCCTAGCTTCATATGTATATGTATATATAGGTAAATGTATATGTTATTTCTGTCACCTCCGTATTCCATCGGTGGTTTCTGTTGTTCCTCATCTAACATATTTTTGTGTCTGTACCAGAAGAAAAATGCTAATCGTATATAGTTACTAAAGACACAATGAATCCCATTCAGTTCTTAAAATTTCCATTTCCTGTACAGATGTGACCTGTGGAGATTTTTTGCATTTTATCGTTTATTTATTTATTTATTTATTTATTTATTTGTTTGTTTGTTTGTTTGATTGATTAGGACAATGCACATTAATTGACGTGTCATCAAAAGCGTCAATGTAAATATGCCGGAGTTAGCATAAATGCTCATTTTAATCTGTTGTCCTAAGGCAGATGTTTGAAAACATAGAAACGATACATTATATATACAAAATACACTCTGACAAATAGATAAAACACTCAAATATCTTGCAAAGAGAATTAGTTCCAGTTCACATAGAAAAGAGAGAGAAGATATCTTAAGTCTTTTTAAAGGTGGTGTAGTGGTGACAGCTTCTGACTTTGAGCAGCCAATGGGTTCCAGGACCGTGTTCCTCTGATGGACCCCACCGTTTGGCCAAATTTAGTTCTGCGCCGTTCTACGTGACAGTCTCCTCTACTCAGTGCTCTGGTGTTTGCTGTAGATGATTTTTTTTTCCTTTGTGAAGTCCTGTAGCGGTGGCGGGGCTAAACCATTCAGAACCTCATCGATAAGACAGACTTCCAAGAACAACTGGTAGCTGTCAGAGTCCAAGATTTTGTACTTATTAGTAATTTTACAATAGTGGTAATTAATAGTTTTTTTGGTCTGTGTTCTCTTGAGGAGGGACTTGATTGATTTTAAAGTACACTCAGATGTATGTGATGATTAAATATCATTGCATGCAAGTAGGCCTTGGCTGACTCCGCTGAATTGCACAAATGCTCACTTGTCTTTTCCCACAGCTTCACTTGCCCCTGAACTCCCCACTGGCCGGCAGCGAGCTGACCAAGGAGCCCTTCCGCTGGGACCAGCGGCTGTTTGCGCTGGTACTGAGGTTGCCGGGGGCGGCCACGCCCGACACCGAGCAGCTGGGCAGCGTCCCCACCGACGACTCCGCCATCACGCAGATGTGCGAGGTCACCGGAGGTTTGCATCCACTCACTGCGCCATTTTCAGCCATGGAACCTTCACGTTCCCCGTTCCTTCTCGCATATAAACGCTTTATTTCCCCTCCTCCGTCAGGACGGTCGTACTGCGTGCGCACTCAGAGGATGTTGAACCAGTGTCTGGAGTCTCTGGTGCAGAAGGTGCAGAGCGGGGTGGTCCTTGACTTTGAGAAGACGGGGCCGGATCCACCTCCTGTCGGAGACGGTGAGTCTCAGTTGTGGGGGAAAAAAAAGAGCTTTTATTTCTGTGCTCGTCTTGCATCTTCTGTGCCGCTCTGTGCGGTCGGAAGTGTGTTTTCGTCATGTTTTCACAGCTGGTGGCACAAAAATACTGTTGGTAGAGGAGAGTCGTCCTATTTCTGAAAGGTCCAGTGTGTAATTTGTTTTATTTAAGGAAGTCCCCTTGAATGTGCGTTTGGTATTTAGGCCACTGTCAGGGGGTCTTCCTTAAGAAATGGTGGTGCAAGATGGCAGCCGACTAGGAGCAAGACCCTTATTGCTCTGTGTATTCTTATATACATATAAGAAGAGTTGTAAGAGTAGGAAACCCAAATTACTTTTATTGTACTCCGAGTATACGCTGTTGTTAATGTATTTATGGGCAGTATGTTAATTTTTTACCAATATAAAAATCATAAATAAAAATCAAATCAAAAGCCACATTTTATACGCTGGACCATTAAATACACTTAAAAGAAGAGCTGATGGAGAACACATTTAAAAAAAAAACAAGGAACTCTAAAAACTGAAAGTCGCTTATATCAGTTGTCGGGTTAAAAGCTTCTGCAAACCTGTATAAAATGTGCAAATTTCTCTTGGAGATTAATAAAGTATTCATCTATCTATCTATCTAAATGAAAGAACCAGTCACCAATTCACTGCAGGGCCACATAGAGACGTAAATGAGCATCGCAGTCGCACCTGTGGACAATTGACTGGCAGCCAATCAGCCCTAATGTGCATGTCTTTGGCCTTTGGGAGGAAGCCGGAGAAGCTGCAGAGAACCCAGGCAGACTGGGGGAAAGGGGAACATGCAGAAAGGCCCCGGGCCCCGAAAACCCAGCCACCACCTGCTCGCTGTGAGGTGACTGCAGGTGCTGACTAACCACTGCACCGCAGTGTCGCCGCGGCTTCTTCATCTCATCTGTAAAGCACCTTCTTCCTCTCCTTCTTCCTCTTCTTCCTCCTTTTTCTCCTCCCCTCCGCCTCTTCTTCCTCCAGAAAACTCGACGGATTGCGTTCGTTCGCTGTCGTCGTTCAGCCTGCAGCCGTGGCACAGCTGCCACAAGCTCATCTACGTGCGGCCCAACCCAAAGACAGGCGTTCCTGTGGGGCACTGGCCAATCCCAGAGTCCTTCTGGCCGGACCAGAACTCTCCTGCCCTGGTGAGCTGAATGGGTCACACTGTGTGTAGACGATGTGTCTCCCATCTGTGTTGTGTTGTGTTGCTGTTGTCAGTGTGACTTGTGACTATTGCTATTGCACTTACTACTACTATTATTATTTTTACTGATGTTATTATCATTACTATTAATTATTATTATGGTATTGTTTCATATTTTGCATTCCATTTTTTGCAGCTAATTAATATTATATTATATTATATTATATTATATTATATTATATTATCATCTATACTCAGATGTACATCTCTGTACATCTGTACCTGGCACTTTATCAATGTTTTTAACTTTGTACTGTTGTAATACTTTAACTGGCCACTTTTTAAATTCATCTTTTCTTTAAAATTGTCTTTATTCATTATTCACAATGACGTCGAGTTTTGCCACACCAAAATTTCACTGCCCTGTGACGCGACACGTGACGGATGAAATCTTTGAATCTTTAGTGAACTGAATCAGGATGAATATGTCGCCTCAGCTAAACCAATATTACTTCCTAATCAGTGCTAAGTATTTTTTTTTCACCCCTTCACACGAGGATCGCTCGTGTTGTTGTAATTGTGTGTTTGTGTTGCGCAGCAGCTGCATTTCTTCCATTTGATATAATTCTATTATTTCCCCTCCTGCCTTCTCTCTCCCTTTTTAATGGCTGTCAGACCTGATGCATCTCAACAGTGCCTCCCAGTTGCTCCCTTCATCCCTGTGTTTTTTTTTTTAAAGCATCCACAAAAATATATATAAAAGAAAAAACCTCTCTTTCTTTCTTCCGCAGCCGCCGCGCTCTGCACACCCGGTGGTGCGCTTCTCCTGCGTGGATTGCGAGCCGATGGTGATCGACAAGCTTCCTTTTGACAAGTACGAACTTGAGCCGTCCCCATTAACCCAGTACATACTGGAGAGGAAGTCCCCGCACATGTGCTGGCAGGTACGACCGCTAATAGGTGTGTGTGTGTGTGTGTGTGTGTGTGTGTGTGTGTGTGTGTGTGTGTGTGTGTGTGTGTGTGTGTGTGTGTGTGTGTGTGTGTGTGTGTGTGTGAAATGTATATATGGATATATACGTATATATATACAAAGCAATTAATCGAGAATCACGATTTACGATTTATCACAATTCATATGTACAGTGGCTTGCAAAAGTATTCATACCCTTTGAATTTTTCCACATTTTGTCACGTTACGACCACAAACATGAATATATTATAAGTAATATATATATATAATAATATAATATATAAGTGGAAAGAAAATTATACATGATTTTAATTTTTTTTTTACAAATAAAAAACTGAAAAGTGTCGTGTACAAAAGTATTCAGCCCCCTAAGTTAATACTTTGTGGAACCACCTTTTGCTGCAATTACAGCTGCAATCTTTTGGGGTATGTCTCTACCAGCTTTATGCATCTAGAGACTGAAATCTTTGCCCATTCTTTTTGAAAAACAGCTCAAGCTCAGTCAGATTGGCATCTTGCCACAGATTCTCGATTTAATTTAGGTCTGGACTTTAACTGGGCCATTCTATCACATGAATATCGCCCGGTGCCACCGGGCGATACGGTTCCTCATGTTTGTCGTGTTCCCACAATATTTGTTTGGAGCGTGACACAACTTACAAACGGTGTGACTATGTCAAGTTTCTTTTCCCCTCTCAACCTCATAAAACCCAAAATGCTGCCACCTGCTGGCTTTAAATCCCGAAGGAAGCGGTCAAATTCGTTTTTTCAGTCATCTTTAATGCTGCGTGTGTCTGTGTCTCATGAGTTGGTTTGGACCTGCGTGCTGGTGTCTAGTGTGCGTCACCTTAAACAGTCCGGTACGACGCTGCAGTGCAGTCGCACATGAGTTTCAGCCTCATTAAAAATTTGTGAATGATTCTTAAATTGGCAATGTCATAATCGCGATTAATCTAAGAATATTTTTTTCCCCCCACCGTAGTGAATATGTAGAATTATAATAGGCAGCGTCTAATTTTCATCCTTGTTGCCTAGGCAGCTTGATGTTGACAAATGGTAAGCAACAATGTACCATGTTACTGATGGCGAACCAGAAATTCAGAGGCCATGAGACACTGGATTATTAAAATGCGTCAGCGTTGTGATAACACAGAAGCCTGTTGCTGCTGCTGTTGCTATGAGTCACAGGGACACCTGCTGATTTATTTGATTTGACTTTTTGGTCTTTTTGCCGTTGCAGGTGTTTGTCAGCAGCATTGGCAAGCAGAGTGAGCTGGGACACCCGTTCGGTTACCTCAAGGCCAGCACCACCCTCACCTGCGTCAACCTGTTTGTTATGCCTTACAACTACCCAGTGCTGCTGCCCCTCCTCGGTCAGTCTCAGCGCTTGAGTTTGAAAAACCTCTGCGGCACATTTCTTTTCTTTGTTCAAGCTTATGATTAACTTATTATTTTTTTAATTGATTCTTCTTGCTCTTCTTCGTCTTCTTCTTCTTCTTTTCCTCATTATTATTATTATTATTAGTAGTAGTATTAAATACTACTTTGTAACATACGTATATTTTTGAATAGCAGGCATACAAAAGAACAAAGTTCAAGTCACTTCCTTGTGTGTCTGCTGATTGAAAAAAATTACCAACTTTTTTTTCTTCCCTTCACTCACTAATTTTCTGCCGACCTCGCGAGTTAGGAATTTTTTTCCCATCACCCCCCCCCCCCCCCTCGCTGTTTATGCTGTTCATCCCATAAAGGGAAATTGCTACCAAAAATACACTGAAAACAAATAAGGATGTTTTTGTGTACCCCTTCTTTCCAGATGATTTGTTCAAAGTGCACAAACTGAAGCCAAACCTCAAGTGGCGGCAGGCCTTTGAGATGTACCTCAAGACGATGCCTCCGTACTACCTCATGGTAACCTGAGTCACGCTGCGCCGCCTTCCTCAAAGGTCCTGTCTGTCATTCATGCACCGTGTTAACTCAATTTTTCCTCTTCCCTTCCCCTCCTCTAGCCCCTGAAAAAGGCCATGAGGATGATGGGCACGCCCAACCTTATTGCGGACACCATTGACTGCGGCCTGAGTTACAGCGTCATCTCCTACTTAAAGAAGCTCAGCCAGCAGGTAAAGGCAGAACAACACAGCTCCAGAAGTCAAAATGCAGGGAAACATGTCACTTTTTGCACTGCTTTCAAACAAAATCAAATTAATCTATTGACTTTATTACCATGTAGGAGACAATGGCAAAATATTTAAACCAGATGCTCATTATTCTCAAATTAGGGGTATTTATTACCTTGAATTGTAAAAAACTGTATATTTAGCCTTAAATATGAACTAAAACTTTGGTTATAGAGAATTTGATTAAGATTCAGCTCTTCATTTTCTCATCGTTCTTGTGCACAGCTGAATAGTTTAGCAGGCACCTTTCAGAGGGAAGTTGAAAGGTATAAAAAAAACAATAGCAATTCATATTAATTGCCCTGTTTTCCTTGTATTTTATGTATCTTAACACTGGTCATCCATTCTACCCCTGGTACAAAATATGAGCATTATAGAATCAACTGTATTGCTAATTATATAGAATTAGAATGTGTAGTATTTATTCCTAAATTCTCGTGTTCACACACACACACACACACACACACACACACACACACACACACACACACACACACACACACACTTCTTTGTCACTGGCAGTAATTCCTGATCTTTATCCTGATTTTCTGTTTATTTTTCTCTCCGCGTTGCTTTCAAGGCCAAATTGGAGTCGGACCGTGTGATTGTGTCGGTGGGCAAGAAGGCTCCTCAGGAAACCTTCATCAAGGTGAAGAACCACTGCAGCTCGCTCTCGCTGGCCCACCGGCGGGACTTCCAGCAGCTGCTGCAGGGCCTGAGCGGCGATGGGCCCCTCCGCCTCGGGGACCTCAGCTTCAAGGAGTTTGCCGGCTTCCAGATCGCACTGCTCAGCAAGGTAGCGCTGGAATGGAGGGATGGAGAGATGGATCCTCCTCAACACACCTTCAACTTGTGCAGTGAGTGAGTGAGCGGTGTGTGTGTGTGTGTGTGTTTCCTCTGACAGGAAGTGAAACCTCAAGCCTATCGCAACGCATATGACATCCCGAGACGGAACCTCCTGGATCAACTCACCCGGATGCGCTCCAATTTGCTGCGGACGTCGCAGAAACTGATCCGAGGACAGGACGAAGGTTATCTAGCTATCTGTCTAGCTATCTGTCTATCTGTCTGTCTATCTGTCTATTTGTCTGTCTGCTTTTTCTATCAACAATCCGCTCTCTGTTAATCAATGAGAAGGTTTCACGTCTCCCTGGATTGTTAAAGATGGGGCAAATGCATTTACCCCAAGGAAGCATCTTATGGCTCTATTCTGGATAGACTTTTACTGGTTTGGCTTCTTTTTATTTAGGATTGGGACAAAAACGTGTGTGGCAAGGTGAGGGGGGCCCGGGCGGGCTTCGAACCCCAGACTCCCGGGTGAAAGTCATGCGCGCTAACCAGTCGGGCCCTCTCCACCTTGCCACACATGCTGTGTAGAGTTGTGAGTATTTGGAATAACAAATGTTTAATGAAAATATAATTTTACTAATGAATGACCCCCAAGCTCTCGCTGCACAGCCTGGCAAGAACCCAAATCACGGGGCATACATTCATCTGAAGTGACAGCCAGGTATTTATAGGAATCAGGACATTCCAGAGGCAGGGTTCCAACTGAGAATTCTTGCATACTTCCCACAGTACGCTTTGTTCTGAAATTCACAACCTGAGGTTGATTCCAGTTAATCAATGGCCTCCGTCTTGAGCACCAGAGCTACTTTCACTTAATTCTTTAGTAAATAATACTAGTGAGTGATGTTGCATCCGGGCGAATGCCTTTCTCATTCGTGTCAGCTACGTCACAGTTACATCACATCACCCCTTTGTGGCACAGTGGTCACATGTGGATTCATCCAGGAAGTGCGTATTAACGCCTGAATCATCAATATAGTTCATCCACACAGATCACCGCCTGTGTCACTGGAGTGATCAGACTCGTTTTAGCCTCATTATGATTCCGAGGCAGACGATGCTGAGACGAGCGAGGGCTTCTGACGCCTCGAATGAAAGTGGCTCGGGTGATGAGTGCACCTACGTCAGCGGCTGTCTGCTCCTCAGAATATCCTATGAATCCTAGCGAATGCATCCTGCGCCCGAGGTACTCCGCAGGGCATCATCTCCTTTTCAAGCGGGCCCAGATATATAAACAAACAAGGAATCAATTTACAACCATTAACTTCACAATACATAAATGAATTCTTAATTTGTTTCGTTGCACAGAGTTAAGATTTTAAAAAGATAAGAAAAAGAACAAAACAAAACCAAAATTATACAAAGCAGACGTGCAAGGGCGTCCAAACAAACCCTGGATGGGCTTGTCGGGAGGACCTCCCGATAGCAAGGCAAAACAAAATGAAGACGCTAAGCATTATACAAAACACATGCAACAAATTCATAATCTCTAGGATGAAACCCAGTTGAACACAGATGAGGGATATGCACACAACAAGGTGCAATAAAAGTTCAGGCACGACATCCAGCTGTCGGTTGCACAGCCTGCATTTCACAGACTTTTTAAATACAGTTTGAGAGAGTGTAGGAAAATGAGAAGGAGGTGAATTCCACATCATAGAACCTCTATAGGAGATCTTGAATTGGGATGAAACAGTTCTTGATTGTGGGGGCCGAAGCTGATATGCTTTACGAGTTGAAAAGTTATGAAATTGTTTGTTTGAGGAAAATAAATTGTGAAAGTAGGAGGGAAATGTTTTGCTTAAAGAACCATAAACAAATTGAGCAATTTGTAGGGTTTGGGTAATACAACAATACAACTACAACCAAAAGAAAAACACAGTTAACGTCAAGAGGACATGAAGACAATAGCAACCTCAAGAAGGCCACGAGGGCAAACATTGAGACTGGGGAAACAGCAAATAATAAATATAACCAACTAAACAAAGCAGAGAGTTAACAAGAACAAGAACAGGCCAAACTGATGTGAGGAGACAGTGAACGCTTGAAGGTGATAAATGACGAAATCGATCTGATATCAGCCGCTCAGATCCAGTCTGATGGTGTTACGAACATAAAAGATCTTAAATGAACTTGCACTTTTAAATAATGTGAAAAGCTAAACATGGCCATGACAAAAACACTCCATGTGAGTTGGAGCTCTGATGATTTTAAAGCTGTTTCAAACGCGCATGTATGTTGTGTGGTTGTGACAACTGATATCTGTGTGTTATCAGCGCTGTTAACGTGTTTTTTTTGCTGTGTGTGTTGGTTTCCAGACTACCTGCACAGCATCCCAGTGGCCCAGATGGGAAATTATCAGGAGTACCTGAAAATGATGCCGTCCCCGCTGAGAGAGATCGACCCCGACCAGCCCAAACGCCTGCACACGTTCGGGAATCCCTTCAAGCAGGACAAGAAGGTAAACGGATATATAGATGTAGATATATTATTTATAAATATATACACGCATACTGACACAAAACACCAGGTGTTGGACCTCATGAATGGTTTTCCTCATGGTTTCTTTCCTCTCGATGCGACTCAGGGCATGATGATCGACGAGGCGGACGAGTTTGTCGCGGGCCCTCAGAGTAAGAAGCGAGGTCACTCAGGCGACTCCGGCTCTGGGGCGAGTATGAAGAGGAGGCGGAGCATGTCCCCGCTGCTGCGACGGCCGCAGACCCCGCCGGGCACCGCCAACCACCTGCTGGCCGGTAAAGGTGTGGCGGCCGCACAAGGACAGCAGGGCGTCACCATGAAAGCCACCATACAGGGTAAAGGTGAGGCAGAGTTGGAACTACAAATAATAATGATGATGAACTATTGACCTAAAATTCTTAGTTTAGTTTTAGTTAAGTTTTGAACATAAAAAAATAAGATAAGGTAAATAAGAACATGTACTTGTCGGTACATTCAAGAAACAAAGCAATCAGAATGATTATTAAAAACATATATTTTTAACACTTCAAGTATATAATTCAAATAAAGATTCAAGTTATATAAAATAATAATTTAGTGAACCGTTATTGCAAAACTTAATTCAGAAAACCTTGCTTATGCTTGCTTCTCTATAATTGACTGCCTTTTGCACACCTTGGTCTTGTTGTTCTATATAGATTCACTTGACTTGTTCTTCTTATTATTGTATAGTTTATTTTTTGTGTTGTTTTTAGTGCTGCAACAACATAGTTTTTTTTCCCAATTTGGGATCAATAAAGTGCATCTATTCTAGTCTACTCTATTCCATGTTTAAAGAAGAGCAGGAAGAAGTTCAAAAGCTTTTCTGGTCCTTCCCCCCTTTTTCTGTCATCTAACATTGCTCCATAAATAATGTATAATATTGCCGTAAATGATGTGTAATAAACTGTCATTGTTGCCTTCACAGGACTGGACGTTCACAACACGGTGGCGGAGAGCAACGGAGACGTGGCCTTGGGGCCCGAGTCGGAAGAGGGGTGGCCCTCAGGAGCCTCGTCGCCCAGCCAGGAGGAGGAGCCGCGGAGCCTACGGGAGGAGGAGGAGGAAGATGAGGAGGAAGATGAGGAGGAGGATGATGATGATGAGGAGGAGGAGCAGCAGCGTGAGGAGGAGGAGGGAGGAGACCCAGCGCTGCTTCTGGAAGATCACCTGATGGAGGCGGAGGCGCTCGGCGTCAAGCACAACTGCGAGAGGCTGAGTCCGCAGAGCCTGCTGGACGGCCCTGAGGATGGGCCACCCCAGCTGGACACCATCTTCATCGAGCCCCTGGACGGCAGCCAGGCCGAGCTGAGGGGCCGAGTCATCAAGGAGGTCCGCAAGCCTGGGAGAAGTGAGTCGCAGCCGCTGTCAGGCGGCACTTTTAGGTCTTATTCTCACCTGCCGGACAACGACAGGGTTCCCACAGTCACAGAAAAGAAAATACATCCATTTTAATGACAAGCACACATTATACTAAAAGTCTTTCCACAAAAAAAACCAATGCTCACTTTTCCTACCCATTGCTCCGCTGGAGTGCAAAGCATGATGGGATATATGTTGCCAAGGCTAGTGACCGTCGATTGTGCACTACTTTTACTGATGCATTGTGGGATACGTTGAGTGGACTATATTGTGAACACGGATGTTCACTCATGTTTCGGACACCACTGCAATATGGCGTAGCCCCATATAGTGCCTACATGGTGGCAGTAGGGGGCGATGTAGCACAGAGCCAAATACTGTGTCTGTATTTTGAATGTTTTAAACATGGGAAATGAGTGGGAACCCTGCAATGAAGGCCTCTTAGTTTTGTGTTGTGGTTTTTCTTTGTCTCCTCAATTGTTGCTATTTGGCTCCTCAGACTTTGCAGCCATCCTGGCTTTGCTGCAGCAGGTGAAAGGACCCGTCAACGTCCGCAAGTACTTCATCCAGCACGCCATCAGCGAGGCTGCCAGGTAAACACTCACCTGGCTGCACATTGTCAGGAACGCATTTGCAGAGTAGCTCGTGAAACATTAAACCGCCGAGTGAGTGCAAAACCCACCCTGTTCTCACCAGTTTCAGACACGGTTCAGCCCAGGGGTCACCGACCTTGTTGAACCTGAGAGCCACTTCATGGCTACTGAGTAACATGGAGGGCCACCAGTTTGCTACACTCTTCTGAAATAACACATTTTATCAAGTTACCTTTAGTTATATATGATTATTATAAGACTCTCACCCATGTGAAGACACTGATGTCACGTTTATTTCTCACAATTATCATCAACAGTGACAAAACGAGGTTAGATAAAGATAATCAATCAATCAATATTCAACTTGAGCCCCGGTTCAGTCACTCTGACCTCTTTCTTCATTACAGTTTCATCTTTTTGATGCACTTTTAAAAGATTTAGAAACTAGATGTAAGGAAGTGAGTAAGTAAGTCATAAATAGCAGCTTTTCATCCATTTTTTCAGTGTTCTAAGAGTCATTTCAATGAAGAGATGAATACCCTGGGGCTTTAAAGACACATATTGTGTTGTAATGCTTTTGTTCATTTTCAATTGACATTAAAGCGCATGTTTTCCACATATCCCATGGTATATTTTTTCCTATATCTTGCGTCCTCGTCTCCTTGCGCAGGTTCAAGAAGCGGATCCTGATCCAGCAGCTGGAGACGGCACTGGCGGAGCTGAACGAGCAGCACGCGACGCCTCCGCAGCCGCCCGACGAGCACGCCGGCGACACCTAGTGGAGAGGAAGAACGGAGGCCCGTCCTCTCTCCTGGTCAAGGACTCTCTGGGTCTGTGTGCGGCGCCCTCGACCAATCAGGAGGTTCCCCCTCCCGACCCCGGCGACCTCCGTCTTCTATTGCGTCACATCCTGCATGGAGGCAAAGGGTCAGGGGTTTGACTGTGGGCGGAGCCTCCAGGGACACACCCACTCCGGATTAGTGAGGAGACTTGAAAAGAAGAAAAATAATCCTCTTTATTATATTGACAGATGCCTTAAACATCCATATGGCTTTTGTCTGTATCTGCACTTTTTTTCAGGGCACACGCACACACGCATTCACACACACACACACACACACACTGTTGGCTCTTCGCCCTGCTGGGTCGCTGCCCAGTAGGATCTTTCTTCTGCTGGTTTTGAAAAAGTGTTGACTGTAACACAATGGGGCTGCAGATTTATGACCAACCGGAGAGAAGAGAAGTCTGATTCCCACACAGATACGCTTTGTGTTGGTTATACTGACACCAAGGATGTGATGCACTGATTTTTTTTTTGTTTTCTTTGTCAAGCTTCTTTTATTTTTTTTATTTTTTTACATTGCCGCCACAGGAATATATGTTTGTAATGATCCATCAGTAATATATTTTTTTCAATTTTAAAGATTGAATCCTCTGCAAGGTAAAATAGCCAATTGAAAACATCTGTTTTTTGGCGAGTGCAGGAAGTAATAATAATAATAATAATAACAATAACAATAACAATAATAATAATAATAATGATGAAGGCAATGCATCACATTGATGTGAACAATGGATAAGCAGTATTTCTATCATTGAAGGAGCAGGTCATTTATTCGGCATTACCTGACATGACCCCTCGCCCCGGTGTTTATGTTGTCTCGGCCTCACCACCACATTGTGAGTCCATTGTGTCCGTTGTGTCCACCAAATCAGCTGTTAACTTTCTAAATGTTCTAATTGGGTCAGTTTGGTTTCTTACACCTTGCCACAGTAAATGAGAGTTACTGTCTTGGGTGCCCAGAAACAACAACAGTATTGCGTCGCTGTCAATTAAACACTTTTTTAAATTTATTTTTAAATTTATTTTTAAAATTGGCAGTATGTGCGGTTTTGTTAAATTTACAAACATTCCCACACACACACACACACACACACACACACACACACAGTGCTGCAGAATATTTTCTTTTACACTCCCATCATCAGCTCCTGGAACCAGTATTCTGAGGAACTCCTGTCTATACAACTATCCTCATGTTGTTATGAACATTTGATAATCACCCACTTTTACCGACACAATCCAGCACTCCTATTTTTTCTCTCCCTTCCTTTTTTTTTATTGACAGATGGATACTACTTTTGATGTTCATAGAGTATAGGAAATATTTTTGTGAATTTGTTTATTTCAGAGCATAAATACTATTTTGGATACAATGTTTAAGACAATTTTGTAAACCGTTAAATGTTTATAAAATTGAAAGTTTTATGAAGCTATTCTTTGATGTCATGCTCTTTTTTTTTATTAACACAACAGGTAAAGTAAAAGACTGTGTACCTACAAACAGTATTGTTATCCCATTTAGTGTCAGTGTAAAGGTGTTTTTTTTTTTTTATATATTAGTTTACAAAATGTGAAACGGCATTATAACAACCTAGCGTTTTGCTATTGAAAAGTATTATTTACAAAATTCTTGGAGCAAATATTTTTAACATGAGCCCATTATTTCAAAGAATTGCAAAACAAAAATGCTGTAAAATTAGCTGACATAATGGTCAGTCAGTACATCCAAGAAATTCATTTAAGATTCATTTATTTATTAGATTTGTATTAAGTTCATGTTAAGTGTTTTAATGACGAGGTCAGTTTTAAAACTGAACCGCTGAGGAAAAAAACGCCAAGCCATGAAAACACAAGGCTGCCATCTGGTGGACATCCTGGGGAAATATTCAGGTGAGAACGGAACTGCAGCTGCCGAGTTATCGTCATTTTCTAAAGCCACATTGTTTACCCAGGTTTACCCACTATATTCTGAAGTCAGGCTTTACAGAACATTGATGGGTGTGTGAATGCGGTATGGAAAAATAGATTCTTGACACTTTCAGTAAAATCAGTACGCATTTTATTAAATTAAAAACATTGGTTTAATCTTAAAATGTAAAATTAAGGAAAAAAAAATAAAGTTCACCCAAAATTCTGTACCATTACTCTCTATTTATACTTGATGTTTACAGTATTTTTACAGCATGCCGTAAGTTGGTTTTTTTCACTCACATTTCACCTCGAGCTGATTTTCTGAGGCAATTCAAAGCTCTGAGCTGAAGAGAAGGTGTACTGATGGGGCCTTTTGACAACCGACAATTGTCAACGATGCACAAATTTCCTAACATTAAATAAAACATGAAATTTAATTTGAAGTACAGTTGCAGCTGCTGAGGATGATGGATGAAACCAACTGGCACCGTCATTATGCCCCTCAAACAAACAATATGCAAAGGACAAACACCTCTATTAGTTCAAAGGGGACAAAAAAGGGGTCGAGGGGGTCTAATTTAAGACTCCAATGCATTTACAGACTGTATATACAAACAGATTGGCTCGAAAAAGTGAAGGGTTGGCACAGTCAAAGTGTTGAATATGGTGACACCCGTGGTCTCCATGGGCAGATGCGTTTATGAACAGCGTTATTAGTTTTATGTACAAGTACAAATTAAAGTAGAGGAAGATGAACTCTCACGTCGCCCCCTTCAGTCTAACAAAATTCAAAACAAAACAAATCCTATCTGGCGTACATGACGTTGCAGGCGGGCGAGACCAGTCTCAGTGCAAATGCTCCAGCTTGCGTAGCCGTATGGGGTTGGGCAGAGCCTGCTGGTTGCGTATCGAGGACGGCTCCTCCTCCGGCGAGCGGAATAGTACCCGGCCTCGGTGGTTGAAAAGGTAGAAGGAAGGGTGATTCCTTAGCGTGTCAAACGTTCTAGAAGAGAAAAAGAGAGCGAGAGAAGGAAACAATTAGGAAGATGTAGAAAATGACTGAAATTGCAGATGCACGATTATACAATGCTTGGTTATTATAAAGGGGGGAAGGTTTTTTTTTGGTTCATTGCTAGAAAAATTAAATAAATTTAAAACCCTAATGTGCAACATTGTTATTTATGTCTTTGTGTTTGTTTTCAGTGATATTTTAGTCAAGTGGGCCATTGAAACCCAGGGATTAACATCAAAACTCTTCAAATAACCACCAGATCTCACAAAATCTGACAATCTGGGTCTTCATTGCAATCATTTGCTTCAGCCGATTGTTAAAAAAAAAAAAAAAAGAGGCTACGGTGAGTTTGAAAAAGACCGTAATGTCACTTTAACTGCACCCGCGGGGCGGAGCGTGCCTCCCCCTGTGGATGCGGACCAAAACAACCTCACTATCAGGGGACAGAGGCGATGTCCCACCGCTCAACCTACTTGTTTTTCAGCTCTGAGGAGGCGTCCATGTCTTTGAACTCCCCAGCAATGTGGACGATACCGTAACAGGTCATCACAAATGACAGGATGGTCTGTAATACAATCTGCAAGAATACAAAAAAAAAAAAAGAGAGAAAGAAACATAAGTCACTGACTTTATAATTATTATCTCTCTCAAAAAAAATAAATAATAACAGTAACAGGGCTCACTCACATCAATCGGTAGTGTTTCGTTCTCCTTCTCTGTGAGCCGCATGTATGACCGATCTGAAGAGAGAAAACCAGGGTGAATTGTTTGCCCCGGCAACAGCGGCGTCGTTTGTAACATTCTACTTTTTGTGCATTTCACATTAGACGACGCAGAAACAATTAATGAAAAGGAAATTTTGGGAAGAAAATGTGTCTGATCTGCAAATTCATTCAATGGAGGCTGTCACAAATAAGCATTTATATGTTAGGGGAAGCAAGAATGATGGTGTCACGTTCGAGCTTATAATTGTCACGCAAAACTCGAATATCACTGGACATTTCGCCGCATTCTCGCAGGCAGAACTAAATTAACACCATTCTCTGCTATCCAAAGACAATGATATTTATTCGTTTACTCCCCCAGGGGGCTAATCGACGCTGTCGCCTGCTTTAGCTGGCTGCTAACAGGAAAGGCCCCACCGCGCACGTTTTTTTTTAGCTTAACAGCGAAGAAGTGAGCCTTCTTGGGGCGAACAGACGCGCTAATATCGGCGTTTTAAACACAAGCACTAAAATGACGTACGTTGTGCCGCTGAAAAAGCTGCGTGGGCTAAGGCAAAAAGTCCGACGCCGACGACACCTTTCCAAAACGACGACGCCATCTTGAAGTGAGGAAGATGAGCGACTGTGTGCAGTGTCGTAAAAACTGTCGTAAAAGCAAGAGCCGGCGATGAAAGGTTTTTCTTAAACGAACTTTTTTCCTGATTAGAAGAAAAATCTGATATCAATGCTAAGGGATGACATTTTATTCATTTATTTCTATTTGTTAAATTCTCTTCTTTTTTATTATTATTATTATCATTATTATTATTATTTTTTTAAATAGTCTGCAAAACCACTTTGTGACACCTACTTCAGAAATCGAGTAACATCCGCCCCTGTCGCTACTACTTCCTGTTAGCTGTAGCCCACTTCTCATGCCGCACCACATTTAGCGTTGTAATTTTCCCGTTGATTTTCTCTTTAAGCCACTTTACAGAAAAAAACAAATCATGGCAGAGGCCATTCAGAAAAAGATGAAAGCCGAATTGGATAAATATACACAAATGCAAAAAGGTGAGTACTATCTTCTCATATCGTGTCACGTTGTGTCAAGCTAACAGCACCTCAGGATATTTTTAACTGTCTGAAACCTTTTATTCAGGGTTACAACACTCCGGTTTCATTTCGCGTTTATTGTTAATGAAACAATTAAAGTAATTAAAACCTTGGTCCTTTGTTTAGATGTCAGCAAAAGCATGTCAGCCAGACAGAAGCTGGAGACGCAGGTGACGGAGAACAACATTGTCAAAGAGGTATTCAGCTATATCTAATTATGATGCATTATTTAAATATTTAATCGTTTTTTGTATTATCACCTTTATTGACGTCATTTTCTATTTGTGCACATCATTAACAAATATTGTTGCTGTTGCTGCCTGTGATTTCAGGAGTTGGATTTGTTGGACAGTACAAACACAGTTTATAAGCTTATTGGTCCGGTATTAGTGAAACAAGACCTGGATGAGGCCAAAGCCACTGTCACAAAAAGGCTGGAATACATCAACGGAGAGATGTAAGTCCTCAGCATCCAGCATATGCAACCAGAACCATTTGTGTGTTAAATGTTGTTAACCATCATTGGTCGTACTTGCAAATGACTGTCAGTCTGAAAGCTGTTGCAAAGTCGTGGGAGAACACCACCCCCAACCAATGATACATGATATATGATATTTACTGCTGCTTGCAAATCAATTATAAATATAAGAACTTTTTCAGAATATTTCAAATCTCACTGTGGTGTTTAAAGACATAAGGTTCTTCTTCTTCTTTTGTCTTATTGCAATCACTAACACTTTATCAAACCAGCCCTCTTATGTTAGTCCTGCTTCTGCAGTTTCAGCAGTGCAATCTTTAAAGCCCAACCCTAACTGTTGGAACGGACGGACGGACACTATGTGAAAATGTGGACACAGTGGTGTCTAAACACAAAATTTCATAGCCAAGAGATTGGCTTTTCAAAATGTACTTTTAATTGACCTGATTTGTTCTCCCTTCTCCCCTCTCTCTCTCTCTGGTGTTCTAGTCAGCGGTATGAAACACTCTTGAAAGACATGGAAAAGAAATCTGAGCAGCATCGTGAAGTCTTGTCCAGTTTACAACAGGAGTTCCAGAAGGCTCAGGGCATGGCTGTGGGCAAAGCCTAACCAAGAGACCCAGCTCACAGACTTGTATGCACACAGTAGACATTAGAATGGATCAGTCGTGATAAAGTGTTGAACCTAACAGTCAACGTAAGACTTAAATCTGGTCTGCTTGTATCTTGTCATTGTATTGCAGTGTTATTTCTGTGACTTTCTCCTCCAAACTCTTGTGCTATAATAAACTTTTTTTTCCACTAAAATCCTGTTTTTTCAAACACTCGGGTCCTTGGTTTCTGTTTAATGTTTGCACTAATTGAAGGGGCAGGCTGGCAGCCAGCAGAACAGCAGCAGTTGCCTGCTCACCATCCTGACTCACAGCTGCCAGCGGTGAAAAAGGCCCAGCGGTGTGGCTTTGTTACACGCACTGAACGTGCTTTCCCCTGCTGTATACCACCAGCAGAGGATTAAGGCAGCATGAATAACTAAATACAGAAGCTTAAAGTTTGAAGAACAAAGAGCTTAATCACTAGTGCAAACTGGGCAAGCTGCTGAGTTGCAGCCTGTGAAACAATTAAATGGATGACTGGGTGGTGGAGGGACAAAGACACGCAGGATAAAACACAAACTGTTGCATACCTCAAAGTGATGTTGCAGAGAGTATTACTGAAATTAGCTGTATTAATTTAATGGAATGTGTTTCAACTATAAAGTGTATATAATATGTTACTTTCATAGTGTGAAGATCTCGTTAAGTGTGTTATGTTGTACAGCTCTGTGTTTTTGTTGATTTAATGGCCCATTTATAATAATGTTGAAAGTTAAGTTAAGGCAACTGAATTGGTTTTTGGTCCAGTTGCCTTAAGTAATGGCACATTTGAACACTATCAGTGTTTGCAATTTACCTCCTGCCTTCGGAAGCTAATGAAATCTTAGACTTGTTCTGAAGTCGACCTCAAGAGGGCAGCAGTTCAACGCAATATTCATGGACTAAATAAAAGCAATGGCGAGAACGGAGACCTAAGCTGCCAAAAACAAGTGACGAACAAAAAAACTCGTTCCCTTTGGCTACTTTTAAACAGCACATACGAAATAGCACATGATGCGTTGATACAAAATATAAAATTTAAGATTGGGAACATTTAATGCTAATATCCTAAGAAGCTCGCGTCTTTTTCATTATTCAAATAATTCTTTAATGTTCAAAAGCAGACTGTTTCAGACACTTCAAGGCTTCTGTATCTAATGACAATAGAACGCTGCAGAAACACGCCCGCGCTACTGTGAAGTTTTACAGCAGTAACTGACTCGAGATGACCCGACACGCGCGTGCGAGCCCCAGGAAGGAAAACACGACGCAGCCGTAAACGTCCCGTGCACCCCGGGCGCGTGGGCAGCACCTCCACACCTGGGCAGCAGTAAAACCCGCCGACACGTGGCCGCACTGAGCCGATATCCACAGGAAACATCCTATTCCTGGCGTTCATATTTCAGCATGAAACTGAAGATACTGCGGCTCCACTACAGACAGTGCTGTGATGTTGCGCTCAGTGTCTGTGAAGGTTTTCAGTCGTCCAGGTCATCATCATTTAGAAGAAGTAGCTCTGTGTATGTTCATATACTCTGATGAGAACCGTTCTAAGGGTAGGAAAACCAAATGCCTTTTTTTTTTATTATACTGCTAGTATATACTTTTATCAATGTATTTATGGGCAGTATGTTGATCTTCTATCGTTATAAAAATCAGACATCAAGACGAATTGTACACACTGGACCTTTAAGTGGAGTCAACCTAACTCCTTCTACATGAGACCAAAAGGTGCCGCAGCTGATCCCTTCTCCCATACCGTGGTGATAAAAGCAACAAGGACACAGTGATGGAGGTGTTCAACCCTGTGGTTCATGTCTGGGGTCGGCTGGAGTTCACACCTTCGCTTGAAGACGACTTCAGTTGAGAATGTAGGACGCAATATGGAGACTAGCCAATCAAATGAGTTTTAAAGATGCGTCTATTCAATCATCATCATCATCATCATCATCATCATCATCATCATCATCATCAGGCCGCCCTCCCTCCCACTGATCCCTAATCTCATTAATCTCATTGCCTCTTTAATTGATTTAGGCTCCCTCATCCAGAGAGATTAGAGCACAAAAGAGCATCCTGGCCAGAGATAAAGAGGGTGGGATTAACACCTGCTTTGATTGGCCTGTGGACACACACACACACACACACACACACACACACACACACACACACACACACCTCATTTGCATATTTGCGCACATGCAAAACTCATTTTCACCATAAAATATAATTCAGTGTTATTTTAATCACACCCCTCCCTTTTTTCCCTCGATTTACACACATCTAAAAATGTTCTTTATATTTTGCCACGTGATCATTTGTGGTTTGAACACTTCTCTCCCATGCAGGGACCAACAAAGTTTTTCTCACTTTAATAGGAAAAAAAAAAGTTTTATCAAGTGTTTGACCACATCTCTTCTTTGCAACAGGCCCTGGAATTTCCTTTAACAAATCCAGAATCATGAACTGAAGAGGACAATTTATGAGATGTTTTTAGAATTATTTCAATTGATAAATTTCGATTTGATGTTTTTTCCAAGTAATATTTCTGAAACCTCATCTTTTTTTGTAACTTATTTTTACTTGAAAAAAATCAAAAGCTAGCTAATGGAAATAAATAATTTTTCTTACATTTTTGTTACTTTTAACGATGACAAATTTTTTTTTTTTTTTTATTATTATTATTATTATTATTATTATTTTTTACTGTATTTCAGTTTAAAACTAACAGCTGTTTCCTTACATTCATTCTAAAAAAAATAAATAATCAATCCGTGAATTAAGAGGAAGACCAATACCTTTGAGACTAATCTGGCATGATTACCAAGCGGCTACAGATGATTTCGGAGAGAGAGGGACATCCTGCCACACCGAGAGAGGCCTCGATGTTGAATGGTGTGAGAATGGCCCTGTACTAAAGATTCAGATTCCACCTTTGGCACCATATCAACATATCAATAGAAGGTGTACCGCTCCTGCCCGGCTACAAGTATGTGATAACTATCCACAGGTGGAGTCAACTGTTTTGAGAAAACTGCCCCACCAAAGAAGAGAAAAGGCCATTCTGGATTCAAGTCAACAGGAAACTGCACTCTGCTTTTATTGTAAACAAAGTTTCAGTCTGCACAAAGACAAAGCCATTGCATAGCCACGTCTCAACTATATACATCTCAGTGAGATAGGGCGCAGCAAAAAATAAAAATGAAATAAAAATAAAACAACAATCAAAAATATAATGGCCCAAATTCATCCAAAGTGTCAGAGTTGAAGGAATTAACTCATTTGAAACAGTAGGCCACAGTATACAGCTATATTCTTTTTATCTGGAAAAAGAAATTAAAAAAAAGTATGAAAATGTCAAGAACAAGAACATTGAGAATTAAGGCTGTCACTGTCTCGGTGCAAAACTAGATCTAATATACAAAAGAAACCAGGCTGTACAATAACAAAAATATATTTACAATCAGCCTCTTCTTGCATCTACAGCCCAAATATTTTCTCTCTTTCTTTCTTTCTTTCTTTCTTTTTTTTTTTTTAAATCAAAGTGCCTATTATTTTGGCCAGGGCCTCCAAACGGCACTGCTGAGGTGCTGAGGTGCATCAATGGTTGAAAAGAGTTCCTGGGTCTCACAGCTCATGCCGGTCAGCTGGGTGAGGAAGGGCTGGTGCTGGTGGTGCTGGTGGTGCTGGTGATGGAGGTAACCAGGTGAGGGATCGGCTGGAGGGGTCAGGACCGGGGCCAGGTGGCGCTGCTCCGGGTACAGTGGGTGGTCCTGGGCTCCAGGAGCGGCGGTGCCGCTCTCCATCAGCTCCTGGCTGGAGATGAAGCTTCTGACCCTCAGCAGGCAGGACCTCATGCCATCCCGGTAGCTGTGCTGACCGTCCGAGGACGGGTTCTTCTCCCTCGCCACTGCCCCCTGGTGGCCCTTCTCGGCCTTGAAGAAGTGGATCACGCCCTCCAGGATCTCCGCCTTTCCCACCTTTGGATTCTTCATGTTCTGATGATGATGATGAGGAAGATGTGGAGAACATCAGTGACTCTGGCCACTTTCATAATTCACAATTTGCAATCGAATCACACATAAACCAGATTTGTTTTTTTTTTGTGTGTTTTTTTTCTTCTTTTACCTCGTCGTCCGTGTTCTCCAGCAGCAGCAGCCGCAGGGTCTCCAGGCTGTGGTTGATCCTCTCCCGCCGGCGCTTCTCCATCTGAGGTTTGGAGATCTGGAGGTGGGAAAATGAGAAGGTCAATCTTGAGCACAGTTCTTAACATCAATTGAATGAGCTCCAGGTGTGTCCGTGGGCGGGACGGAGTGCGTCTTACCCTCTTGCTGGTGATTTTCCGAGGAGACTCAGAGGTGAAAGGCTTCATGTTGGAAGATGGAGACACAAGTTCCGCCGTCGGCTCAGGAGATGTGATAAATCAGCTTACTGCTGCTGCTGGCGTCCCTCTTGTATTTCCGCGTTTCTCTGCTCGATACGGACCCGCCCACCTTAGGTCACGCCCCCTTTCGTTCGAACAGCGCGTGGCTTTGACAATAAGGGGTCGTTTGAATATTCAACAAGCAGCAGCAGCAGCCGCCCCCCCGTTAAGAAGAAAAACTTTCCATTTGCTTTCACCGGGTGGTATCAGTCTTTGAAATACAAAAAAAGCACCTTGAAGCAAAACAGTAACTCCATTAGAGTTAAACGTTTCCTGAAATCCTCAAAATTAATGATTTGCGTGATTAGTGAGTGCATATTGAAGTGAAAAATGAACTTAATCTATACAAATAAAACATACACACACTATTCAGTATTAACACTTAAAACCTCGCTAACATCTCTATCTTGTTTGAACAAAAAGTTAAAACAATCCCTTCTATTCTTAACATTTCATTTTATTTGATCCATCGAACATTTTTCATCTGAGTCCATGATCAAAATGTCCCCATTAGTTTAATTTAGTGGAGTTGAAAAACTGCTCTTTTAAAAAAATCTTTGCGATGTAACTGAGCTGCATTCAAGGTCTTGATTTAAAAAACAACAACAAAACTGTAGTTTCAGACGTACCAAGGACGGAGGTTACTGCCAGATTTTAATTTTAATTGTGAACATGTAAAACTGCATTTAACAAAACGAATGTGAATTTGTGAAATCGTGGCGTATGTGTATTAAAGTTGTTTAAAAAAAAAAAAAAAAAAAAACAACTTCCGTGAGAGTCAACACATTTTTTCCCCGAATCTCCATCGCTATTTTACTGCTATTCTTATCAGATTAAAACGCACCGCGGCAATAACTCTCACAAAAACAATCATCATATTATAAAATACCCCAAATAAAAACAAAAAACAATGCAGTGGAATGCAGCTTATTTTAATAAAACTTTTTACCATTTATTGATGTCTCTTTTTTGTGTGTTTACTCAGGTCTTGCGCCTTTGTTTGTTTGGGGTTACTGTTGTTGTTGTTGTGAAACCAGGCCGACCCCATCAAAATGGCCTTTTCACACCTCGAGCTGTGAACGATTCGTGCTTCACCGTCTGTTGTACCATCCCAAACGCTCCCTGGCACACGTCCCCTCCTGGAACAGCTGTCTGTCTGCCAATGATATTTCACAGCCGAGGCTGCTGCTGCTGCTGCTGCTGCTCCGCCATCATTCCGAGCCTGAGTCGTTTTTTTTTGGGGGGGGGGAAAGTTTGGAGGTAACTTTCTCCGCACTGCATCTCTGCCCCTCCTGATCCTCCTAATAGGCTCAAGTATGGAGATAACACGCGGGATGATCGGATCACCGGGATCCCGTAGATTAAGAGGCTTTTCACAGCCACTGATACTTCCGCCCAGAATCAAAGACAGGGGCCGATTAGTGGGAGGCTGCCGGATGGCTCTTGATCACCGGGGAAACACATTCAAAAGTGATGACCGCCGCTAGTTATTCTGCTGTTCAGTATTGTTTATCATAGAAACATATAGGGACACGTGGGCGAGTTCCTTACGCAACTCAATCAGCAAGGGTGAAAAAAATGTTATTCTTTCCATACTCTCTCTATACTATTCTTCCATACTCTCTCTCTCTCTCTCTCTCTCTCTCTCTCTCTCTCTCTCTCTCTCTCTCCCTCTCTCTCTCTCTCTCTCTCTCTTCATTTAAAACCCATGTAAAGTCCTACAATGTGCCTGCGAGCCTGTGATGGAAAGCAATTAGTGGAATGTTGTCCTTTGGTGTGGAAGAAGCGGAGCGTACAAAGTCCTAATATCAGGACCCGTGGAGTGGATCGGTCACACACTGGCTCAAGAGTTCGAATCGGTCACATGTGACGTGGCGTGTGTGTGTGCGTGTGTTGATAGAGCGCACACTTAACACTCTGCCGTAATGATCATCCTCGCACCTCCGAGCCTCCCTCCCTCCCGCCCGCTGGCCTCGCTCCTCCGCGTGGGCCTCCTCGTCCACAGGTTGTCGGGGCCCCCTGAACCCGACCGAGCGACCAATATGTAAACCACTTCACATTTGGCCTCCATCACCACCAAGTGCAGCGTCTCACACGTCATAAAGCGGATCGCATCTGCCGCGATTCTCACTCGGGTCCAGGTTCCCACGGCGGAGCGAGGAGGTTCCCAGGGCTTCACTTCAGCAGCGGCGCAACAAAGGGGTAAAAAAAAAAAAAGAAAATGGAAAGAAAAAAGTCCTGGAACAACTAAACTCATCAAGTGGGATTAGCGGGATGAGCAATGTGCGGGAATACACACAGTAGACTGATCACAACCAGTTTGAATATTAGAGCGGGGGGGGGGTCTGATATTGTGTGAGATGGGTACATTTCTGAGTGTATGGGGTAAATTGACCTTTCGAGGTAAATCAGTTGTGAATAAAACATAGACGTCACCATTTAAGTTAAAATACACTTCCATTAACATTTCAAAAACCACTAATTTTCTAGAAGCAGATACAACCATTAAAAAAATAATCAGTTTAAATTTCAGTCACGGTTTATCACAAACGTTTGCTTGTGTCGCAGGTGTCGTCACGCGCGCCCTCTGAGCCAATCAGCGGGAGCGCGACGGTCTCCTTAAAAGCCTGCGCGCGTGTGAGAGGAGGCTGTTGGAACCGTTGCAGCTTCCAGTGAGGACAGACAGCATGACCAGGAAATTACAAAGCCCGCGAGCCGAGGACGGCAGGAGGAGAAAGAGGGTGAGAACCTTGGAATGTAGATATGAAGGGTTTTTATGCAACGAGCCTTTAGTGAGTTGAAGGATGGGGAAAGGGTTAGATCATGGCATGTTCCCGGATGTTAACGTCTCTCAAGCTTTATCATCTCACTTCGTCTTCTCAATGTTTAACACATTTATTCTTACACTTAATCACTTTGTGTTACGGGTTCGAGGAAAGTTTTTAAGGGGACTTCAGTGACTTTATAACCCAAACTTGGAAGTGTTTGTGAAAACTGTGGGGAGGAACACACAAACTGAATGAACACAGTTTGTTTCGCACACTGCAGACAGAAAGGGATATAAAAGCAAGAGAATAGTAAAAAAAAATAAAAATAAGGGACTTGTGTCACTTCCTGGTTTCATGATTTCACAATACAAATATTTTATGCGGCCCACTAAGTGATTTATAAGCTACATCTCTGGCGATATATAATGTGAAGAAAATCTTTTTTTTTAATTTTTTTTTTTATTGTAACACAAGACTGTGAACTAAATTGAAATCTTTTCGAATATGTTTATTTTTTAAGAATTGCGCACCTTTGAAAACTAAAGTCTTACTTTTAAAAAAGTTTGGGTCAGACATTTTTTTTCAGGAGTCTTTTTGATTTTGTTTTAATGAATATCTTGTTACAGATTGTGGTTGTAGTGGCACTTCCTGTATCCATCATAATTTATTTGTTTTCTAGCTTTTTGACCGGCCTAAGCTTCACCAGGCTAACACTATCTATCTATCTATCTATCTATCTATCTATCTATCTATCTATCTATCAATTCATTTATTGATCAATTCATCTGAAATCTCTCACTCTCTAGGTTCTGAAACCAGTTGTGGAGAAAAAGAGACGAGATCGAATAAACCACAGCCTGGCTGAGCTGAGGAGCCTCCTGCTGAGTCAGACCTCTGATGCTGTGAGTCGTCGTCAAGAGGATCGATCGTGCACCCAAAATTACAGATTTGACTCCCATACAGGGGTGACCAGAGTCTGACTATTTCTTGTCTTCTTTAACCGCTGAAATGAAATGACCACCACAGCGGCTGCAGAACCCCAAAATGGAGAAAGCGGAGATCTTAGACATGACGGTGGAATATCTCCAGAGGTGGACGGAGGAGAAGAACCAGAGAAAGGGTTGGTGTCAAACAGATCTCCTCTTTTTTATTTTTTCTTCTTTTTTTGTCCCTAACTGCACCCTTGGTGCAAGAAAGAGTGCCACCTATGGTGGCTCCAACTCCATACTACCACAAGTCACTCTTACCTGCAGCCATCAGGCTTAAAACTGCACTCAGTGAGAACTTTTCTTGAACACTACATTTTGTATTGGTGCAATAAAACACGCAAATATTTCTATTTGCTTTCTTTCTCAATCAATAATTTATTTTGATTTCTTAATTTCTCTTTAATTATTTATAATTGTATCTTTAATTAATTTTATTTTTTATTCTTCTCTTTGCGCTGTATATGCTGCTGCAATTATTCAAATTTTCCAAATGTGGGATAGATCTATTTTATTCTATTCTATTCTAACACCTCACCCCCGCTCCCATTCCTCCCCCCTCTCCCCAGACCGCCGTGTGAAGCCCCCCGCTCCCCTGCTGGACCTCCAGCAGCGGTCAGAGGCTCCTCCACTCACCATGGAGAGTGCAGGCTTTCAGCAGTGTGTGGCCCAGCTGAGCAGCTACATCCAGAGGATGGCGCCGTCGCAGCGGCTGAGCCTGGTGGAGGGTCTGAAGCAGCAGCAGCAGCAGCAGCAGCAGCAGCAGGTGGCTCCTCCAACAGGAGGGTGTTGCCGCTGGAGGGCCAGCGAGGCCGAGGACCCCGGTGAGGTGGGGGACAGCCCCGGCCCCTCCCCCAGGTTCTTCCTCTTCCCCTCCCTCTCCCCTCCTCAGCCGTTCTGCTCCACGCCGTGCCACGACCACGACCACGCCTCCCCTCCCCCCTCCCCCTGGCTCTCGCCCTGCTTCTCCACCTTCGCCGCCTCCCCTTCCTTCCCGTCATTTGGCCCACACTTCTCGCCGCCTCTGTCCTCCAACACCTCCCTCTTTGGCTCCTCCAACACCTCCTTCTTCTGCTTCCCACCCCCCGCCGCCCTCAGACACCCCCCACATCCTGCAGCCGGGGGGTCCTCGCCCCCAAACTCCTCACGCCTGTGGAGGCCCTGGTGACCATGATGGGAGGATTTAAACTTTTAAACTGAGCGCTGCAGCACCACCCTGTGGGTGGTGGTGAGGACTGGAAGTGCGTGTTTTCCAAGTGTACAGTGTACATAGTATTCAAACGTATTTATATATTGTATTTCTCCTTTTGAATAAAATGTGTATGTGAAAGAGACAAGTGTCCTACTGCGTTTTATCCACTGCGTCGCAATGAAAGAGACAAATGAAAACTAATGTTACAATCTCATGATCAATACTCAATTATTGTTGTCAAAGCCAAATAAATTGTTTGTGGTGAGGTCGTGCTGTTTGCCCCAAGTTGGAGAAACAAACTCAGAAATTGGGAAAATAAAAGGCAACACTGGATCTACATTTTAGTTAGTAAATTAACAACAATTGAGATGAATATTTCCATCAGCAATAATGATTGTAAATAGCAAATCGATTTATTTATTCATTTTAAAAATTGCATCATGGTTTGGTCAAAACTCGTTTAAGGATCAGCTTTTTTTTTCTAATACAAGAAATTGATTATAGTGAAGATTTTTTTTTCCTCTGGCCTTTCAACAGAAGTGCAACATTGCTGAGATAGTTTTGGAATTACAATTCTTGACAAGTCCTAAAACTATTGTATGTCACAAACACGGAAACCAAAGCCTTGACAGCAGCTTAGTTTGGTATGGTGAAACTTGGACAAAGTCAATGACTTGGTTATGTTTATTCAGTTTGTATGGTAGCAAGACAGGACACAGGAAGTGGGGTAAATAGGAAGTGACATCACTCACGAAGGAAGAAGAAGAAGAAGAAGAAGAAGCGGAGGAGGGGGGTTCAGAAATCAGAGACACCTGAGCAGGAAAATAAATACGTTAATAAAAGTACATAGTCGCAGTACAATACAAGTGATTTGGTTTTCCAACCCATAGAATGGTTCTCATACATATGTGTAGAGCAATAGGGGTCTAACTGCTAGTTAGCTGCCATCTTTTCTAAGGAAGCCCACTTGACAGTGGCCTAAATACAGAATGCGCTGTCAGACGGGCTTCCTTAAAACATTTTTACACACTAATAATCTCCTGACTCCTCCACTGTGACTGGCGATGTCAGCAGAGGACTCGGAGAGATGTGACTTTCGACCAACAGGGGGCAGCATTGACACGGGGTAGCAGCGCTGCCAACTCTCCGGTGATCTCCATCAGTTCCTGACATCATGTCACCATGAGGATCACAAACGACGAGATGGACGCTGCCGTCATTGAGCTGTTTGATCGCCGCCAAGCCGCCTGACAAGCAGCATCATCATCATTTCAGCCTCGCTCCGGTCTCTCAGCCCAGGACCCACACACACACACCCACCTGCCCACTCAAATCCTCCACAATTCCCCTCCTCAATGATCAAATCTTTATTATTAGCTCCGAACATCTCCAGCCAGGAGCCTCCGACAGGATTTGGCTGCAGAAGACAGAATTTATCATATGACACAACATGTCATGTTGGGATAATGGTTATTTCTCTCTCTCTCTCTCTCTCTCTCTCTCTCTCTCTCTCTCTCTCTCTCTCTCTCTCTCTCTCTTTCTCTCTCTTCTCCTCTCTCTCTCTCCCTCTCTCTCTTCTCCTCTGTCTCCCGGCCGGTGCCATTCGTTATGTGCTGCTGGCCATTGTTCTTTGTCAGAGAAATGAGAGGGCATGGCCCGACGTGCAAACACACACACACACACACACACACACACACACACACACACACACACACACACACTGCAAGGTCTGTCTGAAATGTTTTGATCATTCTTGCGCAGACGTATGAAAGCAGAGATGGGATCTCACGCTTCTTTAGCAGAGTGGGAGGAGGAAAAGGAGGTGGAAGAGAAAGTGGAGGAGATGTAAGAGGAGGAGGAGAATGAGGAGTTGGAAGAGGAAGAGTCGAAGGAGGACGGAGGAGGTGAAGGAGAAGAAGGGGGAGGAGGAGGAAGAGAAGGAGATGGAGAGGGAGGAGGACGGAGGAGGTGGAAGAGAAGGTGGTGGAGGAGGAGGTGGATGAGGTGGAAGAGAGGGGGGATGAGGAAGAGGAGGTGGAGGAGTAGGGGGTGAAGATAAGAAAAGAGGTGGAGGAGGAGGAGGAAGTGAAGGAGGAAAAAGAGGGGGACGAGGTAAAGGGCGTGGTGGAGATTAAAGAGGAGGAGGGGGACGAGGAGGAAAAGAAGGGGGATGGGGTAAAGAAGGTGGAGGAGGAGGAGGGAGGCGGCGGTGGCGGCGACGCATAATTAATAGGGGAAGAGATCATCACCTCTCAGTGTTCTGACAATGGCACGAGAGGAAGAAGTAAAAAGGAGAAAAAGAGAAAATCTTCGCTGACATTTTGTGTGCTGCTGATTACAGCTGATCCAGTTTCCCTCTTTAATCTCTCTTGTTGCTGCTGCCAGAGTGTCCAAGCGTTCCTGATCCAGGGGAACCTGAGACCATGTCGCAGGTTTGTCACCATGCAGCTCTGAACTGCTTCAAAACTACACACATGCAGTGAGAGAGAGAGAGAGAGAGAGAGACAGAGAGAGAGAGAGACAGAGAGAGAGAGAGACAGAGAGAGAGTACACATCATACCACTGTGATAGCTTGACAGTGTTTCCACTGGCACGGTGCATCTGATGAGTTCTTCTCGCTGTGTGTGTGTGTGTGTGTGTGTATGTGTGTGTGCTTGTCTGTGCGTGTTTGTCAAACTGGGCAAAACGTTTCACAATTTACAGCCCAATCAAAAACACTGAGGTCATTAATTACTGATCCATAAGAGCACCGACTCATTGTCCACTGCATGATACGGTCTTGCAGGGGAGAGAGTGAATTCCTTCAGAACTGAGTCAGTTGGTTTGTCTAAGATCTATTTTGGAAGACAGTCACAAAGTGCTTTTTATCAGTGAGATTTAAAGACTGAGGAGGAGGAGGAAGGGGAAGAGGAGGAGGAGCAGGTGAAAGGGGATGAACAGGAGGAGGAGGAGAAGGAAGAAGAGGAGAAGGAAGAAGAAGAGGAGTAGGATATAATTGAGGAGGAGGAGAAGGAGCAGGTGAAAGAAGAGAAGGAGGAAGTGGTGGAGGAAGGAGATGAAGGAGGAAGAAGAGTAGTAGTAGGAGACAATAGAGCAGGAAGAGCAGGTGGTAGAGGAGAAGGAGGAAGGGGCAGTGGAAGAGGAGGAGACGGTGGAGGAGGGCATTAGGAAGAGCAGGTGGAAGAGGAAGAAGAGGAGGAGTAGGAGATAATAGAGGAGGGGAAGCAGCAGGTGGAAGAGGAGAAGGAGAAGGTGGAGGAGAGAGGAGGAGAAGGAGGAAGAAGAGGAGTAGTGGGAGATGATAGAGCAGGAGGAGCAGGTTGAAGAGGGGAAGGGGGAAGATGGGGGGAGATGGAGGTGGAGGAGGAAGTGGAGGAGGAGCAGATGGAAGAGGAAAAGGAGGAGGAGGAAGAGGAAGGGGGGATGAGGGAGGGTGGAGGAGGAGAAAGAGCAGGACTCCTCCTCCTCCTCACTCAGATCGCGTGTCAATCCTCAGAAATGTTCACCTGTCACTACCAGCAACTAAATATCATTTTCCCTCCCTTTCATTTCTCTCTCTCTCTTTTCTCCTTCTGCGTCCCTCTCCCCCCCTCCTTTTTTTCTTCTTCTTCTGCACGGCTCTTTGAAGTAGCAGCGACTGGGTCCCAGACTGCAGCAAATTACCTGCGGACTGAAGCATTTTTGACATAAGTCCTGAGAGATACGGCCGAGCCACTTTTCCTGGCGGCCCCTTTGGCGTTTTTAATCTGGGGCCGCGGGAGACAGCGGCGCTGACAGAGTGACGGGGCAGCTGGACGGCCTTCCAGGGTCGCAGCAATGGGGCAAAAGAAGAAAAAAAAATACACAAAAAAACTCCCCAAACGTCTCAGCATGGAGCCCACTGCTTCAGACGGACGTCCAGCAGCAGGATGGACGATGGAGACAATCATCTCATCCCGATCTCCGGCCTGTCGGACGATGCATTCAGGAGCAGGAGGCAAAGTGTCCGCCCATACAACTGTCAACGAGTACCGAGAACTAGTGGAACACTGCTAGTTCATGCTCTGCTATGTTTAAATGATTCCGGATGGAAATAATTTGAATTTGGGCGCCGACGCAACAGCAACAACGACGACGAATTGTTTAACATTTGTGCCCCAGAATTAGTCTGAATTTTAGGTTTTCTAAATAAACTTTTGAAATAGTTGCTCGATGTATTAAAAAACAACAGTGCAAGTGTCGATTGCGACTGACTAAGACAACAAACTCATGAAATTAATCACGTTGACTTTGCTGTTTCAAGAATGGAGGGTGTAACAAATCACTATTTATTTTTTTTCAAAGTCGCCTGCAACAGAGGGCTAAAAATGTTTGTTGCATATTTGATATGGGAAGAGCCAATTTGAAATGTCAGCATACAAATACCTGCACATGGCAGTTTTTATTTTCTTACTTTTAACAGAACTATATATATGCACTCACCCTCCTGGCTAAATCAGAACAATGTAGCTGATGAGTCTTTGAGACAAACCTGTAACATCCTAATTGACCCCCATTGTGGTAGTTTTAGGTAAAATTAATACATTCTTGTCATAATGTTCAGATAGGACAAGTTAAAAGAAATAAAAACTGTACTTGATTTATTTATTTATTTATTTAAAATTGCATTTATTTATCGATTGATTGATTGATTGATTTATTGATTCATTCATTCATTTGGACAAAAAAACAAAACTAAATCTGGGACAAAGACAAACTAACTGAAAGTTTGTAGACGATGTTGAAACCAGATATTCATTCTTTTTAGCCATCATTAGTCAATATTAATCTTATTCTTTCAAAGAAAAGCAGCAGCGGTGATGAGTTTATTCATATTATTTGTATTGAACTACTGAGATGTTGGCTTCAGGTCAGCCGGGTCAGATGGGAACAACCCGAGTGTGAGAAACAACAATGCAGGAAGTTCACGTCTTCTCTGGCATTACAGGAACCACCAGACTGTATGCAGGACCTTCATTGTATCTGCAAATGTGCTTTAAGCAGACAGGAAGTAACTGGAGCCCAACTGGAGGAAATCAAATCAGACTTTGCCGGCTTGTTTTCCGATGCGGGATAATTATATTTCCCTTTTTTTTTTTTCCCACTCTTGCAGCGACGCGCTCCACTTTCACGAGGTCCTATCACGTTGATGCTCTGCTTTGACTTTCTTCCTCTCTGTTTCTTTTTTTTTTTTTTTTTTTTACGACGCGGCTCCGCTGGAGTTGAGGAACAATGGCTGCCTTTTCAGAGATCCTATAACCTTCTCCTCCCCGGGGACGCCGCTACTACAGTGCCTCGTACATAATTGCTCTCTTTGCTCTTGCTCTCCAAATCGTCATGTTTCCCACACTGATTAGATATCTGAAGTTCATTAGGGGGGGAATAATTTGTCAACAGGATCCAACTTGACTTTGGGTCTTGGTTGGCTTCCTCGCGTTGGCACACTTCAGTTTCCTGTGTCATGGAGCCTCAATGCAGTCAAACGCCCATCAGGAGATGAAGAGGAAGCATCAGAAAACAACACCTGCTTTCCTGAGTTTTATTTTTTCTAGATTTTTAATTTTTTTAAAATGTGTTCTATATTTCTATTGCATGTATAATTCAATTTTTTCCTGTTTTTTTCTTTCTGTGTGAAAGCTAAGAGACTCTTCAAATGTTGTTTTGCTTGCGTAACGACAGTAAAGGATCTTGACTTTTGAGTGTATCTGTCTATTTTCTATTTTCTGTCTGGGAACATGCTTCTCATGCTTCCTGTGCAAGCCCTTCCCTCCCCTCACATCCCACCCCAACCCCCCCCAACTCCCCCCGCTTCCCCAAGGTGGGCTGTGACCCAACTTGCCTGCAGCTACTGACAAATGCACTCTCACCCTGGAGCCCAGCAGGCCATCTAGAGGATGTACTCTCTGACACCCTCTCTCTCTCTCTGTCTCTGCTCTTTGGCCCCTTTCTCAAATTCAGTGAGAAGCTGCCAGGTCAAAGGTCGCCGCTGATGATAAAAATAGCCGGCGACGCGCAGCACGTCTATAAATACCGCTTACCGCCGTCGTCTCTTGTTCTTACTGAGAGGGTCGTTTGTTTTAGTGTTGCGAAAGAGAGGGAAGAAGAAGAAGAACGATGATGAAGATGATGCTGTGCTCTTCCTCAGATGTAACCTCATACCGCTGAGAAAATGTCAGAGTGCAGGGAGGGTGGGGGGGAGTGTGGCCGTCCAGGACCTCCGGGGGCCCCTCGCGCCCTCCACCAGAGCCCAGCTGATCTGATTGGATCTCCTCCCTCCGCTGCAGCTGGACTCAAGTCTCCACGTTTGAACAGCGTAGAGGGACGGTCGACGCAGGAGGTGGCGCTGCTAAAATTAGCAACAGAGGAAAAAAGAGGACGATGAAGATGGTGAAGAGGGCGACAGTCTGACAATCTGATCCAACCATGTTCTAATTTTACCTGCGCTGGAGAACCTGGTCTTTCTTCTTTCAGACCAAGTTTAAATTTAGAAACGCTGCAAAAAAAAAAGAAGAAAAAAGTAAGGAAAAAAAACACAGGGAGAAAAAAGTCCAAAGAGACGTTCAGGTGATTTACTATCTTGTTTTACACATGCATTACAAGCATGGAAAAAATGTGTCTTTTATTGCAGTGTCGCAAGTCGACACGGGCTCGGCTGCAGACCAGCCAGTGGGCTCTGTGGTGTGTGTGTGTGTGTGTGTGTGTGGGGTGGGGTGGGGGTGAGGTGGGGGGTGGGGGTGGGTCGGGGTTTTCCACCACCAATCCCATCCAGGAACAAGCAGCGGGCGAGCGAGAGCGAGAACGTCGATGAAAGAGGAAATTACACACCTGGGCTGCAGAACACCTGCAGCCCACGGCGGGACTCTGTATTAGCAGCAGCAGCAGCAGCAGCAGCAGCAGGGAAGGGGATCTGGAGCAGCTTCTATTTGTCTGATTGTCATTAAAGTTAAATGATTACCGAAATGTAATCCCAGATTAGGAAGCAGTCCAAATCTGCTGCAGGTTTTGTCCCTTTGCCACTGTCTGGTCTGATCTGATCTGATAGTCTCTCTTCTGGTTGTGCAAAAGGCCTTCGAGACAAACAAAAGTTCCTTGAATGATTGATTGATTGATTGAATGATTGATTGAATGATTGACACCGTATCGTATCTTTTCTCAAATCCACCTGTTAAGTAGCTCATAGAGAATGTGTGTATCTCTCTCTCTCGGGCTGTCAAATGATAATTTTTTTAATCGCGGAATCTTCATAGTTAACTGTGATTAATCGCGGTTCGGTTTGAACTGCATGTGTCAAATTCTGTTCTTTTACGTTTCAAGGCAGTTTTAACCCCATAATGTAAAGTATTTACCAGAACTACAGGTTAGGAAAAGGGACAAAAAGGCTTACGCCGGGTTCACACCGGATGCGGAAACGCAGCGAAGTGCCTCGCCCACGAAAATTGCGCACGAGCCGCAGCCCTCCTGTTCACACCAGATGCTTTGATCTCCTGTGTATCTGCAGAAAGCACTGCTGGAGGGGCTCCATTTGATTGTAATGTTGCGTCATTCTATCTTATTTTCTATTTTCTGATTTCTTTCTTTTTTTCTTTCTTTTTTCTTTCAATGCATGTCACAACCCCCTTGAACTCCTCAACCCTCTGTGGGCTGCGGAGGCCTGGCCAGAGAGCAGCAGCGGTGGTGGTGGCGGCTCTCCTCTATCTCCTCCCAGAAGTGTTGCGTGAGACCGTGATATGTGTGCAGTTTATCAGACACTTTGTCTGCGCCCTCTTTTCATCCGCATTCAGATTTTTTTGCGCTCATCACAAAACACAGACGCTTCCTCCTTGTGTGCGACGATGCTTTTATCTCCCACCCCCCCACCTCTTCTGTTTCGCTGTGGTCTCGAGGGGTGCGGACCACCAAACTCTCCCGTCCTGCCCCCTCCCGGGTGCCAGCAGCGGGCAGATGGAGTGAATCAGATGAAGCCGTGATGCTCTTCGCTACGGGAGCTGGTGGTACTTTGTCTGGCCCATCTACATCGCCGTGATAGCGCGCCGCGATAACAGACATGAAAGTACCCTGTCATCAGCTCCCCGCCCCCCCACCACCCCTGCCACCCCCCTGCTCCTCAGGACCAGAGAACATCACAGCAGACACAGAATGATTCCACAGAGAGACAATCAAGCTCTGCATGCTGCAGCCCTCAGAGGTGCTGACTTGACACAAGAAAGTCCTCAGAAAGTGATGCAGGACTTAAAGATCTGCCTCACTGCTTCCCCAGGTACAAGTCAGTACGTTTGTTTCCTGAAACACGTTGCTTAACTACAGTTCAAACCTCAATCAAGGTTCTGTTTATGGATCTTGTGGTCTGTCACTGGGTGGCTTCACCACCAGATACATTTTTTTTGTGGCCTCCCAGGTCACAATGAGGGGGCTGCAGGACAGCATCCAACAGGTCGAAACACCATCATCATCATCATCATCATCATCATCATCATCATCATCATCATCATCAGACGAAACACAACAAAGAGGATCTTCAAAGGTGCCTTATCTGCGTGTTATTTCTTCTTCTTCTTCTTCTTCTTCTTCTTCTTCTTCTTCTTCTTCTTCTTCTTCTTCTTCTTCTTCTTAAAAACAACGATGGCCTCAGAGACCCTGGGGTCTCACTCTTCCCCTAATATATCCATCACATTGGAAAGCATCTTGCTCTTTCACGTAAAAAAAAAAAAAATAATAATAACACTGTCCTATCGCAGAGAATCTTGCAACCAAAGCAAAAATTTAGCAGCTTGTTGTTTCGCTCTGCTCTCCAGAAACCAAAATATTTGTTGATTTATGCTTTGGTTTGATTCTGGCAGTTTTAAGTTTAATCGTTTAGTTAATTTTCATATGATTATCAATTTTAACCAAACAAGTCCAGTTCTGCTTAAAAAGTCAAACGTGATCAAGAACTATTAGCTTTGGCCCTGATAGCATCTGATACTTTACTGATTCAGACATGCATAGCACTGAGTATATCCTTATTCTTACACATCTTGCACATGCAAACAACCATATTCCTGCATCATTGTGGTTTTATCGAACCACTCGCACCAACTCACAAGCACAGAAGTTCAAATGAACAAGTAAACTACCTACCTACCTTTTTTCCACATAACGAGACATGCTTTTTTCTTTTTATTTCTTTTTCTTTTCTTTTTTTTGGACTTTTGCATTTTCACACGTCGACCTGACGGAAACAAAACGGCTTGAGCGTATTGTTGACACAGCCGACGCCTGCTGCTCTGCGTGCCGTCGGGCCTAAAAAGCACTGCGCTGGGAATCAATGCGGCCGTGATTACGCTGCATCCCCCTGTGGGTCACACCAAAGGAATGAGGTGGTCCCTCACTGAAAATAAACATTAACTGAGAGCCTGTATGACGGCCCGATTGTAAAACATCTACCCATGACAACATAAACCCTCACCTATCTACCTCCAGGGCCTGGGATTGTGAGGTGCTGCTGTGATTGGTCACCACAGGTGAGGCTCGGCGAGGAGAGCGCATGCCTTTCTCCTCCCAGAAAACCTCTTTGTTTGCCTCTGACACGGGGAATGTGCTGCTAAGCATCTCGGTGGCACCCAGGAGGCCTGAAACCAGCTCGCTGTGCAGATGGGTGCTTCTCAACTGGTGGAGTCTCAGGAGGACCCACATCTCTTTTTCCTCCAAATGAAGTCGCGACCCGAAATTATTCCACAAAAATAAAAACGCCAGCCCACTTTCAATCATGTTTAGTATGGGGTTGTGTGTGCTGTGAAATAAACATTTTCACTATAAATATATATATTTAAAACAAAAAAAAAAAGGGAAACTGCCCGCAAAGCCGCAACCCAATCAAAGAAGCTCCGTGACCAACTTTTGTGTTGCGACCCACCAGTTTTGTCAATCAACGTCAATCGGTTTTGTTCATTATCTCTTCGGTTTTAAATGGATATATATCTTTTTGATACCTTCAGACATAGAAAAATCTATGTCTGAAGATAAGACAGATATACATCCAGCTCGCTGGATGCTCCTGGAAATTTCTGAACCACCAGTAGGATGGTTAAAAAAAAACAAAAAAAAAGAAAACATCTGAGAGAAAAAAAATGGTCTTAGGTAAACCTGGTCGAGGTAACTAACCCCTTACTAATGCTGGTAAGAACCTGGTCAAAGCTAACCACAAAGGTGACATTTGGAGCAGAACCTTTTGTTTGAGTGGAGGGTCCAGCAGCCCAGCAGCCCAGGTCATGTGACTGTGTCAGAATCGGCAAAGTAAACACGGCTGAGGGAGGAGAAGATTGTTCTCCACTTGAATGGTGAAACATTCAAGTGTTCCCAAACACCATTTCCTGAGCTGGAGGCTCCCAGGCCTCATTTACAGATCCTCATCATCATCATCATCATCATCATCAGCAGCAGCAGCAGCAGCAGCAGCAGCAGCAGCAGTGGCAGCAGACAAACCCAACTGACTGACTGACTGATCTTTTTGTTTGAGGCCTGGGAAGTGAACTTGGGGAAGCATGCACAGGTGAAACTCTAGAAAGCTTGAATATGATATTTCCTGCGCTCAGCAAAGCTACTCTATTCTTGGCCTGATCTGGGTGGTGATTAGTCACTGGGACGTGGAGAGGTATGCATACCTGATGAGCAGGAGCTGCTGGTGGAGGAGCAAGAGGTAGAGGAGGAGGAGGAGCAGGAGGAGGAAGAGGAGAAGGTTAAATATACCTCATATTTGTAAAAAAAAAAAAAAAAAAAAAACTTAAAATGTAAATCAACATGCCTTTATCCTATAAAGTAAACAGTAGTCTGTTTTGCTAACTTGAAAGTGTTTGTCTCCATTGACATATAACTTTTCTTGCTCCACTATCAGATATCTTCATTTTCCTTATGTGTAGCCACCTGCTAAGTGGATTGGTATCAAATTTAATTTCCCATCCCCGTCAGGTTGAACCTTCATCAAAAACTTAAAAGTAAGGAATAATAATAATGAAACCATACTCAGTCTCCTTCATGTTAGCATGTTAGCCTATATTTAGCCCTTTGATTGTCCAGGCAAGTGGGTAGAAATGTTCTGAAAGTTTGATAAACTGGGCGTGTGTTTAATGTTCCCTCTCAGCTGAACTGATCTCTGTCTGGCTTTATTCCTGCAGCCTCCACTTCTCGTGAAGCGATGAGTCAGAATGGCCAAGTACAGTTATCTGTGAGCTCTGCAGATATCAGTGATCATCAGGGTTGTTGCACTTTGCATGGGAAGATGCAAGAAATCAGATCAATTATTTTTTGACTGAAGTCAGCCACAGCTCTGAGCCAAGTCAAATCCGAATTAGTGCTCTTAGTACGATTTGCTGTTGTGAAATTAGAATTTTTGCAGTTCTTTTACGAAAAATTTGGCACAGAATTTGATTTGGATGTCAAAACAGGCACGGTCGTAATAATAACAGTCAGTATAAATAACAGAAAGAAAAAAGTGATAAAAAAAAAAAAGGCAGGGGAAGGGGGACATTGAAGTTAAGAAGACCTCAGATTTTTTTTTAATAACACCACCTCGGGGAGGGAAGCCTCAAACAACAATCAGCTGCGTGATGTGATGTTGAATGAATGTGTCTTACTGAGATAACAAAGTCTGAGCACTCGGCTCGCTGCCTCCATCTGCAGCCTCCTGGCCAGGGGGGGATTTCCTCCCTGCAGCCAGCAGCACTCAAGGTTATTACTGTGGAGGAGGATCTGAGCGCCGCTGCAGCACCTGTTTGAAGTTCCCCCTCGGCCCGCCGCGCCGCAATCACTGAGCGGAGGGATCGCAACCAGTGGTTTCTAGTTGATTAAACCCAGGGAGAGCACTTTTTTTACAGAATGAGTCGAGTACGAGTACTTGCATTTACTCACCAAGGAAGTGCTTGATATGGCCATGTCTAGAATTAGTATTAACTAGTATTTGAACAACGTTCCTCTGCATGTCTTTCAGTGGTTCTCAATTGTTGGAGTCATTTTTATCGTGAAGTCGCAAATTTATTCCACAAAAATAAAAACGCTAGGCCACTTTCTATCATGTCACGTAAATGAATTGTTGAAATTGTTGGATTGAATTGTCCTGCAAAATAAATGCCCAACATTTTATCTATAAATATATATAGAACTCTTCAAATCCTTTTCGGTTTGTAAAAAAACTGCCCATGAAATTGCGACTCAATCAAAACAGCTCCACAACCTGCTTTTGGGTCCTGACCCACCAGTTGAGAGACACTGTTCTAGAACACACATATGCATGCAACTGGTATCGGTGTTGTGGTATGGGCACCTATTTTATGAGTACGAGTTGAGTGCTCAACCCCAGTACTGCGATTGGTACATTCCTAATTAGATAGATAGATAGATAGATAGATAGATAGATAGATAGATAGATAGATAGATAGATGCTTTATTGATCTGAAGGAGAAATTAACGTTTCTAGCAGCTTGACAATGGAACTAGTGGAATAAAATTGTAATTTTTCAAAATTTCACTCATGCACGACTGTAATCACAGCTCTACGGCTGTATATAATAAAGCCTGACAGATGGGAGATCCACTGATTTTCACGGCGTCCTCTGAAGTGGTCACCTGTCTCTCACGGCCTCCCACTGCTTTCCTATGAACCAAGCTGGGACTGCAGGGGAACACTGGGATGATGACTTGTGCCACCCAAAGCACGCTGGGACTTGTGCAAGTTCGCCACTGTGATGATTTACATGAAAGTCACGATGTGGAGCTGCGGCTTTGTAATGTGAACAGCGGCGTTCAATTTGAAACAACCCCACAGCAAATATACTATTAGAAAAGGTGAAAAAAAAAAGAAATTCTTTGCAAAAAAAAACATTTCTTTTAAATACATTAGTTTTGTTGCAACACTCTCGTATAATCCACAATTTTTAAAATGGATCACGATTTCAGCACTTTCATTCTACACACGCAGGTAGACAAAAAAAATGTAAAAGTTTCTGTTTCTGACCCTGAATTCTACTGATGCTCCAACGTGAACGCCGTGACTCACACAAATCAAATCATCGTTCAAGTCGTACACCCACTTTTTTTTCCCTCCTCCTTCAACCATTCTGTCTGTGGGAGGTGCAGCTGTAGCCTCAGAAGCTCTCTGCAGGATTAAGCAGTCAATCAAGTCGGCCGACAAGTTTTGTTAAAGTGTTTCTGTTATTTCCCCGACAGTCAGCCGCTCGCTGCTTTGAACAGAAAAAAGAAAACAAAAAAAAAAAGACCTCCTTCCCAGTCAGTCTGTAGGAATGCTCTGTGGTCACACAAGCAGGAATAATTAGCGGTATTCTCCACTGTTTGGGAACCGGCCAAAATAACTGGCACGTCTCCTGCCACCGTGAGCTAAACGTATGAGGGCTCCAGATCGGCTGAAATGGGCAAAAAGCCGTGCAAGGTTTTCACGCTGGATTCTTCAGCCGTATCGTTTTTCCACCTCCCCTGTCTTTAAGTCTCTCCTGGCTCTAAGCCCTTCTTTTCTCCGCACCCCCCCCCCCCCCGACCTCACCTTCCCTCCAAACCCCCTCTGTTTTGTTATTTTACCTGGAGGAGCAGGTGTGAAGGGGCGAGGCCCCGTGGAAAAACATTTGATTCTGAGAGGAGCTTGTCATGAAGGAATCCGTCCGCTGACCTCCGAGCATCTTGGCACACAATGACAAATGGATTTGCAATTTTCCGCCCGACTTGGCGGCCACAAAGGCAACATCTCCGCCGGGTTTCAGCCACAGAGTACAGTCAGCCAGCCAGCCAGTCAGTCAGCCTTCCTGCTGTCCTGTCCCGCTCTTGAGCCAGGCAGCCTGCGTTATCGGCTCGCGCCATCCAAACAGCGAACAGCTCTGGTGATCTATGAAGAGAAAAAAAACAACCTCTCTGACCTCCACGGTGAAGTCATCTCTGGATGACGTTCTGAAGTCGATTTGTTAAGTCTACAGCTAAACCGAACGTTTCACGCAAAGTCAACAGCTGATGAAAGGTGATGGAAAATGAGCTGAGATGAGAGTCCAGTGGCTGGAACGATCCAGAAAAACACCACGGACCTGCAAACCAACAGCGTATTTAGCCCTCTGTTTGCAGCGCCCTGCAAAATCCCTCAGTTTGGCTTTTGCTGGACCTTTGACATATTTTGGAAGCGGACATGAGAAGTAATCAGAGTAAACCCCTGGCTGGGTGTTTCGAGGTCACCTCGGAGAAATGTCATTGCCCCGTGTGACATGACAAAGCTCAACAGCTTACTTTAACAGAAACTATAATAAGCAGGAGGGACCTTTTCCCCGTCTGATTGTTGGAAAACCCCGCTGATGTTATTTTACACGTTATGGGATCTTAAAATCACATAGTGTTTGATGTTGTTTTATTTACAGACTGTTTTCTTTACTTGTGATGAATCTTGAGTCACTGTTATGTTCAGGTACAGCTTGCATTTATAGTTCACTACATTTACAGGTAGTGAACTATATTATTGTATCATATGTTTTTGTGTCTTGATTTGGTGAGAGTGCATCAGGAATCCAAAAATAAAAGATGCCCATAAATTTTCTCAATTTATTACGTTCATTTTTGCCGTTGCACATATGATTAAAAATTGTAGCTAACTTTCCAGGGGATAAACTTTAAAATAATCTACGAAATTCACTTCATGAGTCCATCTGCAGAACAACTCATAGATGAGAATGATTCATATTGAAGCTTTTAAAAATGGACCTGCTTGACGTAAAACTTCATAATGAATCCAGTAAGATTGAAAGATTAAATAATAATAATCTTCATTTAGATTAGGAAAAAAACAAAAACAAGCAACAATTAACTTTTTTTTGTTGTTGATTCCTTGGGCCCTTAGACGTGACCTGCACACCTTCTCAGTGACACCCTTCTGTGGCACACATCCATCTTGTTTATGACTGGGTGGCATCATTAGCAGCGTCCAGCCACCAGTGTTTTCTCTGCTGATTGAATCGCTCCCAAATCCCACTGGAATGTTTAAAGTAGCTGCTATGGAAATCAACCACTTGACCCCCTTTCCTGACCCCAAAGATCTGCCTTCCCTTCCCCTTTTACCGCGGCGATGGGTTGGGACGGGGGGGGGGGGCAGAAACTGTCAGACGACGGCAGGGTTGGAGAATCAAAGGGAGCCGCTGAGTTATTAGAGCCTCTGAGGCCACGCCCCCTCAGAGTGAGGCCACGCCCCCTCCAAGTGAACGCACTGCTAGCGCAGAACCATGGCTGATACTCACATCACAGGCAGAGAAAAATTACTTATATATTTAGCTAAATATACAGCTGATTGCGTGTGTGTGCGTGCATGTGTTTGTGTTGGCCCTAGTGAGTGGTCCAACGGGTCGTTGGTGTTCTGTCAGGTCAACCTGTCATGGTGCTGAGAGCCTAATTGATGCCTGATGCTTTTCAGGGGGGGCAATTACAGGGTGCAAATGTCAAGACCTAATTTTTGACCCTGCGGTGCGGCCACATGCGCCGGTGTTGTTCAGAAAACTCATTTTTTTAAAGGCTTGAAAATGACTTGAACGGTTTGACTTGAACTGCAAAGAATAAACGTACAATGACGAAAACAGTACATGTGTAAATTTCATTTTTAAATGGTGAACTTAAGCATCAAAATAAAAAAAAAGGTTAAAAAAAAAAACCTTTCTCTTTTTTTAAAATGAAGTGGTATCTATGACTTCAAAGCTGTCTGGTGATCTACACTCAGTACTTGAACCTCAGTTGTAGAAAGAAAAAAGAAGTGATTTTCCAAGAGAAGAACGTCGACGTCCCGGCCGGAAGGTGAAAGCCGTGTTCACAGTTGGAGCCCTGTTATCTCGGATAAGTGAGTGTGTGTAGCAGCTTGTCGTGTGACCTGCGTAACAACAACCGTGTGTCTTTTTTTTTTTTTTTTTTTTGCCTCCTCGTCGACCTCCTTGTCGCTCTCCCTTCCTCCTGTGCCGCAGCATCAGACGGCAACAGGCTGCAGCTGCGACTCCTGCAGCTGCTTCTCGGCCCCTCGGACTGAAAGAACAGAGCGTTGAGATGCCGCGAGGACCTGCAAATGCAACACTAACCCCCCCTCACCCCCCACCCCACCACCCCCCACCCACCCTGGACCTCTGCATGCAGACATGACAGTGTCCTGGATTCCTTGCGCTTTTTTCTTGCCCACGTCACCCTCCTGTTTTCTGCTCTACGTCTCCATGGAGATCCAAACACAGTGCATATTTTCCACCTCGGCTGACAGCTCGTGTTGTGAAATGTCAGTAAATCAGGTGTGTCGTGTGGCGGCCTGATTTTTTTGCGGAAGTAAAAGAAAAAAAAAAAATCCCCTCAGCCCAGGACTTTGGAAAAGTGACTGTGACTGGTCAGAGGACGCAGAGGATACAAAGTGTAGAGCTGCGGATGGAGAGGAGATATTGGGGGGCAGCAGCAGCAGCAGCAGCAGCAGCAGCAGCAGCAGGAGAAGCAGCAGCTCCAGCAGGAGCAGTGGTAGCAGGAGCAGGAGCAGGAGAAGGAGCATCAGGAGCAGCAGGTTTCCTTTCACAACGCCTCTCTCTGTCCTTGGACTCGGATGAAAGGCCGCCAAAAAAAAAAAAAGAAAAGAGGATCAGGTGGACGAGGCTATACTTACACTTTGGCTGTAATCCACCGTAAACACACATGCAGCTCATAATTTGTGCGCACGGCAATTTACTAAGGAATAAACAAACAACAAAGAGCCCGAAATCAATAGTTTGCAGGATTGAAATGACACAAAGCTGCAGACAGCGTCCCCTGCACAAACACACCCTCAGAAGTGGCCACAGGTGAGCCGCTCGGCACCTCCCCCGTCTCCCCCCCACCGACTCCCTCCGTGCCTCCCCTGCCTCCCCCCGGCCTCCCATCTCCCTCAGCACTGACGACTAAATATAGAAATTATGTGCTCTGAAAACTGGGGGCAGACAACAAAGCTGGATATATTTCCATCCTCCTTCTCCTCCTCCTCCTCCTCTTTCCCCACCTGCTCCTCCTCCTCCTCTTCCTTCTCTTTCTCCTGCTTCCCCACCTCCTCCTCTTCCTCCACCTGCTCCTCCACCCTCCTCCTTCCCCACCTCCTCTTCCTCCTCCACCTCTACCACCACTACCTCCTCTTCCTCCTCTTCCTCTTCCTTCTTCTCCTCCCTCCTCCACTTCTCCACCTCCTCCTCCTAAGTCAAACCCACAGGTGATAACCCCCCCCGAGATCAGAGTGCGTGAGCCGGACGGAGCAGCTGTGCTGTCTGACTGGACGGCGAGGAGAGACGACAGAGAAGATCACTGACTTCCACACCTGCCAGAGGTGGACCTGTGCCACACACACACACACACACACACACACACACACACACACACTTGATTGGGTTTCCTCGAGAGCCCTCGAGGGCCACTGAGGGTGGGGTGGGGTGGGGGGTCAGTGGGGGAGTGCGATGAAAGTCGGCGAGCGTCCATTAAGCGTGTGAGTCGGCCCTCTGGAGTGGCTGCCGCTGCTGCTGCCGCTGCTGCGGTTGAGGTCTTTAAGTGTTTTCCGTCGGGGGTGGGGAGGGGTGGGGGGGACGGGGGGGGGGGCGGCGTCAGACCACCTGGACAGGAGAGCAGGGCAGGAGCGGAGAGGAAGTGGGGGAACAAAAGCAAGTGTCTCCCACTGTGAAAACACTGGTTTAGACAGCGAGGAGCATCAGGTGTCGGCAGTCAGGATCTCTTTCCAGGGCGCTGAGAGGGGTGACCATCAAACGGCCACAAGTGGGGGGCAGAGAGGCTGAGAGGGTGATGGGTGGGGGGTCACGCTCTCAGGACTCGTACTTTTTTCTTTTCTTTTTCTTTCCACGGCTGCCAAACCGAGACTGGAGCCTCCAACGCGGTGCAGAACTGAATCCTTCCTCGCGCTTTAATATCAGGCTTGTGTTGGTTCGCCCGGTGGAGGGGGGTTGGTGGCAAGGGAGGGTGGGGATGGTGGTGGTGGGGTGTCCATAAAAAAAAACACACACAGATTATAATGCAGACGAGGAGCACGCTGTCATTAATCAGCCATGGGAGTGCATTGATGTGCGAGGAGGAGAGCAGATGGGAAATTCCCACCTATCCTGCAGGAGGGTTGTGACACCACCCCACACACACACACACACACACACACACACACACACACACACACACACACACACACACACACTGCACAGGCTCCCTCAGATCACAAGGCTGAGCTTTCAACAAACGACGCTCCCCATCTGTGAAGAAATTACACATAGAAAGATTAAATTATTTCCCGGTTACCTTCAAGTTTTGTGGGAAGAAAGGATTGGAAGAAAAACAACAGAAAACGGCCAACACGGATTGAGCGATCGAGACGTCAGCGGAGGTCACTCCGGGCCTTATCGCTCTGACCTCCGCTTTTATACATCCGCCAGAGTGGCCGGGGCAGCCGAGCTAAAGGTCAGCGTTTTATTTGGGCCCTGGCTCGCGTCGTGTTGCGCAGCCTCTGCGTTGGGATGATGCTTTGAAGTTTTTATGTGCGTGCCAGGGGTCTACGACTCTTCTGCCGGCATAATGGCGTCCATAAAGAAAGACAACACCGACCTCGTTAGCCGAGTTACAAGTTTGAACTCTACACGGCAAAAGCCAACCAATTAAAAGGAAAAAAACATTGTCAGTTTTTTGTTTTTTTTGTTAAGTGGTTGTTTTAGATGTTGAAGAAATAATGGATCGATGATTTCACGCCGCAGGTTGAAAAAGAAAGGATTTTGATCACTTTTGAGCAATTTATTGTTGTTATTAGTCTGCTGAGTTCAGATTCTTCCTGTAACACATTTATCAGTGATTTTTTTTTTTAAATTCAGACATCACCAATGAATTATTGTTTTTCTCCACCCCAAAAAACGATTGAAAGATGCCCTTCTGTGATTTTTTTCACATTTTGTCAAAACATTTTTATATCTCTGATATATTACAGTGTATCATCAGCTGCACGTCAGCATTTTTTTTTTTCCAGGATAAAAACAAGAACATGATGGTACAGTTTGCAAGTCTCAACGTAATCAAATACAGTTGCTAGTATCATTTATTTCTATATATTGCATTTATCTAACTGTAAAAATATATATTCTCCAATAAATAAATATATAACATAAATATATATGTATCTAAAAATGAATAAATAATCGGTACAGGTTTCTTTTTTTTTTTAACTCCTCTTTCCGAACTGGTCTAAAGACAAAAGTTGAGAAAAAGACAAAAAAGAGAAAAGGAAAAAAAAAAGAAGAAATTCCTTCAAAGTCCTTCTGAACAACCTACAGCTCTCTGACTCAGCGCCTAAACTAAAAGTTCCAATTCTCTTGTCTCTCCACGGCGGCTCACGTCTCCATCGGTCCACGAACCGGGGGCAAGCAGGGCTGAACTGGGCCGGGCCGGGCTGGTCCAACCCGCTCCCTGATTCAACAGCTCTGCTTCCCATTCGTCTCCTCATCCACAAAAGTACCTTTTTTTGTGGCCGTCTGTACCGTGAAACAAATGAGCCTCTCATGCCGAGTGCGCCGCAGACATTCTGGCCTGTCTGCAGGGCTGCTGAGGGATGGACCGTGCATTCCTACGAGAGGCCCCCCCCACCCCCCCCGGTGGCTTGATCCCCCCCGGGTCGGGCTGCTGTCCACCAGCCTGCAACCCGCTCACATCCCCAGGCCTCGTTCAACCTCTCCTCTTCTTTTTTTTCTCATACCCTCCTATCCCTGCTTTGCCAGGACCTGGGCAGCAAAATTCCTGATCCGGAGCAGGGGCTCCCCAGTCTCAGCTGTGTCCCAGGATGTCCCTGTACAGCTCGGGCACGCGCTCCGGGTCCACCGGCCGCGGCAGGAAGTGGGTAAATTTCTGATGCCGCCTGGATTTAGTCCCGTCTCTCGGAGTCCCGTCTTTGTTTAGCGCGACAAAGTAACGTGTCCCTCTGTCTCCGTGCTTGTAGAGGTTGGAGGAGTACGTGTTGTACCAGTTCTCCTCAAACTGCTCCCTGAACACGCATTCCGCTGTGAGTTTATTCTGAAAAAAATTCAATAAAAACACAGGCAGAGGACACCGCATTAGAGCCACAGCGCATCACGCACACACACGCACACACACGCACACACACACACACACACACACACACACACACACACACACATTTCACGAATTCTCGCAATAGATCTCAAAGGAAAGTCTTATAGTGGGGTGGGACATGCAGGCAGGGCCGTCAGGTGCGCAAAAGGAAGCAGGATTCGGGGAGGAGAGGTTGGTACTCACAGAGCCGTACAGCTCTCCTTTGTCATTCATCCCCAGATAGAGTCCACTGTCCACCCCTCGAATGCTTATCAAGCCCACCGCCAGGCTGATGAATTCCAAAATACCTGCGGAAGAATAACACAGTTGTTCAGGTGCCCACTTTGAAAAAAGATGAAAGAATAGGATCGGTTTAAGCACTTAAACACTTGGAAAGCCTATTTGGGCAAAATATTACACGTAGTTGCTGTTTCTTAATTTCTATTTTTTTTTTTTTTTTAAAAAAGTAGCGTTTGTACCAATGCGTTTGATGATTAACTGTCCCACCTGTGCACACCCCCTTCCCGCCCCCCCGCACAACAAAATATGTATTTTCTGTCATGCCACAGTGATATTTTACCGAAACGGCTGTGGTCCCTCCTCGTGCCCTGCACGGTGCCGTCCGGAAGTATCTCCAGGTGGAAGCCGGTCCTGCAGTACAGCTGTCTCCTCCGCAGGATCCCCTTGAGGTGCGTTAGATCCGTGGCGGCGCTGCGGGACAGCCTGTCCCCGTTCACCAGGTGCTCCCCCAGCATCGCCGGAGGCGCGTCCCCCCCGAGGGCGCCGAGCAGGAAGTGGGAGCCGACCTGCGGGACGCCCTCGAGCCCGTGCAGGACGCCTCCAACTTCGCCCAGGATCGCGGCGGAGGAGGAGGAAGAAGAAGCAGCGGCGGCAGAAGAAGCGGCGGCGGTAGCCATCGCGTCAGAGCCCGAGCGGGTAAAGTTCACGGAGCAGGTCCAGACTAGAGGGAGCGCTCGTGCGTCGTCTGTCTACCTGAACTGCCAGCCGTCACACTTGGCGCATGCTTGCGTCCGTGTTGCGCATGTACGAGAAAACGCACTTTCCTAATGTCCGTCCCGTCTCTTCTTTTCTCCCTTGAATGCTGCGCCGCGTCTCCACCGGCGACTCGCGTTGCGTTTACCTGTCCGGGGCGGAAGGTGGATGCCTGTGTGGAGGTGGACGTGGGTTAGAGGTGCGGGCGTGGGGTTGCTCAGCCGACGCCGAGTGTCCGTCCGTGTCGGGCTGGGAGTCAGGGCTGGACGGCCGCGGCTATGCAGGTACAGGTTACGGCAGCCAGCTCCTAGGAAGCTTTGACGCTCAAAGTGGCAGCCGAGGGCTGGTGAGGCAGGTGCAAAACCACACGACTATTAGTGGGCGGGGCCGCCACAGTTCAGACGTGCCCGGGCAGGGAATCCCCCCGCCTCCTTCTTCTTCTCCCAAAAGGCATAACATAAGAGGAGAGTGAGAGAGAGAGAGAGAGAGAGAGAGAGAGAGAGAGAGAGAGAGAGAGAGAGAGAGAGAGAGAGAGCACTTAAATCACATCCAATATTTATTCCGTTGACGTGAAACATTCTATACACTAAATCAAGCCAAACAGTGTTGCGGCGTCACATCCTGGTTTTTATTGAGTGCTTTTTATTGAACAATTTTCTCCACCACTTTTACTTATTTGATGCCCTTGAATCCCCCCACGACCGGACCGCCGTGAAGTAGCCACGGCTGCATCTCCCTCTCTCGCGAGCTCAGCGGCACAAGCGCCCCTGCGTTAAAGCCCGCGAAGCGCGTGCGCACGTTCGTGTATCCGTCCATCCGTCCGTTCTTACGTCGTCGTCGGCGTAAAGTAAACAGCCATGGCCGCCCTCCGCAGGCTCCTGCATCTCCTCCTTGCTAACGGGGCCCAGGCGAGAGGCTTCGCGGCGCGGAGGCAGCAGCACACGCCGTGGAAGCCGGCTACGGTGGTCGCGGCGGGGGCGAGTGTGGCAGCCGGTGCCGCCGCCGCCTACTACTACTGCTACTGGCCGTCCGTCAGCCCGAGCTCCGGGGTGAGGAGCCATGTCGAGGCTCGGCTTTTCCACCTGGCGCTGCTGCCGTCGGTCTCCGCCACTGACAAGGTACCGTGGGGACCGTTTGTCGCTTGTACGGCAACGACCTTCATCACTATGGCACACACACACACACACACACACACACACACACACACACACACACACACACACACACACACACACGTTCTATCTCATTTCCCCCACCGTTTACGTGAAGGAGACTCCGCTCACCGGAAGTCTCTATCACGTGTCCATCACAATTGGCCTTCATCGTATAACGCGCGTGGGACTACAGTATTGTTGTCACGAGGAGCTGTCCTCGATCTTTGGTGCTGAAAAAGGCAAATATGACCCATTACTGTCCACTCAGCTACAATGCTGTGAATATCACGCATGACTTCTTAACATTTATTTTTTTTTGCTGAAGATTTTTTTCTCAGTCTAAATTCATTGGCTTGCAGTCGCTGTATTGCATTTCCTCTTTTATGGTGTTTTCTTTTTACAGTTAGATATGTTTATTCTATCCAACACCGTGCAATATGTGTTGTTGTTTGTGCATGCAGCAGCTGTATTTTGGTACTTTGAGCACCAAACAAATACCATTTTGGAATGATTAGATAGATAGATAGATAGATGAATACTTTATCAATCTCAAAGAGAAATTTGCAATTAAGTTGACCTCATCTTATGTAACCCCCTGCAGCTGCATTTGGTTACTGCAATACAATAGAAAGATATATTTGATAGCAGCTGACTTTTAAAGGGGGGGTCATTTTAAGTCCATACTGAACAATGCCCACACTGGTGCTCAGAGGTTTGAACCTACATCTGATTTAAATTGATGCCCTTCACAAAGGGCTGATTTCTGTGGAATAATTTACAGGAATCGGAAAGAATTTGTTGATTTTGAGGAGTTGACAGGATTTAGATACATTGTATTGTTTAAAAAGCATGTCCAATTGCTTTTTGTATAGCACGGGACCTTAATGATGATGAAAGACATTTAAGAACCTATGCTACAAAACAGAGCTTTTCCATTTCGCACATAATATATATGTTGTCCAGAATATCATAAATAAATTATTTCTAACAGGTAGCTGTTGGAGGGCAGAAAATGTTGACATAGTTAAGTCAAATGAAGCTGGATTTTACTTGATTTGTTTGTCATTTCATTCCACGTCTCCCCTGTATGTTCATTTTCACGATGACTATTTGTTTTCAGTCTGACATTCTCGTGCCTCTGTGCAGTAAGCCTGCCAAATTCACCCACAGTACCTGACATAGTCGAGAAGATAAGACTCTTGCAGATCAGAGGGCTCGGAAACTGAAACCTGCAAACCAGGTGAACCAGGCCGTGTACTTGGGTTGGTGCTTCCAGCCAGAGAAGATTCCTCGCTCCTAATCCGCCGCTGCTCTTTAATTTGTCCGGTGGTGTTCGCACAAGGCGGCAGGAATTCAGGGACTCAGGAAACTGGACACTGGGACTTGGCGGAGGCGTTGACATTTGACGAGGGGAGGGGTAGGAGGAGGAGGAGGAGGAGGAGGAGTGGTGGAAGGGTGCCGGTTAGAGGGGGTTTAATGGTTAAGCAGAGGGGGGCACACATTCCCTGGGTGTTTGCTGTGTGTGCCCAGTGGAGCTGGCAGCCTTCCACCGGACAGAGAGATCCGCTCTGTCTTCACCGATCCCAGCCGGCCGTCTGTCTGATCTGGCTGGGTTTAAACAGTTTTGTAGGGACATTATCTGCTGCGCGGGGATGAAAAATCCAGCTGACAGAACACGCAGCCCATTACTTGAATTAAAGCCGGCGAGGGGGGCCCGCTTTGTTGTTCCGTGTGAGCGAGGCTGTTTTTTTTTTCGTGACAAGAAAAGCTCCTGTGGATTTCCCACAGACAGAATGTCTGTCAGTCGCTGTAGATGTGATACATGTCAAAACAATGTTGTGTCTTTTTGTTGTTTGTTTGTTTGTTTGTTTGTGTTTCTGCTGCAGGCCAGGAGCTACGGTTTGGACGACGGCGACGTCTACATGTCGTCCTATGAAAACCGATTCCGCCTGTTCAGCTCGCTGCAGTGCGAAGGGCAGCTGTACATGACGCCGCTCAACTTCATCCAGTCCATCACACTGAACGAACACAAGAGTGAGTGAGTGTGAGTGTGAGTGTGTGTGTGTGTGTGTGTGTGTGTGTGTGTGTGTGTGTGTGTGTGTGTGTGACGCGCACGCACGTCTCACCTTCTCTCTGTCCCTCAATGCTGTTTGACCTTTGACCCCAGCCCCTGAATTCTCTCAAGAGCTACCGACGCTCTGTCAGCAAACTGATGGAAATAACCGACGGTTTACAGTTTCAGTTTTCTCTCTGTTATTGTTTATGTAACACGTGTACGGATGCAACAGTTCAAACTAGTTCAGTGACCGCAGCACCAGGTCACCTCCACACTGACCAAGTGCAATTTACCATCAAGTGCCTTAACTTTTCTCTTAACTCTTCAACCGTCTTGACCTACATTACAGGTATTTTAATGCAATATGCTCACCTGGTGATGGCAATATTTTTCAATGCCTTGACTCGTCTATACTTAAACTGTTAATTTAGAAGGGAAAAAAAAAAAGTTGCAGCGCGCTGCTTTTGTCTCCCTCTTCTGACAGTGAAAAAAAACTGCATTAATGCTCCTCACACGAGATGAGATGAGAAGCTTCTGGCCACTGAGACGCACTCACGGAAGCTCACGGTGACGTCTGCTACCTCACACGCTCCCCTCTTGTGTTGGAGAGGCTGGAATCCTTCATCATCAAAGTGCAGCATCACTGAGCTGCTGAGCCAGCTGAGGCGGCGCTGCACTTCACTTCAGGTCGGACTGTCGTGTTGTGCAACAACAGCGAGACTGATTTAAAATGGGAACCATTGTCCTGACACGATTAGATAAATTCAAATAATCAACATAATAATATAGTGCAGTACAACAGTACTGCTGTTCAGGCTCTGACTCAGTCAACTCCATGAGATATGAAGCAGTTACATCGGTCATCATGCTGATTACACCTCCATCAGGTAATTAGGTAAAAAAAAAAACAACCCTCAGACTTCATCTGAAATTCTCTGTGAAGGTACCAGTGTTATTTATATGTGTGCCTGCGTGTGTGTGTGTATGTGTGCGTGTGTGTGTGTGTGCGTGTGCGCGTGTGCGCGAGGTGTCGGTAAGAGCCTGTAAAGCGTCTTCAGACAATAAGTCGTGGCTTGATGGGCTTCAGTCATAACACCTGCATAAAGATCAATATCTCTAGCGGCAACTCCAACTTTTATGGCTCATTTATGTGGCAACACACTCAGCCAAGACCTGCAAGAGACCAAACAAGCCACGCATGTCAGCATGAATGATGACAAATTCAGACTGCCGGCCACCATTCATTAAGATTTTTGAAAGGTGTGGGGAGGGCCATAGGGTGGACGGGTGCTCTAATCTTTTAGATAGGACTTCACAGGCCCAAACTGAGGGAAAGAAAATAAGCAGCAGCATTAATGTGTTTGCACACCATCCGTCATTGTCCTCCAGCAGGCTTGTGGCTAATGTGTTGCAAAATGGTAATCATCGCGGTTTATGGCTTTATTGTGCCCATAAAAAGGGAGGTGTTGGAGCTGTTAGGTCTCATGGTTGGGTGGGTGGGGCCTCGCTGGAAATTAAACGGCGGGGCCTCCACTCGGTGATTTCAGAGGAATAGAAAAGAAGGGCAGCAGGGAGACGGGTTTTCGAGGGGAGAGGGAGGAGGAGGAGGAGGAGCAGGAGTGGGGCATCGGAGTCCCGACCTAAAGTGCAACCACTTCAAATATTAATGTCCGATCCGTTGGTGTTTGTCTGTTTATAAAACATTCATCTTAAAGCATCAAATGCACGTCCAGAACTTGGACAGAAGCCATCAGATGTGTTTTCACTGTGGCTCAGACTAAAGTTTGAACACGCTGGACTTTCCGGTCTGAAAAACTAAAAGCAAAAGCAAACTAAAAAAAAAATCTAAATCCACTTGAATGGCTGATATCTCATTGCTGATGTATAATATATCTTGTCTAATATCTTTTCCTTCAGGGAAAATGGGTCATGTTTATCATCACTTGCGGGATATATATATATATATGTATATATATATATGTGTGTGTGTGTGTGTGTGTGTGTGTGTGTATATATATATATATACATATATGTGTATATATATATATTTATATGTATGTGTGTGTGTGTATGTTTCTGTGAATCCATCAATCACATCAATCAACTTTTATTTCCACAGCGCTAAATCACATCCAAAGGCGTCTCAAAGCGCTTTGTACAATCAGAGAAAAGCCAAGCAAGGTGCGACAGTGGCCAGGAAAAACTCCCTTGTGGGAAGAAACCTTGAGCAGATCCAGACTGCCTCTGACCAGTTGGGGTGTTAAGGAAATACAAAAAATGCAGAGAGAGAGAGACAGAGAGAGAAATAGAAGAAGCCTTAGTGGCAGACAGGCCAGAGTGAGTTGCAGGGTTAACAACAGAGCTCTCACACATCACTTGATGTAGTTATTTAAAAATAAGGAATTCTAATATAAAAATACAGAAAGACACATAAATATATGAGGTATAACAATATAAACATGTAGATGCACATAAATAGATGTTGTTGTGTTGTATACATCAAACTGTTCTAAAATTTGAATAGGCTGTTGTTTTAAGTAATGTTAAGTGTTGGGTTGGTGTAGCCGCTGTCCATGTAGAGTGTGTTTGTCCGTGTATGGGAGGGCAAGAGTCCATCATGGCACATGATCCGCCCCTGAATCAAGTCCGAGGTCCCAATGCTGGTTGCATATACTGTAAATATGTACATAAAAAAATGTATATATATATTTCCATGTTTCAGAAGGCAGTAAATGTTGATCATTGAAAGAACCAACGAGGCTCAGCATGCTACGCTGCTACTCTTTAAGTGATTTTTTTTTTCATGTTTCATGCTAAATGATAATGAAATCCATCCATGTCTTTTTCTGTTAGCCTTGTGTCAGCCACGCTCTTTTCAATGGATGCAAGAAGTTAGAGTTTACATTGTTGCGTGCTGTCTGAGTTTCTGAGTCATATTTCCATCAGATTGAGTACAGTACACCAACAATTCAAAGTGGCTGCACTTTCGCACACACGTCACAGGCTGATTTCAGCAGATAACCTGAAATTCAGCTGCTGGACTTTGGTGGAGTGCAGCCCGTCCACACCGTCAGAAATCCTGGTTTTCACACACAGCCTGTAAAATGTGTCACTGCAGGATTCTTGTCAAGTTATCAATGTTATTTACTCTTTTTTTTTTTTTTTTGCCTTTTACAACGTCTCCATCTTATCTTTACCTTTATTGACCATTGGAATGTGTCCATGGAGATACACGGCTGGTGTTTGTCTCCGCACGAACGCCTGTTTTCACTTTTGCTTCCCGGTGCCATTTTTCCAAATAAACATGATTTCCCTTTTAAATCTTTTATTGCAAGTCAGACGTTCTTTATTATTCAGTCACTCACTGTTGCTGACCTTGTTTTGTTTTTGCTTTGTTTCTCCTCGTTCTCTCCCCAGGCAGCAGAGTGTTAAAGACCCTCACTAAGAAGGTGAGGACGCTGCGAGTGGCTGATGTGTTAAAACCTCCTCCAAACACTGTGGTGCGCCGTGTTTACCCTCGGCTTTAGGAAGGAATGAGTCAATCGGGGTTTCCTTTTATTCCCGCAGGAATTAGAGAAGATGCTGTCTGATACCCCGCCTGTTTGGAAAGGATCATCCAATTTGTTTAGGAATCTCCGTGAACGAGGTAGAGTTCCCATCAGGCATATTGACACACGTGACTCTGTTACATTCAGCCTCAATTTCTGCCTCACAGTCAACAAACAATGCAAGACCTGCCTTGAAATTGGAACATTTTACACACATACAACTCCAGCTCATTATAATGAATAAACCTTGAAATTTAGGCTCTTCAAAGTGCCGTTCCTGAATTTATAAATTGAAAAACAGACATTTTATTTTTGAGTCCCTTTTGATCATAAAAAACAACAAAAACAACAAGATATACTTGTGGCTACAAATTTCTTTACCACACAAAAACATTGTTCCACTCAGTAACTCTTACCGGAAGGAACAGAGGGGGGAAAAGTGCTTAAAATGAATAAAAAAAGTCATATTTCCCCTGACGCCAGTGTTCTCACCTCTTCCTGGCAGTGTGCTCCGCCGACCTTGTGTGCGTGTTGTAAATTCTATCTTATCTCTCTTCAGTCTGGATACATGTTGTACATTTATACCCAGGTGACCTCTGCAGGAGGAAATAATTGCTTGGAACACGCACTGATTTTTTTTCTCACCCTACTAAAAATTACAGTGACTGTGTCTGAAAAATAACGAATTTTGAGCTGGCGGCTGAGAATCAGCATATGAAAAAGTTAAAAGGAAAATGCTATGGTTATACTTGGATGCATTGATTACACAAGATAATAATAATTTGTTTGAATATTTTTTTCTTTATTCATTAAAACCTTGTTCCATTTGAAAACCAAACTGAAAGAAACACCCAAGGCTGAACTTTGACCGGGGTGAAATTTTGCGTGGTTTTGCATGTCTGCAAATCCAGGTGGAGCTGCACTGCAGTTTGTAATCAACAAGCGTCTCGTTCTAATCGCCTTGCTCAAGCTAAATAATCCGATATGAACGTGAAAAAAAAAATCACTAGTGTTGCATCAAGTGAATGTCGTCGCCCTCGTGAACCAGGTGTTAACTGAGTTTTTCTTCCCGCCGCCCGGCCTTCAACCCTCTGGGCCAGTCAAGCATCAGATCTCGCTCCTCTGTTGCTTTAGCTAAGTGCCAGCGCCGGGATTTGGGCCTTTTAATCCTGTGCGTTAAAACTTTGCAGCTTTGTCAGGTTGGGGGGCGGGGGGGCTGGACTGATCTGTGAACAAAGCGTCGCTTTGGAGAGAAAAGCGAACTATTTGAAGGCAGCTCTGTCAAGACATGTCCCGCCGGCCGCACCCCCCATACCCCCCCCATCCCGCCCCCCCGATCACAGCGGCGGACATTATGGCATTGGATTACATTTGTTGGACTGCCACTCTGTATGAAGTGTTTCTGTGGAATTCTTTGTATTGTCTAACAACATCTACTTGAGCTCTGAGGCTCATGGGTGGGGGGCGGGGTTGTCAGCTTCCAGGAGTTGAAGGTAGGTGTGTGTGTGTGTGTGTGTGTGTGTGTGTGTGTGTGTGTGTGTGTGTGTGGTATTGGTGGCTGGAATCTTAAAAGTTTTTTTTTCCCTTCTTCTCTTCTCAACTCCATTTAAGCTTTAAAGGCTTTGAAGCTGCAGATCTGTTGTCATTCTTTTGGAGGTGGGGGGGCTGGGGGCGGGAGAGGGTTCAGACGGAGAGAACTGGGGGGCGGGGAGGGGGTCAGAGGACACAACGCTAGTTTTGATGGACTTTGTCATGAGTTCTCACCTTTTCCCTGTTCCACTGCCTGCCTCAGTGCGCCAACCCCAAGAGGAGGCGCGGAAGTCTAAACCTTGCCACCTCCGTCCGTCCGGCTCCCCTCCACGTTTCTGAATCCTTCTCCCATAACGGCAGGGGAAGTCACCCAGAACTATCTGCGTCTCTCTTCCCTATCTCTTTTCCCAGGCAAACAAAAGCCGGGGGGGGGGAGATGCTTTCAGAGTCAGAGGGGGAGAGAAGCCTCCCGAGCGGACGGAGATGTTTCTCCTCACACTTACTCTTCACCCTCCCCTCTCTCCGTGTCACACAACAAAGGGCCGCGACGCACAAAAGGCCCCACCAGTCGGCCGCTCTCAATCAGTGACAGATCACTTGAGAGTGTATTACAACCTTGTTACCCAAACACGATCAGAAGCCGTGAGGCCTTAAATTTGTTTGGGTTTCGTGTCGCGATCGCTCAGCTCGGTTGTAAAGCCGCTGTTTGTGTGAGTGGAACAGACTGAGCGCGATGAAAAAAGGCACCTTTTAAGATGCTATCAGGGGAGATGAGTCTTGTCTGAAGGGCGTGCACTATTTCCTTTTTGGACGGTCGATTGTCTACTCAGGCTTGATGACTTTGAACATTTTCTACACGCCTCCGGTCGGCTGCTTTATGCTTTGTGAAGTGGGAATCTTTTGGAGTTTTTTTTTCTTTTTTTTATTGTTTCGCAGGTTGACAAATTGATCTCTTTGTTTTTTTGCAGGAGCGATTAGTTACACCGAGTATCTCTTCCTGCTCTGCATTTTAACCAGTGAGTATTTGTGAGTATTTGTGGCTCTCGAGCAGAATTCAGATAAGACGCAGATGATGTCTGGCTATTTTTTTTTTATATTTCAGAGCCTCACGCGGGATTCAGAATTGCTTTCAACATGTTTGATGCGGATGGGAACGAAATGGTGGACAAGAGGGAGTTCATGGTGGTATGAGCGCCCTCCTCCCCCTTGCTAATCACCTTGTAAAGTGTTTAATGGGGTCGCACTAAGTTGAATGTCTTTGCTTTAGCTTCTACCTGCTTCTTTTCTTTGTCTCCGACAAGCTGGAAGAGATTTTTCGCAAGAAGAAGGACAAGAAGGACAATTCTGAAGATGGCCAAAGACTGGACCTGCAGGTACCACTTGATTTTTATCTCAGATGCTGCTTAATAAGGCAGTTATAAGTATGATTCATTTCGGAAGAAACGTTCCCCCTTCTTGAATCAGAAGTCCTTAGAGTATTCCATGATCAACCGCTGTCCTTTGAAGTACCAGGATCAGACGTTTCAGTCAGATATGCAGGTGTAGTCTAGTAGACACCGTAACACATGGCTGGGATGGTGAGATATACCGAGCGCCAACCCCTCCACCAATAGGAGGCCTCATGCTGTTACCAACCTGCTCAGCCGCTGCATTTGAATGTGATAAACAACAGAGTCATCCCGTCCTCATCCCAGTGTCCTAGTGCTCTCAGTTCACCTTTGGGCTGTTTCCCAGATTGAGTGCAGAGTGTAAATCCAAGTTGATGCGATGCATGTAGGGATCCATCAAAGGAAAAAGTCCAGCGCAACATTTAGCCGCGGAGGAAGCCGGTCGCTAAAACTACAAAAGGACAAGAGACAGAATTTGCTCAAGTTTTGTCCTGATGCCAGAATCACCTTAAATTTTTTTTTAAATTCAATTAGCAGTCTTGCAGTTCAGGATCAGCCTGAATTTTTCCCCTTACATGAGGTTGCATGAGCGGCTCTCTGCTAGCGGCGTTTCCTCGAGAGAAGGCGGCCTCCACAGAGGTGACCGTGGTCATGCAGGGTGAAACATGCCTGAGGCTTTCATCTCCTCGAGGCTGCTTTTTTGCGGCCGCATGCAGGTGGATGTAAACCAGCTGAGCTGAATGCAGCGATAAGACACGACTCTTTGAGGTCTTATCGCGCAAACACAACATGGAGGAGCTCTTACTGTGGGCGGGCCGAGCGTTAGCATCTCCCAGGATGCTCCTGGCATTAATCTGGAGCCCGTATGACCATCAAAAAGATCATTAGAATGGGCCACTCCAGATTTGGAAGCATAATGAGTCTGTTTTCTTCTGTCAGAGAGACAAAAGGTGCCCCAGGACGGGAGCCGGGCTCCCTCACAAAGGTTAGAAAATAGGGAACGAGGAGGAGAAATCTGCTCCAAATCACATGGTGTATCTTCAGTTCATCTTCAGACGACTGCGAGTCGCCTCGAATCGACTTTTAATCCTCATCCCATTGTGAAGTGTGTGTGTGTGTTGTGAAGTGTGTGTCGTTCCCACCAGCTGATTGTCCTCCTTCTCCTTTGCACTGCAGAGCTTGCAGCTGTACGGACACCACAGGTCCCAGGTGCACAGTGTACGTATTGTTTTTTTTTCCCCCATGTATGAAAATGAGCTGCCCTGCCTGCTGCATGATGTATTTTTGCCACGTGTTGATCACAACCAGGAGTGGTCCAGTGTGTAAAATTTGGCTTGATTTATGATTTTTATAATGGTAAAAGCTTAACATACTGCCCATAAATACATTGATATACAGTGGCCTATGTACGAAACACACAGTCAGGCACAGTCAGTTTGCTTCCTGAAAAATTTTACACACTGGACCTTTGACATTGTGCGGCGATATGGAATATATCACTCAGGCTAACCTGCATGCTAACCTGCATGCTAACTTCACCCCTGCTGACCTCGCTAACGCCGGATGATTTCATTCACTATTCACAATGAAATGGCGGGAGGGGGGTGGGGCAGGTAGGGGTGTCTCTGCAGGTGATTAATGCACGTGCTTTTGTGAGCAGTAGTCAGGCTTCAAACAGTTCTTACCTGGAGACTGACAGGGCCCCCCCTGCAACCCTCCCGGACCCCCTCGGACCCCCATGTTTTATTTTAACAGTTTCTTGAGGAGTGCTATTTGGGCTCAAGTTACCTTTTGTGTTGGGTTTCACCACCAAGATGCCCATCAGAGCGGAGAAGAAGCACTGTGGAAAAAAAAACCCCAACACATTCAGCCTGCCCCCCTGCCCTCCCCTCCCCCCAAAAAAGGTGTGTCCTTAAGTTTGGATTCCTACTGCTTCTGTCGCTGCTGCACTGGAGGTTAAAAAACTTTCCAGCAAAACAACTTCTCAAGTGAAACTTCTTCTTCTGGGGCGAAAAACAGGCCCAGTGTTGAGTGTTGAGCTGAGAGCTGCGGTTGGGCTTTCCCCCCCGCCGCATCCTAATTACAAGTGTATCAGGATCTTTTCATGGGGCGAGATGGCAAGAGCGCTGTGCATTAAAGAGTTGTTTCATAATTAGCTGTGGGAAGAGGCCATAAATCTGCCCCCTGTTCAGAGTCAGCAGTCGCAGAGGAAGAGTTGTTTTATCAGCCGCCTCACATTCTCCCCAAGGCCGTGGGCGGAGAAGAAGAAGAAGGAGGAGAAGAAGAAGAAGAAGAAGAAGAAGAAGAGCCTTAAAATAATAATAATAATGATGATACAAGTGTTGCACAAAGGGGGTGGAGCCATAGGCTGGATATGTGTTGACAATGTTTCTGAATAGAGGACTGAGTTCTGCTTAAATTAAAAATAATGAGAAAATAATAGCTCCCAGAAAGGTTATGCCTAAGACAGAAGCTCACTGGTTCGCCAGGAGTAGAACCCCCAACCCCTTCTCCTCCACCCATAATCTTTTTCTACTGTGGTTTAGAGTTGCCTTTTCAGGGGAGAAAGTGGTCCCACCTCAGCCAAGTGAGTGAAAAAAAATAAACACGATTCGTTAACTCTAGTTAAGAGGCTCGGAGAGAGAGAGAGAAAGAGAGAGAGAGGGAGAGGGAGAGAGAGAGAGAGAGAGAGAGAGAGAGAGAGAGAGGGAGAGAGAGAGAGAGAGAGAGAGAGAGAGAGAGAGAGTGACGTATTTACTGCAGACAAGATCCAGCAGGAAATGTGTTGCAAGGTTATTTATGCATTTCATAACCAATGGGATCTGAAATACACATTTTCTTTGTATTTGTGCTCCACAGCCTCCAAGAAAAGACACCAAACAGACAGCATCTATATGTATACGTATATACACACACATATATGTATATATGTATGTATACATATATATATATATATATATGTGTGTGTGTATATATACATATGTGTGTACATATGTGTGTACATATATATTTCTCCAGCCTCTGCCCCCCATTTCCCAACAGTAGCTGAGGCTTCCCGTCGTGCTGCTCCTCCCTCTGCGGAGCAGCACTGTGTCGTCGGGTTCACCCGATAGCTGGTCGTGACTCTGAGGCCCCCGAGGTCTCGCGCCCTGCGTGCTTCAGACATGTGTGAGCCGTGCAGCCTCAGCGTCCTGCCAGGAGGCTGCACGCATGGCTGCAGAGCCGGCTGATGGGCCCCTCAGATACAGCCTCCCCTCCACCCGCCACCCTCCGCCCCCCCAACCCCTGTCTGTCTGCTGCCACTAGGTGTGCCTGCCCGACTCTTCTGCTCCCCCTCCCCACCACTCCCCCATCACTGTGCTTTCCTCCTCCTCCTCCTCACTAACGTGTGCCAGATGTGCGGTGTCTCCTAACAGCTGTGCTTCACCTGCTGCCACAGGTTCTGAACAGAGACAGTCAGCATGTGGAGGCCCGAGGCATGTGGGACGTCCTCCGACGGGGCACCAGTCAAGTTCTCTTTTCCGACCTCGCCGAGGTAGCCATGCTCTCTTTTATAGGTCACCGTCGATCCCCCAGCGTCCAGTACGGCCGCCCTTTCAGTTGAATGGAGTCGCTAGCTGGCTAGCTGGCTAGAACAGACGTCAAAGAAGTCCACCATTTTGAAATGGCTTCTGGGTTACTTTAGTATCATGCATCCCCCCCACAGAGCATGTAGCAGCAGTGTCACTTCCCATCATGCCTTTGTAAACACGTGATGCATCAGCCAATCAGAACAAGCTGAGACACGCTGAGAATATAACATTTTTCTGGGGGTTTTCTTGCTGTTATCATTTTTTTTGTTAGAAAGATTGAAAGCTGACGACTAAAAAATCTACAACAGAAGGCTCAAAGGTCAAAGGTCGTCCTGTCAGCTGTTTTACACTCGTTTATTTTTCTATTGCGGACTAATGGGGGGGGGAGCTTTTTTTCCTGCAGTACCTTGACTGGCCACTGGAAAGAAAATCACTGCACAGAGTGATTTGTTTTTTGGAACTCGCTAAAGAAATAAATCCTATGTGACGATGTTGATGGAGTAAAACACACACATTCGGAGCTCCTCCTTTAAAGCCGCAGCAGTGTGTTTAATGAATGACTAATCAGGCAACTTGCATGTGTTCTTATCATGCACTGCTGCAAACTACTGCTTTGGATTCAGGACCAGTGGGGTGCTGGGTAGGGAGGGGTAAATTAACCATTAACTCTGAATAATTATTCAATGGCAGAATCTTGGAATGGACATTAACTTCAGTCCAGCAGCTGGGTTAAATCAAGCTCACTGTTAATGTTTAGCGGCTGCGGCCTCGATACTCCAGCATCAACCTCCTCTAACGTTCTGACTGCGCCTCTTCTTTCACTCAGCCCCTTGACTCGACGTCCGCAACCAGGGGTGTGTTTTTATGAGGACTCACAATGTCTTTTATATTCCTTTATATTCCCCGTCCCGTCCGGCAGCATGTGGATGAGAAGACGGAGACGACGCTGCTGGTTCATTTCTTTGGGAGAAAGGGCAAAGCCGAGTTGAAATTTGAAGATTTTTACAAGTGAGTGGAGGAGCGTTGAGAGTCTGTTCAACTTCTCCACAGCATGCTGAGGCAGCAGCGTCTCCTCCTCCTTAACTTCCCCCTCCTCCTCTTCCTCCTTCATTTCCTCCTCCTCCCTTGTCCTCACCTCCTACCCCTCCTCCTCCTCCTACCCCTCCTCCTCTTTCTCCTCTACCTCCTCCTCTTCTTCTATCTCTCCCCCCCCCCCCCCCCCCCACCCCCTCTCTCCTCTTCTTCTGGGCAGGTTCATGGACAACCTGCAGACGGAGATGCTGGAGATTGAGTTCCTCTCCTACTCCAGAGGCCTGCCCACCATCAGCGAGGAGGACTTTGCCCGGATCCTCCTCCGCTACACCAACGTGGACGACGTCAGCGGCTATCTGGAGAATGTGCGACACAGCATCCCGGATGAAAAAGTAGGCTTGTTGTCATTTGTTTATTTATTTGTTTATTTGGATTCAGATTCTCATTCAGAGTCACTCTGTCGTCTCGCAGCTCAGCACCCCTGTCACTTTACATTCCTTGTCTCAAAAGAGCACATAGGCATTTTAAACATCAGCTACACCTTGAAACTGCAAATATTGAAATATTGAAAATATTACATGAGATTTACACACTAGAGTTTTAAAGCTTGGGGAATCTTTTTTTTTTTATTACAGCGGCAAAGAAAATATATTGCAGCATCTGTCTGAGATTGCAACCTAAGTAATCTAACCAGCTGCCGGTTGCCAGTCTGTAAGTCAGGATCTCAAAAACAAAGATCTTGCAGAGTCACTTCCTGGTTGTTGTTTGCATTTTTATGTTTTGTTGTGAGGCCGTCAAAGCACGAAGCTTTAAAAGGCGTTTAAAAGACGTCTTTAGGAGAGCAGGTCGGCTTTTTTGGCGAGGGTTTTTTCATTTTTATTTTTTTTGAAAGAAGCCTCTGCTCCCTCTGATTGGCCGCCGTGTGAATTAGCCGCTGAGTGAAGCATCCTGTAATGGTCGCTCCCTCTTGCCACGCTGACCTGCCCCCCCCACCGCCCTGAGTAGCGTGTTGCTAGATCTCCATTGACAATCAAGTGGCTCTCGTCAGCAGCCCACTGATATTTTATGGCCCCTCGGCGGCCTGTTGAAACAGCAAAGCGTCACAGATTAGTCATTACTCCCATTTGTTCGGCTGCGTGCGCCGCTTGCTAACCCCCCCGCGCCCCCATCGCCCGCCCCCACCCACGAGAGAGAGAGGGAGGCAGCTAGTAGCGGCGGGACGGTCGAGTGGACCTCTATGGACTCAGTGTTTGAGTCGCCAGCCAAGCCTGAGATGTTTTGGGGATTCATCACTTTTGTTGTTTTTGTTTATTCAAGTATCAGGTTAATCTGCCTCAGAGAAAAAGCCTGCGAGGGGCCTGACCCCCTCCACCTCCCCCTCCACACCGTCACCCCCATCCCTCCCTCCCCCAAAGCCCCGCCCCCCTCCACCTCCGCGCTGACAGCTCGGCGTGTCCGTACTGCACAGAGGGGGAAACCCGACTGCTCCACTGTCTGTCTGTCTATGTGTGTGTGTGTGTGTGGCTGTGTGTATGTGTGTGTGTGTGTTATCTATCGGCTGCCTTCAAGGTCCCACACACGCACTAAAGGCTGGCACGCAGGATGAAAGGAGGCAGATTACGTCTTGTGAGAGTCGCGGCACCGGCAGTGTTGACACGCGCAGCTGTCGGCTTTGCTCCCCTATCACAGCTTCGCCAGCTTCCGCGCCAACAGACGTGCAAATTTCATTAGACTGAGAAAAATATTGAAAAGAACATCTTGTTTTAAACCAAAAAGAAAACAAAAAACTTTTTATTTCCGTAAACAATGAAATTGTCGTTTAAATTTGTCTTGTGAATCTAAAGTTGAGGCTGCTCACTGGGCTCCTCTGAGAAATGAGTCAACTGCTAAAATGATGTTTTTCTGTTCAGGGATGTCAGTAAAACTGTAATTATTACTATAATTAATAATTATTTGACATCTTCATCAAGAGATGAGAACGTGTTTTTTCACCTCCAGTTTTGGGATCGCAATATCGATTTTATTTTAGCATTAAAGATATCATTCCAGCTTCCACGTAGTGGTGAAGCAACTATGACAGAAACATTCAAATCAATGACTGTCAGCCATAATTGGCCAATGCGGTTCATTTCGAGCCGCCGTGGCATAAATCTAACGTGACGATGTGACAGCGGCCGCATAAATCTGCTTTAATAACCGCCATGTGTCCGCAGGGCATCAGCTTTGAGGAGTTCAGGTCCTTCTTCCAGTTCCTCAACAACCTGGAGGATTTCACCATCGCCATGCAAATGTACAACTTTGCCAACCGCTCCATCGGTCAAGGTAAACAAAAAGCAAAAGTCTCACTCCTCAGTTTCACCCCAGACATCATTATTATTATTAGGGGGGAAAAAACATTTTTCTTCCATCCACTCATTAATTTTGTCTCACTGTGTCTAAATACTGATTATATTTTTTTAAAGTGGTATTTATTATGTATTGTTGGTGGCTAAGGGGTTACAAGAAGCATGGATTTGCATATTTTGCTGCTTTATGATGTACAAATCAAACACTCCTTGTTTCTGTCGGACGTGAAGTTGAAGTTCTGCATTGTTTTTTGAGTTAACTTGGCTGATGGATTTGCATCTTTCTTATGGTCAGACATGGGTTTTTCCAACCTGTTGACATGTTTTTAGTAATGCTTTCAGTAGTGTCTCGACCTCGTTCTTCTTTTCTTCTGTTGAATCCTTTTTGAGAATTTCTTTCGTTTGTCCAGTGTTTCTTTCATTTGTTTTTTGTGTTTTTGCGGTATCCATATAACTGTGATTCTGCCTCAATCTGCTGGGAGGATTGCGATGTCCTGGTTTTGTTACTAATGTGTTTACGACTTGAGCTTCCTTTTTTTTTGTGATCTCGCTGGGTGGTTGCCTGGCTGTTTTTAACTGTGACTTCTTTGTTGCGTTGTGCTGCTTTTTGTCCTTGGTTTGGTGTTATTTCTGGAAGAACCCATGTCTGATTATAAGAAAGATATTAATTCGTTTAAAACTGGAGACATAATAAACCAAATTGAGTTAACTTGGCTGAGTCTCGGTTCAGTCCAACAACATTGAACTGGTCTACAGAACCACGGCGGAGCCCCAATCGAAGCTCAGCTGGAAGAAGAATGTTCCTGAGGTCATGAAAGACTGGATGCAGAAAATTGGATCAGAGTTTTGTTTCCTCACGCAGGACATTTTAAACGCAGCCTTTTGAGTTTGGATGTGACGTTAACCCGATTCTTTTTGCTCCTGACCCGACCCCGTCCCATTCTGCTCCCTCAGACGAGTTCACCCGCGCCGTCTACGTGGCCACGGGCATCAAGCTGACCCACCACCTGGTCCACACGGTCTTCAAGATCTTCGACGAGGACCGCGACAACAAGCTCAGCCACAAGGAGTTCATCGGCGTCATGAAGGAGCGGCTGCACCGCGGCGACGGGGTGAGCACAGGCCCCACAGGGGGCGCTAGAGGAGGACCGCGAGAACGCTAGCTAACGTCAGTCTCTGAAGTCTGAGCGCAGAAACGAAAATGTGGTTTGTGTTTTCAAAACACACTGCTTGAGAACACAACTCTGTGATTGGCCCCTGGGGCAGCAGCCTGTCCCACCATAAATAAGCACTAATTAGATCTTTTTCTCTCTTTTCTTGTTTTTTACTATATAATGAAGCATTTAAGTTCTTCCACATCATCATCTAAGGCCAAATTACACTCTTGACACCTTTTTATTACTGCTAAAACACACCTCACACTCAGTGGCAATCAGTGGACGGGATTTTTGGAATTGTGCTGCCATCTAGTGGGAGCGTCGTGAAAACAGTCCTGACGGTCGCCGGTCTCTCCTTTCTCTTCACACAGGGAATCAGAACTGAGGAGAAGTTCACTTCTTTTAAGTCCTGCCTCAGGAAGGAGCTCTCCAAAAAATAGGTGAGTGACTGCTGCACACTAATAGCAGTACTGCGAGCATGATGATCAATCAATTATAATCCATCCACTGTACCATACACACTGCTGAACGGAAGCCTGCAAGACAGACACGACTGTTGTGAGTATCTTCAGCTCAGCTCAGGTGTCGAGTTACACTGAAATATTAACGCTCGATCAACCGCCACCGGATACTGGACTGCACGAGTGAACAGTCAGCTGGAAGAAGGGCCGAGGTGGAACATTGTGAGACTGAGGGTGAAACAGCAGGGAGTAAAACAGCTAGAATAGAAAATCACTCCGGTAAAATAGTCACGCTTACGGAAACAAGTTACAAACCTGTGGCCGTACTGTGTTAAGATTCAGACGTGAGATCAAGTGGGGACAGTCAAGAAAACTTCGATGAACTTTAATGTTGTTTGCAGTACAAGCTGTCTGCCTGTTGAACTCTCCTCAAGTCTGACAAACTGGCTTCCACTGCTAGTGAGTGTGAAAGAGATGCACAACACCGTTTATGTTGGCTGAACATTTCCCTGCATGAGTCTGCAATAAGAGCCATTCTGTTTGTATAGTATAGTGTTGCATAGTACAGTACAGTACAGTTTTCATAGACTGCCTTATTAAAGGTTTAAAGTAACAGGATTGTAAAAAGATGGAAAAAGCCCTTGTGTTTCATCAACAAAACACTTTCAACAACACTTTCTTGATTCAATGATGGTGTTAAGCGTAAACCTTTGCATCCATCCATCCATCATCCATCCATCCATCTTCTATCCATCCTTACATCTATCCTCATCCATCTATACATCCAACCACCTACCCATCCATCCATCCTTACATCCATCCTTATCCATCTATACATCCAACCACCCACCCATCCATCCATCCTTACATCCATCCTTATCCATCTATACATCCAACCACCCATCCATCCATCCATCCATCCATCTATACATCCAACCACCCATCCATCCATCCATCCTTACATCTATCCTCATCCATCTATACATCCAACCACCCATCCATCTTCTATCCATCCTTACATCTATCCTCATCCATCTATACATCCAACCACCCATCCATCTTCTATCCATCCTTACATCTATCCTCATCCATCTATACATCCAACCACCCATCCATCCATCCATCCTTACATCTATCCTCATCCATCTATACATCCAACCACCCATCCATCCATCCATCCTTACATCTATCCTCATCCATCTATACATCCAACCAACCATCCAACCATCCATCCATCCATCCATCCTCATCCACCTATACATCCAACCACCCACCCATCCATCCATCCATCCATCCAGCTGTGTGACAGTTCAGACAGTTAACATTTGTTAGTCCCTGCTCTGGTTCTCTTCTGCTAGCTTCTGAAGACCCTCAGCTGTGAAGGTCCCGCTGAGGACCCACATTTATTTTTGTTATTTCGTTGCTTACTTTACAGCCAAGCTGCTGCTGCATTCATGCACCACCACTGTTGTTATATTATTTCACCCCCCCTCCGCTCACAGTGTGCCTGTCTCTGTTTGCTCTTTGTGCTCTCATCTTTCTGCGTCTCTCCTTCTCATTCTTGCCGTATAATACACAAAACAACAGGCGGATGTGTGATGGATGCACCTCCTTCATCCCAGCTCCACCGCCCAAAACTGCGACCGACTGTGTCTTTTATAGTTACAAGGCATCACATTTGGTCACCAGTGTGCGTTTTTTTTTTTTTTTTTACTATTTTCTCTGTGTTTTTTTTGTCAGCAGGTGAAAATCATCACAGCACGTCTGGTGAAGCTGCTGCTGCTGCTCCTCCACCTTCTTCCTGTTTTCCATCCTAACGGAAGAGCTGAAGCATATCACAGCGCATCCTTGTGTCGGATGGCAGTTAACACAAATCTTACATGGAATGTCCGTGGAAGTGTTTTACAAGTGGGTCAAGAAGTAATGGCGAGGGTTTAATAGCGTGAACGGGCAAATCCACTTTATTCACTGTTTTATTTTACAGATTTTATTAATCCATTTTGGTGGTCTACTACAAAACAATAGGCAAGTTTTGTTTAGTCCAAAAACTCCCAGCCTGAGCCGTACAAGCCTCAACAAAACAAGTTGTCATCTTTCGTACTTGCATGTTAGTTGGCCTGCCAGTAACACAAAAAGACGCGTGTTAAAGGATCCCTTTAATGTTACACTAGCTTATATCATTATTGTCAAACCAAATTGTGCCGATGCATGCAGTCCTCCCTTACTCCTTCTGTGTCGCCGACTAATGAGGAGCAGCAAATGGACCCGACTCAATGCTAATGCATTAGCTAATGCTAATTGCAATTTTGTGGATTTTGTCAGCTAACACCCAGCGGTTCGCTGCCCCAGAGGTTCATGCAGTGCTCAAGTGTGACACACAGTGGTGCAGTTATATGTCGTAGAGCAACTTTAACATACAGAGCCACATTTCCTTATTTAGAAAGTAGTCAACTATTTATTCATATAGCATTTGTAATTATTTATATAAACATGTCAACTAGCTGTATTTCCCTTGTCTATTTATTTATTTATTTATTGATCGATCGATCTAAGAGTGAAACATTGTTTTTTCGCTGCTCCACTGTTTTTTTTTTTTTTTTTTCTTCTGCCTGATTCTGCACACTTGCAGCTGAGCTTGTGCTCCCTCTCCTTCTTCCTGTGGACTCTGCAGCCCTGCAGCTGAGAACAGCACCTCCCACCCTCCTCTTCTTCCTCCTGCTCTCCCTTCACCTCCTCCTCCTCCCCCACCTCCACCACCACCCCCTGTTCTTCCTCCTCCTCAACAATGACCCCATTCTCCTCCTCTTTCATCATTCCTTCTCCTCCCTTTCGGTCCTTCCTCCCCCCCCCCCCCTCTTCCTCTCCTGCTCCCTGTCCTCATCTGTCCCTAATCCTCTCCTCATCCCGACCCGACACCCCTCCCCTCTCTCATCTCCTTCTTCCTCCTCTGCTTCCTCTCCTCTAATGCAGCCATTCTCTCCATTTAGTATTTCCACCCTCCCGCCACTATCCTACTTCCTGTCCTCTCTCCTCCACTCCTCCGCCCCCCCCCGTCTTTCCCCTCTCAGCGATGTCAGTGAAATCCTCCGGGCTCCCTCAGACTCAGGCTCAGACTTTTTTTTCATTCCACCGTTTCCGACTGCTGGCAGCTCGCGCCTTTGATCGTTTTCTCGGAGAACAAACTTGCTATTTAGCGCTATTGGCAGGGGAGCCCTTTGTAAATGAAAAAAGGAAAAATCTCAAAGCCATATATGTTTCTACGATTTAAAGATGAGCCTTTTAACTCTCCTCTGGAAAACTTGTGCAAGCTGCGATGCTGAACGGTTCTTTCTACTGACTCTTGTGTCTTGCTGTGATGTTTTTTTTTTTTGTTGGGGGGGTAGAAGAGGTGTTGTAACTGCCAACATAAAGTAACTGAACACGTGGTCACGGTGTGTGCTTTTATTTAACTGGGTTAAGTTACAGCTTAGTCTACCTCTCGAGGAGACGCTGGACGCTCGATGTGAACTTGCTTTGAACGTGGCCACGACCGTTACCGTAGCATCAGAGCGCAGAATGCATTTGTCTCGAAAAATAAAATCAAATATGTGGAGTCTGGAGCCTTTGGTGCACTTTCCTCCAACTTACACACACACACGTGCACGCGCACACGCACAAGAAACACACACGGCCTGGAAGCACTTTAAGTCGACAGGCTTTGTTCCTCCTGAGCTGCTCGGCCGACTGACGGCAGCGGCACAGGAGGATAAATTGGCTGTTTTATTCTCAACCTGAAGGCGAATCATTAACACTATTAATCATTGTCCACCTTCGGGGCTGTGTGGGTTGTGGCAAACTCCATTCCGCAGCTTTCTCTTCTCTTCTCTTTTTTTTTTTTTTTTGCCTTTTAAATGATGAATTCGCGGGGGTAATCATTTGCAGTCTCGCGCTCCTAATCCAGAGCTCCTTGTTGTGGTAAGAAGATCAAGCAGATCCTTCAAGGACTCTCAAAGAGAGAGAACATTCAGCTTCATTCCTCACTAACATAATTAATTTGAACAATGATAATAATTACAGTTTACCCTGCAGGTTGTGTGGGATTCATTAAAGGTGGCAGCCTGTGAGGTTTCCCTCAGGGAGCTGCACTCACTCACACCCAGTGGAAACGTTCAGAGGAAAAACTTTGAAGACGCCGAGGTGAATTTAGGGCTCTTGTTTTCACCGACAGATTACAAGACACACTCCCCCCCCAAAAAATAATATCTGTGTTCACAGTGGTTTTCAGTTTAGAATCCTCTCTTTTTTTGTCTTTGTGCACACTGTGATCCCAGACACTGTTCTGCTGAAATATTGCTTTTTAACCTGCTGCATATTGTCTTTTTAACAACGCCGGCCCAGAAAATTGGCAACAGAGCCAAGCCTTCCTCAGACAGCAGTTTTTTTTTTTTGTTTGTTTTTTTGTGTGTGTGTTTTTTTGGATGCGGAAGCCTCGTTGGATCGCGGTGCTGAAGAACAGTTGGTGAGTATCGGGTGCAGCCTGGCAGTGACAGATTGCGCCTTGTGTGTTTTTTACTGCAGGATTTTCAAAGTGCTTTGCAGGTGCTGCTGCTGCTGCTGCTGCTGGGCGTTGATCAGCTGAAGGGGGATAGGGGGCTGGGCGTGGTGGGGGCGGGGGGGGGGGGGGGGGGAGAGAGAACACAATATGCTTCTATCATCAAAAAAAACCCCACTATAGTTAAACACGGTTACACAACACCTTTGTGCAGTATACGACAGAGTCAAACGATTCTGCCAGTGTTGAAGAGATGTGATTGGCCAGACGGACAGAAAATTCATTAAGTTGCCTTCCAATCTTTTTCGTTGAGGCTTTGGGGAGGATTTGCCAAATTAGAATATAGTTTATTACCATTCGTACAAGTTAAAAACAGGTTCCATCCAATTCTTGTGCATGTCCCTGAGTTGTAACAGAATTACCAGTGCTTTTGAGACATAACGACGTGCACAAGAAAGAGACACTACACATCATAGGTGAATATACAGACAATAATGGACAGATATACACACATTGTACTGGATTTGACCCGCAATGGTTCCATAGCTGCTGTGCATATAGGCGGTTATGAGGTAGTCTTGTCTGTTGCACATAATAGGACACAATTCTATTTGCAGCGTTGCACTGAGAGTCGGTTCAGTTTGAACATTGTGTTCAGTCTGAATCTCACAATCTGCCGTTCGGCTCCATTTTTTTTTTTTTAACTGGAGTTCGCCGACTCCACAGGTGGTGCTGCTCGACCACTGGCGTCTGTGCGACGCTGCCTCCCACAGCCACGAACAAACACTAGCGGGGCCGTGGATCGCTTGCTTATCGCTATCAGAGAAGAGAAAAGCTCTCTTGTCTGTTGTCTGCAGCTTTTTGTTGATTCACGTTCTTCAGCCTGCAGCAGTGCAGTTTGCAACCAGACATGGCGGAGGAGCGTTACAATGTCTGATTCTGTTCCCAGAACTGATGGAATCTGGTGCCCCCTCCTCCTCTTCCTCCTCCTCCCCCCTCCTCCCTCCATGGCCATGACTGGTTAGAATCCTGCAGGACCAAACAACCATGGCAGGGATTATGAGTCCGATCAGGCCTCCCTCAGGATCCCACCAGGAGGAGCCCAGAGTGGGATTTCTGTAAGAGCTGACCCAAATACATGCTCTTAATGGCACGGTGACGGATGGATTTCGCAAGAGTTGTTCTATTTCGCGGTAGAAGAACAAACAAACAAATAAACATTTTCTCCTCTTTTATCAGTTTGAGCATGCGCCCACTTTAACGCGGTGATGATCAACGAGCAAAGGGAAGGACAAGCGGACGTGTGTGTGAGAGAGCGCGTGCCTGTGCCAGTGTGTGTGTATGCGTATGTGTGTGTGTGTGAGTCTGAACTTATTGAACCCATCTGTTCGCGATGGAGGGGGACGAGGAGGGAGGGGGGAGTGAGCGGGAGGTGGCGGGGGCGGGGGGTGCCTGGCTTCCTTGCAGCATCTCGCGGACGTCATGGCAACCTGTAGGGAGACAGCAGGGGGGCGGTCCTGGCGGCCGCCTCGTGCGCATATGTTCGCGCGCGCTTGCTTGTGTGTATGTGTGTGTGTGAGAGAGAGATACTGCAGCAGGTTTTTTGCAAGGTTTTTATTTGTGTTGTTCTTTTTGTTCTTCTTCCCTTGCAGTGTACATTAGTATGTGAGCAGGACGAACAGAGGGGAGCAGCAGCAGCAGCAGCAGCAGCAGCAGCCGGAAGACGCGATGTTGCGTCTGCGCCGCCTCCGCCGCCGATCAGAGCGACCAGAAGCCCGGAACACGCACTGACTCAGTCTACACACGGGATTCGCCTCGCGCGGGCGCGCGCGCCTGCCGTGCACACACTCACAGGCACGGGCACGCAAACTCACACGCGTGTGCGCGCCGCGCGCGCACGCGCGTCGGGGAAGAGCGGCGTAGTAGCCGACTTATTACCCGACTGCGTTGCGCACGAGGGAGGAATGATCGGCTCGCGGCTCGACGATGGCTCCCTCGGGATCGCGTAGCGTGAGGAAGGGCTGCCAGAGAGTTCTCTACTGGGTGCCGGTGCTCTTCATCGCCCTCATACTGGCCTGGTCCTACTACGCCTATGTCCTGCAGCTCTGCATAGGTAGGAGGAAGCCACGCTGCGGCGTGCGTCTGCTCTGTTGGTGTGCGGCGCTGTGCGTTGCGTTACGGTCAGACGTGTGTGTGTGTGTGTGTGTGTGTGTGTGTGTGTGTGTGTGTGTGTGTGTGTGTGTGTGTGTGTGTTAGTGGAAGAGAGAGAGGAGAAAAAGCCTCAAACTGTTTGAATTTTTTTGTGAGGAGGATGGTGGTGCGTGTGTTTGGCGTCTCTGTCTGAGCACCAAGTTGATTATGTTTTGTTTTGTTTTTTCAGTTTTTAGTATTTGACGCAAAGCTGCACACGTGTTTGCAGTTGTTGAGGCAGAGTGTGACATGACATGTCTCTCACATGTATGTCACTTTGCAGCAGCAGCAGACACTGTCGGCGGTGTCCAGGTGGCGGCAGTCTGCTGCTGATTGACTGGTGCCAGTCAGTCCGTGTACACACACACACACACACACACACACACACACACACACACACACACACACACACACACAGCACGCCCCTTTAGGATCCATTAGTGTGAATGCAGCACTGTCAGCACACACGACTGGCTGTAATCGCTTGTGTTGTTATTGTTGTTGTTGTCCTTGTGAGGCTCAGTGTCCTGAGGTATGAGTTCAATGCTGCACTACCACCAACATGGTGGTGGCGCTCTGCACTTCTCTGGCTGCAGACAGACAGACAGACAGACAGACAGACAGTGACCTGGATTGGTTGCAGTAGTGTCTTAGAGACCTACTGGCCACAAAGTGTTGGCGTTCTATCTGGTGGAGATGGAAGCACCCCCCCCCCACACACACACACACACACACGCACACTTCCTCTTCACCCTACGCTCCCCTCAATTTGGCTGTGCTTACGTCTTTATCATGATGTGACTTCCAGGCCTGATTGAAAGTGAGTCAAAGATGCCTGGTCACTGGGTTTGCTGGCACAGAGAGCGAACCACTGGTGACACTCCGTGAAATCTACTTCAAACCCTTTCGTTGGTTTTGTTTCTGTTGGCTTCCTGGTTGACCTTTTCATGCTGTGGAAGGATTTAGTCCGAGATGCCATTAAACAAAAACAAAAAAAAAAAACACACGCAGGAATACACACAAAACAGCAAAAAAAAACAAACAACTCAGGCAGCTGAACCTGAAGGAACCTGAAAGAACCTGAAGGCACCACTGGGGTGGGAAACCAGTGAAAGGTGTTTAGAGTTGTTGTTGTAAAGCAGTGTGTGTGTGTGTGTGTGTGTGTGTGTGTGTGTGTGTGTGTGTGTGTGTGTGTGTGTGTGTGTGTGTGTGTGAAGGTTCTCAGTGGTCTCAGGGTTGAGTCGAGGCGACTCCTCAGCCTCCCACTGAAACACAACAGCAGCTATTTGCTGACAAAATCCAAATCACTGTCAGGTCTCGTTGAAAGATGCTTTCGACTGACTGGGTGAACAAAACCTGGTTGCTGCTGCTGCTGCTGCCAGTGTCCTGAACGAACCAGCCAGCCTGGTTGACTTCTCCTCAGGAGGTTCCAGACTTCCTCCGTCCTCACTGAGGGGCTGCAGCAGCAGCGGCAGCAGCAGCAGCAGCAGCAGCAGAAAATAGAAAAACAGTCGCCGACTTCTCGGGCGTCTGTCTCGCAGGAAGGAGGGCGAGTCAGCGATGCGTCGGAGTCACACGGACGGACGGACAGACGGATGGAGGAACAAACAGCTGGAGGGGAGACACTCAGTCATCTGATCGCAGCTCTCGCTCGGCGCCTCAGTTAATCCCATTGTCTGGATTACATAATTCACCTCCAGCAATCTGCCATTGACCCACTTCTTTTTTTTTTTTAAGTGCTGAACCACAGGGCTGCCTTTTGAAACCTCGGCCGCTTTCTTTTTTTCCATCCTGGACTGTTAAAAATGGAAAAATCACAAGGTGGGCGGGGGGGACTGATGGTGGTGACACACACACACACACACACACACACACACACACACTCTGGCCGGACGCCTCGACTGAGTTCCTTGGCTCACCGTCCCTCACTTCCTGCTGCGTGTGTGTGTGTGTGTGTGTGTGTGTGTGTGTGTGTGTGTGTGTGTGTGTGTTTGTTTGTTGCCTATTTGCTTAAGACTGATTATTCCGTGTGTGTTCAGCTAATCGTCGCTGGGAAACTGGGACAAACGCACACACAGCAATACACGCGTGCACGTGCGCTCATACTCTGATGACTTTGAATGTTTACGGCACAGTTTGAAATGGAAGTGGGGCGCTCCATCTAACAGTACCATCTGCTTGAGGTGTCTTTAAAAAAAAAAATATATTATTCATATTTATTCATTTTGTTTACTTGCACCCGCGCCGCCTGTGAGAGACGGGAAATTTGGAAAGCTGACTGACTTTGAAGCTTTAACAGCTTTGCACATTTCCAGATAAGAATAATAATAATAATAATAATAATAATAATAACAATAATAATAATAATATAAAACCGGCTCTCCCGCTACACAAAACCCTCCTTTGCTCAGAGGTTTAGACGACAAAGAAACTTTTCTGACCCACGAGACGTGCTACGACTAAACCGTTTTGTTTCAGGGCGAACTGTACCTTTAACTGTGTTTGTTCCCCACACAGAGACGGATTTTCCACGGTGGAGGATTTGCTTTTGCTTTGTCCCTGCGAGAGAGGCGACTTCTCTCACAAGGGAACCGTGTAAACAGCTTTTCTTCGAGCACAAGCCTTTGTGTGCATTCGTCCTTCAAATGTGCGAAATGTTCCTTTTTTTTGCGACTCGCGCTATTTTTAACGGCGCGCTGTGTGTTTACGGCGAGGCCGTGGTGGAAATGGACACCGGGACGATGGATCTTACACACTCTGCTACGACATCAGCAGCTCTCACGATGGATGCAGTCACTGGTTCTGTGACGTTCAGCCTCCTCTGCATCAGCGGATTCCCAAAACTCAACTAGAAATGTACGATTTCTTTCTTCTTTTTTTTGTTCCTCTCAACATTTTCTTCTCTCTCCTCTCTTTTCAGAATCCATCGATGACATCGGAGAGAAGGGTGAGTGTTGACGTCTGACAAGCAGACGGGATCGCATGTGTGGCTGTGGGGACCAGTTGGTGGAGACCGAGTCAATTCAAAGAGTCGGCTCTTTGAACCGACTCTTTGAAGTTTTTAGTCAAGCTCTTGTTCCTCTCTGAGGACACACACACAGTCACAGAAACAATGTTTGTGTAGATGTTGGTCCAGTGATGAGTGAACAGGAAGAGGAAGCCGCCACAAGACGAGACTCGCACTCAGCTTCAAAAGCATCACCGCTAGCTCTGAAAATATCAAAGATCTTTTTCAGCCTTCAATTTCTTCAATTTTTGTCTTTTATTAATGGAGCAAAAGTAAATAGGAAAATGACAGCAAACTGGATATAATGAAAAAAAATATATAGCATATTTGCCACAACCTTTCTTAGATTTGAACAACACTACCGGAATCCAAAGACGTAATCGGGACAAACAGCTCAGGGGGACGGAAGCCCGACGGGTTGGTGGTTCAGATCTTCAGATCAAGGAAAACGCCTCAGAAAGTAACACAAGTCTCAGAAGCTCAGAAAGTAACAGTCGTGTGTCTCTTCAAACTTGCAAGCCTTGGTCAGTTCCCACTAGATAATTTTGGAATTAATTCCCTGTGAGTATTTCATGGTTTCCTACAAAAAGAGCTAATGAGATGTTTCTATGATGCTTGCAGTAAAATAACTTTTCAGTTTGATTGCCCCCCCCAAAAAATAAAAATAAATAAATAAATAAATAAATTGTTCCAATTGCTTTCCTCACTTCCTCCGTTTGTCTCCTTGTTGAAACGGCCACTTCTCCTAAGAGTTTCCAGCAAGGTTTTTCTAAAAAAAAATCTTGCCCACGAGAGTCGAACCCACAACCCCTTGACTCCACCAATACCACAAGCTTTCTGTCCTAGACTTTGTCTTTGTTTCTGAGTCTCCCTGAGACCTTGAAACAGTCAGACAGTGGTCTGGGGAATTGAACCAACAACCCTTTACCACCCCAGGACAGCTCCCATCAGCCCCCACCTCTGTCTGCCTTGATGTCTTCACGTCTTCATTTCTTAGTCCTTGCTGCTTCCTTTGACTTTTTGAACTTCTGATCTCGCCCACATCATCATTAGCTGCTGAAACCTTGCTTTACAAACTCTGATCCATGTGTCGGAACACAGACAGGAAGTGAAGTTTTTGGACCGTGTAGAGGAATTTGCAGGTTTCTGGACTTTCTGAGGCAATGAGGAGGCGCGATGGGCTCTTTGCTGGTCCGAGTCTCTTCAGATGTGGCTGCTGAGAGGGACAGATGAGATTGGTGCAGAATTCAAATATCTTTGACATACAAACAGACAAAGACAGACAGAAGGAGGATTTCCTGTGCTGGTGCTGTGGAATTGGAAGGGACATTTTCCTGTTTGAAGCCATGTTGAGACAGGCAGCTGTCCAGCATCTTCAGCAGCCACATTCTTCATCTTCTGTCAGGAGGGCTTTTTCAAAAGGCTGTTTTTTTCCTTCTATCTCCACATCATTTTTAGACGAGTAAATCATGTAAATTGCATATTAATAAAGACGTGCTGTCACTGCTAAATGAACCTTTTAAGGGACAAGGAACTATGCATAAGAACTTTTAACACAGCTGTTTTTACCTGCTACAAAATGATATCAGAATACTGATAATAATACTGTTATTGTTTTCTTGCTAATGGCTACATTAAAAGTTTTGCTATTTATTATGTTGGTTATTCAGCGATTTGTTGTGACTTAAAACTGATTTATTTATTTATATCATTTATAATCTAAATTGAGTTGAAATTTTAATGTTTTTCAGTGAGTGCCCTTTAATGAGTCCCTCACGTGAAGACAACTGTGATGTTGAATTTTTCCGTGTCTCTCTCTTTCTTTTCTTCTTCCAGTCATCTACCTGCTGGTCTACCACGTCATTTTCATCATGTTTGTGTGGACCTACTGGCAAACCATCTTCACCAGGCCCATGAACCCCCTGAAGGAGGTGTGTGTGTGTGTGTGTGTGTGTGAGAGAGCGAGAGAGAGAGAGAGAGAGAGAGCGAGAGATCGAATGCAATATTTGCACTAATGACGGTTCCTGCCTGAGGAGCCTGCAGCCACAAATTCTCATCCACGGCACTCTTGTTCCGCACGTTTGCCTTTTTTTTCTTTTTGCATTTTGCCTCCAAACCAAAGTGCTGCAGCATTTATTGACCGACCAGGAGCCTCTGTGAGGCCTGATCGCGACGCAATAATAGGAGTCAAATTCGGTTGTTGTTGTTGTTGCGGTGTTTCTTGTTTCCGTCGTTCAACCGTAAATTGCCCTGAGTGGCTGAAAGCAATATCACAGCCCTGTGCTGCTGCAGCTGCACTGCAAGAGGTGGACGAGGAGGAAAGAGGTGGAGGCGGAGGAGGTAGAGTAGGAGGAGGAGGAGGAGGAGGAGGGGGAAGAGATTGTGAAGGAGCGGGAGGAGGAGGAGAAGGAGGGAGGAGTGGAGGGAAGAGAAGGAGGAGTAGGAGGAGACAGAGGAGTTGGAGGTGAGAGGGTAGGAAGAGAAGGGGAAGAGAGGAGGAGGAGGAGCAGGAGGAGCAGACTCCCCTTTCGGTGCCTCCTGAACTGCAGTAACAGATTTAGGGTTGTGTTTTTTCCAGAAAGTGGGTTTAGTGAAAACTGAGTGCGTTACCCCGGAAACAAGGGGAACTCTGGGTTTTCCAGTGTCTTTACACAGTATGTTTAAATTCACAGAATAAGCGGATGAGAATGTCCTGTTCCAGCGGGCTGAAGTCCTGGATGTATTACAAGAACTGGAGAAGGTTGACTTCCTGTTGTTGACGGGGGTCGATCGGGGCTCCATGAATGTGGGCTTTGTGACGTCACCTTGAGGTGAACACACGCATTGAAGTGGTCCGAATGGGCTGTTGATCTTGGTCAGGGTCAGTGAACTCAGGGACTTGGACTTGGGAGTCTGTTGAATCTCCTACCTGGATTCAACCACCCAGATCAGCCACCGGATCCTAAAACAATCCTCCTCCAGCTTTGGTTACAGCTTCAGCCTCATCCCACCGTAGAGATGCTGAGAGCCGCTAGCCTGTCGATGGATCTGCGTGGTGTAACGTGTGCTGTCGTGCCCTGCAGTTCCACCTGTCGCACAGTGACAAGGAGCTGCTGCAGCGGGAGGACCGGGGGGAGTCGCAGCAGGAGATCCTGAGGAGGATCGCCAAGGACCTGCCCATCTACACCAGGACCAACTCTGGAGGTCTGTCTGTCTGTCTGCTGCTGCTGCTCACTGTCTGTGGTCCTCCAAGGAGGATGCTGTCTGTCTGTCTGTCTGTCTGTCTGATTAGCTGTCTGTCTGTCTGTCTGTCTGTCTATCTGTCTGTCTGTCTGTCTGATTAGCTGTCTGATTAGCTGTCTGTCTGACGGACTGTCTGCCTGACTAGCTGTCTGTTTGTATGTCTGTTTAACTGGCTAGCCAGCCAGCCAGCTGTCTGTCTGTCTGACTAGTTGTCTGACTGCCTGTCTGTCTGTCTGTCTGGTTAGCTGTCTGTCTGTCTGTCTGAGTAGTTGTCTGTCTGTCTGTCTGTCTGACTAGCTGTCCATCTGTCTGTCTTATGAGCTGTCTTTCTGATGGACTGTTTGTTTGACTAGCTGTCTGTCTGTCTGTTTGACTGGCTAGCCAGCTGTCTGTCTGACTGTCTGTATGTCTCTATGTCTGTCTGACTAGCTGTCTTTCTGTCTGTCTGTCTGTCTGTCTGCCTGCCTGCCTGCCTGCCTGTCTTTCTGTCAGTCTGATGGAACTTCCTGTCTCTCCTCCTCAGCCATCCGGTTCTGTGAGCGTTGCCAGCTGCTGAAGCCCGACCGCTGCCACCACTGCTCCGTCTGCGACAGGTAGGACTCTGACTCAGACTGACTGATTGACTGACTCACTCACTGACTGACTGTCTTCTTCTGTGTTGCAGATGCATCCTGAAGATGGATCACCACTGCCCCTGGTACCACGCTGCCGCACTCGCACAACGTTGTTTGTTTGCGCGGCCCAGATTTAACACACTCTGCTATATTGGGTCTTATTGAAGTTACGTGACAAAAGGCTGTTTTTCAGCATCAGTTCTGGGTCACCGGGTCTTGTAAAAAAAAAAAAAAAACACACATCACATGGAAGCGCAAGAGGAGCATCGTGACCTTCCATTGTGTCAGATGACAGGGGGATGGAACAGAGATACACAAAAGTTCCTCTTACTTCTAAACAAAGTAGAATTCTTCTTCTTCTTCTTCTTCTTCTTCTTCTTCTTCTTCTTCGTCCAAACGTTGGTGTATCTTCAATATTGAGCTTGTGTGAGTGCGAAGGGTAAAAAAACAACCCAGCACATGTTGAACAGACACCAGGTTGTTTACATTTCTAAACATTGTATAAATCTAAAAATCGCCATGAAATTTCTGTCTGTGGAAACTGTGATTTCCACGGCCGACAGTTCCAGCCTGTTTGTTAGTGGATGATAAAGCCTATCATTGTTCTTCTTTTGCTCCAGTCAGATGCTGATTAAACTACTCATACTTCCAAAACAGAGAAAAAGTGATTTGAATCCAAGTTGTTGCTGAATCGTTTCCCCAGCCGCCACTTCACTTCCCTCTCCTTCCACCAGGGTGAACAACTGCGTCGGATTCTCCAACTACAAGTACTTCATGCTGTTCCTGGCGTACTCGCTGCTCTACTGCCTCTTCATAACAGCCACAGATCTGAAGTACTTCATCAAGTTTTGGATGGTACGTCCCGCTTGTCCACCACCTGCAATATAACCTTTGACAGTTTCTGCACACGCGGAGGCTGATGTGCTACGTAAAAACAGCCTTTGATTGAATCTCAATTTAAAAATAGTTTGGCACTTGATCTGTTTTCCTACCAGGCTGGAGGTAGAGCACATTTCCGTCTGAGAGAGTATCTGGTACGAACCATGTTAGTAGCGCTTTAGCCCGAACAGACGAGTTCCTGTAGAATTCCTGGGTAGAACTCCTTTGTTGAACCCTTCGGTAGAACTTTTAGGTGGAACTCCTCTGTAGAACTCTTGATTAGAACTTTTGGGTAGAAGTCTTGGGTGGAACCTCTGGGTAGAACTCTTGGGTAGAACCCCTTCAGGGAGAACTTCTGGGTAGAAGTCTTTGGTAGAACTGCTGGCTAGAGCTTCTGGGTAGAACTCCTCAGTAGAACTTCTGGGTACAACTCCTGGGTACAACTCTGGTAGAACTCTAGTAGAATTCCAGTAGAACTCTTGGGTAGAACTCCTGCATAGAGCTCCTGGGTAGAACTTCTGGGTAGAACGTCTGGGTAGAACTTCTGGGTACAACTCCAGTAGGAGGCCCTTGCTTGCTGCCTAGTTATTCTCCTCTCTGTTCCTTTGCTGACCTCTGACCTGCTCCTCGTCTGACCCTCAGAACGGCCTCCCGGACACCCAGGCCAAGTTCCACATCCTCTTCCTCTTCTTCTCGGCCTCCATGTTCTCAGTCAGCCTGGCGTCGCTCTTCATCTACCATTGCTGGCTGGTCTGTAAGAACAGGTCCACCCTGGGTAGGTGCTTCAGCCCTGCATCGACGTGTGTGTGTGTGTGTGTGTGTGTGTGTGTGTGTGTTGTGTTGTGTTGTTGTCGTAGAAGTTCAGTATTTAATGAAGTGATTGCTCATTTTTATGTTGGCGCACTGCTTTTACATGTCTCTTCATGTATACATTTTTTTAAATTAGAAACACAGTGTTGCGTTGTGTTTCTTAAGTTCTCGCTTACTGGTAATCATGATGACAAAAGGAACCAGGAAGCAATAACGGGAAGGATGATGCAACTTCAGTTTTTTGTCGCAGCCTTGATATTCTGCCTTGCTCCCCTCACTTTGAAAAGTTTCCAGTTCACATTAATATTGATGTGCGCTGATGTTTTTCCAATGTACTCCTGATGTCTTGCCAGCTCTTGCTGCTCTCGCTTCACGCTTGTGTTGTTGTTGTCGGAGTCACCCTGGATGATCTGATGAGACTGAGACAATCCATTGGTTCTTTGTGTTATGTCCAGAGTGTCATGTGACCTTATCAGACAATCAGTGCTGACGGGCCATCAAGTCACAAGTGTGTTGCTGAAGACAAATAGATGATACTGATAAAATATTTGTTTATTGCGCTAATGTGCAAGTTGAGGTCCTTCGTACCTGGCGGTTTACTTTATTTTCAATCCTGAAGTGTAAGTTTCACATGTCAATCATAATATCATGCACAATCCTCCAGGAAAAACCAAAAGTTCTAAGGGATGGAGACAGAAATCTGGAGACAGTTCCCAAATTAAGCTAAAATAAACAATAACTTTTAAATTAATTGAACATTATTTCAACATCACAATGTTCACAATCGAATATTATGTGACCAAGACAACGCCCAACGAAAAAAAAAAGGTCCCACCTCTGTTGTTAACTTTGGTTTCAATCCACTGTTTGAGAAGAATCGAGTATTTCAACTTTTTAATATGAAACCTTTTCACATTTTCCACAAATTCCACCCGGAAGTCAAACACCCCAAAGTGAATTTCTTGCGTTTGAAACTTTTCTCTGATGATGACGCATGTTTCTTTGCAACTTGTACGACTCTCTCATCACTCTGTCTCCTGTTGTGCGCCGTCCACACTGGCTCGTCGTGTCCATACGTGCTGACTGAGATGTGTGTGTAATCCGGAGGTGGTGTGTTACACCGTAATGCAGAGACACGAGGCTCAGAGCTGTAAGCAGCTTAGACACACAACTCCCAGGAAGACGACTCACACACGGAGGAGCTCCTGCACATCAGCAGAGACCTGCAGTTCACAGACTGGCCAGCAGAGGGAGTGTGCGTTTGTGCTGATCCGGCGTCATGTCAGACTGACCCGTCTCTGTCCCCTCAGAGGCCGTGCGCTCGCCAGTGTTCCGCCACGGCACCGACAAGAACGGCTTCAGTCTGGGCTTCAGTAAGAACTTCCGCCAGGTGTTTGGGGACGAGGCCAAATACTGGCCAGTTCCGGTTTTCTCCAGGTGAGCAGGGGAGAACAGCAACCGCAACAAAAGCCTGGGATACACGCAGTTACTGTTTGATGCTGTTTGCTCAGTATTATACCTAAACATAATAACTGAATACATAGTATGTATATTGATACATTTTGGTAGGTTGTGGGTTCAATCCCCAGCAGGGTCATGCCGCACAGACTGTAAAAAATGGTAGCCATTGCCTCCCTGCTTGGCACTCAGTATTCGGGGTTGGACTTGGGGGTTTGATCACCCAATGATTCCCGGGCGCGGCACAGCTGCTGCCCACCGCTCCCTCAGGGGGATGACGGGTCAAATGTGGAGGACAAATTTTGCATCCTTCGGGATGTGACAATCACTGACACTTAAACCTTTATTATTTTCTTTACATTAACCTGCATCTCACAATGTTAGAAAACTTTGAACTTTTTAAATTTGTTATTATTTTTTGTACTATTTGTTCTTTTCTTTTCTTTTTTCTTTTTCAGCTTGGGGGACGGCTGCTCATTCCCAACCTGTCTGGTGAATCTGGACCCCGAGCAGCCCTCCTCACCCTCTGGCTCCAACACTGCCACCAATGCGTGAGTCAAAACAGAGACTGTCAGTGCACAAATCCTGACGTAAACATGACAAAGAAGAAAAAAATATTCCATCAAAGAAGCTCCTGAGGAGTTTGATTCCTGCCTGGTGTGTGTGTGTGTGTGTGTGTGTTCCAGTGCAGCGGAGGGTCGCCACTACCCCGGCAAGCCCCTGAGGGACTCCCAGAGTCGCCTGTTGGTTAGCACCCCCTCCTGGACAGACAGCGACAGCACAGCAGAGAGAGAAAAAGGTTGGGGAGGAAGCCAGAAAAATTAGAAACACATTTTTCATGACCTCCATCAGTGACTCGCTGCGGTTTCTACGTGTTTGCCGGTGTTTCAGGTGCCAGCAACCCTGGACTGACCATCGAACATGAAGCGTAACCGTAGACGGAGGCCGTGAGGTCGTCACAGAGAAGGTCAGTCAGCTGACCTGAGGAAAGTGAATGTTTGGGGGGGGGGGGGATGACAATTAAACACTCACATGACTTCCCGCCTCGTTTGTGACGACAGGCTGAGGCGCCGCCCCCTGCAGGCTGTGGCCACGCTCGCCTTCTTCTGAGAGGTTTACAGGACAACGCCACCCCGACTGGCAACAAAGAACAACAACAACAAAAATGAACTTTACCATCAATATTGCTGTTTATTCTTGAAAAACAAACAACAAAAAAAACATCTTGTGCTGCTATATGAACGTATTTTGGGCTCCAGAAGACCTGGACTGACTAATATACAATGCATTCCAGCTCTCAAACTTTGCTGCTTCTGTGCGTGTAAAGAAGGTGCATGGCAGCACTTTGTAAACCAGGAGATGGACCAGGAGAACCAAGAGAACCAGGGGGGATCCAGGCTGAGCAGCTTTCTACTACTTCTTCTTCTTCTTCTTCTTCTTTTTTTAAAATGTGACAGTATAGACTCCAGTTGTTTTAATAGCTTAGCACACAAAGTAGCCGCTCTGGTGTGGATGCCAAATGTTTTGCAGATTGTAGACGAGTAGTGACGTTGATGTGACGTTCGTGGAACCCCTTATTGTTTTTCCTTTAGTTTGTGGGATGTTGATGAGGGTGGCGGAGGAGGAGGAGGTCAAGTTATCCACCCACTTTTGTTGAGTGTTGTGACAAGTTCAAGTGTTGCATGCTCTCATCTGAGGATGTTCAAGGCCGGACCAGAGAAGGTTCTCCCCCGACCCCCTTCTTTTTTTTTTTGCTTCAAAACTACTTCTGTGAATTAGTAACCAGAACAAGGGCTCCTCTGACTCACAGCAGCTGGAGCTGAAACACCAGCAAGCTACTGCTGCTGCTGCTTCCTCCTCGGCCTCAAGTCCGACCTGTAGCGCTCGATGCTGCAGATCCGGCCACCACCAACAAACCAACAGGCAGATACCGTCTAGGAGTTTTTCTAACGTGCAGAACCAACACCAGGGTGATGAACACGCGACAGCTGCTGCTGCTGCCTCGTGTGTTCACCCTCTGAGGAGACGACGCGGCAAAGAAAGAATGTCTTGCTGCTTGTTGGGCCGGAGCTCCGCGGTGAGTCGGCGTCAGTGTCAATCTCTATTTTTCTATCCTTCTGCCTGTAGGGGGCGACAGAGACGCAAGAGGCGGCGACAGAAAAGTTTGTGATGCCTTATGAGAATTTCAAAAAGAAAAAGCATTTTCCGCCTCTTTGTTCGGCTCTGTTGCACATTAAAGAGACAATAAGTGGCAAAAGAAAAAGTGGTTGTCGTGGTAGAAAAGTTTCAAGCCTTTATTTACAAAATAATCTAAAAACAATCATCTTTTATATTGCATATTATACTTTCTTCCTTTTACAGTGTGAGAGATGTGCTGCAGAAAGAGTGGGAGGGAAGAGGGGGAGTTCTTCCGGGGGGTAAAGTCGTCAGCCACTCTTTCTGAGGGTTGATTATAAAGTGAACCTACACTGTAACACACAGGCCTAGCAGAGTTCTACTCAACACGCCATTTATTTTCTTCAAACTGTTTTTTTCTTCACTACATGCAGCTGTTCTGTACGCGGCATGGATGAAATGGAAAGCGAAAGAAACAAATAATAATAATAGTACTATTAAAAAAAAAAAAAATAGTGGCCAATCAGAACAAGTGCCAGAGCTGCAGGTGTGCTGCAGACCCCTCCCCCGCCCAAAAACAACTAAAAATCTTTTCCTTTCCCTCCTTTTTTGTGACCCGAAAGAGTCAAGAAAACCATAAATTCACTTAAAGAATAAGAAAAAAAAAAGTTACTCCAAACAGAGTAGCAGCAGGTCGACTCGGTGTGTTTCACTCCACACTTTCCAGCAAGTGTTTTTATTTATTTTTAACATCTGACAAAAGTTCAAGTTCCACTAAAAGTGTCTGTTTGTCTCCTGGAGGGTGTTTACATGCACACACACAGTCGCTGTGTGTGTGTGTGTGTATATCTGTGCGCATTCATCTCAGCTTTGTAAATGGAACAAAAGAAGGCAAGCAGGGGATGGCAACTTTTTTTGTTTTTGTTTCGAGTGTCGCCATCAAAATGTTTCTTACAGTTGGATTCCAGCAAATCATGAACCGTCTTTATACAAAAGAAACAAACTTAGACACTTTAGGCATTTTATGTGCATGTAAACAGACTCGCTGGGAGCTCATCGTGATACAAGAGCTCAAAGAACTTGAAGGGCAACGGAAAACACCGAGTGGCATAATCATTATTATTATTATTATTATTATTATTATTATTATTATTATTATTGTCCCCCTCCCCTCCCCTCGATGTGTCGAGTCGGCTCCTTGGCACAATAAATAAAAGTTTTTAAAAGATAGGAAATGCAGCAAATATTAAGGCTGGCGAGTGTGGCGAGCGCTCCAGACAGACAGTCTTTTTTTTTTTTTTTTTGTTACATGTTCACAATGTAAAAACTGATGCAGCGAAGGCAATTGAGAGGAGACGGAGACAGCTTTCCATGTAAAACCAGGGTCGAGCTCTTAAAGTGCAAAATATTATTTTTCTTTTCCTTCTACAGAACATTTTGGAAAAACTAAAAAAAAAAAAAAATCCCATTGCATTATTATTTTCAAGCATAGGACTGATTGGAAGGGGTGGCGCCTGTAACTGCAACTGCAACACTCAAAACTCATGTGCGGGTGCACGCACGCACGCACGCAGGCACACACGCGGCCAGCAGGGGGCGTGCGTGAGGGCAGCAGCCAGAGCTCAGGAATCTACGGTGGGCGGAGCAGCAGCGGTGTTGTGGGTTCTTCTGGCATCAACCGGGATGTCGGGTGGTGGGCGGGTGGGTGGGAGAGCGGGAGGGAGAGGGGCTATGGAGAAGGGGGCGGAGTCCGGGGAGTGATGTCACGACGGCTGCTTGTTGGCCTCCTCTTCGTAGGCGTTGCCCGTCCCGTTCTGGACGTAGGCCGAGCCGGAGCCCAGGCCGTACAGGTGGCCGCAGTACTTGGCGTCGTCGATGTGATCCTCGAAGAACATCTGCACGCAGAGAGAGAGAGAGAGAGAGAGAGAGAGAGAGAGAGAGAGAGAGAGAGAGGGGTCAAAGGTCAATGTTCTGTTACCCCCCTCTTCACGTTGTCCCCAAAAGAGGCATTCAAGCACCTGCTGCACCTGAACAATACAGGAGTGAGCGATAAAGTAACATGCAGACCATGCACGCGCACCTAACCATGTTGATTTATCATCATGTAAATCCTGTCTCTCCCACTGAAGAAAGTCAGAGCTTTCTCATCATGAGATGGAAAAAGTATAAATTGTCGTCCAACGAGAGATTTCCTCTTTTTTCCAGTTTACCGGCAAATTGGACACCTTGTTTCTTCACTGGTAGAAATTGACGTTGGCACTCCACCGTTTAGCAGAGGATTTGATTTTGACAATGTTTTCCGTCGTCTCGTGGACTGAATCACGTCTCGGTAGCGGCCGGTCTAGATTCTAATGAGCACTTACATACACAGCTGTGTCGACTGATTTAAGGTGTTATGACTCGGATGTCTGCAAACTTTACACTAGACAAGAATCCTGCAATGAAATGAAACAAACAAAAAGAAAGGAGCTGATTTTGCGACTTACCTCCCTCATCTTGAAGAAAGCCATGCCTGTGAGTAGAGAGTCGGAGCCGGCCTGGTGCTGCGGTCCGATCCTCTCCAGCTCCAGCTGCTCAGCCACTTCCTGCAGACCGCCCTGAAAATAAAAGGCAAAAAAAACAACAACAACAACAACAGAGCCAGTCAGTGGAGATCACAGCTTGCAGCCTGAACTGAACCTCCAGTCCGAATGTTTCGAAAATCCAAAAGGCGCATGAGTTATATCCGTCTTGATAAGCATCTAAATACCTTTAGGTTTTTGCAGCTCTTCATCAGGTACTTGACGTCATAAATGACGGGGAAGTACAAGCGAAGGATCTCGAAGAAGTCCACCTCCTCCTCGGGCAGGTTACCGTTGGACAGAATCTTGATCAGGTAACCAAAGTCGTAGCCGCTGCGAACAAACACGCAGGACACAGTCACAGTCAGCTGACCTGCAAGACAGTGAGGGGCATCACTGGTGGGATGAAGTCCAGTGTTTTTCAACACACCGTGCCGCGCCACACTAGTGTACCAGTGAGATCAGGTGTGCAGTGACAAATTATGTAATTGGTCTAAAAATAAAAAATAAAAAAATAACATTCCATTGTGGAGTGACTGCGCTTTAAAACAGGGGTTCTCAACTGCTCTCAGGAGCCACATTCATTTCCTTGAAATGAAGTCGCGACTCAAATTTATTCCACAAAAATAAAAACTCTCTCTCTCCATATGTACAGTATATGTATATATGTGTATATGTGTGTGTATATATATATCTAAATGTATATATATATATATATATATACATATATATATATATATATATATATATATATATACATATATATATATATATATATATATATATACATATATATGTATATGTATATAAATATATACACATATATATATATATATATATGTATTATACACACACACACACACACACACACACACACACATATGTTAATCTCCATTAAAAAAAAAAGGGAAGCTGCCAATGAAGCCACAACCCAATCAAAACAGCTCTGCGACCCAATTTTGGGTCACGACCCATCAGTTTAGAAACATGGATTTAAAAGGAATGTGAGCCCCCCCCCCCCCCCCCCCCCCAATTCCTCCCAGGACATCAGCTTTGTGTGCATCTAAACAGGTCTGGCTGAGTGGGTACAAATACATTAGGAGACCATACGGTCAGAATTAGGCTAAAATGTGTCATTGTATAATATTTTATAGTATTCTTCAAAGCAACAGATGTCCAGTGGTGCAAAAAAAAGGGGTTGAAAAACCCTGACGCAGTCTTCCAACTGTCGGGGACTTCACTGCACTGGAGACTAGAGCAGGCGGGTTGGAGAGAGAATACCTGTGGAAGGACAGCCACTTGACTCCGTCGCAGAGCACCACACCCGACGTCATCAGCAGCTCGGCAAAGTACAGCGTCTCGATGCCCTCGTCCTCGTGCTTCTTGAACTGGATCCCCGACGTGGTCAGCAGCTCGATGGAGTCCTGGGCATACATGTCTTCCCTGGTGGAGACACAGGGAAGTGTTAGCCAGAGCAACCTTTTGACCGGTGGGGCCACAATGGGTTCTAGGAGTTGACAGAGGGGTGCAGAGCAGGAGCAGATGGATGGGAGTGTTTTGGTGAGCCACCTCATAGGAGAAAAATATATATCATTGCATATGTAGAAAACACGCTTTACTGTCTGTTGAAAATGAACCAAAGCCCCACAGTATTTAGCTCTTTATTGAAATGATTCTTAAAACAATGAAAAGATTGACAAAATACAACTTCTTAATGACTTACTTAATATTAATATCATTTCTTCAAGTTTGGTGGGCCGGATTAAAAAGCTTAAACGGGCTGCATATGGCCCCCGGGCCGTAGTTTGGCCATGCCTGAGTTAGAGCGTTTCTCAGCTGGTGGGCCGTGAAGCTGCGACCCATTCAAAGCAGCTTCACGGCCCACCAGCTGAGAAACGCTCTAACTGTCGGGCAGTTTCCCTTTGATTTAAAAAAAGGGATTTTTTAAAAAATGTATACATTAACAGAGAAAATGTTGGGTCGATATTTTGCAGGTCACGCGATTCGATTCAACCATTTATTTGCCAGGCATGATGGAAAGTGGGCCCGGTGTTTTTATTTTTGTGGAATAAATTTGGGGCTTTGCGACTTCAGGAGAAGGAAATAAACGTGGGTGCTGAGACTCCACCAGTAGACTGATTCTGTTCTGTGTGCGGTCCGTCAATAAAACACAGCCTCACGGTGCCACGTCTACTCCAGCAGCAGAACGTCTCATCTCTGCAGCCAACAGTGAGCTGAGATCCCCCACAATGTGAACAACACAGCAGCCGAATAGTATTGGTATCAGTATCAGTAACAGTAACAGAACGTCGGTCAGCCTCACGTGAGGTTGAACTTGAAGTTGAACTGCCACGTGGACGTCCCCGGGGGATATTCCCCTTGTTCGTTCATGAATGTGAGGCCCAGCTGGATGATTTTCAGCAGGTCCACGTTGCAGCGCAGCAGCTGGTACTGGTAGTCAGCGTTGCTCCTGAATTCCCCGATGGGTCTGGCCACCACGCCTGGAAATTCAGTGTCCTGAAGGAGGAGACAAACACTCACCAAATGAATTGATTAAAAAAAACAAAAAAAACAAACAATATATACAAATGCATACAAACCATTACATTAAAAAAAAAAACTATCTCATCTGTTCGACCTATTGGCCTCGTGGCAGCCGTCACTGCTCACCATGGCGATGTAGTTGTACTTTCTGATGACATGACGTATCCTCTTCAGCTCCTCCTCCAGGTTGTTGGCCCAAACCTCACATATTCTCTGACTGTGATCCACAGTAGCTGCGGGCATAGTGCCACTTCAACACATAAACAAACACACACAGTCAGTGGGCGCACTCGACCTACTGAAACTCAACCGCCGTGACATTGTCACCGACTGACTAATTCCTGCTTATAATGTACGCTGTGGTTTTCAGAAATTTATTTTACTATCATGCAGCTCAAGCGGAACTAGAAAGTGCAACAGTCCCACAGCCTGAAAGTCACAGCGTTAATAGAAGACAAGTCCACTGAATGTGTGAATATTCTACATGAAAGTACTTCATGTTAATGCAGCCAGTAGTTAAAAGTTAGTGCTCAGTGTTGTCGTAAAGCGTCTCAAAGCAGCGCGGGCCTGCATGTCATGACACAAGACCTCCCATGAAGACAAACACATGCTGAGACACACAGACACACAACACGACGACAGACAGAAGACACAACCATCTCATCTCAATGTCATTTCAAAGTGCCCTGTCACTCACTCAATCTACAGTGTGATAAGATACAGTATATGTATCAATCAAAAAGTAAATAAATTAAAAAAAAAAAAAGTGACCAGGCTAAAAACAAACAGTCATGAAGCCCGAAGTAGCAGCAGCAGCAGCAGCAGCAGCAGTGGCGGTGGTGGCTGTCTGGGTCGAGCTGAAGCCGGACGAGCCCGGCAGCCTGCTGCTGCTGCTGCTAGTGGCCCGTCCAGCAGCCACTTCTCCCGGGGCTACTAGCTGCTAGCCTGTGTGTCATATTTAGCAGCTAGCCGGCAAAGGGACGGAGGGAGTGTGAGGCTACATGCACTCCAGACACACACAGCCTCTCTAGTGTCAAACACCACCATGTCTCCCTCTTTCTCACACACTCATACTACACGTGTGTGAGACATGGGAGGAGTGACAGGCAGAGCGCGCGCGCGCGCGCGCGCACACACACACACACACACGGCGCCTCACTCCTGACGCTGTGAAGCTAGCCGCCCGCCTCCGTCCACTTACCTACCCGTTCCCCAGACCTTGTGTGCGCCCGCCAAGTGTGTGCGTGCGTGCGTGTGTGTGTGAGTGTGTGCGCGAGTGTACGCGCGGGTGCGCGTGTGCTATCTGAGAACAACTGCCACTGTGCTCTGCGTCACTGTGTCGCGAGGAAAGGGGAGACTGGGGGGGGGGGGCGTTTCCTCCAACTTTGAAATAGTTTTTATCTTCACCACCGTGTCGATGTCAACCGACGGCTGCCATCATTACTGACTGGGCCAGCCGGGAGCCGTGACGTCATCGCGCAAGGCGGAAACGGGTTTGGACGGACGCTCGTCGTGTCGCCTCGCCGGTCAAGTCACGAGTGCAAAGAAATGTATTTATTTATTTTTAGCTTGCATGACGTGTTAAACAATTTACGATTTTTTTTTTTTTATTTATTTATTTTTTGTGAATCAAACTGTCCCTGAACTAATTTACGGCTCCCACACTCAGGATGAAATAATGGCGTGGTTCCTGCGCGACGACCATTAATCACCAGCAGATGGCGGTATAACATGTCTTTTCACACCACACAAGACGCGACGCTTTCTGCAGCAATGTCAATGTGTACACGCTCATTGTAGCTAAGAGATTGTTTCTTCTGTCATCACATAAAGACTGTTTTAAATGCGCTGACGTCACCCTGCTCTCCTGTCCTTCACTGAGTAAACATTTCTCTGGGGTTATTTTACGCCACTGATTTCACAGAAAAGTTATCTCCCTTTGCTGCTGATGTGATAAAAACGATTTAAATATCCTGTATGTATTGATTTCGATCAAAGTTTAGTTATATAATCTCTATCAGACACACAGGTGTGTGTGTGTGTGTGTGTGTGTGTGTGTGTGTGTGTGTGTGTGTGTGTGTGTGCGTGCGTGTGTGCAAATGGCTAAACTTGAAGTAAACGTCTTTTATTATTGATTTACACTGTTGTCTATTTGCTAAAAAAAAAAAAAAGAAAGAAAGAAAGAAAGAAAGAAAGAAAGGATGTTACACATTTAACAGTGTGATTTATAATAATCAGCAGTGTGTGGGCACTGCTTCATTGACAGGACATTTCAAAACTTCATGTTATATTCATGTTCAGATGGTTTCATCCTGGACAGCAGTGGTGCCTCTGTGGGCTTTCCAGTCTGTGGGGCGATGGTCCTGCCAGTTGAGCCTCTTCATTCTATGTAATTGACAGGCTGACGGAAGTGTCGCAATGAGGAATCAACACAAGACAGTGGGTTCATCTAACATTTTTTAATAGTGTTTGTCAAAAACAGTGTGTTGTATAAGGACCAGTAAATGAAAGAGAAAAAAAAAATCTGTGTCAGAATATCGACCTTGACAACTTGACTTCAAGCAGAAATAATCTACTGTTGGTACCATGTTATTTCACCTCAATACAGATCAGTTAAAAAGTGGCATCAATATAAGTACACAATACACAGTTGCCATTTTTTTTCTTCTGTTTTTATTATTATTATTATTTTTTTACAATTCATCAAGTCGATGTTGCAGAGAAGAGGCCTGCAGAACAATGCACTGAACCCGTTCAGTATTGGAACGAGTGCGCGGTTCGCTAACGTTGGATAACCACTTCATTGAAACGTTCCTCTCAAACTTGGATGGAAAAGCGGTCAGTGAATCCTTTGGTGGAGCTTTTCGATTATACAAAGAAGCCATTTAAAGTTGTGTGCACGCACTATATCGAGTGTTCTGTTCTATGCTTTAGTTTACATTATTGCTGTCTCTGTGTGGCTTATCTAAAGACTCTGAAATATTGCTTCAACAGGTGCGCCGACTATGCAGGCGGCGGTACCGAGGGATCGACGATCGACGCAATTCTACGAGTCAAAGTTCCGTTTTAGCGTCGCCGTCAAGGTCACAACGTCTTGGCTCTGCTTCCGTTTCAAACAAAACAAAACAAAAAATGTTTTTAAAAAATCCCCCGCACAAACCTATTGAGGGCCCATCAACTTGTCACAATTTGTAGGCCTGCTGTGGGATTTTAAAGAACGTTGTTTGTTGTTGACCTGGTGTTATTACTCACATGTAGCATGGATGACAGAGGATGTTTTTTTTTTTGTTTTCTTTGCCAGCAGTACATTAGAAACACTATTTCAGACAAAAAAACTAAAACTACATTTGTAATGTAATACTGTAGAGTAATTAAACAAACCTTAATCTCAAATTCAACCCATGACACATGACCGTACAAACTGCTATTATTGACATTCGTGTCCTGGTTGTTTCCTCAAAATATATTAATTAGTGTGTAAGATCAAATTTAGGCACCACACCTGCTAATTTCAACACATTCATTTGAACAAAAACAAAACAAACTATAGAGAGATACTGTGCAGTATATGCCATACAACCCTCTGTTTGTTCCCATTTAAATACATCAGTAGTTACTTTAGACCAGGTGCAATGACGCATTATATCCAGGTGAAATTAATGCATGCACAGAATTAGTTTGGCGAGATAAAAGACAAGTAAAAAAAAAAAAAAAACATACACCAAACTTTGTGAGCAACAATGTAGATACGGCTTGAATCAGCAAAGAAAAGAAAAGGAATCCTAATCAATATTTATAGTGTTATGGTTCCCCGAGAGATTTCAAAACCCCGGCATCACTTTACTGGCAAACCTCTGATCTTGTCCTTCAGGCCATCATCTTCAACTGAAAGGTCAAAAACAAATGAAAAGAAATCTCAAACGCTCTCTGATTGAGAAGTGCTTTAAACACTTTGCCTTCTTTGGTCTCAGTTAAAGTCTAGAGAGCAGATGAAAACCTTCCCAAACACCATCACCTTCATTCTGAACTCCTCTCACGAATCCTCCCCACACCCAGAGCTCAAGTTCAACATCTCATAAATCAGAGGGACTTACTTAACATTGTGTCATTGGACTGACAATATGAACTTTCGCAATGCTGGATGTCACTGTTGTTTGTCATCAGTAAGGTTGAAAGAAAATCACCACAATGAGGAGTTCTAAACACACACACACACACACACACACACACACACACACACACACACACACACACATTCACACCCTCAGGCCCATTAATAAAGCAAAAGAAAAGTTTAATAAAGTAAACATTTTCAACCAAATCTTGAATTGTTCTGGTGCTTTTCACATTTCTTGCATCTGTTGTTGTTGTTTTAGATGGTTTCAAGATACATTGAAAGGAGAAAAGGTGACTTCAGTCAGCGAGTTCTACTTTTTTCTTTCCCTCAAAACCACTTAAAGTTGGACAGGCAGCCTTCTGCCTCCAGGAGCCGCAAGTTTTTTGTAATTGTAATTAGCTGAAAGCATCAACTAGCACTATTCCCTGTACTAGAATGTAATCACTGACAGAGTATAGCATGCACTAAATTTGGACATGTAAATTAAAAGAGTAACTTGAACCACCAGAGGGAGTGTTACAGTAGGGGAAAAAAACAAACAAACAAACAAACAAAACAAAAAAAACAATGAATGCCCCATTTTCCTGCAGCCATCTGCCCTCGGAGGCTCCAGGAGAATACATCGTTTTTTTACACCGCTGAACTACTTAAACCAGCTGATATGACAGTGATTAATTGCCGGCTCCATCTCAAGGTGTGCTTGCTTCAACTTCCCTCTAACCATGTCAGCTGTGGTAGAACAAAAAAAAAAAAAAAAAAAAAATAGGCTGAGGAGCATCTTCGAGCAGTCCGTCACTTTCAAAAACAAAAAACGGGCATGTTGTTATTTTGTAGAAAAAAACAAAGAAAAAAAAAAAAAAACATGGCAGGCGCAACCCGGCCGGCCCTGGCAGCTCCATCAATCATGCAGCACATTTAGAGCAGCAGCGTCACGCCCCTTTAAACAGCCAGCATCAATCTGCGGGTGACAGCGCCCTCATTAGGCCTCTCATGATGACATATTATTTTTTTTTATACAATACTTTATTTATTTATTTATTTCGGTGCACTGTTGTGACAGACTGCGTGAAGGAGTGTGTGAGTGAGTGAGAGAGTGAGTGAGGCCAATGGGGAGGTAATAACGGCAAAAATCAATTTCATGCATGGCTGCGGGTGGAGAGGGGAAGAGGTGACTGGCGGCCGCCGCCACCGCCTTGATCCGCCTGTCAGGCTCACTACTGCCCCCTAGCTGGCACGGCAGCATAGCAGCAGCATATGTATATATACGTATGTTGCCGCCGACTTTTTCCCCGGTGGTCAGCCATGGTATTGCAAGAGAAAAAAAAAACAGACCCACAGGCCGCAATAAAAAAATCAAGAAACGGCTATATTGACATGATTAAAATGACGGGCAACCTTTGACCTGAAACACATGTTCATGATATTTTTTTTTTATTGTTTGTTTTCATTTTAAGTCAAGTCATTAAAAAAATATATGTGTAAAGGCCAGAAAATCCTCAGAAAAGACATTATTTTTTGATTGTGACGCATGGATGTTTTGTAAGAACTGGATTCTGGTCTGGTAACATGGCAGCGCTGCAATTTCTTTCCAGTGGCCACTCAAGGTATTGCAGCCAAAAATCGCACATGGCCCAAAAAGCCTTTTCCAGGACAAAAATAAAATAAAAGACAGCTGTAAAACAGTTGACACGGTGCATTTTTCAGTCCTGGACATTTAATCTTTAAAAAAAAAAGTAAAGGGCAGAAAATCTCCTAAACTAAAGTTTCTTCCAAACGTGACGTCATGCCGTCCTGCCTGCTGCTGCGTTTTGACTCGTTCTGATTGGCTGATACGTTCTGATGCATCACATGAGTTACAGTTAGATGGGAAACGGGAAATTACACTACTGCGCATACTCCATGGCGCCCATAACGCAAAAGTAAATTGAATGTATCAGACTTGGTGATCTGGTGATTTGTTGATCAATTTAGTGCAGATATATTTACGATGCAGTTGAAACCGTGGATAACTAAAGCAGCGACGTGGCGGGGAAGCCAAGTGTTGAGCATCTAAAACACCGAAGTGAGGGTTTCCTACTGGCGGAGGTCTTTGCGAAGGCGGTCAGGACGTCCCGACTCGGGAAGACTAAATCCCCCAGCGGAGGGTGACGGAGCATTAATAGCTGAGAGGACACTTTCCCAGAGTGATATTTAGGTGATGACGTCCTTCACACAAAGGATCAGTTATCAGCATTATCTTTCATTACTCCTGACCGTCACCAGAGAACAGAGGTTCTGACGGTGTGGAGGGAGGCTTCTCAACGTTGTCGCTTTGCAAAGGATAAACACAACTTGATGGTTTTGTCTGGAAATAATGTTTCTGATCAATAATGTGTCCAACTCCCTATCACGTCATTTGTCTACTGATACCAATACTGAGGTCATGGAGCCAAGATATAGAAAAAAACTAAAAGGACTAAAAGTAAATGGCAAAACAAGAAAACCAAGATTTTTTTAAATCATCCTTTAGTTGTAACATTACCATCACAAAGTCAATTTGGCCACTCAAAACTGACCAAGTCACATGACAAGCTCACAACATGGTCACGTCACCACTTCCCAAATCCCAGAATCCTCATTGCTGGTAAATGTACTGGCTATGCCTCCAAGTTGAGGGGGTGGGGCCATCCGGTAAACAGCTGGAAACACCTTCTGTCTGTCTGTCTATGTGGTGGTCACGATCAGGTCGTGAGACCTTTCACTGCTTACTTCTTCGCCAAAGAAGCCGCCTCTCACTGCTTTGCTCATTTGCTTTGAATATATATATATATATATATATATATACATATATATATGTATGTATATACTGTATATATATATAAATAAATATATATATATGTACATATATACATATATATATACATGTATGTATATATATATATGTATATATATATATATATACATATATATATATATATATATGTACATATATATATGTACATATATACATATATACATATATATATGTATATATATATATATATATATATATATATATATATATATATATATATATATATATATATACATATACATATATATATATATAAATATATATATGTAGGACAACTCGTCTTTCTGTTGATTTGAATTTAGAAAAGCAACATTTTACAGACTTTTCACCATCGCCCCTTTTTCCTTTTATTTTTTTCCCCGTAAGTACGTAATAACTTGTTGGTGTTTCTGTCTTGCCGGTCAATTCATGTTTGCATTTTTGGAAACTGTTGCCAAAGTGTTCCCCTAGTTCCCCTACAGGCCTTAATTGCTTCCATTTCTCATCAAATTTTTAGATTTTTAGTTTTAGAAGTCACTATATTGGGTTTGTATTTTGTGCAGCATGGAGCCATGGACTTTAAGACGTTTAGTTCCAACCCATTGGTGGTATCTCCAGCTAGCACAGTTGGCAGCAGCGGCTAACGACTGACTGACTGACTGACTGACAAGTCGGCTAACGCCAGCAAAAAATAAAGCGTGTCATTTTCTTTCTGTGACATGTGATGGCTCTTTATTTTGGGGGTCTGAGCTCCGACGCAAGGGGGCACTGCAGTGGATCTAATCTCTACAACAACACAACAAAACAGTTTAGGTTCAACAACAGCAAACTCTCTCTCTCTCTCTCTCTCTCTCTCTCTCCCTCTCTCTCTCTCTCTCTCTCCTGTCGCAGAGTCACATTCATGAATTGTTCCTGCTGTAAAACAAAGGAAAACAACTCTTCAGGAAAAAACAAAAAAAACAAACAAAAATCAATGACTTGACCTTTTTTGCTGCAGGTCTCCCCTAGAGACAAACTCTCTCTGTTGCGCCACTGAATGGCTGGAAACGAGGATTAAATCCTCCCGTTACACCGAGTAACGGCTACGCTCTCGCTGACTATTCTCCCCCACCGACTCATCCTCAAATTTCATCTTCACTGTTTTTTTTCCCCCCTGATTTGTTAATCCGTCTTGTGTGAGGAAGATTCTCCGCCCGCTGCTTTCCCCGCAACAATAAAAAAAAAAAGGGATTTCAGCGGCTGATCACCTCCCATTCCAGAGCTTTGCACGTTTTTTTAGTACTTTCATCCGGAAAAAAAAAACATTTGTTATTTTTTTATTTGTCTTACTGTGTGACCGTCATTTGGCCTCTCTCTCTCTTTCTGTTTCATGCGCTCTCTCTCTAGTTGATCAGGCTCAGAGGAAAATCCCTGGAAAACCGCTGCTTGCTTCCCATCAGCCCCCCTGTGTTTTCTCACATAATATAACTGTTGCATTACCCATCGTTCGACTTCAAGCAAATCAAAACGAAACGAAACAACCAAAAAAAACAACTAAACAGCGAGACTTATATATTAATTTAAATTATTTTTTTTACACTGAAATAATTAAAATATAAATCCATTCATCCTTATAAATCCACATGTATATATATATAATTATATATATATATACATATATATATATATATATATATATATATATATATATATACACACACACACAAAAGAGTTGCTGCAGTTCCACTTGAGGAGTGTGTCAGACAGTACAAATAAAAAATCCCAGACTTATCTGGACCGCAGGGCCAAACCGGAGGGGGTGTGGGCTATTAGTCAGATACCGCGTCAGGAAGACAGGGGGCAGTATTCCAGTGTTGCGGCTGTTCCTTCTCTGAACTGGTCGACTCAGGTATATTTCTAACTCGGTTGCCTTGTTCCCATGCTTGCAGTTCCAAGAATTAATTAAAATAAACGTCCTCCTCCTGGTGTCAAAGTCCGCCCGCAGGTGGAAGTGGGAAGTGCACGCTCAGCACTTTTTTTGTTTTTTATTTTCGTCTTTGCCTGTTTTATCATTTGCAACCTCACGTTCAAAACCTTATTTTCTTCCCATCTGTTTCCAAGAAGTAAAACCCGGCCCACCCAAGCAGCTAGCAGCTAGCAGCTAGCCGCTAGCCACCCCTGGCCACCATGGTGTCCTTGGACAGGTAGACCACCCAGTAGACCATGTTGAAGGCCCCAAAGGACACTGGGAAGAGGATGCGGGCGTACTTGTCGATCTTGCTGGTGCCACCCATGCCAGCGGTGGTGGGTTGCGAGCACGGTGTCTGCTTGACCTCCAGTTTGTTGCCCATCAGCTGGATGCGCTCCAGCTTGGGCGCCAGCAGGTGCTGCAGCGACGGCGCCGCTGCGTTGGGCCGGCGCCGCGGCGTCTCCGCCATCACGTCCGGCGTGGAGGCGGCGGCCTGAGTTGGAGGCTGTGGCAACGGCCCTGGCGTCCCACCCCCACCCTTGAGCAGCTGGGCCGAGGACGAGGCCAAGCTTAGCAGGCTCTCCGACTTGGGGCTGGAACGGGACAGCGTCGAGCTGGAGCTGCCGTTGGCCCCGCAGGTCAGAGGTCGCAGGGGCCGGGCTCGGCCCACCCCGGCGAGGTTGGTGGTGGACTGCGCCCTCTGCTGGCTGCCAGGCTCCTGGTTGGAGCTGTAGTTGGTCCGTTTCCTCAGGTTGCCATTGGTGTCGGGGTTCTGCACAGATGGACAGAAGAGGCAATAAAAACAAAACTTAAATAATGATGAAGAACCAGGAAAGGAAATCCTCTCATCTGCTCTCTTAAATGCCCAATGTGAAAAAAATTGCTTATTTTATGATTTTTATAATGGTAAAAGCTTAACATACAGCCCATAAATATATATATTTATGGGCTGTAGACCCTGGTCTATATACATATACTTATATATTATATACCAGGGTCTTGCTCCCAGTCAGCTGCCGTCTTGCATTGCCATATTTGTAAGGAAGCCTGGCGTGGACAATCCAGGCCATTTTATATTTAGGATGAACGTGATCTGGCCAATCATGGCTGACCCGCCAACCGGAGAGTGTTGTGGTTAAGGGTCGAAACACTCGATGAACGTTGGAGACCACCTGATGACCTCTCATCCAGGCCAAGGCTTTATCCATTAGAAATGGATTATAACAGCATCTTTGATGTATTTACAAACACACTTAACCATTAAGGGGGCACCAGAGCCGAGTTGAAAGTGAGTTTGAAAGAGGTTTCTACGTTGCATTTTTCTAAGCCGGGATAATGAGTACGGTCAATTAGCGCCCCCTTGAGGTTGCATTTTCTTGGTTGGGATCTATTGGGAGTGTCAAGTCGGACACTATTAGGTGTCTAAACTGACTAAATGTGTTAAGTGTGATGTCACAAATCTCTGGAATTTACATCAACTTGCATGACTTATGTCAGATAAGCTCAAAAGCCAGAATTTTAGGTCAACTTCTCCGTTAAAAAGTGACCACTCAGCATTTGTCAGAAGATTTATTTAATTTTTTTTTTTAACTAAAGACATCTGCATTGGGCAAGTGGGAACACTTGTTTTTCTTTCGCAGTCATCATCATCATAATGGTCCATAGCAGGTGTAGCTGTTAGCCAACAACGCTGTGATCATTTAGATTTTTTTTTCACGTAAGTGTTCCGCTGCTCAAGACGTGGTGTGTTGACGAAGAAGAAAAGGAGGCCGTTCTCTCGCTGCAAGGACACATTAAACGGCAAACATTAACATCTGTGGCTAATTAGCTCGCTAATAGCTAATACTAACCAACTGCTAATTCCACAATTAGCTGACTTAATAACGCGGGCTGAAGGTGTGTGCGCGTGTGCGTGTGTGTGTGTGTGTGTCACCTGAACTGAACTGGAACTGGAAAGAAACTATGGAGAAGATAACAATGTGAACACACAGAGTGCTGGAGAGAACCTGCTGCTCCGTCATGGATGTTGAAATGACAGAATTTAATGACAAAAAAAATACACCTTTATCTGTAATTTCTTACAGCTACTGGAAAAATGTATCTAAATAAATGGCAGTCTCACTATTTTAAATGATACATGATGAATAGCAGGTTACACTGTGTGATAGAAAAGATTTGTTGACCTATTTATTGTTTTCAGTTGGCACAATGTTGTGTTTTGCCCACTAAATGTTGGTCTTACCATGCCTTTGATTCCTTGTATTTTTTGGACGCGTTTCTTTAAGAAAATATCAGAAGTAATTTGTTCGTGAGGACATATGTTTGTAAGTATTGTAAGTTCTTTACTTGAATAAAAGTAGCTTTGCCATTCAGAACAAAAAAGTGTGACGTGAGTAGTGAAAAAAGAACAATATACATATTGTAAAAATGTCATGAAAGTAAGTCCTGGACAACAAGCTTAGCTACAAAAAAAAACTACACAATTTCACATCTTGAATAACGTTAACACTGATGTCTGTTTCCAGAGGGATTTCTTTGCAAAGCAAGGTGAAAGACCTTTTTTTTAATCTCTTTTTTAACAGTGGGCGGGGCCCGGGGTGGTGGCCGCCGCTAAACCTCCTCATATTGATCTGATTAGAGCGGCCGCCGCGGACAGATGGCCATCAGCCGGGAGCCGATGTACAGATGCGGTTCAGGCTGGATTTCACTCATTTCACACGAGCTTAAGACAGAAAGTAGGAGGCACTTCAGCAGTGCAGCAGCGAGGAGCGTCACAAGGAGCTTATCCTGCGAGAGTTGATGTTTTCCAGCGGTGGCAGGGTGTGTGTGTGTGTGTGTGTGTGTGTGTGTGTGTGTGTGTGTGTGTGTGTGTGTTTGTATATATATATATTTATTTATATATACACAAAAACACACACACATATATATATATGTATATATATATATTTATAATATATAATATATATATATATATTTATATATATATATATGTATATATATATATGTGTGTGTGTTTCTGTGTGTGTGTGATGCTGGTACGTAGGCACCAATAATCCCCCACCCCTCCTTTAGAAAACAAGAAAGAATCCACTGTTATTGTGTCCCACGTGGGAGTGTGTGAGTGCGTGTGTGCGTGTGTGTGTTGGCTGTACACCCGACTGGGTGAACACCCTCTGACCTGCCCACCCAGCCGCCCGCTCTCCGCCAATGACGGCGATGACTCTCGTGGAAAAAAAGAGTATTAATTTTTCTCTCTCTCTCTCCCCCGGAGCGCCGCAGCCTTTTTTTTCCTCCTGAAACCTATAGAGACGAACCGGAATGTGTTGCCATGGAAACCTCGCTAATCCACTGAAGTGCTGTTGTCACTGTACGCCGTCAAGGTGTGATTACACACCACACTGGGATTTATGACTCCAGGAGGCAACTTCAAGTGTGGAACTGACACACAGTGTGCAAGATGGGGTTGTGTTGTCGTAACGTTGGGTTGCGTTGTCGCTACGTTGGTTTGGGTTGTCGTTATGTTGTGTTGTGGTTATGTTGTGTTGTGTTGTCATTATAATGTCCGTATGTTGTGTTGTGGTAACGTTGGGTTGTGTTGTCGTTATGTTGGGTTATGTTGTGTTATCATTATGTTGGATTGCGTTGCTGTCATGTTGGGTTGTGTTGTTGTTACACTTGGCTGTGTTGACGCTATATTGAGTTCTGTGGTCTTTGTATTGGGTCGGGTTGTGTTGGCCTTATGTAGGGTTGTGTTGTGTTGTGTTGGTTTGGGTTGGGTTAGGTTGTGTTGTTGTTATATTGGGTCGGGTTGTGTTGTCGTTATGTTGTGTTGGGTCGTGTTGTGTTGTCGCTATGTTGGGTTGTGTTGTCATTATGGTGTGTTGTGTTGTGCTGTGTTGTGTTGTTGCGATGTTGGGTTGTGTTTCAGTGTCTGTGGACCCCCTGGGACAGGGGTACTCGAATACAAACTTTAAAGGTCCACATTATGAAATTTTTCAATGAGTCAAAGGTCCATTTACTCTAGTCACAAGTCAGGAATCAAACTCCAGTTTGTAATACTACTACTACTACTACTACTACTACTACTACTACTACTAATAATAATAATAATAATAATAATAATAATAATGATAATAATAACAATAATAATAATAATAATAATAATAATAATAATAATAATAATCTTTCCAAAATGACCTATTGCACATTGTGTCAAACACTGACTGATAAAATGAAATAAGATATGGTGCCTTTGGTCTGTTGCCAAGACTGAACTTGGGCAAATAAAACAACAGTCTTTTAATCTTAACAATAACTCAATTAAACACTCAACTAAAACGACATCCTTTACATTTTAACATAGATTCAAATATCTACTCAAACACAATTAAAACTGCAGTGCTCTTCTCCCATTCCCACGAAAGGTGAATCAAGTATCTCAGGAATCCTTAGGAAACAAATATATCTCAGAATCAAAGTACAATGAAGAACTATTGTACATTGTGCCAAACACTGCTGCTTAATGAGAGAAATGGCATCTTGTGTCTGTTGCCAAGACTTTGAACCTTGGCACAAGGACGATTTCAGCTCATTGATTTTTGTTTTTTGTAGGTCTGAATTTTGAGGATAGGAATGTTCAAAATGCCGATGTTTTGCTTCATAATGACGTTTCAAGTTTGCGCTTTTCACCAGAGCCACAGTCTCCTGACAGATAAGGAATATTGGTCTTACGCTTATTGGACGAAGGATGAATGCGTAGCGCTCCGTCCATTCCTCTTTGAACTGTCGGTTTTCATTGGCCACCTTTCTTTTACTGGGAAACTTTGAAAATGCCATGTTGATTTACGTCAATTCAACTGCTAGCCGAGCAAAGTAACGATGTAATCCACTCGAAACCGGAAGTCAACAAGCTCAGCTTTTCGCTGCAGCTGTGACCCCAAAAAGCAACAGCCTATCAGAGCATTGTTGACATGGAGTCAACATAATACACGTGCTGACAAAATCGAAACACACACAGTCGCGCAAACGCTTCGCATGTAACACAAATAAAATATTTATTTATTATATTTATTGGTTAAAAAAAAAATAAAAAGTATAATTTTCGACAATTTGCCTGGGGTCCGTAGATAGTTGTGTCACGGTCCAGATGCGGACCGCGGGCCGCCTATTGAGGACCACTGCCCTAGGATCTGTTCAAACTGCAACCTCCGCTGCAATTTGCGTGTTAATGTAGCGCGGCAGCAGATTTGTGAAAAATAGAAAATAGGAGACGTTTTGAAATCTTGAGTTTGAAAGTTGCAGCTGGAGTTGGACCTTCCAGCTGTTGTTAGAAGTGGGCAAAAAAACATGTGTGTGTGTGTAAATATAGTGAGATTAGGGGTTATTGGAGTCCTTTCTTTTCCATCCAGAAATACTGAAATCAGGCAGCGTTGGCGAAGATGTAGGCGGCTTGGAACATTTGCAAGACATTATGGGTATACCTGAATCTGATAAAAAAAAATTAAAAAAAATTAACAAATGCATTTGATGAAAGTTTTGTTGTACGACAGCCACATTTAAAAAAAACAGAAAAAAAGAAAGAAAGAAATGAGGCTCTGGGAGACTTTTCACAGAGTTTCCCTGCAGATCCACCTCAGATGTTCTCATCTGACAGGCTGATGAGCTCCAGACAGGAACCAGAGTCCCACACCTCCATAATACAGTGAGCACATAATCACCTGCTGTGTGAGTGCTCCTTCAACTCAAGTGGCTCCGTCTCACACACACACACACACACACACACACACACACATAATCATCGTCATCATCACCATCACCTGCAGAACCTCCTCCACGTCCTTGACCTTGACGGGCGTGGTCTGGGGACCCGGGGGACACTTGGCTGGCTTCTTCTTGGCCCGCTCCGCCTGCGCGTTGGTGAAGTAGTTGACGGCGGCGAACTCGATGAGGGCGGAGAAGACGAAGGCGAAGCAGACGGCGATGAACCAGTCCATGGCCGTGGCGTACGACACCTTGGGCAGCGAGTGGCGGGCGCTGATGCTGAGCGTGGTCATGGTCAGGACAGTGGTGATGCCTTCAGGGGACGTCGAGGAGAGGAGAGCGTCAGCAGATGTAGTTATTACGGAGGAAGGGGTCGGCTTGGACAGGATGTAATATACAACTGGAGATGCACCGATACCGATACCAGTATCAGGTATCAGTACCGATACCGGGCTTGAGTACTCTACCCGTACTTGTAAAATATGTGTCGATACCTCGACACCGATACCAGATGTATATGTATGTGTATGACAATATTGTTAGATTTGGGTTTGTACTGCAGTGAATCTGGTTGTAGAAAAACATGCTGAGGAATGTTGTTCAAATAACAGAACATCTGTGGAAAAATACAAAAAAAACAACAAAGTTATTCTCTAATGTGTAATGGCCTTATTAGGTACTCGGTATCGGTATCACTCTACTTCTGTAAAAAAAAACAAAAAAAAAACAAAAGTGGTTTCGGTGTGTAATAATACTACTACTACTAATAATAATAATCATACTAATAATAATAATAATAATAATAATAATAATAATAATAATAATAATAATCATAATCATAATCATAATCATACTAATAATAAATGATCACCAAAGTGACCTTGTTCACCACCACGGTGTGACCTTGACAGTGTAGTACTTGTACACAGGGGTCGGGTAGGGACACATTCATGGTCCCATGTTTGCTCTGCTGTTGTCTGGGGAAGCGCTGGCAGAGCAGCTCCTGTGTTGCTGCTCCCCGTGGAGTCTGAGGAAAGGCCACTCTGCTCTTTCTCACTCTGTTACATAAATAGTGACATTTCCCTGCCCATCCGTCAGCGTCTCATCTTCTAATGTTAGAAGGACCCTCAGCAATCAGCACCGGCATCGTCCTCACTGTCCAGGCCTGATTGTTGCCGCCAAGGTGGCCCCACCGGGGCTTCGATTTTCTCTTTTGTTTAATCATGCAACAGTTTTTGGTGAAAGCGGGAATGAGTTGAAGCGCCACAAACTGAGAAAGGTTTTTCACTGAGTTAGACAGGAAATGTGGAAGTGGAATCGTAGCAGCTGTTGAGTAGTTTCCTAATTTGGGATCAATAAATGGATGAATGGATGTCGCTACTTAAAAATGCATCACCTACTTTTCTTTCTATCTTCTTATCCTCCATCCTCTGAATCTCCCCAAATCTCCAGTAAACCAGCACAGTTAGCCCTCTGTTTACAACCTCCCTGCCAACATTATGACCTTTATGACCTCATCAAGGGCTGATATCCAGAAGTGTGTGTGTGTGTGTGTGTGTGTGTGTGTGTGTGACTCGAAGCCCAATTTTTGAAAAGTGAAGCAAGCAGACAAAGTGAAGACTATTTTAGGGCTTTTTTCTAGTTTTTTTTTTTTTAATTTTTGAATGATTTCTGGAGAGCTCACCGACTGATATGCTGCAGAAAGCTTTTACAGTGAACTACGGTGGCCTGCACATGCAAAAAGTTAGAAAACACTGGAAAAGTGAATTCAATTTTGAATAAATGAATATGAAGCCAGCATTTTTCTGTCTCACTCATGTGTTTAAGTCTATTCAGCAGCAGCAGCAAGAACGCAACAGTGAAAGTTGCCGTCAGTGTGAGGACACACACATGCCCACACACACAAAGTGAAACACTTTGAACAGTCAAAGTGTGTCTCTCCAGCATGCAAGGTCACACACTTGCCTCCTCCTTCTTTCTCCACCTCTTCCTCCACCTCTTCCTCCTCCTCCTCCTCCTCTTTCTACTCTTCCTCTTCCTACTCCTGCTCCACCTCTTCCTCCTCCTCGTCCTCCTCGTCCTCCTCCCCTTCCTTCTCTTCCTCCTCCTCCCCCAGCGGCAGCAGGTCGCAGTCGCAGCCTGTGCAGCTCACCGGCCGCCATTTAACCAATAACAATAATTTGATTAGCAGTGAATCGCCTGGACGAGGGCGCCACTTGACAACCTGCTGCCGCTGCTGCTGCCGCTGCCGCTGTGGCCGCTGCTGCCGCAGAGTCCTTGTGGAACCGCAACCGACGTGACCGCAATATAATGGCCTGTCAATCAAAGTCGGCCAGGTGACATTGATAGGTGAGCTAGACGAGGCTCGGGAAGGAGAGGACGGTTGGGCCTCGGCCAGAGGACGCTAACCGCTAGCATGAGGCTATTAGCATGTGAGAGGGAAACATGTAGCTCCAGCGTTTTTTTCACCTGTAGTTTCTCACACAGTGTTTACAGCTGCCCTCTGATTACCTTTAGCTCTTTAGAAGCACATCTCACCACTGACAGGGCAAACTCTAGTGTATCTGTCATCACTCAGAATAGAAAGCAAGCTTCATTAATGATAATAATGGTAATTGTGGGGAATATTCACCATTTCTCTTTAGCCAAAAGCAAGAGAACTAATTCTTGATTCTCTCATCCTGAAACTGTATCTGCACCAGCTCTCAGCAGGACGTGTGTGTGTGTGTGTGTGTGTGTATGCGTCTGTCTGTCTGTCTGTCTGTCTGTCTGTGTTGTGTGTGTGTCTGCAGGGTGGCGGAAAAGGAGAAATCCAAAACACACACACACACACTATCCTCCTCAGATCCCACTGAGCTTTGACACCTTACGCACACACACACACACGTTTCACAGCTTCGATGCCTATGACAGAGCAGCAGACGAGTAAGGGATGTGTGTGCATTCCTTCCTGTGCGTGTGTGTCCGTGTGCTTGTGTGTGTGTGTGTGTGTGTGTGAGAAACCCATTAGTGAGATTGCTTGTTTAGTCACTTTTTTTGAAGACCTTTTCCAGTCAAAGTGCAGCAAAAGTCTTGGAGGAGCAAAAAAATAAATCGAAGCTTTCGCGAAGACAAAGAAATCATCTGACAGCTGCAGGTGGGAGAGGAAGGAAGTGTTTTGCGTCTGCAGAGCAGCAGGAGGACTCGAGGCTGTGAACGACGGCCACTGGTGGGCTGGAGGTGCGACTATACAACTGAGCAAGCAAATGTCAACTGAGAGGGAGTGTTGTTGTGTTGTTATATTGTTGTGTCGTCACACTAAATATCATCACAACGTTGCATCTGCATCACATCCAGGATGATGTTCTGTGTTTTTATGTTCTGGAATTAGTCTGTTTTTAAGTCCAAATCCACTTGCGTTTGTGTTGTGTACTCTGTTGCGTAAAGGTTAACTGGACAGAGAAGCGCTTCACATTGTCTATGCACACACACACACACACACACACACACACACACACACACACACACACACACACAAAACGTGAAAGATGTGATGACGGTTGCAGTGAGTTTCTATTTGTGGCACCATTGCTCTTTGGACAACTGGTTTACATCAAGGCCAAATCTCGTTTAGTCACTCAAAAAATTAAAGTCTTGTGTGTTTATTCATATTTTTTTTCTACTTGATGCCAAAAAAGAAATCCTTAATTAAGCTCTCATGAAAAATATCCTTGAAATTAACTTTTAATAACAGATCTGAACCCTCAGAATTCCCTCCACTGAAGGCTGTTCGTTGCTATGAAAGTGGGAGCATCCCACTCAATGACCCCTCGGGGCGTCTTAGCGCTAACTAGCGCTAAATGCTCATGTGGCCCGTTGTTTTTTTCCACCTCTATTTATAAAAGCGGCTTGAGAGGATTTTTCTTTCGCAATTTGAGCAGCCAGAGCGCAAAAAAGGAAATAAATTTCTTTCTATTCCTCAGATGCAAATCTTTGCTTCAGGCGTCGTCATGGTGGAGGGAGAAGCATCTCAGATCATCTGCTCCTTCTTTAAAACTAACAGAGGAAAACCTTTCATTTTTTTTACATTCTGTCAGATATTGAAAAAAACACTTTTTTTTTTTTTTTTCCTCGACAGCGAGACCAGGGGGTGTGTGAGTCGTGTAAGTTGAGTGAGTTGTGTGGCTTGTGTTAGTGGCGTGAATGCCGTGACTCGTGTGAGTCGATTGAGTCATGTGACTCGTGTGAATTGAGCAAGTTGTGTGAGTTGTTTGAGTCTTGTGAATCACGTGAGTCGTGTCAGTTGTGTGACTCGTTTGAGTCGTTTGAGTCGTGTGAGTCATGTGAGTCGTGTGACTTGAGTCGCATGTTAAGCACAGTGGGCATGTTGCGTAGGAATACTTTCTCGAGATAAAGTTAGTGGTGTGACTCTTGGCATTGTCTGATAAACGTTGCTTTCTTTTTCTTGGAAGTCGCAGGCTCTTCTGTCTCCTCACTGGACCTTTCCCTCTTTCCAAAGACGTTAGCTAGCGTGCCCGCTAGCTTGCTGGCTCGTGGGTTTAATCTAGCGGTGACGGATTACGTGACCGGGACAAGCGCTTTGACATGCGTCAAGAGTTGAGCCATAGATGGACGTAACGGAGATAATCCGGTAATTTTTCAAAATAAAATTGTTCAGACTCAGGAAGATATTTATTCTTTCTGTGCGGCCCGGCACCAAATGACCCACGGACCGGTACCAGTCCACGGCCCGGGGGTTGCGGACCGCTGGTGTAAGTACTCCGTTTCATGTGAGTCATGTGAGCTCATGTGAGTCGTGCGACCTGTGCGAGTCATGTGAGTCACGCGAGTTGTGTCAGTTGTGTGTGTGATGTGGGTCGTACGTACCAAAGACTGTGCGCGCCGGCACCGACTCCTTGTTTATCCAGAAGGACACTTGTGAGAGGATCACTGTCATGATGCAGGGGATGTACGTCTGGATCATGAAGTAGCCCATTTTGCGTTTCAAGTGGAAGAAGACGCTCATCACCACGTATTCACCTGCAGCGTCCACAGAGAGAGAAAGAGAAAGAGAGAGCGAGTGAGTGAGAGAGAGAGAGAGAGAGAGCGAGCGAGAGAGAGGAAATAAAACCACAACCAGTCGGTGGGAGTTGGACTTCTGAGGATGAGAAGTTTCACTTTCATCACTTCAGACTTCAGCTGTCGGGTTTGATTCCATTTCACCCGACTCTTCTTCTACACATCCATCCATCCATTCATTCATCCATCTATCCTCGCCACACCCACCCCCCATCCCTCCTTCACCTCCCCTTCCATCCCCCCCGGTCCATTCGCACTCCATCTTTTCTCGGATGTTTGAACTCTTTAAAAAGCATCGCTGACGCTAACAGCGTTTGAAGCTCCAGAAAATTCCGCCGCACCATCAGCAACAACCTGTGTGTAGAATTTGTCGTGAATTCGTCATCCACGTGAAAAAATGTAGTTGAGGTGAGATCTTTTTTTTTTTTTTTTTTTTTTTTTAGCAAAGACGGCTTAGCTTCCTTTAGCTTTCAATGCAAGATTTAGCAGACAGCCGCCAGACGTTTCCCTGTGAAATTCAAGCAAATTCAGCCGGCAGCTGAAAATGGCGAGAGCGAGAGAGAGAGAGGAGACGAGACAGACAGGGAGAGAGAGGGAGAGCGGGAGACAGAGAGAGGGGGCGAGGCAGAGAGACGGTGGTAGAGAGAGGCCGACCTGTGATGGATTTGATGGTCTCGCTGGAGACAGTCTGGCCGATGAGGTCGTATTGGACCAGGCTGGACGACTCTGGGGGGACCTCCACTGAGTGCTGAGGCCCTTTGGTCCAGGTGTAGATCATCTCCGTCTTGGGGTAGGCGTCTGTTGGGTACATCACAGCACATCACAAATGCATCCATGAAGTGTCAAAAGAAACTTTTTCTTCTTAGAACCTTTCAGCAGTCAAGTAAAATCTCTGAAACTCCGCTGAAATTCTCCAGTGACTTCAGTTCTTCTGACGTCCACTTCTGATGAAACCAGCACTCTTCTTCTTCTCCTCCTCCTTCTTCTTCTGACTGAATTTCTTTTTAAAACTATTTATTATTTATTTGTTTATTAATGATTTATTTTTCTATAAATGTATGTTTTGTGGAAATGTGCAGCATAATTTACAATTAGTTTTGGAAATAAAGTGTGGTTGTAAAAATCAAAAATCTTCTTCTTCTTCTTCATCTTCTTCTTCTTCTCCTGGTCTGCATCTGTTCTCTGCTTATCAATGAAAATGCTTTGGACCGGAAATTCTCAAGACAGACGTAGGGCGTTTCTCGCATTGGTGACCTATGACCTCTGACTGTGGAGGATCTTTTAACCACATCCTCATGCGTCCGCCGTGAACTTGGCCGCTCTGTGGACTCGCACGCAGCCCAAACTGCCAGTTGTCTGTCTGCGGCTGCCACTCCCAGTGGGACTCCAGCACACCGGCGGGAGACCAACTGTGCTGCCAAAATGAAACGACTCTGGTGGGTCATGGAGTGGAACGCAATGCCTGCACACTCCAGTCCAGATGGAGGAGACAGAGAGAAGGAGGAGGAGGAGGAGGAGGAGGAGGAGGGATGGAGAAAATGAAGGCAGGGCCGACAGAGGGAAAATTAGCACACACACACACACACACACACACACATACACACACACCAGCTATGGAAAATAGCTGCATAGGTCTGTGCTATCCTGAGGCAGAGGGAAGGACTGTGACCTTTCCTTCGCTTCAGGCCACATCACATCCACGGTCGCTTCCCCCGGACTGCAGAAGGAGGAGCAGGAGGAGAGGGTCCTAGGGGGTGGAGGAGGAGGGAGAAGAGGAGGAGGTGGAGCGAAAAGGAGGTGGAGGAGGACGAGGATGAGGACAAGGAGGACAAAGAGGAGGTGGGTGGAGCAGAAGGAGGAGGGGGGGGGAGGAGTAGAAGGTCGGAGGAAGAGGAGGGGGAGAAGGACGAAGAAAGAGGAGGAGGAGGAGGGCAGCAGATGACAATGACTGAGACGTGTGAATTCGTCCCCTTCAATGTCAGCACACGGGATAATTGACGGCGAAGTGTAACGGCTGCCGCCGCTGCTGCTCATCGTCGTCCTTCCTTCCTTCTCACAGATGTAATCTTCAAATCGCTGCTCTCCTCCGATAAGAAGACGCAGCTGCTGCTGCTGCTTCCAGAATAAGAAAAAAAAAAACTTTTCTCTCGAGGAAACGAGAGGTTTTCTGCTGACCGTCGGGGCTCCAATAGAAAAACTGACTTCCAAGTCACAGCCATTGTTCAGCAGGACACAGCGGAAATGCGCCATTATTTGGCCGATGGCGTCTCACAAAAAGTGCTTTGTCGTCTCCGCGGCCTCCACAGGGCAGAGGGAGATTCAGACAGTGAACTTTTGATGTGCAGCTTCTGTATAGAAACTCCTGATTAAAAAAAAAGCTTCAGCATCACACGTTGTACAAGTGGACACCAGGGTTGGTCCCTTATTTCGCACAGTAGCCTGTTTAGCCCTTAGCTTGTGCAATCAATGCTGTGCGGATGCTCAGTAAATCAGAGCCATGGTGGGTGTTGGTCGGTTCAATCGGAAACCAGCGCCTTTCCAATAGTGACAAAAGCAGGAAGTAAAAGCTGTATGTCTGCTGGCCGTGGAGGAGATCAGCCTGGATGCTGCAGCAGCGTCAGTGCTGGGCAGGTGTGTAAAATTTGGCTTGATTTATGATTTTTATGTTGGTAAAAGCTTAAAATACTGCCCATAAATACATGAATAAAAGTATATACTCGCAATACAATAAAAGTCACTTGGTTTTCCTACCCATAGGTAGGTTCTTATTTATATGTAAGAATATCAATAGATCAAAAAGGGTCTTTCACCCAGTTAGCTGCCATCTTGCACCACCATATTACTACCACCGTATTTGGTGTGGACAATTCAGGTCGCCTGACAGCTCGTTTCGTAATTAGGTTAACTGCTTGCGTCTTCAAATAAACTAACAAAGAAGAAAGTGGACAAAGTATCCCGGTTTGGGTGCGCAGGCCAGCGTGGTTCACTGGCAAGCTTGGGAGAGGGAGGAAGAGCGAATGAGCACTGCAATCTAAAATCTGACCACTCGAGGGCAGGATTTTGCACACTGTACTTTTAACGACTTTGGGCAAAGTTTCCACGTGATCTCTCTGGTTAAACTATTAGTAAAACCTTCTTGCTACAAGTTGAGTAAATCCTTGTCTTCCTCGTGCTCCTCCTCCTCCTCCTCCTCCTCTGACTCAAACACAAACTTCACTCAGCAAAAAAAAAGAAGAAAAAAAAAGGTAACCGTTTAAAACTACGTTGTTGTCATTGTTGTTTTTGTGTTCATCAATTTATCCTGTTCAGCCATTTGCAGTCATCCAGTGAGTCTCCCGTCAGAAAGAGCCATGAGAACCACAGCACGGCGCTCCAGAGATGGCGAGGAAGCCTGCCGACAGCCTCTCGTTATCAGTGACTGGATTTATTTACAGCTACAATTACAGTGACTCAGGCACACAGGCAGAGATCATGATTCATCAATGGAAAAACGCCGCAAGCGCGCAAGACCGGGTTGTGTGTTTTTTATTTGCCAAAAGATGTTTGCGTGCGTAGCATTTTGTGTGAAGCTATGTCAGTTGTTTAGTGGTTTTTGTTCACTTTTAACAGTAAATGAGGAAACGTGTGATGCAAATCATGGTTATCATCTACCTCTGTGCTCAGCCACCAAAGATCAACCCCTCCATCTTTACTCCAGATCCCTCTTTTTTCAGCCCCCTTGAATAAAGTCCCAGAGTGTTGAAATATATTATTAAAAAAAATATGTAGTGATCAGCTTGGACCACTGACTGTCTCAGAGTTAAATATTCAATGACTTCTGCTGGACTTTGCTTTGACAAAATGGCTACGAGCCTTTTTCTTAAAAAAAAAAAAAAAGATAAACGATAAAGACTCACAGCTTCCAAACTTGAGGGGGCAGGCGTGTCCGTCCATGGGGAAGTTCACCAGCTTCATGGGACACTCTGCACTGATGGTCAACCTGTTGCGAAACAGAGAGACACTTTGCCAGGAAACTGACAGAAAATCCATCAATCCATTCCATAGCTTATCCTGCTGCTTCTGCCTACAGGAGCCAATCACAGCTGTCTTGGGGTGAGGGCGGGGCTACCACACCCCTCAAGAGCAAGCCTGGCCATCATCAAACAACTAGTACATATTTGATGGTGTAACAGAGGGTAAAAAATAGAAGTTGGTTGGTTGGATTTGCTTCTTAAAAGACAACTGTGACCGAAGATAAAGGCTAATACAGAGTCTTCACCTGTAATAACCTCATTCATTTGAAATTTTGAGTTGAATTAAAGATACTATTATTTTTATTATTATTATCATTGTCATCTGTGGTAGTAGTAGTAGTGGTAGTAGTAGTAATATACATCTTTGCATGTCATTTCACCAAAAGTCTGATCATAACTTAAAAGGACAATAAGGGATTTTCATTTTTGTCAGATATACAGTCTCAGAAAATTGCTATGAGAAGCCCTAGTTGAGTTATTTCACCTGGGGTAGAGCGTCACATCACACGGTCTGTTGGTTTCCATCATTTCCTGTACTTTTCGTTTACTACACCAGACTGGCCATGCGTGCATGTCATTGCATCTGAACCCCCCCAAATCCCACTCCCCCCATTACCTACTGCACTGCGGCGGACAAACGAGCCACAACATGTGAAAACATGTGCAAATAGTAACATTTGCTCCAAATGAACACTAACATTAGCTAGAATGATGCAGGATATAACCCAACATCTGGAGGGGTGACCCTCCGTTACCGTGTCGTGTTTCCAAGGGGACCACTATCAGTGTCGGACTTCAATCCAACGCAGAACTTCAGAGCTACTCTCCATTCCACTTTTCCAAAAAAAAAAAAAAATCACTTATTGTCCCTGAGAGGTCAGCTGTTAAACGTTGACCTCTCAGGTCTCTGTTTTTACTCACAAGTTGTTACAACTATGGAAACTGTACATCACATTAAAGGTCACTTCTAAGACTGAAACTTCAGGCAGGGTCAAAGAGGGCGTGTCCCAAACTGCATATTTGTATTACTGTACATTAAGGCAGTACATTTCTACAGAAAACACATGTTTTGTGCTGCACTCATTTCAACATGGACGTGTCTGTTCCAAGTGGCAGACTTCTGTTTTGCACTGACTGGAAGTGACTGTGTTTTCGCTCCTTCTTCTTCTTCTACAGCTTTTATTTCCTTAACAGCGATTTTAAAAACAGACCATGTAATACAGCACGACAGACATTTCATCGCAAATGTGCAGCCAGGAAGGGAGCTGGCAGTGCCGACAAACCGCGCCACTTCCTGCTACATCATCAGCGCTGACGGTCCCAGTGCTCGGAGCAGAAGTCTGCCACTTGGGACCCGGTTTGAACCGTTTGTGTTTCTGAGCGCGCTGCTCTACCTCATGGTGTACAGAATGGTGCCGTTCTTCATAATGCGGAAGAGCTTGTTTGGCGCCGTCATGTTGTGAGCGACTGACTTCTTGCCGTTCCTGAAGAAGGTGTCTGGTGTCCAAACCTTGGTCACCATCAGGTTGTTGAGCCGTAAAATTTCAATCGGCCCCTCGTACATCAACCTGCGGTCCACCCACGTCTGTCGAAAGAACACGTCCATCGTGTACTCCTGAATGAGGGGAGTGGGGGGGGGGGGTTAAATGTTGGTCAAAGAAACAATACACGTGTTGTCAAAGTACTCGAAAATAATCTCCCTCTAAAAGATGATCTGCTGACAACAACTGACTTCAAACAGCTTCACTTCGAGCAACAGCAACCAGAAAATAATGATAACAGTAAATAAAAATAATAAGTAATAAAAAAAAATTGAATTACTATTAAGGGATTTTATATATTTTAAATATTTTAAAACACAAAAGTAAGAAGCGTGTTTTTCCAATATAAGGAGTATAAAGTACACATATTTGTGTACAAATGAAGGGAGTCAAAGTAAAAAGTTCTCAAAAAAAGAAGTACTCATGTAAAGTACAGATATCCGAAAAAACATAAGTACAGTAACAAAGTATTTACTTTGTTACTTCCTAACCCTCACCCTAACACACATATATACAGTATGTGTGTGTGTGTGTGTGTATGTGTTTGTGTATATATACATGTAAATATATACTCCATCTAAATCGATTAAGATACTTATCAATTGAAGTTGTGTGTGTGTGTGTGTGTGTGTGTGTGTGTGTGTGTGTGTGTGTGTGTGTGTGTGTGTGCATGCGTGTGCACGTACCATTTCGACATCAGACACGGGCCCAAAACTGGTCACGTAAATGTCAGTCTTGACTTCAGTCACTGGACCTACAGCAGCAGCAAAAAAAATAAAATAAACAAACAACATGTGACTGCTGATTCTCAACTTCCTGTTTTTAAATCCATCCTGCCTCAGACCAGACTTAGTCACACTTGTGTGTATGAAAACACTCATTACAAAGCCAGAGACAGAGCAGCAAATCCTTTAAAAAAAAATTTAAAAAAAGGCACTCGTGTGATTGCTTATCTCATCCAAAGCCTTTTTTTCTCTCCTAATGGAAGTTTAAAATAAATAAATAAAGACTGAAAGATGTTAAAAAAAAAAAAAAAAGAAGAAGAAAAAAAAGAAAAAGAAATACATAATCCAGTTTGGTTCCCTGTCACCGGCTGGATGTGGAGGCAGACAGTGTTTAAGTGCAGGGATCAGCAGCAGCAGCAGCAGCTCCTGTTGACAGGCTGCCTCTGCACACCGGACCAATCAGGAGCCTCCTCCACAGAGACGCCGCACGCGCGTTCTAAAACCTCCGAGTTTCTCCCGGAGATGATGCGCACAAGAACCAAATCCGCACTTTCAGCACTTGAACTGGGCATTAAGCGGGTGGGGCATTTTTTTTATTTTCCTCCCCCCCCTCCCCACTCCACCCTTTTCTCAATGTGTCCCTCAACATACACACCACCGTTCCTTACGTAATTGCGGTCGCATAACGTGTGAGGCCCCTCATCTGACCACACGCAGGACGGGGCTCATCGCGTGTGTCAGGGATATACTTGACCGTGAACGCAACACGCACATTGAAAGACGAAGAGGAGAGAGACAAAATAATAATCTGTCCATTAGCAGCAGCAGCAGCAGCAGCAGCAGAGTCAGACTCCACGCAGCCTCCTGCATTTTTGCGTTTAAAACGGTTTCAGATGATCTAACAGGAGCTGTAGTTTACAAAATCACAGTCTAAACTACTGGTTTCCCCTCTTTAGTTATTTCAGTTTGGACGCTGCTGCAGATTTAAACTTTCAAGTCTGGTGTGGATTAAATTGACTGGATTAGCGGCGGCGCTGTTAAATGCAGAGTGATGGTGATGCGACTGGTGCGTAAAACCGGGCTGTTTGCGCAAAAAGGAAAGTGCCTGAAGTCATACGCGGATGCAGCTGGTGTAAAAGGTGACGGCACGGGTTTTGATTTGAAAAATATGATTGTAGCAACAAATATATAAACACACACATATTTACCTCCGAATCCGGGTCGCAGCCTGTTGTCATATCCGTCCAGAAGTCGGTCCAGAATGCGCGTAAAATTCTCGGGATAAATCCGCTCATCCTTCTTGACCTGCCCGCAGCTTCTCCTCACACTGGAGCAGAAAACCAACAGAGGGAGGAAGAATGAGAAGTGAGCTGGTGCCGGTTTTTCTTGCTTTTCCTTCCCCACCAGCAGCACCGCCACCTCCAGCCGGCCGACACTCACCAGGTGGCCAGACACGCCAGGCAGACGAGGGTCCGGATGGCGGCGGCGGCGGCGGCCGGCGGCTCCTTGTGGCTGGCGGAGCCCATGTCCGCAGGCCATTCTTCGGCCTCTTCACATGACACCACCGCCGCGGCGGCGGACAGACGTCGCGGCTCGGCGTCCCGGTGCGCGAGAGGCGGCACGCGGCGGCGAGAGGCGGCACGCGGAGGGCATGGGCGCACGGACCCAACTTGAGCCTCTGCCGCCTCTCTCTCTCTCTCTCTCTCTCTCTCTCTCTCTCTCTCTCTCTCTCTCTTTCGCCCGCCTGACGCGCGCCTTTTGCGCACACACAGGCTCTACGTCTCTCTTTCTCACACACACGCACTCACGCACGCAACGGTCACCTCTCGTGCGGGTCTGTCAGTTCGCGCGCTGCTGCCGCTGCTGCCACTGCTGCTGCTGCCATCCCGAGACTGAAACCTTCCTGCTGTCACCCCCCCCCCCAACCTTGTCCTTCCCTCCCCACTCCTCTCTCCTCCCTCCTTCCCCTCTCCTCTTCTCTCCTCCTCCACCCTGACACAGAGTCCATCCTTCCTTCTGCTTCCTGCTCAGGTCAGACTGGACGTGCACGTGCCCTCAGACACTTCTGGACAGAGCTGCTCGCTGGCTTCGCACGCACAAGTGTGTGTTGCTGCTGCTGTTGTTGTTGTTGTTGTTGTTGTTGTTGTAGTTCTTTTCGGCCATCTGAACATTTGCTGTTTCCAGACAGGGTGACCTCCTCGCCCCTCCCACCCGCCAAAACTTTAATATTCATGTATTCAACTTTGCTCTCTGTCGTCTCCACTCCCAGGACGTCCCCTGAGCGTGACCTTTGACCCCTCGCCACCCCACCCCACCTCACCCCTCCTCCCTCTGCAGGTGACGTCGGCCTGCACAGACTAGCCTACATGGTGAACTAGTTTCGGGGGGTTGCACGGGTGTGTGTGTGTGTGTGTGTGTGTGTGTGTGTGTGTGTGCGCGCGTGCGTTTCGACATTCAAATGGGTCACTCTCGTCGCAATACACAACCACACACACACAAACACACACGGGCGCACACACACTTAAAAGCACACAGGTACTGTGGAGGAACTGGGACAAGCCACATGCTGCTTCACAGATTTCTCTGCACCTGGGATGAGTACAAGACCTTCAGCCGGGTGTGTGTATGTGTGTGTGTGCATGTGCACCTGAGTGCGCATTTGTGTGTGTGTGTGTGTGTGTGTGTGTGTGTGCGTCTCTGAAGGTGAATCGTGGGTAAATTTCTTGCAGGATAAACAAGATTTTTTTGGGTTCCACCACACTGGTTTCCCTGATTAGTTTTGAAGCGCATACAGTAACGCACGCACATACACATACACACACACACACACACTGCCACACACACACACACACACACACTGTACCCAGTCTGAAACCGACACTCACTCATTGTAAGCAGCAGCAAGGAAACATTAGCAGCCGTGCTGCAGCTGAAGTCATGTGCTGGTTTGAAGTCTCATCCAATCAGCTGCACTGCCGCCCACCCCAGTCCGCCCACCCCAGTCCTCCCACAATGCACTGGAGCAAGGCGGCACTGTGGGGGATGAGTAAGATGCCTGCTCTTTGTGGAGGCAGGCTTCCATCCAAGTGATTTTCTTTTCCCTCCTCCTTTCTTTTTTCCATTTTTCGACGTTTGATGACAGTTCGTTCCTGAAGGAGACGACAATCAGACCCTCAGACCTTCCGACCCTCAGACTCAGACATTCAGGATTCTCAGACCCTCTGGATTCCCAGACCCTCAGACCCTCAGACCCTCAGACATTCAGACCCTCAGACCTTCAAACCTTCAGACCCTCAGATTCAGACCTCCAGACCTTCAGACCCTCAGACCCTCAGATCTTCAGACACCCAGACCTCCAGACCTCCAGACCTTCAGACCCTCAGATTCAGACCTTCAGACCTCCAGACCCTCAGACCTCCAGACCCTCAGACTCAGACATTCAGGATTCTCAGACCCTCTGGATTCCCAGACCCTCTGGATTCCCAGACCCTCAGACCCTCAGACCCTCAGATCTTCAGACACCCAGACCTCCAGACCTTCAGACCCTCAGATTCAGACCTTCAGACCTCCAGACCCTCAGACCTCCAGACCCTCAGACCTCCAGACCTTCAGACCCTCAGACCTTCAGACCCTCAGATTCAGACCTTCAGACCTCCAGACCCTCAGACCTCCAGACCTACAGACCCTCAGACCTTCAGACCCTCAGATTCAGACCTTCAGACCCTCAGATTTAGACCTTCAGACGCTCAGATTCTCAGACCCACATGTGAACATTTTTTTAGGAAGTCACGTCGGCCTTACCGCTGACCTTTTCCCTCCTGTGTCCACCACTGCAACGCAACATGTATTGTCACGTGTGTCATAAATGTATGTGTGTGTGTGTATTTTTGAAGTAAGCCCATTGTAGGTAGAGAGTTTTTTTTACTCAAACTCCACCATTGTTTGTGTTGCCTTGAAACAGGTCGTTGTGCTTTGTGAGGTCTGTGGCCTGCAGCAGAAATGACTGCCATGATAACCTAGTTGGTGTTGATTTTTTTATTTTTTTCATTTCAGTCTGAATGCACAAGTGTGTGTGCGTGTGTGTGTGTGTGTGTGTGTGTGTGTGTGTGTGTGTGTGTGTGTGTGTGTGTGTGTGTGAAGGGAAAAGGTGAACAGCGAGGCAGCTTTGTGGCCAATGTGAAGGATGAAGGGCTGTGGAATTTTTCAGGGTCACTTCATTATATCCTCCAATACACATATACACCACACAAATACACACACACACACACACTAAACCAACTCATTCCATGAAAACACAAACTCCACAATCTTTTGAAAAGCTCAGTGAAAATTTAATGAATTGAAATTATTTCATTCACGGCATTTCACTTTATTCACTTCATCAATTATGACTGCACTGCAACACATTCTGTTCCTTCACCATTAGATGAAGAGCATCGCTTTTAATTCCTTCAAATCGTCCTTTGATATCGTACAAACGTTACAGCATAACTTTCTCCCGCAATACAATTCCATGTGTCCTCAGTTAGAACTCACCAATAGAAAAAGGTTGTGTGGATCGTGATATCATTAATACAGCAACTGTCAGAACTGTGACTTCCAGAATGTCGAAGTAATCAAGTCTCGAAAGTGGCAGCGAACGCAGCCTGTCAATGCTTTTCTTTTTTAAATCTCATCTTTAACTGTTGTGAAAATGAATGTTGAGATCATATCCCTCCTGATTCGCCCGTGGTCCCCACAGCCGGAGCAGCTTGAATATCTCGCCTGCAGAGCAGCAGCAGCAGCGGCTGCGCTCGTCCATCTGCTGCATGCAGCAGCGTGAGGCGCAGCCTTTTCTTGTAGGTCACCTCAGCGTTGGCAGCACGCAGCAAACTCAGCACACAATCTGTGGAAACCTTTTTTTCCCCCATGAGTTGTGCTGGTAGCTGGAAGGACTAAACAGGTCCAGCGACGCCTCCCATGCAGAGCAGGGGTGGATCTGAGGGTTATTCTCAGATTCATGATAATAACGCTTAATGGACTGGACTTACATGGCACTTAACTGGCGTCGTCCACCACTCGAAGCGCTTTAAAGTACTGCACGTTCAAGCTAACGTTCCTATTGTAATTCATCTAGCTGCTAGCTACGGCTCCTGCTCATCACCAGAACCTTGTGGTTCAGGATCTGAGCAAGTCAGGAAGCCACTGAACGGTCAAGGAAAACGCAGAGTGACAAAGCATGTGAATGTCGAGCATAAGAGCAGGGCGTGCTGATTCTAGCTAAGATTAAGCTGGATCAATTCATAAAGTTGCTATGCAGACAGTTGCCTTTGGTTTAACTTTTCACTCCTACTTTCTCATTTTCAAAAGAAAGTCGGTTTGGTTGCTTCTCGCTATTTATCTCACAACAGTGGCTGAGTCCTGAGGATCGAAAATGCTTGAAACCAACAGACGGAGGATGAAATTACACCACTAGAGCTCCCCATACCAATTTTTTGAATTACCTCATATATGCCAATAACGAAAATCACTTATTGCCCCTGTAAGAAATGCAAAAAAAAAGTTTTTGTGATAACTATTGTCACAGTGGACTTGAAAAAACGCTAGTTTTATTTATTAAACAGCTCCTTTAAAGCCGACACATACAAGTTCAATCTGTCCTATTTCCTGCTTTGCATCACAATGAGCGCCGCCGGCCACAGGACAGGTGAGTCACAGCCTCTCTCTTCTCCTGCGGTGGAAACTTTTGCAAAAAAACAAAAAACAAATCAGCCCTAAATCTACAACCTGTTTGTGCATGCCGCTGCTAGCACATGTGGGAATACATGGGTCCTGGTTAGCAATAACGAGTCAAGATAAAATACTCTTGCTCCTGACAGTGTTGTTTGTTTTTTGTTTTGTTATTGTTTTTTTAATGTGTTATTTCAGGCTGTTCCTGAGCAAAGAGATCCATAACAGCCAGGTAGAGCGGAAAGCATCCGGTAGCAATGGGGCTCACGATTGATGAGGCTCATTGTAGCAGCGCGGGAAGCTAATGAGTCAGAACCACCAGTCAAGCTGTCTCACCCTCCCCTCGCTCCAACTCCAAAAAAAAAAAAACACAAAAAAAACCCCAGCAACGTGCGATCTTCAACAGCAAACACAGCAGAAGGAGATGTGCTCGCAGCACTGGTGCCAGCGCTTTAGCCTCAACCGTAATTAATTTCCTTTACACGGCATCCACCTTTACCGTTAGCGCAGAGCGCTAACTCAAATGTCAGCGTGTGCACACGAGGGAATAATTATGTTTTATTCTAAAATAGAACGAAACACCTGACGGCCAAAGATGCTAGCGAGAGCACAAAAAAGAGATAAAGTGCCTCTCCCGCTTCAACACTTGAAGAAGTCGGCTCCTCGTTTTGTCCTCTCTGTTAAATGAGCACCACTTTCACCACCACCGGGACCTGCACTAATGGACTAGTGAGCTGACGGGACCTTTTTTTCACAACCACATGAGACCGCCTTTGGTCCACTGCAGATGGCTCCGGGTCAGAAAAATAGACCTGCAGCTACTTTGGTTTTATCTTAAGCGGGAGGAAATACTTTTTTTCCCCTAAATGATTTTGTCACCAGAGGGCGAATACTTAGCTGTAAACACTATTAACAGATTTTGTTTTCCATACTCGGCGAACAAAAAAAAGCATTTTAGCATCTGTGTTGGGTCCCTCACCAAGTCCTGGGGGAACCATCAGACTCATGTAATGCGGCGCTGCGCTCGTCATCCTCCGTCTGCTGCTGTGGGCCGAGCAGGAGGACCGTTTTCAACAGACTGGGAGGTTGGAAACTGGAGCTGGAGCCGCTCACTGAGGATGATGATGATGATGATGATGATGATGATGATGATGATGATGATGATGATGAAGCCAGTTCTGGACCAGGTTTTGGACCCCACAAGTGATCAGAGTGATGCAGACAATGCCCCCGCGGTGAAGGTGTTTTCACTGGGAGCCTCCGCCTTGAAACGCACACACACCTCATACAGGGTGCTGATAAAGACAATAATGGGCACCGGCAACAACTGGATGTTGTGAACTTTTGCGACACCTATTTAATCGACTCTTTTATAGCTTTTTCAATTCATTGGTAAACACATGTGCAACTTTAAAATCACGATGACAAGCAGCAGGTCTCAGGTAAAAAGAATTTCCCCCAAACCCACCAGAACTATTTTACAAACCCATCTGGAATAGAACCAATAGAAAGCCTTTGATAAGGGGACGAGCCATTCTGTGATAGCCTTTGACGTGCGAGTTCTGTCATTCGCATTAGAAGTGGACCGGTCAGATTTATTTATTTATTCTTTTATTCATCATCTATTTATGTATTTATTTACGTATTACTTATTTTGTTCTACTGCTTTTTCAGTCAGCTGGCAATAGCTTGAGTTTTAAAGCTACATTTTACTTCTCGTATGGTGTAATGATAGCTCAAATTTTAAGTCGGAATTTGAAATTTGGAAGTTGTTACAGAAAGAAATATGGTGCACGTTTTTAAGCAAAATGTTTAGCTAGACCAGTTGTGAACGAGTACTACAATAGAGGAAATATATTTCCAGTAGAGCAACGCATTAATATTATCTCAATGCAAGGCAGTCAGTCACTGGTTGTACCGCATAATCATGCCTCAAGCTGTTGTTGTTGTTATCGGGAATTAATAATCATTGAAAACGTTTCCTCTCAATCATTGAACTGTCACAATCACGCCAATGACAGCGAGGCCCGTGTGGTTGCGTCGCACCTGCAGCCCTGAGAGATTTTTGACGGGCACTCGAGCGCACCAGAGCCCATCGGTTGACTGAGGAATAGAAATGTTGTTTTGCGGCCGACCGTGACCTCTGACCTCCCTGCAGAGGCGGAGGTGGAGCCAAAAGCGGAATCTTCCCTCAGGGTTCAAGCAACATTAAAATAAAGCGCTTTCACGACGCGTTCGAGTCTGTAAAAATAACTCCCAGTTCCGCTCGGCCACTTTCATAGGGAAAATATATATAAATATATACAGTATATTGACATATTTTCCTCTCCTTCAGGGTCCCAGTTTCTTCCTCGCAGCCCACATGACTTTTATTCAGCCTTCAATCTTTACAAAGACTTTGTGTGACAAAAAAAAACCAACAAAAAACATAAAGGAGGAGAAAGACAAAAGCGTCACTGAGGGAAACAATTAGTAATTCAAGACTTGAGCCAGCGCAGAAATAAAAGAGTGATCGTAGGAGCTATTTGTTTAAAAACAAAGTCTTCTCTGGCGCTTTCTTTCTCTCGTTCTTTTCCACGGAGCAGATTTTCACATCCAGATTCAGCCGAGGCTTCATCCCGAGCCATTATCCTCTTGTCAATTAGATTTGGAGTCGATTGTTGCTCTGCAGTGCCCTCGTGGCTCCTCAGCCACTCCAGCGAGGCTGCGGCACCCATTACATGACAACACTCCACAACACTCGAGTTGCTGCCGTGATGTGCCGCTGCCACTGGATCTCCATCTTCCTGGACACTCTGCCACTCTCAGCAAAGTTTCTGTCTGGAAACTCCTGCTGAAACTGCTGCAATGTTGTTTATTAGAACGTCGTTATTTTCAAGCTTCAATTCAAAAATGCTTTCTGTTGTTCTAAGTATTGCGTGAGCCTATCTATCCATCTATATGTATATATATATATATATATATATATATATATATATATATATATATATATACATATACATATATTTCTCTCTAGCAGGCATCATTACCACTTTGGTCCAAAGGAGGCGCTAGCGCAAAAACAATAAATACTTTGCTACTGTGCTTGCAGCTTCATCAGTGTTCTTGGTCTCAGACACAGCCATAATATGTATTTATAAATGTATTTAGTTGTCAGTCTATTCATTTATTTATTTAATATTTTTTCTCCCTCCTCTCTGCTAGCATTTATGCTAAGCTAGGCTAGTTTTTACAGGTGTTGTGTTACCCACAAAACTCGTGGTTCTGTTTTTTTACATTTTTAGAAATTGGAAGACATGAAATTTCTTCTCCTCACAATGTGAAATCTGCCAGCTACTCGTAATAATTTGTGCGGCAGAAATTGATTGGACCAAATTTGCCAAAACATTTGGTGCATTTTTGTTGCATCTGAGGGGCTGGTGGCTGATGGGAAAAGGCCAGAAGAGGCGGTCGTGTCGGTGTGCCAGCGTAGTGCCCTGCGGCTACAGTGACATGTGTGTTCTGTGCAAGCGCGGCTCCTTGCACAGAAAATGAGGGCATTTTTAACATCAGGATTCCAGAGAACCAATTTATAAAAATGGTTAAAAAAAAAAAGAAAGAAAAGAAGCCTCAATGTGTGGAAGAGAAAAAAAGAGAGCTCAGCAAATCTATTTCTACACTGGAGAACTTGGTGGCCCTGCTTGCGCTGCTTGCTGGCGGTGGAAGACATGATGGGAGCGTGCTCCACCCCACCCACCCACCCACCCAGCACTGCCCCCACCCCACACTCCTCCGGACCCCCACCAGGAGCAGCAGATGTAGCCTCGGCTCTCCTTCTCTCCGCTCTCTTTTCCGCTGATCCATTGCAAACGCAGCTGCATCATCCGACAACCTGGCCGTCGTCGCTGACGTGCGAGCCGCCCACCAACGCTCGGACAAACCCGGCACATTACCACAGTGTCAGCGATTTAATCCCAGAACCCCCTCCTCACCCCCTCCTCCTTCACCCCCTGCCTCTGCCTGACTCCCCGCCCAAAGAGCTGCTGCTGGTAATTTCAAGCTTTCAGCTTCGAGTTGAAGACGAGAACCAAACCAATCACTCAGTTGCTCTTCATCGCCCTTTTTCCCTCGCGAATGATAAAACAAACAAACAAACTTTTGTCCCTCGCTCTCTGCGCTGGATCTTCTGAAAGTGCGTTTTGTTCTGTCGGCAGGCTTCATTAGAAAGAGGCAGCAGGATGTCTCCAAGGCCTCGGGGGCTTTTTAAACAGCAGTAGCCCGAAGCTGACAAATTATCCAGCCGTCAGAGAATTTAGCAGGGGGAGGGAGGGGAAAAAAAGAAAGAAGAAGAAGAAGGAGGAGGATGAAGAGGAGGAGCACACACCCCTCCCAGAAGATTAGGCTAATGAAGTCTCTTGTTATGGGGAGGGGGGGGGGGGTCCTTTCGCTAATGTTGCAAGTCTCAACCTTTCAGACTTTAGCAGCCATTCGTGCGTTCTGACACAGCGAAGGAGGATGAGAGCGACTTCAAACCTCGCTGACAAAATTCAAATGGATGGATGGCTGGATTGAACATAAATAGTTGTCGACTAATTAACCAATGAAATGATTGACTCGCTGGTGCAGCTTCAGGTGATTCGTAATGCAAAAAAAGTCATGTTTAGCTAAAAGACAGAAAACACCTTGTTTTTAAAGTTTCCTGCTAAAACTGAGGCTTTTTTGTGCCAGTAGGTGGCCTCAAAGGGCAAAAAAATAATAATCTGCCCAGGTGATGTGTCAGCAAGCTTACTACTTCCCCCTATGACATCACAAAGGGATGTCTGCTGTGTTAAGCTTTCTGAAAAGTGGCAAAAAACAAAGGAAGTAAAGGACAACCAGCAACCAGATCTTTGAATCCATATTTGTGTGTGTGTGTGTGTGTGTGTGTGTGTGTGTGTGTGTGGGTGTGTGTGTGTGTGTGTGTGTCATTGAAGGAGTCGCCACACAAACGTGCCGCATTGATTTTAGAAATGGTCTTGGGGTCTGAGGGCATCTTCACGTCAATGTTCACGCGCTGGAAAAATGGAAAGAAAGAAAAAGTGGGAATTTGATCCGTTCAGCCTCTCCGTTTCCTGGCCTGATTACAGGGAAGATCTTTGTTCTTTGTGCCTCTATTGAGGCGGGAGCTGTATAAATAGACTGACTGGAAATAGAGCCCGGCTCTCAGAGGAGCCTCTCAAGAGAGGGCCTGGACCAACGGCCACATTTCCAACACTGAGATATAGGCCAGAGCATCGCAGACATCTGGACTGCAACAGTGCTTTGAGGAATCCCTCCACCGCCTGGACAAGTGTTGGCCATCAGGTATTGAACAGATAAAACAGGAACTAGTTTCTCCTCCACCTGTGAAACTCTCTTCAGTTTCCACCAGTTCTACCCCTTGGCACCTCACGTCTTGCGCTTCATAATGTCCATGGTGGTGACTCTCAGTAGTGCAATTCCATTTTACTTCCTTCTCTCTTGTCATCCCCCATTGAATTTTAAGTCCCTTGTTTTTTTTTCAGGTTCCAGGACACGAACAGACATGTTTTCCCCAAAGACCTCCAGGTTCCTCGCAAGGCGCTAATGAGCGACGATCTCACAACATGATGACGATGCAGCTCCTGGGAGTAACATGTAAATTATGTAATGTTAAATCCATTTATCTATCTATCTATTCAGTAGTCAAAATTTGACATTATTATTATTATTATTATTATTATTATAATAATAATAATAATAATAATAATAATAATAATAATAATAATAATAATAATGCTAGCTGCATGCTACATTACTATAAAACCGGCTAACATTAACGTTGCTGTAAGTATGATGGATAGCAGACACTGGCGTAATGGCTTGGAGTTTTTTATTAGTGTTATTATATATTATTATATTATTGTTATTAATATCATAGGTCATTGTTCATGCTTGTTCAAAATAGGACCTTAATCCTTTTGGAACAACGTCAACGTAAGACAACGCAAAAAAAATCCTCTCAGCTGCTATGCTTAGTATTTTTAATTTGGCATAGCTATTAAATGAATATAGATATATATACATATAGGCACACACACACACACACACACACACACACACACACACACACACACATATATATATATATCCATATATGTGCTACATATTTGGTGCTGCGACCTGGGAACAGACCCAGAACCCTAACAAATCATGTTCTATATTCTTTTTCGCAGTAAACGATGAAGTAGAGACAGAAAACAGAGGAAAGTCTCAGAAGGGCCTCGGTGCTGCTGAGATGATTCCAACCCAAATCCCTCTGGTTTCCAGACCCTCGAGTGTCGCAGCACATCAGGGGAACGTGATTTCGCATGCAACTGTCTCCTGATTGGATCCTAATCTATTTTTAAAACCTCAGAGATGAAGCAGCCTTTGTTATAAGTCCTCTTTTCATACAAACCCATACGTTCTGAACCATAACAATCCTACATTTGATGCATTAACGTGTTGTTCACCAGCCACGAGGATCAAACAAGAAGCGCTGCTGGATTCATCCACAGCTTCAGCTTGCAGCTTTGTCTTTTTTTGTAATATGAAATAATAATTTAAAAAAAAAAAAAAAAACATCTAATGGGCGCTAAATAAGGTCCATGGTGCGAATAAAGCACATGATTGAACAATCCAATGACAAACTTTTAAGCCATTATAACTTTATTACCAATTGGGTGTAAAACAAATATCAAAGAAAAGTCATTGGAAGCATTAAAGGCCTGTAATTATCCTCCAGCGCTTCCAAATTTGGGACAATTACCGGGTATAAATGAAATAAATTTGTGGGCCAAGGTGAAAGAGCTCATTATTGCTGCAGGCTGAGAGGTGGATCCCAACAGGCTGCCTCTCGTCCCGCGGTTCAACGCCATGACTCTCCATCAGGCAGCGAAAACAACAGCCGACTGACAAACGCTCCTCAGCCGGAGAGCCGAGAGTCCGCTGCCAACGTGTCACCAGTGTATTCCAAACACAGACGGCGTTTTCTTCTCCAGACAGCAGCGGGCATCCGCCTGCTAACGAGTTTTTAATTATTTGAGGATTAATCCAGTGGGGATTTAAGCCAACGAGTCTGGACTCCCCCCCCCGAATACTCTTCCTCTGCCTGCCAGCACTAACTTTTAAAATACTGAAATAAAAATGCAAACAACTAAAACTATTTTTATCATCATCATGAAGGATTAAAAAAGATAATTAACTCATAAAAAAAAAGAAGGGGCAATGTTTTAGAAACATCCAATATCCAAATATGACACTTTTGAAGGTGCTACAACATGTTAGTTCACTTTCTAATCATCAAACTTCATCCGTCCATCGTGGACAAGCAGGACCACCCTCTCCACCACACGCTGGACAGACAGCAGACAGAGCGTCCTCTCCGAGAGACTGAGACAGCTTTGTTGTCTTCAGGAACGCTTCAGGAGATCCTTCCTGCCGAGAGCCATTGACCTCTATAACTCTTCCCCGCTGTGTGATGGATAGCATTCTGCACATTTTCCCTTGGACCCAATGGCAAATAATGCACTAATGGTTGAGAAAACCTTCCTCATCCCTGTCTCTGCACAATATGACTGTCTTTTGCACATCTGCTTTGGTTGTTTGTTGTACATAGATTGATTTGAGTGTTTCTGTAACAACTGTAACAACTATAGCGTTTATTTTTGTACTGTTTTTTTTTTTTAGTGCTGCAACAGTGCAGTTTCTCAATTTGGGATCAATAAAGTACATCTATCTGTCATATACTTATATTTATAGTCTGTTTATAGCCTTCATATTTATAACCATATGTATAATCTGTCCATAGCCTGTACATACGTATAGTTACAGCATATTCATAACAATCTTACATACCCGTGATATGTAACATTCATACCGTGTACATTTGTAAAAATATTTATACTTGCTAAGCACTTCTGGATGGATGCCAAATGCATTTCGTTGCTCCGTACTTGTGACATGTGCAATGACAATAAAGTTGAATTCTATTCTATTCTATCTGTCTGTCTATCTATCTGTCTGTCTGTCTGTCTGTCTGTCTGTCTATCTCTTTTGTGTGACATGGGAGGTGATGACTTGGTGTAAAGGATGATAACAGAGATAAATTAAGAACTGAGGGAAACTGTGGCAAAGTGGGAAACTTCCACTACACCGCTTTCTAATGCAACATATGCGCATGTGTGTGAAAACAATACTGTTCTAATAACACTGTTTTGTTTTCAAATCTGAGCTGATACACAGAAGAATTGGAGTAATCTCTCGATTCAAACGCTTCACGTCAAACCCTAATGTTCACTCATTCCCCTGCAAATAATTAACCAGTCCTAACAGAAAAATTAGACACGCTTCTGAGCGTTTCTATATATAGCCGATGGTTTTTCCGAATTCCCAATTCACAGAGCAATAATTCATTCAATTAACAAGATAGTCTTTCAGAGCCGAGTGGGGGGTGTAGAATCAATTGAGTTTATTTATCTTGTTTGGAGCCGCTGCTAATTGTAGCCATACAGCATCTTCCGTGTTTTTTTTTTATTAGTGTTATTATTATTATTATTACATGGAATAACATACAAAAAAATCACACATTTCAGAGCTAAAAATATTTCCACAGCTCAGTAGATGAATGCCTTAATGCCGTTTGCAATTAAAACACAACTGCACAAAATAATAATAATCACTCCTAAAGGAAACACATTCATTTCTGACACATCCCAAAGATCCAAGAAACAAATTGTCTTGCTGCACACAAAACACTTCCGTACAGGAGGGAACATCAGTCAAGTCAGTCAGGCTAATGGCACTTGACTAATGTGTTGTGTCTGTGGAACAGCCAAACAGAAATGTTTAATATTCTAGCATCTCTTGTTTTTGTTTTTGTTTTTTTGGTTGACAAAAATAAGACTTATGGGTTTTGGATGGTTGCCTAGAAACAAAGGAAATACACACACACACACACACACACACACACACACACACACACACACACACACACACACACACTGGCAAAAGGAAATTGTGTGTTGATTGGGAGGGTTTGATTATCATGAAGACCATGGCCGTGACCATGGCCGTACTACTTCTCTACACCTGTACACCTCTGTATAGGTGTAGAGAAGGTGCTTCTCTACACCTATACAACTCTGTATAGGTGTAGAGAAGTAGTACGAGTACTTTGCTACCTTACAAGGAAGCTGGATGCTCCAGATTTTAAGAAAGAAATTAAAAAGATTTGCTTTAACACCTACACTGCCAGCAGGAAAGAATCTGAATTGGCCTGTTATGAAGTAACAGGATGTTTGCCCTGTTCCCTTCCACCATTTTTAAGACCTTTGCAAGTCGTGTCTGTTGCCTTGATTGGAATTAAGCCACACTACATAGATCCACAATGCAGTCAGTCTTCTTTGCCCCAACCATCAGAATTTAGAATTTGACATTAAATGAGAGTCAATCTCCTCACCTCACTGTAACCGCTGCCCTGTTTATGCTTGAACATCTGGATAATAACAGACAAAACAAAGGCTTAAATTGAGAAGACAATCTATCCAATTAGATGCATTCAAATATTTCACTGGCATCCTAATGACTTGTCTGATGCGCAATTAAAAACAATGCCTGTAACCTCCTGGAGTTCTGTGGCCTGCAGCAGCATCGTCACACTGTGCGTCCGGACACGAGTGCATGAGTCTGTGGGATGAACTGAGCCACGGAGTGCTCTCAGGAAATTGTACTGATAGTTCATAATATATAGTGCAATTAAAACATGTAGAAATGTTTCCGTCCTCTCTGTCAGGTATGTAGAGGTGGATGTCGAAGGCTCAGAAGGTGTTTGTGTTTGTGCAAGATTGAGTTGGAGTTCATTATTACTAGCAGAAAGGGGGGAGGGGGGGGGGGCGGTTAGTGATCATATAATGCAAAATCAACACCTTATATTAACTTCTTATGTAAAATATATCCACTGTCTTTGAGCAACGTGGCAGAGGAGGGGGAGGCGATTGGTAATGCTGAAGCAACCGGTGCATCAGCGCGAGGAAGCTGCAGCAGCAGCAGGCAGGGTTGCCCACCGTGTGAGTCAGAAGCACAATGGGAAGTAAAACAGATTTTATTTTATTTATTTTATTTGAGCAAGGTCTTATTTCCACCCTGGCAGGCATTAGACATGTCCTTTCAACGCACGACTCCTGTTCCCACACAAAGTGCCCTCCTCTGCCAGTCGTCCCCGTGTGTGTGTATGTGTGTGTGTGCGTTTGAGTGTTTTCATCGCCTTCACCCGACAACCTGACGCTGGGATTTCCTACGAGCAAGTGTAGTGTGTGGGCTGTTGTTGCCAGGCTGAGATGTGCAGGGTCATGTGTGAATGCGGGGGAGGGAATGTACAGTATGGGCTTCCAAGTATACAGCAATATTATTGCTGCACGCTCAATAAAGTAAAGAGCTTCACTGAGGTGTCGGAAGGTACTTCTGCGTTAAACGTCTCTACTTGAACACGTCAGAAATGTCATGTTCAGTCCTAGTAGAATATTATTTATTGCCTTTGAATTCCTGTTCTCACTGGCATCCTGAGACTTTGCCAGAACTTGGCCAAGATTTGAAACTGGTTTGATTGAGCGGTGTACCACTGCCATCTAGTGGTAGTTCAGACAAAGTATTATGAAGTACACGGCTGGCCCTCGATAAATTATAGCAAAAGAGCGTGAAAACAACTTGTTTCTGTAAAATAATAATAATAATAATAATAACAATGATAATAATAATTTAAAAAAAATGAAAGTTTTCTTTCCTCGACCAATAAAAATATTTTTAAAATGACAAATTGACGAAGAGTAACCGCGTTGTTTGCTGTGAACGAGGTTGTTTTTTTCTCATTAAACTTGACTTCAGTTTGATTAAATAATAAGTAGAGCTAATGTAAGAAACAAAATGGGCCAAACGAGCTTTAATATGAAGCATATAATCAAATGTAATAATAGAAAAGATGTACTGGAAAAGAAAAAAAAAACAGTACGCAATACGCCAGGACCAACGCAACGGTTGCTATGGAAACAACAAACTTTCAGAAGCTTTCCAGCGAGAAGTTGGAAGGCCACAGTTCGTGTGGATTCTTATTCAACATCGAAGAAACAGTAGGTGTCGTTCGTTCCTGAATAATGTCTCGCTTTTTCTCGTCCTGAACAATGATGCGGAGTCGTGTCGAGTGTTAGCTAGCCTGCGGGAACAGCATTTTTAGAGAGTATTTATTTAGTCCCCTGGTTAATGCCTAACAGTTGAAACAATTTTGTTAAAAGAATTAAGAAAAAAAATACAAAAGTAAAATGGGTGCAGGTGTAAACGTTGCTTCTTTTTCAGGGGCTAACGCAACACAGTGTGCACCAGTTTCCTTTAATATTACCTACAGTATTTTCGCTTTTCTTGTACAGTAATCATATTTTAGTAACAGTTAGTGCAGGATGAATCTATAGGTTGGAGAGACTTCAAACTAAATTTCTTGAACTATGGAGAAATCCAATGAAGTGTTTTTCTTTCTCTGTCTCTTTCCAGAAAACAATTAGAATGTCCTAAGGCAGGGGTCACCAACCTATTTGGCACTACTTCATGAGTCCTGAGCCGTATGAAGGGCTACCAGTTTGCTAGATTCTCCTGAAATAACAAACTCTCTGAGTTACATATTATTATTATCATTATTATTATTAATGACACTCATCTATGTGAAGACACCTATCAAGCTCATTATCAAAAATGACTTAACAAGGTTGGATAAAAATTGAATTTTAGACACGCTCTACGATGCAATGTACAATTTTTCGAACCGGTCTGCGGGCTGCTCATGAGGTCCTCGTGGGCACCACGGTGGTGACACCTGTCCTAAGAGAATTTCAATTTCTTATTTTCCTTAGAATGTTTTTCTTGAAAAGTTTCCCTTGAACACTTAAGAAAAAAATAATCCGATTTGTCTCCAAAAATGATATAATTTTGACATTTTCCTGTCAATAAAAAATATTGGTCATTTTAAGCAACATTCTAAGATTAAAGTACGAGTTAAAGTCAGAAGTCAGAGATTGAGCGAAGCAGTGTGGGTGGCGGTAATGCCACTCTTGGGCTAAAAGCTCCCACAGTCTCACATGATGAAAATATGGAAAAGATGCAATTTATACATACATGTGAAAAATAACATGTACATTTTACACAATTAAATGTGTTTAATGTTAAACCATGTTTATTAAAACTTCCTGTGCAAAACTCCAGAAGTCCAGCTGTATCTCCAGCTATAATTAATGATCACCTTGTGGTTGTAGACAGAAGCAGCAGCAGCAGGAGGTCAGCTCCCCGGGAGCTCTAACAGCAGGTTGGTGGTCGTCTCCTGTAAAAGCCTTTGTGTTATGTTCAGTGCTTGAAAACTTCTCTCCCTCTACTCTCATCTGTCCCGCAGCAAACATGTCCCACGACAGCAAGTATGACCTGATCGTCATGGAACGACAGAAAGCGTTATTGGAGGTACATTTCTAAAAAAAAAAAAAAATGAAAAAAATGAAGAATTCTTACAGTCTGGGAAATGGACAAGACATGATGCTAGAAGTAGGACCTCACAATAAACTGTTTCCTGTTTTTCTCTCTGCCACAGTTGTACCTGCTGTCAAAGAAAACCGAGATTCAGACCACAAACGAGACAATCGAAAGTGAGGAACTCCATCTGAAACAGCTGCAAAAGACCCTGGAGAGGGAGAACATCATCTTCGAGGAATTTCTCAAGGAGAATGAGAAGAAGTCTGTGGAGGCCAAGGCATTGTAAGCTACTGTTCTAATCCACAGAACTAAACAGAGAACAAAAAAGTGATTGATATTGCCCACGTCTGGTCATCACTACAACTTGTTTCGTTTGCCAGTTTTGAACAGGAAGCCAAAGCCAAACAGCAGAAGAACACTGAGATCAAGAAACTGACTTCTGAAATCCAGGTTGTGGAGAGGTAGTGCCAACACACTCATGTCTACTACTTTCTTCTCCCTCCACGTGAATAATATGAGAAGTCTTTATGTGTCTTCATTGCAGTGAGTTGGAGAGGTATGAGGAGAGCTTGAGGGACTACAAGAAGATCCAGAAGATCCTGTTCAAGCTGTCTCCTCTGGAGTGGCAGGAGAGCAAGACAAAGCAAGGTAATCGCGTCCTTCCAGAAACACCACGGTGTCGATCCTGCAGATCAGTTTTGGACATTTTGAGTGCCAAACGTTGAGAAGTTGTTGAGTCACACTGGACTGACCATAAAGGGGTGTGATGTTCAGATAAGAGCGAAGAGGATCCTGCTGCAGGGGAGGGGCAGCAGTCCGACAAAGATGCCCAACCTTCGTCAGCACAGAGTGATGCAGAGTGAGTTCACCAATGGGTCATCTCCAACATTGTCTTCAGGCAGGGGTCGGGAACCTATGGCTCACGAGCCAGATGTGGCATGACGGCATCTGGCTTGCAGAAAAATCTTAGCTGACCTTTCTTAACAAAAGTAATGAATAATTCCACTGATTTTCGAGTAAAACATTACAAAAATCACAGTGTTAAAAATAAACCTCCCAAAAATCCTTTTACAAAATATTTTATAGAATACAATATTTTTTTTTACTGCAAATCTGTGCTTCAGTATATGGGAGGGTTCGACACCTCTATTTTTATTGGTTGAAGCATAACTTCCCGCCGTTTAATCAGAAAGTTAGCAAGCTGATTTATACAGGGAAACCCTTTTGCAGAAGATATATATACATATATATATATATATATATATATATATATATATATGTATATATATATATATACATATATTTAGCTTTGACAGATAGTTCTGAAGCCCGTGTGGCAATCTGGGTCAATTGATAATAAGGACGCAATTAAAGCAGAAGTGCCACTGTGCTCAAGTTTAGCGCAGGCAGCGGCATTTCTGGACACTGCGCGCAGTTCAGACTCCAGTTTGGCGAAATCTCTGTATTTAGTTGTATTAAGAGTTTCTCATTAAAAATGATAAATATTGTATGGCTCTCAAAGAAAATAATTTTTAAAATATTTGATTTCTTTTTTTTTGGCTCTCTTAGCCCAAAAGGTTCCCGACCCCTGTCTTAAGGCATAGTTCAACATTTTTGCAAATTCACCTGTTGCCATAAATCTTGCTCATTGCAGTCATGTGAGTAGGTGCATTCTGTTTATTAAGGTTTTGGGGGTTGTTGGTTTGTGTATTTTATGGGTTTTTAAGCCACTGATGATCCAAGGGCAAGTACCAAGTCATGTGACTTTAGGGATTATGGCAATAGGGCAATTTTCCAAAAATGTTGAATTATCCCTTTAAGCTTTTAGAACCAGAAAGAATAGGCAAGCTAATGCAAAATAAGACTGTAAGGACTTCTTAACCCATATAATATATGTACCATGGCTTGTAAATAATTTGATTTCATCGTATTCTTTCTCAACAACTCTTCTCTGATGCTCTAGAAACAAATCGAAGCACGATGACTTAGAAATTGAGGTCAGTTCTCCCTAAAGCAAGAATGCAGCATTTTTTTTGGCGTCATAATCATCATTACTCATCAATCATTCATCATCATTTTCCTTTCCCCTGCCTTGAACACATTTCTCCCACCCCTCCCTCTTGCAGGAAGACCCGGAGCTTTACTTCACGGACCCCCAGCAGCTGCTGGACCTGGTGACGGAGCTGACGGAGCAAAACCTGTCACTGTATCACATCTCCACCAGGGTGGAGGACACACTGAAGGACCTGCAGCAGTCCATCGTGGCCACCAGGCAAAACATGTGAGCGAGAACTTTAGCATTTAATGAAACAAAACGGCGCTCTTTGTGTCTTTTTCGTGGCGTAATTTCTGTCTTTTCTCAGGACCTCACGCAGTGTCTTACTAACCCCCTTTGCTCTGCGTCACTTGGAAACTTGGGGAAACTGTTTTATGTCTTCCTGACGTTGACCTGTCTGTTATTTTCCTCGTTCTGTTCCTCTTCCTCACGCCGATGCACTCCTGACACCCGTCTGGGTGAAGTGAGAAGGATGCGGAGCCGCTGAAAATACAGATCAGTGACATGGAAACCAAGATAGAGAAGGAGAAGGCACGAGGCGCCAAGCTCAAACAGAAGGTCCAGTTCCTCAGCTCGCTCAACACAGAAGACCAGGTAGGGCAGCAATAAATGCCTGATGCTTTTTTTATATTTCAAATTGCAACATTATACTCAGCTCCATCTCTCTTCCCTCTTGTCCTGCAGGATTCAATGTTGGAATCTTTGGACGCGAAGGTGGTAGAGGTGCAGCGCTGCCTCGTGGAGGACAGGTCGAGCAATCAAACCACCCTGGAGAAGCTGGCGACCATCGAGAACTGCATGTCGACGGTGCTGCAGGGCCTGGAGATCATGCCCGAGGAGATTCTGAAGATGTTGAAGAAGATCATGGACAGGGAGAGGAGGACCAGGTCCCATGGATTGGTTCCTGTTTTGCCCCCCCCCAATTACGACTCCTACAAAAGGGATGGAAGATTCACCTCAACATTGTGGTTTTAACCCTCCTGTTTGTCCGTCACAGGCAGCGAGAGGAGAACCTGCGAGAACAGCGGCTGAAGCAGGAGGAGAAGCTGAAGAGGTATTTGGAGAGATCGCTCGCTGACTGCAAGAAAATGGTAGGTCTCTCTCTATCTCTGAGCTGGCATCACAGCAAGCAAATGTGGTTGTAAATTTAGCATTTTTGAATTACGCTGCACTGTCAACTCGATTTGATTGGAGTGTGTCTTCCGCTAAGTTGATTGAAGTCAAATCGGCTGAAAAACAGGGCTGCTTAAGTCCTGATAAAGCTGTGCAGATTTTCTAGTCAAACACGAACTGCAATGTTTTTTTAAACTAAAAAAAAAAGAAAAGAGGGTGGAGTAGCAAACTAACCCATGAGTAATGAATTTCCCTTCGGGCTCTTTTCTTCCAGACTGGCAGGAAACTCATGGCCAGATCCCGACCGTTTTGTAAGAAAGTCAGCAAAGTCAGCAGTATGGACACCAACGCTTTCGAAGATGAGATCCATGCCTACCTCTACGTCTCTGATGACGTGGAGTAAATCAAAATAAGTCGATTGTCTTCCTTTTCTAAATCTCTTTTTTAACAAAAAGCACAACAACTACTACAATAAATCTGATTGCAAACAATATTTACGCCCTGCTGGGTTGTTTGAAATGCTATCATATGTATAGCTGCTTTCAGCATTTTCCACACACTAATTTTTAAGCTTTTCAAATAAACATTTTGGCATGCACTCAAAGATTACTTGCATTAATCAAGTAGCTCCACAGGAATTTCTAATTGTAGCGGTTAAATGTTTGATTGTCCTCGACCATTTCAGTTCTGTAGTGCTTTACAAAATAAAGGGAAACAAGATTTCTGAAATATTTGTCTTTTTTTTTTTTTTTTTTTTTTTTTTTTTTTTTACCTCAATACTTTCTCAAAAGCTTTCTCATTGGAGGATGACCACAGCATTGCAACCCCAACAAATCTCATTCCAGCATAGTCAGTTGATGGTGCATGAGAGATTTTTTTTATCTGTTCTCTCCTATGTAGCCGTCACAAGTGCAAAAATAAATATTTTGTGATTGACAAGCATCTATTTTAATATATACATCGAGTAACCATTGCTTTTATTTAGTCTCTGAAGTTGTAAAAAAAAAATAATAATAATAAAATGTTTCTGGCAACATACTCTTATCCACACTTGTTCTGTTCATATTCCATTATTTTTAAGAAATCCTTCTAATCCTCTTATCCTGCGCTCAAGGTCCCAGGAATGCTGGAGTTTCTACCAGCTGTCTCTAGGGCCAGCTGACTGTTCAGTACAGGAAGAAGAAAAAAAACTGACGGACGAATTTCACATCCCTTTCAATGTGCTATACAAGCGACGGTAGATGGCGATGCAGAGAACCAGTGCTCGACGCCTCACTGGCCGCCGAAGAAGAAAGAAAAAAAAGCGGAAGTGGCAGCCAGGGAGGCTGGCGGCTGGACTGACCAGGAGCAGGACTGGCGCTGCACCGGGGAGAGATGTAGATAGCTCCACCGGAGCACCAGTGGCTGTCGGGGGGCTTGGTTGAGGGGGGGGATATCTGACAATGCCATGGGTAACTGCTGGGCTTTCTGTGTCGGCCTCTTCAGGAGGGAAGTCAACCGGATCCAGAGAGGAGGCGGGTGAGTGAACCGCAGCGGGAGCTCGGCCAGCTAACTAGCAAGAAGAGCATTACCGGACTGGGCTTCTCTCTGTGTGTGTGTGTGTGTGTGTGTGTGTGTGTGTGTGTGTGTGTGTGTGTGTGTGTGTGTGTGTGTGTGTGTGTGTGTGTGTGTGTGTGTGTGTCAGGTGCTCAGCTGATGGGGATCAGCAGTGTGTATTCTTAGTGTTTAACATTAATGCGTGTAACTTTTTTTTTTTATGCCGCTGGTCCACACCCTATCACAACATTGGACTCCGAGCTCAGATCCAATCCGAAAATAAATCGTATTAATAAATATCAAGACACCTGTTCGGTTGACTGAAGAATCTTGGATCCTTCGAAATGTTTGGAGCTCGTAGCTCTTAGCTCGCACCGTCTTCCTGGATCTCACATCCTCGTGCGCACACTGTGGGTTTTCCCTGTCTTGCGTCACTCTGGGGGGCACGTCACCCAAAGTTCCCATAAATAATCCATGTCAGGCTACCTCCCCGCTTTGTTACCGAGCACAGACAATAAATATATACGCTTATACGCATATGATATTATATATATGTAATATATATATAATATTATTATACATATACATATATTTATATTCGTGTATATACACACATACAAATATATATTTATGTATGTGTGTGTATTTATAATCAGGTTATTATAATCAGTGTTAAAGCGCAGATGGTCTCAGGTGAGGTGGTGGCCGGGCACACTGAGCGTAACCCCTATTGTCCCATTATTCAGTTAGATGGAAAGGAGAAAAAAAAATAGTTGCATCCATACATAAAAATGCTCATTCAGAACGCCACAAATAAATCCTTTGAAAGTGATCAAATTGGAACGAGCCAACTGCAACTAACCTGATCCTGCTTCCACTTACATGTATCATGGGCCACTCAAGATGTCAACGCTCAAGATTGGATTTTATGTAAATGATGAATCTATATAGACCTTTTGTGGGTGGTTTGTTCTTTGCCTGACAGTTTGGTATAGGACCGCAGTCTTCCTCGGTATCATGTGATGTGACACCTTTCACTGGTGTTAAGTTTATATACATTAATCGTTTCCATATTATACAAAGAAGACCAAATGAACTCGATTCATTCAAGATTTCATTTTGTCTGAGACTTTCAGTCTTTGTGTTCACATTTGTGTTTTTGTCTGTATTGAAGTCTGAATAAATGTGTTTTAAATTCAACTTAAATGAAATTTATAGTGTTAAATTCAACACATTAAAAAAAAAAAACAATAAACAAAAAGAGGCAATCAAGTGGTTTCGTTTTTGAAATGTGTGCTTTTCTCACCATCCCAGATTATCATGTGCCGTCTCCATTTGAATTATCTCCTCAGGTCAAAATACTTCAGAAGCACCACAGTAGGGGAACATTACACCATAGAGGTAGGAGCCAAAACAGTCACAGCTGCTTTCAGCATTTCATCTGTACAATGTCATTTATACAACTCTGGCCTTTCATTTTTACAGTTTGAGAACCTGGTGGAGAGCGATGAGGTGAGTCTGATCAGCATCACTGCAACTGTCATGCACAGGTTTTACCACCCACTGCAGCGCGCTGTTACATTGTGAGTCGTCACAGTGGAATGAGTAAGTGCTTAATAATAGTCTGTGTGGTCTTAAGGAATGAAGCATTACTCTGCTGCTGCTCCCAGGATGCTTTTCACCCGCTGGCTTTTATCAAGACAGCCATTATCCAGTGATGGGTAGAAGCAACCCATCGCTGTGAAGCGGCAGTCGGGACCTAACTAGATTACTGCCCGGGCGGGAGCAGCGCAGCATGGAGGGTCCGGGTCGTGTTGCCGTGTTGCTCACATGTGCATTTGCTTGTTTGCAGGCTGAGAGCCCCCAGCCGTGTCCCAGGTAAGCGAGCCGGCTCCTCTTCCAAAGGGCCGGATTTGTTGGGCCTAAAAAGAGATGCCAACACAAATTAGAATAACGTGCAGTATTTAGATCAGCGTTTCTCAACTGGTGGCTTGCGACCCGCTTCGTGGGCAGTCAAAAGATATATATTAATAGAGAAAATGTTGGTCAATTGTTTTGCACGACACACAATTCAATTCAATAATTTCAATAATCTTTTTACTAGACATGATAGAAGGGGCCCAGTGTTAGATTTTTAAATAGATTTAGGTTGCGACTTCAAGATAAGGAAATAAATGTGGGTCCTGAGACTCAGTTGAGAACCGCTGATGTCCACGATCCTTCATCACTGTGATTACTATACACCGTTTACATTAAACAGTTAACATTTAATACATTTAATAAATTGACACACTTATGATATATTTATATATATATACATAAATTTATATTACTTATTTTCATTGAATTGTTGCATTGTTTTACCACATAAATATTCAAGCCACCCACTGTGTATTCGTAATAATAATAATAATGATGATAATAATAAAACTTTGAAATTAAACAGAACAAAGCAGGCAGCGCAGAGGATTCTAATGCGTGTCGTCCTGCCTCAGGCCAATCAGTGAAGATGAGATCAGCCACCTGAAGGAGCGCCACTACACCGCCCTCTCCGACAAGCAGAGGTTGATCGACCAGCAGCTCCAGGCTGAGGTGAGAACCCTTTAAATTGAACTTTGTCTCGCTCTGCCATGTAGCCTCTGTGTTTCCGTTTGTTTTTACATTTTGTTTCTTGTTTTTCTTTTGGTATTGTTTTTTTTTTTTTTTTGTTACGTATTTCTTTCTTTATTTTGACACATTTTGGTCTCTTCTGTTCTGTAATTTTGTGTTCTGTGTCTTTGTGTTTGTTTGGTTTTGGCCCCCCTGGCTCCTCACCGCCCCGCTTCAGTTAGAGGCACAAGAGGAGAAGTTGAGGCTAGAAGAGGAGGCTAGAAATGCGGCCCAGCGCGAGGCCGCCAGGCTGGCACGTGAACGCAAACTGAAGGAGGTGAGGCGGCAAACTGAGCGCTCCCTTCAGCGCGTTTGTTCCGACTGCCCCGAATAAAAACCAACTTCTCCTCTGACCTGCCGCCTGTGCACAGAGGCCGCCCATCACTTCAACTCATCACCTTTGTTTTTTTATTCTTTCCTGTCAGTTTTTGTTTTTGCAACCCAGTCACATGTTTCATTGTTTTATTGTTCTTTTATTTGTTTTGTTTTTTTAGCATTGTCACTAATGTTACATTCCAGTCATATTTCCAAAAGGGTAAAATGTAAAGTCTAAACTTTGACACAAAGTGATGATGATAATAATGAGAAAAATAATATAAGAGATAAAAATAATGTACAGAGTATTATGAATGTAGAGTATAAATAATAATGAGAAAATCTCTAACAGGCACGATAATAAAACATCAAAGGAGACTCAACAGTAAAAACAGTTACCATCCAAAGTGATACAGGAAGTAATAAAAACTATGCATTAACATATATATATATACATATATATATATATTTACACACACATAAAAATAGTGCTATATCATCATGAGACCTCGGAGATAAATAACAAATATCTGAGAATGGGTGTTTTTCTGGCCTAAATAAATTTCCCAGCACTGCTCCAGGGAGTCTTTTATTTTTATATCCAAACTAGAAACTCAGCGTCTCTGCCGCTGCTTTGTTCCGTCCTTTGCTCACATGTTTACTCACTCGAGCTGTTGTTTCGTTCGTTGACGCTGTCCAAGTATGTTGTGTGCACCGCAGGGAAATGATGATGATGATGTGTGTTTTTGCCGTTTTGCAGCTGTCTGCCCAGAGGAAGCGCGGCCGAGCCGACGGCTCCGGGGGTGAAAGTCAGCCCAGAAAGTGAGTCAGTTCACTGAACAAGCACCACTGTTGATCTTAATTGGCAAATAATGTCCGCTGGCCAATGTTTAGCTAACTGTATCGTTTAGATTATCTGCGTTCGGCTGTGTCGGTCTGAATACAGGCACGACTCTGTTCTTTACAGCAGCTGCTGTTAGCACTTGTTTTCTGTAAATTGTCTGAGAAATTGCCATTGCATGCTTCTGCGAGGAACTTTTTACACTTTTCCATCATATTCTCCTGAAGCTGGAATATAAAAATATAAAAAAGTTGTTACGGTAAAGGTTGTTTTGTATTTTATTTGTTTTTTGTATGTCCTAATTTAATAGAATTTTGATAAGGTTCCAATTTTCATGTTTACACAGGAAGAAAAAAAAGCACGACGTTAAAGGTCCAGTGTGTAAAATTTGGCTTGATTGATCGTTTTTGTATTGGTAAAAGCTTAACATACTGCTCATAAATACATTAATTAATAAAAGTCATCCTACACTTAGAACAGTCCTCATATATATGAGAATATACAGAGAACAATAAGGGTCTTATTAAACACTGGACCTTTAATGCTGAAATCTCCTAAACTAATATTACACTACCAAAATCTACTGGAGAACATCCGATTGACTCACCGTGCCATGCAAAGCTCAGCACGTTCTCAGCCTGAGGGGGGAACAGCGGTGGATTGTGCGAGGAGTCGGGCTCTCAGTTCTGCTCTCTTGGTTTCAGACCCGCCCCAGGGGAGGACTTTGACGCCTACCTCCAGAATGTAAAAGCCCAGTCGGAGGCTTTCAGGAGCAACAGTAAGTGAACGAACAAGACGGTACACCGGCACGTACGGGGATACATTGACAAACCAAACAAAAAAACACAGACACCCCTCTGTCTCCAGGACTGCCGTCTGACACCAACGTGGTGACTCCCAACACCGAGTGCAGCTGGGACTTCACCACCAAGACCCGCTCCACCAACGACGACGGGACCTCGCTGGACCTGGAGTGGGAGGACGAGGAAGGTAGTTTGAATAAAAGTAGCCGGATTAATTCATCTGAACCTCACCAAAATTTAAATTATCTGGCAAACACTCTCATCAAAACAAAAACAAAAGACGCCAAAGGTCAAAAAGGTAAGATGTTAAAAAACTAGCAAATCTAAAAATCCAATTTAACTCGCTGCAAACACAGACTCTTTCTGAATTAGTCAGATTATTTCAAACACTTCCTGTTGATTCTCTTGTAACACTGCAGAGCGAGTCCACGTGGATTCAAACGCTCTCGGTCACTGGCCGAGAACTGCCTTGATAAACAGATGATATGATAAAAGCTAAAGATTGCAAGAGGGCGAGTCCTACATCACTTTGTCTCTGCTGCACTGATGCATGAGAGCTACTTATCTTTATTCACTTCGATAAAATCACAGTTGACTTCACAAGAAAATAAGTTCTGGATGTAAAACCAAAACTGACAGTTTGCTTGGTTTTTTTCTTTCACTCCTGCTGCTGAGATTCAAACTTTTTATTTGTCACATGTTTATGCAAAGCTCGCGTGATTGTGCATTACGGGGAATAAACAAAGTGTAAAAAAGGATTTAAAAAGAGTGCCTCATAAGTTCTACTGAAGTAAAAAAAAAACAAAAGTTTGCAAAAAGATTTAAAACATAGCATGTACAGACAAGGGTGTTCGAAGACGATACAATATAATAGAAGAGAAGATAATTAGTTGCATCGTCTGCAACAATGGAACGCAGAATATGAAACAGTACCACACTCGCTCCTTCTCCCAGGAATCAACCGAGCGCTGCCGCCGTGGGAGCGGTCTCGGACGGAGGAGGACATCCTGCGGGCGGCGCTGCGGCCCGGCAGCAAGCTGGTGACCAGCGGACCCCCCTCGGCCTCCGAGGACTCCAACGCCCTGGAGTGGGAGAACGACTTTGTTGTGAGTACCCACCCGGAGGACGGCGCGGACGGTGCCGAGTTCGAGGGCTTCGTCAACCCCGTCCTGGACACGCCCACTGAGAGCACCTCGGACTGCAGCCTCAGGCTGGACACCCAGGACAGATAGTGTCCGCCACCAAAGAAGAAGAAGAAGGAGAAGAAGAAGGAAAAGTCGGACGGACCGTCAACGTCCTCCTCATTCCAGGCTCACCAGCTATTTTGGAAAATAACAATAATAAAAAAACAAATCTACTCACTTTCCTGTCATTTGATGTAATATGATGAAACTTGGTGGTTGGAACGTGTCACATATCTCTCAGTACTCATGTTTTCAGTGCCTTCATTTGCCAAAACAGCCGACCATCTGATGCATTGTACAAAAAAAACAACTCCTCATTGTCTCCATGAGCGCCTTCATCTTTTTTTTCTTCTTTTTTTTTTTGCAGTCTACAGGTATTCTGATAACAATGGACCACATGTTTCATCAGGGAGCAGCTGGACACGGTGTCTGTTTCTGTGTCACTGTGTTTTGCATGTTTGCTGCAAACAAACAAAAGAATGTGCATTTCCTCCCCCAGTTAGCAGATTGCTGTGTCTCTGCTCTGCCCCCTCAGTCTTATGAAGTTACTGCATGTTGCAAACGGGGAAAAAAATGTTCTGAAAATTTGAATTCCTCAGTTGAAGTGCTCTCTCAGACAAACCCAGACGCTGCTGTTAGGATTCTCTCTGCCTCCAGTCTATTGGATGCTCAGTTTCTGTTTGTTTCTTTTGCCTGAGACTCCACCAGCAGAGGGTGTGGATTTTTTTTTTTTTTGGTCGGTAAAAAAAAGAAAACATGCTGCGGAGGCAGAGTTTACAGGTATGAGGGTGGTTTTGACCTCAGCGCTCATCACAGCAGCAGCGTCGGAGTCTGTTTGAGTCTGAAGGATGTCGCTGCTCTGAAAAAACACAGATTCACGCTCGTCTCTGTGCTGGGATCCGATCAAATTGAGTTATCTTTCTTCATCTTTGTCTGTCTGCACTGCATCAGCCCGACTGACAGTAATTTAAAAAAAAAACATTTTTTGCCTGTGCATGTGCTGAGTTTGGGGCACCAAGGCTTCCCCTGCTGAATGTCCTCTGGTTCTAAGGAGGCTTCACTCACTCGTTGCTCCAGTCAGAAGTGGGCTTCCACTCTACCTGTTTGATGTGGTCGGGAACCAGTCAGGACTGCCTATGACATCTCACCTGTTTCATTAGATCATCAATTGATTTTTTTTTTTTTTCCCATTTAATCAAATGCTCTGTCCACCTACAATATAGATAACACACTCTCACTGTTCTGTTTGCATTAAGAGGACCAGCAGTGTAATATCTTTTTTTTTCAAAAATGTTGTATTCTTAAAGGCTTCAGTGTCTAGATGCATGGATGCAGTTTGAATAACACACACACACACAGACAATATGGTTGATAAAATTCTAAGCACAGTCTGGGGAAAATAAATGCTCCTCACATCAGGATGCTGTGCACACAGGTTGATTGTTTTGAAACTGGCTGCTGTGTGATACAGACGTGTGAAGAAAATCCCCACTGAGGAGGGGAATGAAATCCAAAAAGCTGCTTCTGGACGTCTCTGCTAAGATCATGTGCCTCTGTTGAATTGCCTTGTATCAAATCAGGTACAAATCTCAGACATCGCCATCTCAATTTGAGAGCATTTAGCCTGGTTGGGCTGCTACAACATGTGCTACACACACACACACACACAACCAAACATTCATGCATCAGTCATGTCTTTGTGGCCTAATCTTCATTCCACATCCTAAAAACAAAAATTGATCCGGTGCTGTTGTTTTGTTTTGTTTTTTCCCATGCATCTTCATGTCCATCTTTGTTTGCTCGAGCAGGGTTACACAGCTGTTGTTAATCCCAAAGTATATTTCACCGATGCACTGCGCTCTGTGTGTTTTTCGTTCACTGTAAGCATCTTGTACAGAAAAAAGCAAAACAAACAGAAACAACACTGAACTGGATCACATGGTACAATTAGAAAGTGTCCAGATGACCGAGCACTACAGGAGGAGAGGGGTGAAGGAGAACCGAGGCTTTGATTTGCACAGCGTGTGATTTACAGTTAGCATTCTTTTTAGCACTTTTTTGAAACTGTTTCTCTTTAATCACGGGATCTCTGATAAATCACTGTACTTTTATGTAAAATAAAAAAAAAAAAAAACTGTAACCTGAATATGTAATATGCTTTGGAAACTGATGGGCATCATGATCAGCTTACAGTTGTGTGTTTTCACAAACCTTCCCAATTTCAACCACTTCCAGTTGTTAAATAGTAAATACAGTTAAATTCCAACCAGGGTCGACATTTAATCCAAGGATGCGATGGCAGCTCTGTAAGGCAGGGGTCACCAACCTTTTTGGCACTGAGAGCTACTTCATGGGTCCTGAGCCGTATGAAGAGCTACCAGTTTGCTAGATTCTCCTGAAATAACAAACTCTCTGAGTTATCTATTATTATTAATGATACTCTCCTATGTGAAGACACTTATCAGGCTCGTGAGTTCTCAATAATTATCAAAAATGACATAACAAGGTTGGATAAAATTGAATTTTAGTCGCAGCTCAACGAGCTGTACAATTTTTCGAACGGGCCTGCGGGCTGCTCATGAGGTCTTTGGGGGGCTACCTGGTGCCCACGTTGGTGACCCCTGCTGTAGAGCCTCGCAAAATAGATTTTTGTTCATTCTTATCCCAAGATAAGACATACATTTTCCTTGAGGCTCCTTTAGAAGTGAAACCAATTCAAGTTGGTAGACGGCTGCTGTCAGAAATTAACTGAGTAACAACCGCATTAGTTGGTTTTCCTCATTTTCATTCACATTATTGTTTTGCAGTTATGGCTCAAATTAACGAGGCAGTTTCTCAAAAAATATGACATCATGTAACGTTAATCCATCTGGACAAGTCAACTCATTCATTTAACAAAAAAAAACGGTTTATGTAATAAAAGCACAACATTTATTTGTTTAATATATTGAACACAATGTATTCACGCTCTTCTTTTAGGTCAACGTCAATGAAATGAGGGAAGGAGGTGGGGAGGGGAAATAATAATACTTGTGCAACAGCGCCCCCTATAGTCACAATGTTCGGAGCGGTCACAGATTTCAATGCAACACCGGTCCAGACTTAGTGGAGCCAGCAACTTACTTGTGAGACGTTCCAGAACCGAAGCACGACCACCGAGGAAGACCCGAATTCATACTCACCACCACAAACAGCTAAAAAGTACCGAGTTTTCTCCTCTTTCGTCTGATGATTATATATTGAGCTGTTAGAGACGTTTCTTATAACACACAAAGTGTTCGAAAAGATACTTTACTGGTAAATGTTAATAATTTCGTACGCGGGGTAAAGTGAGCAATGAGTGCTTTGGTTGAGTCCACAAATTAAATTGCTCGTACATATTAGTCGTCGTGACAGTTTTCTTACGGGCAAAGGTTTTGGGGGAGATTTTTTATAATTTACAGCCCAAAGTCTCCGCAGCGCCTCTTATTAGAGCGTGCACTAGTTTGTCTGGAACGCGGAGTGATATGCACTTTGCCTCGGAGGTCTGGAGGACATGGTACGGGGCTGACGGGGAGTGAGAAGAAGTATTGGGAAAACGCGAGGAAATATTTGCGGAAAAGTATGAATGGTCGCTGAAACGTTTCGCGGCGAGACACGGCTGCCGTCGGTGCGCGCTGTCAAGAGGTATGTGACCCAAGGCTTGGTTGTTTTGTTGTGTTTAAAAGAGAATAGAAGCGGGATCCAGTGAGCTACATGCATCAGAGGAAGAGAGCGCAGGGCAGGCAGAGGCATCGCCTAAGCACTTTCCCTCGGACGGCTGCGGCTAACTGTTAGCATTAGCTCAGGCTCGGCGGCTGTGTGAAGTTCAAAAAAAAAGTTTCTGGAATGGAGGAACGCTGAAATAATTTTTGGGCTTAACGACTAAAGGGGTTAAAACATATAAGGCGGCGCACGTCGTCGTACTCTACCATTAAAAACCACGTCCCGTCGAACTGCTGGTCGTAAAAGTAACTTTTTTTATAACAGAGTTAAGAGGTGTTATGAAGTGTTTGACTCAAGCTAACTTTTTAGCAAAAAAAAAAAAAAATCTGGTCGGTAACGTTGTCGAGGCTAGTTAGCAGAGTTAGCACCATTGCGATGTCCCACAACTTGATTGCTGCATACTAAGTTCAGAAACGTGGAATAAAAAGATCCTTTACGGTCAGGCGGGATGCGGTTTACTGGGACTGTAGATCAATTTGGAACAATTTTCACCGCCGTTTTGGGGTGTTTGTGTCGGATTGTTGTGCGTCCTCAGATCGCGTCTCTCTCCCTGGGTGGAGGGTGTTCTACTTTACCACTCAACCACCCTCTCTTCCATATTGTCTGCCCGCTATACTTCATACATACACGGCATTATTTTATACACTCACCTCACAAACGAAATTAACATCCAGGGGCGTTGTGAGCGTTAGCCCCAAGTTAATTAAGGAGCGAAACGTGCGAAATTAAAGCCGATGAACGGATTTGGCAGATGATTTCAGATGTTCTTCAACTTTTGTTTGTGTGGTCTGATAGTTTTAATTGAGGTGGGAATTCTCATTATGTTTGACAAATTGGTTTCCGAACGGTCCGCTGAAAGATTTACCTCTAATTAGATGCGTTTTGAGCCATAAAAAGGAGTGATTCCCATAAAATTGTATATTTATACATCGATCTGCTCTCACGCTTTACACATTTGTGCACCCTCCGTAATTTGTGATACGTTGTCATTATGCTAAGCATTTGTCATATAAGGGGATTGTTCAATCAGCACGCAGGTGCGTGTCTTTGTTTTAATTATAACCCACCCATCTGCTCAGGAATTCTGAGGAGCTACAACTGATGGATTGTGGTGAATAGCGTACAGTTCAGAAAGAACCCACGGTTATTTGTGAGCAGGCAGCAAACTGGGGCCTCGAGCTGATCCATATCCAACAACAGCCAAGTGAAAACTGGTCACATTTTGGTAATCTGATTAATCAGAAGTGTTTCATACACAGATCCACCCGAACAGATTTTTTGCCCCCCCCCCCCCCCCCGAGCCATATTCAGGCAACAATAGTTTCTGCCTATTCTAGGAAAATAGGGCATGTCCCTTTGTTGTTATCTCGTCACTAGTCATCGCACGCCGTCCAAACTGACCTGATGAATCACTGTTGATCTACAAGGTCTCGCTGAATCAGATCCCAGTGGAAACAACCACTGGCGTGTAGTGTCATACAGTCTGAGAGTATTTAGCAGGTGATTTTATTTTTGTTTGTTTTTTGCTGCCGTGCGTTTGGACACTCCGTATAATGCGGCAGAAGAAGAAGAAGTGTTTGCATGTTATACTTGAGGAGCTTTTCGTCTGCTTTTACAGAATGTGAATGTAGAACAATGAGAGGTGCAAGTGGGCGCAGCGCTGCTGAACAGCTGTGTGCTGGAAGGGAGGGATCGTGGCAGGGATGGGATGAGGGAGGAAGCAGCTCTTTGTGGTAACATCCTTTCTGACTCGGGACTATTTCATAAACCTCCCAACAGCTGCCACTGTCACAGTGTGTGTGTGTGTGTGTGTGTGTGTGTGTGTGTGTGTGTGTGTGTGTGTGTGTGTGTGTGTGTGTGTGTGTGTGTGTGTGTGTGTGTGTGTGTGTGTGTGTGTGTGTGTGTGTGTGTGTGTGTTCTGAGACTACATTGTTTGTTTGAAAGTCTTTATTTTTATTAATTGGTGGAAATGGTGGTGCGCGTCTGTGCAATGCTGAAACAATAGATCGTTTTGAATGTACACCATTAAGAATAGTTTATTGTTTCGCTTCAAATGAATATTGAATCTGTCTTGTTACAATAAGACCATGATGATGTTTTAAGGGTGTAAATGCTGATGGCAATCTTGCCTTTTGTCAGGGTTCATGCAATGCTCCAGATGATTTCTGTCTTTAGCTCACAGCATTAGGAATATTTGACCTGCAACTGGCAGAATCCAGTCCACCAGTATTCATTCATAAGCTGAACAAGTGTCACCTTGCTTTGAGTGTGAATTTTTCCTCGCTTGTATAATCATGGCAATCCAACCCAGATTCAGGTTTCTTTTTACAGCTGTCTGAGGAAGATTTCTTCCATGTTTTGCCTGTGATCCAACAGAAGTCCCCATAAAATAAAACACTTTTAAGTGTCCAGTAGCTTTTAAAAAGATGAATACAAGCTTGCACTTGTTTCTCAGTGTCTAAACACACATCTTTTGTCTCTCCACTTCTGCAGGAGGCAACCGAAGCTCAACACTCGCATCTGAAAGTGGGAACGTCAGCCCACAGAGGTTCTGGGAGGGAGCTGGTGAAGCGTCGTTCCCTTTGGACTGGTGAGACCCTGCTGCAGCGCGTCAGTTGGACGGAGGTCCCCATCTCCCCTCCCTCTGTCAGCGTCGGGCACCCGAGTCCGGACAGTTTGCTGCAGGGTCCTTCCTGAGCAGCAGCAGCTGCGTCCTGCTTGCTGACTCCCCTCCCTCCCCTGCTTCCTGTCCTTGGTCAGACAAGGCTAAAGCCTCCTCTCCTCTCCCCTGCCCCACCCCTCATCTCTGCCGGCCTCTAAAACTCACAACCTCAACTCGTCGGCTCTCTTCGGCCGCCCGTTTTTTTGCGCGCGCCGTGTCGGCGGGGAGATCGCCGACCTCCACCCCTCCCCCTTCCGCCGCTGCAGTGTCCCGGGCCGCCTCAGCAGCGCCTGACTTTTCCCCCCTGGTTCTGTCGACTCCAGCATGACCTCAATGTCTAGCCTGTTCTCCTTCACGAGCCCGGCAGTCAAGCGTCTCCTCGGCTGGAAACAAGGGGACGAGGAGGAGAAATGGGCCGAGAAGGCCGTGGACGCGCTGGTCAAGAAGCTGAAGAAGAAGAAGGGCGCCATGGAGGACCTGGAGAAGGCGCTGAGCTGCCCCGGCCAGCCTAGCAAGTGTGTCACCATTCCCCGCTCGCTGGACGGCCGGCTGCAGGTCTCCCACAGGAAGGGCCTGCCCCACGTCATCTACTGCCGAGTGTGGCGCTGGCCCGACCTGCAGTCCCACCATGAACTCAAGCCGCTGGAGGTGTGCGAGTACCCGTTTGGCTCCAAGCAGAAGGAGGTCTGCATCAACCCGTATCACTACAAGAGAGTGGAGAGTCCAGGTAGGCACCCGTACAGTCGAGGCAGCTCGGAAGTAAAAAAAAAAAAAAAAAAAAAAGGGTTAAGATGTCTCAAGAGCACGTGTTTAGTCTTATAGATGGATGGATAGATAGGTAGGTAGATAGATAGTTGCTTTATTTACCTCAAAGGAAATTCAGTTTCTCAGCCGCACAATCAATCATCAGCAATCAGTTCATAGAAGTTGCAAAGAGACTTAAAGAACAATTAAAATAAAGATTTGGGGGGGGGGGAGGAAGCGTGTTTTTATCATTCGCATAAATTGCAGCAACTGTGATTTGATCCAATGAGATGATTGCATGCATCCCTGAGCCTGAGCCTGAGCATGAGCCTGAGCCCGGCTGCCAGGACTGTGGCTCAACTGCGGCGCTGGTAAACAGATCCACAAAGGTCAGGAGGCTGTCATCACACAGGCCTGTTTCATCCTCCGCCCCCCCTGCCCCCCTCCGCTTCACAGAAAATCAATATCACTCGCTCTTTTGGAGTCTTATTAGATTATGTGCTTCAGGCACTCCAGATGGGGTGTGGCATCAGAGAGCGGCTCACTGAAGGCATAAACCTCTCGGAATAAACTACCAGCGCTTCCTCATCCCCACCCTACATCCTCTTCGCCCCCTCCCCCGCGCTTTTTTTGGCCGGGTTGGGGGGAGGGGGGGGTTACCTATTGGTCGATGAAGACGCTACCTCTTGTCATTTAAAGCTAAACCCTGCGGCGGGCAGCGTTGAAGCCTGTAGTCGAGCTGTAGTCTTGATTTAAGAAAAAAGATGAGTAAAAAATACCGAGCATTGTCATTCAAAGCTTTTCCATGGTTTTTATTTGTTTTTTTTCTCCGTCTATGCGTACGATATAGTGGTCCTACACTAGAGGCAAAACTAAAAAAATCACTGCATTTCATTCATTTTTCTAGCAGGGACGCACTGATAGCACTGTCTTACCGGACGAGTACAGTGCGAGCAGTTGCATGTCACTGCTCACCTGCTTGATGATGTCATTACACACAGTTGGTTTTATTTTTCCACAGATGTCCTGTTATTTGAACAACATTCCTCAGCGGTTCTTTTCTAGAACAGGCTGACTGTCTCAAGCTTCACTGCAGCGCAAATGCACACATTTAACGAAATTGTCATTTGCAGGCATACATACACACAACTGGTATTGATGTTGCGATATCGGTACGTATTTTCCGAGTCCAGTAGTCGACCCAGTTATCGGTCCAGATACTGGTGCATCGCGACTTCCTCATACTTTGATGCTAACGGGAGGAAACATGGATGAGCCGATTATCAGCAAAGCAGTTTAGAACACATGGCCTCTCCTGCCTGAACATCAAGCAGTTCATTTTCTCTCCCTCCCCTCGCTCTCCAGTGCTCCCTCCCGTCCTGGTACCGCGGCACAGCGAGTTCAACCCGCAGCACAGCTTGCTGGTGCAGTTCCGCAACCTCACCCACAACGAGCCGCACATGCCGCTCAACGCCACCTTTCCAGAGTCTTTCCAGCAGCAACACAGCGGTGGTGGCGGTGGGGGTGGCGGAGGAGGAGGAGTAGGAGGAGGGGGAGGAGGCGGAGGAGGAGGAGGAGGCGGCGGGGGCACCGCGTTCCCCATCTCTCCCAACTCGCCGTACCCGCCGTCGCCGGCCAGCAGCGGTACCTACCCCAACTCTCCTGCCAGCTCGGGGCCGTCCAGTCCATTCCAGCTCCCAGGTAGCTCACACATTGAATGGAGTTGACTGGAATTTTTGTTTGGAATCGTTGGGTTGTGAAAGGGGTTGAGTCGAGGGGTTGAGTCGAGGCCACTGGACTTGTTCTTGCAAGCTTTAAGATTGCGAGAACAAGTCCAGTGGCCTCAACTCAAGCCCTCCTAAATTAAGAAGACCTGGATGACTGGGAACCTGCACAGACAATCATTATTTTATTATTTTATTTTTCGCTGAGCAGAGATGAAGTTATGCCCCGATATGAGATGGAATGAAATGCCCGCAGATCTTCTCCTGCGTTGCACCAATGATGAGACGCCACACAGGCCTGCTGTATTTGGAAGACACTAATAGAACGAAACAGCAGAAAATGTTAATAATCCCCTTGACGTCGTCACTTTGATGATGTCAGTGCAGCTACGAAGCTGCAGATGGCGGAGCATGACGTGTTTTTAGTGTCACTTTAAGAGTCGGGGTTTATTCTTCTCTCTTTGTATTTCCATGAAGTTTTTTCCCTCTCTCTGCATTTTTTTTTTTTTTTTTTAAATTTCCCAACCTGGCTGCTGCTTGGAGAGCTCGTGTTGCAGCTCTGTGGGGAACAGGGTTATCTTGTGGCCCGGCAAGGGAGATAGCATACGTGAAATCTGACGCCTTTTTCTGGGCTCCAGATCCTGCAGTGATTGTTGGAGTCTTTGGGGATGGTGGGGGTGGAGGTGGTAATGTGTGCGTGCGTGCGTGCGTGTGTGTGTGAGCACGAGTGTCTATTTACCAGCAACGACAACTGGCCTCATCCTCACTAACTGCTCCCGTCATGTCTCAGCTGACACCCCGCCCCCGGCCTACATGCCTCCTGACGAGCAGATGGGCCAGGAGAGCCAGTCCATGGACACCAGCATCAACCTGGTGGCACCAAACATGGCCAGAGGAGGTGAGAGCTGCACACTACCCGCTTCACCCAGTCAGGGAGGCCCTCAGTACATAAAGACAAAACCAAAAAAAAAAAAAACAGGAAGTCAGGTTTTATGTGACTTCAGTGAGAGTGGCCGTATTTATTAAAGGTCCAGTGTGTAACTTTTGGCTTGATTTATGATTTTTACATTGGTAAAAGCTTAACGTACTTCCCATAAATGCAAAGGTTATTTGGTTTTCCTATCCTTAGAATGATTCTCATATATAGAAGAATATACACGGAGCAGTACCGGCCTTGCTCTTGGTTAGCTGCCATCTTGCAACGTCATTTTTTTAAGGTAGCCCACCTGACGGTGAACTAAATTCAAAACGCGAGTGTCAGGCAGGCTTCCTTAAATTGTTTACACACTGCACCTTTAAGGGGGCGGGTGTGAATTACACATTGTATCAAAATAATTTCAAACCAGTTGTTTGCTTATATTTATACAATGAAACCTTGAAAATTCTTCTTTTTTTTACTTCTAAAATAATTGAACTCAGATATAGTGGCTCCGTGGCAGGTTGAATTCCTACCGGGTGTTTGTGTTGTGTCCTCATTGGAAGGTTTACATTGCAACTGTTTGAGCGTGCAGAAGCACTTTTATGCCTTCAGCCTTGGGGAGAATATTTTAGTGCGTGGGAGGAAGTCGACTGCCAGCTCATGACTCACCTGTGTGTGTGTGTGTGTGTGTGTGTGTGTGTGTGTGTGTGTGTGTGTGTGTGTGTGTGTGTGTGTGTGTGTGTGTGTGTGTGTGTGTGTGTGTGTGTGTGTGTGTGTGTGTGTGTGTGTGTGTGTGTCCTCAGACGTGCAGCCGGTGGAGTACGAGGAGCCGAGCCACTGGTGCTCCATCGTCTACTATGAGCTCAACAACCGCGTGGGCGAGGCCTACCACGCCTCGTCGACCAGCGTGCTGGTGGACGGCTTCACCGACCCCTCCAACAACAAGAACCGCTTCTGCCTCGGCCTGCTGTCCAACGTCAACCGCAACTCCACCATCGAGAACACGCGCCGGCACATCGGCAAAGGTAGAACCGGGAGCGGCGGAACGGAATCGAAAGGAATGAACTCTGATTCTCCCCCAAGGGCGGAATGTTTGGTGTCACAGCAGCGATAGATACACAAGAGAGTTACAGTATCAACGGGCTAATAGCAGCAACAAAGACTATAACAATAAATAAGATGGAGATGGGGGGGGCTGACCTGCATTCCCTGACCTTGTGCTTCTCTGTGGCGCAGGAGTGCACCTGTACTACGTGGGCGGGGAGGTGTACGCCGAGTGCCTCAGCGACACCAGCATCTTTGTCCAGAGCCGCAACTGCAACTACCACCACGGCTTCCACCCCACCACCGTCTGCAAGATCCCCAGCGGCTGCAGCCTCAAGATCTTCAACAACCAGGAGTTTGCGCAGCTCCTCGCCCAGTCGGTCAACCACGGCTTCGAGGCCGTGTACGAGCTCACCAAGATGTGCACCATCAGGATGAGCTTCGTCAAGGTGAGGCACCGTGCTGCATTGGTACCAGTGGGAGGGAGGGAGAATCACGGCTCATTTGTCCACTTTTTCCTCTTTTCTCCTCTTTTCAGGGCTGGGGCGCGGAGTATCACAGACAAGATGTCACCAGCACCCCCTGCTGGATCGAAGTGCACTTGCACGGGCCGCTTCAGTGGCTGGACAAGGTGTTGACACAAATGGGCTCTCCTCTCAACCCAATCTCCTCAGTGTCCTAATGACGGAGAGGGCAGGTTCTCTTGACTTTCCTCTCCTCTTTTTTTTTTTTTTTTTTTTTTTAACTTTTAACCTCTTCTGTGATTTCTAAATTAAGGTGGTCTTAATGACTGAACTGTTTACATTTGATTTTTTTTTGCGGGGGCGGGGGGGCGGGGAGACGTTGAACTCTGGCTGATAGCGGAACAGCGTGCGGAATTGGTGGAGTTTGAACACGGTAATGTTACAAGCAAACGACCTGGAACGATGGCAACAACGCAGACACGCTACTGCTTGACGAGGCAACAACAACAGCACCTGCAGGAGTCCAGGGCTCCACTGTCGAGCGTGACTCTGACAAAAGTTTTGTTTTTGTTTGTTTATTGTTTTGTTTTTTTGTTTTTTTTGCAGATGTTCTTATTTCTTTATATGTGTAGTTTTTAATGATGCAGGACCGGTTTGTGTCTCTGCCTCGTTTCCGAAAGACGAAATTGGAGGTTTTTACTTAATTCTTACATTGGTGTCTCAATGTCAGATATTTACAATGAGATATAGACACAATGTTTTATCGTTAGGCTCGGATATATTAAAATGCTCTGTTTTTTTTGTTTGTTTTTTTTTGTTTTTTTAAAGAATAGTCTCCTGCTAGAAATGAATGCTGAGCTTGTGCCTTTTAAGATGAGGTTGTGTATTCCAAACTGTTAGTTTTTGATATGGGAGAGCGATCACTGAACAAGTTTAACATGCCATAAGCTAACAACAACATTGTGAATGTTACATCTGTTGCAATAGAAGTAGTCATTTATGATATAATCAGAAAATGGACATTATCACTATTGATCCTTGTTCAAGTAAGCGCAACTGTATTTTCCATATTCACTTATTAACAAAATTGTGCACTCATCCGTTTTGTGGAGGCGTATTGAAAACTTTTTTTGGCATGGGTACTAAGGCATTATGTTGATAGATAAGTGACTTCATTAGCTCAATGAAATAAACAGGTTATTTGATTACACTGATTATTTACGTCTGCTTCTCTGTCCATTTTGAGTGGAGTCACGCTTGGCAGGCCACACATTGCTGACGGCACACACGCGTGCAAAAGTGGAAAATATGAATCAGAGTCACAGATGAAGACATAAAGTTAAGTGGTATTTAATTTAGTTTACCTTGTGAACTAAAATTTGGTGGACAAATTAATTGCATTTAGAGAAATATGTAAGGGTATGTGTGTTTTCGTCATACTGTGATATTCAAACTATTATTAAAGGTTCATCCCAACACAAGCGTGAGTTAAACAATTTTATGGTAGTTTGGAAAGATTGATTTAAAAAATGATGATTTAAGGTAAAGCAGAAATCTTGGCAAATCAGTTTTCCCCCATTGGAAAAAACAATGTGACGTCATGAGTTAAATTTGCTTTAACTTCATTTTCTTTGGGTTTATTACAAGTTTACTTGGGGGAGTATGAATATGCATTATTTGCATGACATTATTTGTTGTGTGAAAGAGGCACATTTGAAAAAGAAAAAAACATCCTTTCTGTGTGAAAGGATTACCGTAACACAAATGAGCGTCAGCCAAAGAGAACTTCTCATTGGTCCACGTTTTCGTCTACCGTAAAGCCTGTAAAAAGTCCGGCCACCTCGCAGAATATTAAAGCCATTTGGTTTCATACTACAGCGTTGATTGAAAGTGCGCGATTAAACTTCAAAGACAAACTACTTTATTACTTATTTTTGTGAAAGAAAGAAATAAGTGGCTGCCAAAGACGAAAAACGCTTTTTATGCGCGACTTTAATCTTGCGTTGAATTACCGTAACAGCCGGATGTGATGTGGCTCCGACGGGCAAGCCAAAGATAAACACGTAGCCTGGCAGGGTGAGGATAACAAGTGCTGTGGGGGGCGAAGGTAAAATTAGGGAAATGGAGTAGTCGCCAGTAATATATAGATTTGAGCAGCAGACGAGGAGGACGTCCGTCAAAGTCGCCGAGGACTCCGCGGAGTCTTCCCCAGACATCCGAGTCGGCGGCTCCTGCAGACCACTGACAGCTGTGACGCTACCAGGTAGTTAGCAAGCGACAAAGCGCTAGCTTCCACAAACTGCCTTAGTTAACTTTATTAAACCCAGCCGTATGTGAGCATTGTGTACGTAACGTATAAAACGCAAGTTAAACAAATATTTTGTGATATTTAGGTCTCTCTATAGCGTGTCAGTGTGAGTTTGTATTTTATTTTATTTCCGTAGCCCTGCTAAGGTTAGCTATATTTCTTAAAGTTAATGTAGCCTTCGCGTTAGCTAATCTACCAATGTTGAGTCAGCCGAAATGTCTTGTCTATATTTCATCAGTGGGAGTAAAGGAGGACGTATATTTAGACGTTAGTTAAGTACCAGGAGGGTTGGAATAATGTATCGAAGCAAGTTAGCTTGAACGGTGTGCAACGCGATTGGAAACAGAAGCACCTGGAGCAAATAAACTGGGCAAGAACCCTTTTCCGAAACTGAGACTGTGTTGACAATGAATGATGCGTTACGATTTATGCGGCTTTTTCTTGTGCCAGTTCGTTTTAAGTCCTGTTTTTCGTTATTTGTTCGTAAATTGCGTGTCTCTCCCAGTGCGTGGTCAAGCTGATAATAATTAACTGGATAGTATAAAATAAAATAAATCGTCAATTAAATCAATGATAATAATAATAATAATAATAATAATAATAATAATAATAATAATAATAATAATTGTGTGCCTGTCCTAATTCTCATGTAAATTCTTACGATTTTTGAGTAACGCCTGAATTCAATCCTTTAGTTCAGCCTGGCCTGAGTAGAACAAAAGGGGGGCGGACTCTAAACCGGTTTAAAGGCAGGAAAACATTCACCACTTATTCTCTTCTAAACTTGTTTTGTTTTATGTTAAGCTGGTTACACAGAGGACTTCTCTCAGATTGAGAGGCTGGTTGCATGCGCTTTAATATATTTTTTTCTTCTTCTCTCTCGTGCACTGAGCGGACGTCTCCGCGCCTGCATGCATCAGTGCTTTCGTCTTTAATGCCTTCAAAGATCAGTTTCTCTTTCCGCTTTTTCTGAATGATCTTTTACCACCCGACCCGTCTTCCCTCTCAGGATCTGCACCTGCTTCCAAGATGGTGAGAGCAGTCCTGGTGACTGCCACCAGTCTGGCCTTGACTGGGGCTGTGGTGGCTCATGCTTACCTCCTCAAGCACCAGTTCTATCCCACGGTGGTCTACCTCACCAAGAGTAGCCCCAGCATGGCAGTAAGTGTAGCCGCAGACAAATAATAAAATGCGTTTGTTTTTTTTCTCTCACTCAACAGAATAAATACCTTGACGTTTTGACTACAGTCAACCCACAGTTGTGTTTATGCCACCAGGTGTTGTACATTCAGGCGTTCGTGCTTGTGTTCCTGCTGGGAAAGTTCATGAGAAAAGTCTTTTTTGGACAACTGAGAGCTGCAGAAATGGAGGTAGTTACTTTGTTTCCTCTTAAAAAAAGAAAAAAGGTTTCCTTAATGACCTTCCAGTACAAGTACAGTGGCCTTACCTTCTCTCTGCTGTCAGCACCTCATCGAGCGCTCCTGGTATGCAGTGACGGAGACGTGCCTGGCCTTCACCGTGTTCAGGGACGACTTCTCCCCGCGCTTTGTGGCCCTCTTCACCCTCCTGCTCTTCCTCAAGTGCTTCCACTGGTTGGCTGAAGACCGGGTGGACTTTGTGAGTGAACCTGAACTTCCATCAGCGTGTTTAAGTTTGTGTTCCCCCCATTTATTCTAAGAAGGCACGGGTAAAAATGGGCAGATGGTGCGAGGCTGCAAGTGCTAAACAAATATTTGATAGTCAGCCGCTGTGTCACTGTGACACACTGTTGTGTTACAATGAAATAGACGTGTTTCAAATACTAGTTGCTGACTTCAAACCTTTTTTTCTTTTCAGATGGAAAGAAGTCCAAACATATCTTGGCTGTTCCACATGAGAGTATTATGTGAGTATGGAGTCTCGTACTACATTTCGTTTTTATTGCAGTTACTTTTTTTTTTTTTAAAGTCTTCTTTCTGGTCTGCTGGTTCTTCATGAGAAGTGAGTCTGACTGAAACTAAATGCAAATCAGTGAAACTGCAGCGTAGTGCAATGTCCTCTAGACTAGTAGTACTATTTATCTTAGTTCGATTTCATTTTATTTGACATGTAACTGCTCCGTCTTAAAGCCTCTGTGTGGCCTCTGATTTACTGAGCGAGATGTTTGAATGTCTTCAGAGGAACTAATCAGCCTCCCCACGATGCCCTCGCGGAGACGTTTTTGTCGTTTTATTCTCGTCCCTCTGCGCTCGACATTGACTGTTGTTATTGGTTATGTTTTATTTTGTTTCCTGCAGCTCTAATGGGACTGCTGGCTGTCCTGGACTTCATGTTTGTCAACCACGCATGTCACAGCATCATCACCCGAGGAGCATCGGTGCAGCTGGTGTTCGGGTTTGAGGTTGGTCACGTTTCACTTGGCGCGTCCGCAGTGCAGTTCTGTTCCCGGCCACGCCGTGCAGCTCAGAATGGGCCTTCAGCCTGGGTTTGTGATAGCCGGGCGACCCTTAAGAAGAGAGGAAATGTCTGAGCCTGCTGCCCGTGTCTCTCTCCCAGTACGCCATCCTGCTCACCATGGTCCTGACCACCTTCATCAAGTACCTCCTGCACACCATCGACCTGCAGAGTGAGAATCCCTGGGACAACAAGGCGGTCTACATGCTCTACACTGAGCTCTTCACAGGTACCACACACTGATCCTCAGGGGTCTGCGCACACCTGAATGCTGGTGGTGACACCATGTATTGGCTGGTCCTCAACACCTGTCTTCCCCTCTCTGTCTCTCTGTCCCTCTCTCTCGCTGTCTCTCTCTGTCTCTCTCTCTCTCTCTCTCTCGCTGTTTCTCTCTGTCTCTCTCCCTCTCTCTCTCTCTCTCTCTCTCTCTCTTTCTCTCTCTCTCTCGCTGTTTCTCTCTCTCTTTCCGTCTCTCTCACTCTCTCTCTCTTTCTCTCTCTCTCTCTCTCTCTCTCTCTCTCTCTCTCTCTCTCTCTCTCCCTCTCCAGGCTTTATCAAGGTGTTGCTCTACATTGCCTTTATGACCATCATGATTAAGGTCCACACCTTCCCCCTGTTTGCCATTCGGCCCATGTACCTTGCGATGAGGTAAGTCTGTCTGTGTTTTTATGATGAGTTTTTATTGTCATTTCTATACAATATATTGTGTAATATTGTACTGTGCATCCTCAGAGGTTTTGCCCATAGAATGGCGTGTTTTTAAAATTGCCTCTGTGTTCTTTCTCCTCTCAGGCAGTTCAAGAAAGCTGTGACAGACGCCATAATGTCTCGAAGAGCCATTCGCAACATGAATACACTGTGAGTTGTGTTGGGCTTTATTTTGTTGTATTGCCTTGTAATCCAGTTCCATTCTTGTTTGCTACACATAGACCAATGTGTCTATTGATTTCACCCCTTCATCCCCCTCAACACCATTCAAATGATCGGATGCTGCTGCCGTTAATTAATCTCTCTGTGCGCGGTGCACTCTCTCGCTCTACACACACACGCACAGAGGCCGACGGTTGACCGGTTTGTCCTTCCACTCCACGTATTGTCTGTGCAGCCCATCAAACGGCTCCCATGACAGAAGATCACCTTGAATACTTTATTCTGGAAGATTTGGAAAATGCAGCACTCTGACTAAACGTGTTAACTTTGCACAAAGACTTTTTTGAATTAGCTGGTCAACAAAACAAGCTATAGATATAACTCCAAGCTAATTTTTTTTTTTTGCTTGTTTTTCCTTCTGGTCAGATACCCAGACGCGACTCCGGAAGACCTGCAGGCCTCCGACAACGTTTGTATCATCTGCCGAGAAGAGATGGTGACTGGAGCCAAGAAGTTGCCTTGCAACCACATTTTCCACTCTAGGTACGTCGTCGTCGTCGTTTTCTTCCGCCTGAGTGAGAAAAACACGACGGTGAAAGTTAACATAAACATGAAGAGCAAGAAGCTTCAGCACGGCACTTCTCTTGCTAAATTGGACGCGGCACAAGTTGTACTTTGCAGTTGCACATTGAAAACAGCAACGTTAGTCTTCCTCCTTCTGACGTTTGTTTGGATGGGAGCCAGACTGAGAAGCAGCCAGAAACAAATAGACAAATATTTTCGCTGGTCGAGCAGCAGCAGCAGAACCTGTTTTCTTCTGGGTGTCTTGTGATTCAGAGTTAGTGAAGAGCTCCAGTATCAGATTTGACAAACATGATCAAGATTATGATTACAGATCAGTTGCCTTCATGATGTCTTTGGTTTTTTGCAATGCAAACACTTGTAAGAACTTGCAGAAGAACTGGTAAACATTAAAGTAGGACTGGACGAGTCAGTATATTTCACACAAGGTAATATCACTATTTACAAAAAACGCCAGTACAAGCTACTATAGAAAAAGGTTGGAGAAAAACCTGTGTCTGAATAAAGGAAAATACATTTGACAACGCTCAGGACTGACCGGAGGAAGAAACGGCAGATCCTCTTGTGTTTCTCTCATCTTCTCCTCCATCACTGTATCTATGTCCAGGACGTCGTCACCATCATTCATTCACTCACCAACTTTCCCTCCTTCCTGTCGTCCTCCCAGCTGCCTGCGCTCCTGGTTCCAGAGGCAGCAGACGTGTCCAACGTGCCGCATGGACGTCCTCCGAGCGTCCAACAACAACCACACTCCAGCCCCGGCTCAGGCTCCGCCCCCTGCCCCCGCAGCCCCAGCCAATGGCCCTGCGGCGCCGCCTGCCAATGGTGAGCCTCTTGCTGTGTCTCAATTCAGGGTCTGCATCCTTCAAGTACGCATTTTGAAAGGAAGTTGCGTCATCGCACTGCGTGAAGGCTTGTCCCAATTCCCAAGGGTGCTTAGGACGCTCAATATGCGTACTCGGAAATACGCACTAGTTTTAGCCGATTCCAAGGCTGCACCGCTACTATCCTTCACGTACTTGGGTATCCCATGATGCTTTGTGTGCTGCTGCAAAGCATCGTGGGATCCTGGGAAGTCAGCTGAAATTAGCGGCATGTACTGGCAAAGACACAACATATAAATTTAAGTATTGAAGTTTCACATAAAGTATTCAGTTTTAACGTAGGATTTTACTTATTTGATCATCCAACGGCATCGTTAGATGGCGAACCAATGGTTAGCTTGATGCTATGAAAACGTCACTTCCGGGGTTGGCCAGCAGGAGGGAACGGCGGTGACGAAACGAGGAAATACGCCGAAGGCCAGACCGTCCCGGGTGGTGACCGGGGAGGTGGGGTTTGGTCCGTCCTTCTAGGCCGGGTCCTCGAAGAACGCTTCCTTCAGACTGAGGACGCTCGGCCTGAAGGGGGCGGACCCTGAATTGAGACGCAGCACCTGAAGCCGACGAGCTTCCTCCCGGGAGTCTGCTGCTTCCTGGGAAACTGAGGCCTTTCTCCTTCCTGTCCGACAGCTCCGGGCATGTTACCTGGGTTTCCTCCGGGCATCTTCCCCTTCTGGGGTCCCTTCCCGGCGGTGCCTCCTCCTGCTGCACCTGCTGCGGCTCCGGCTGCCGCTGACGCTCCGCAGAGCAGCACCGAGGCGGCGCAAGCGGCTGGTAAGGATCGTTTCTGGCTTTATGGCCATAAGTGTCGAATTCAGTGTTGCTTAAAGAGGCAAAAATCCTCGCACATCTATTGACACGGCCACGCAGTGTTTTTCAACCACTGTGCAGCGGGCACATTAGTGCACAGTGAGATAATGTCAGGTGTGTCGTGAAAAATTCACGGTTGAAAAAGGCTGTTTTAAGGGTCCAGTGTAGAATATCTGAATAATTCGAGAAGAAATGGTCATGTTGTCATGTTACATTTTTAAATTGCTGTGCTCTATTGCTCACTTTCCCCCTCCTGAGCTTCCGGTGAACTTCAGTGACCTCCACACAGACACATTTTTTTTTTTTAAACTCACCCTCCTTGTTCTTTGTTGGTTTATTTGAGGATCAATATCGAGACTCTTGCTCGATGTATATTCTCATATATAAATAAAAAATGTTCTATGGCTAAAAAAAACAAATGACTTTTATTGTACTGCGAATATACACTTTTATTATTGCACTTAAACTTTTATTATGATATAAAAATCATAAATCAGGCCAAATTCTACACACTGGAGCCTTTAAGTGATTTTGTTGTTGTTGTTGTTGTGTTTCCTCCTCAGGTACCAGTCAGCCCACCACGTCTGCAGACTCCTCTGCTGCCGCTCCCCCAGGCTCGGCCATCCCAGGGTTCCCCTTCTCCCTCCCCCCGCCCCCTCCCTTCCCCACTGCACCGTGGCTGCCCATGCCTCCGCCTCCCCCCTTCAGTAAGACAGCGCAGTGTCCACTGTTCCTGGTGATGGCAGGTCACACACACGGTTGCACTTCTAACACTCGCACTCTGCTCCTCCTCTGCCTCAGTGTCGTCGATGCCCCCGCCTCCTCCCTCCCTCTCCCAGCTGTCCGAGGAGGAGCTGCGGGAGCTGGAGGCGGAGGGCCGGCGGGGCCTGGAGGCCAGGCTGCAGTGCCTGCAGAACATCCACACCCTGCTGGACGCCGCCATGCTCAACATCCACCACTACCTCAGCACCGTGGCCACGCTCACGTAATTCACATTCAGATTCCTTTTCATTTGCCATTGTGTAAAACACATAGGAATTTGTTTCGGCAATGGCATGTGTGCAGTTCAGTTCTTTTTTCACATATATCAACCGACAGACATACAACACAGTGCAATGAAGAAGGCTCACGGGACACGTACACAAAACTTAGACAGAACACAACACACGTCAGTGCCATAGCAGCCCTGGACGGCGCCATCTTGTGGTGGAGACCCGAAGCTTCATCACCTCTGGGATTAGCGAAACGGTTTCCTGTTTTCCACCTCCAGCTGACAGCTGCTGCTGCTGTGCTTGTTCCCTCCCTCAGGCCTCCTCGGACTGACAGTGGCTCAGGGGAAGCCAGCAGCGGCACCAGCAACGCCGCCCCGTCTCCGGCGTCCGGCAACAGCGACAGTCACAGCCAGGAGAGCTCGTCCAGCCGTGAGTCCCAACATCAATCAGAGAAAAACTGCTTTTGCGCTGATTTTTCAGACGCCTTATTTTGTATATTTATAGGTTCAGTGACTAAAATCTTTGAAGATATCTCGCCTGACAGCGCGTTTCGTGTTTAATATTCAATGAGACAAACTTCCTAACAAGTACCCACTTTCATAAATGTATTTATGGGCAGTGTGTTAAGCTTTTACCAATATAAAAATCATAAATCAAGCCCAATGTTACACACTGGACCTTTTAATATTTATATTGTTGACTTGGACTTGGATAAATGTGTTTGTGTATCTGTAGTTGCACAGCAGGCTTCATTGTACTCGGGTGCAATGACAACAAAGTTCTGTTCTCTTCTGAAACACATTATTATCCGAAGCTTTATTCTGGGACTCATCCTCGTTTTCTTCATTCATCGTTTTCCAGCTGAACAGGTGGGCGGAGCTACAGCCTCCCCGGAGCCAGCCGACCCCGCCCCCTCCACCTCCTCCTCCGCCACTCTGCTGGAGGCAGAGGCAGCGGAGGGAGTGGTGGGGGAGGAGGGAGAGCCCGGCGCCGCCGAGCTGAGGCGCCGCCGACTCCGCAAGCTGGAGACGATGGGGGCGGCGGCGGCTTCCACCTCCTCGTCTTCGTCGTCTCCGCCCCCTCCGGACAACTGATCCGCCCCTCCGCCCAGCAACGCCACCACCACCAACCCCCCCTCTCTGGCTCAGACGTACAGATATGGCTGTGGACCAACAGGAAGTGAGGTCGCCCAGCTCGGCCCCGCGGGGGCTCGGCCCCTCTCCCTTCTCACCTGGTGGGCGGAGCCAGACTCAGCAACGATCGTCTCGACTGCGTGTTTTTTGGACTGTTGCTGCGTGTCAGAAGGCAATAGCGCAATGTCTGTTTTTTGTTCTTGTTTTTTTGGTTTCACTCTTGTCAGAATGACTACTGCATAAAAAAAGCAGCGCGGGTGGGAGTGAAAGCAGATGGACGATAAGTTCTGTTGTCAGACAGACGGACAAACTGGGGATGCGCTCTGTAGTTTTGCTGTTTTTGCTTCCTGATTTGCTCAATTGGTTTTTGTTGTTTGTTTCAAGTCATCTTACAAATCTGCATGTTGCAAAATATCCTGGATAGCTGCCACGTCCAGTAAAAAAAATCCCTTTGACTTTTGTTTTAGTTTTTTTCTTCAACATCTGTCTCTCTTCTGTTGCTGCTGCTGATGCTGTCATCATCATCATCATCATCATCATCATCATCATAACATGCTGATTTATTTGAGTCTGTATATACTGTAGAGTTTTAATAGGATAAAATGATCAATGGAAACTGTGGAGACAAAGCTTGGTTATTATTATTATAATTATAATTATAATTATTATTATTATCATCAATAAAATTATTTTGTGGGGGGGGTTTTATATATAAAGAAAACTCTATAGGGCGACCTGGGGCTCTGCAGCCTTGTTTCCTTCAACAAAAGAAAAGGATTGGTCTGAAAAAAATAAGTGAAATGGAGAAATAAAGCTATAGCAAAATAATGCACTTGCTTCACTGTCGCCTCCTTTAATGTTCAAATATATATACCATACATATGTATTCATCTCTGCTCGGTGTTGGTATCAGGGCTGCAGGGGTCTGAATTTGAAAGATACTTATTCACTGAATTTAAATCATGTCTACATTCCAAAAAAAAAAAATATGTCAATATTTCTAACAATGAGTAATGAGGAAAATGGGAGTGTTTGAGAGATATGAAGAGACAGTCAAGTCTTTTTTTTTATTATTATTATTTATTTAAAATATTTAAAGAATACACTATGGATACATTTATTAAAAATACTAGATGGCATGTCTAGTAATGTTTTTTTTTCAGTTAAAATAATTCTTTCAAACTTTTTATTAGTTTGAGGGTCAAACCTGACGAGTGCCTGCCTGAAAAGGCATTTACATTATTTTTTCATAGATTAAAAAGTTATAAAATAAGCAAAAATCCACTGTAATACAGAAGGAGATAAAATCAAATAAACTTTGTAAACTTACTTTAAAAGTAAAAGTAAAAAGTACACACAGGTACTGGTCCCAGAGAATGTTGGAAGATAAATCAAAAAGGACAAATAAATAACAACGAGAACACAACAGAGGACCTGCTTGTTTCAATTCATTTACACAAGAAGAACCAATCTTTTTCATCCCTTTTAAAATTTTAGTTTGCAAGTGGCAAAGTTTGGAAATGGAAGCACGGTGAGTGTGATTGTAACTGACATACCAGGAGAATGAAACTGGACTTTGCTTGTTGCAGTTGGGGGGGGGGACAACAGCAAAACAACCCTGACTTGAGAGTTTTATATCTAGCAGGTGACCAGGTATGATTCAACATTTCCACCCTGAGCGCCGAACTGGGCGAGACGAGTCACCTGGTCGACGACCTCACGTCTCAGCAGCGGGTGAACGCACAATAACTGAATGAGGTTCATTGTGTCTTCATAGGGTCAATATTAGCGTTGTTCTTTTATCACAGACACATGGCTGTTTGAAGATGTCATTTTCGTGCCTTTACGTGTTTCGACGATGGCAATATAAAAGCGAAGCCTGAGGACGATGGCAATGTGAATGTTGTAAAAGAACAACGGTAATGACAACAGGTTAACGCACAGGTGCTGCTACAGTTACAAGAATAAATATAGTTTTGTGGCTGGTGCAAACAGTCTTACTGTGTCTTATCAGATATCAGCTTAGTCAGTGAACTAACTGTCAGTACAGTGTTATGACACATCTTGATGTCATGAGGAATGATTTTTTTTTTTTTTTAATTCATAAAAATGACTTGTTCCTATTTTATCGGCAGAGAGGAAGTGGTGTCTATACTTACCGTTATTGCTATGCGGTATTATAACAATTCTGAGGTCCCATAAGAAACGCCTTGTGTCTCTTCTATCGAAAGCTTTGCCTTGTCTGAGCTTATTGGGGTTTAAAAAAAAATTATAATAGTAAAAATTGTCTCCTTTCAAAAGCTACAAGGTGACCGTCGTCCTGAGGTTTTCTTTGTGCAAAAACTGCTGTCAGTGGGTGGGCGGGGTTGGGGGCGGGGGCGGGGGCGGGGCCTGGAGGATGGCGAGGTCATCACTGAGGGGACTACGAGGTGCTGGTCCGGGGTCAGTTTTGGGGGGTGGAGTAGAATGAGTGGTGCAGGTCTGGCGGGTTGCTCGCAAACAGGAGCGGAGCCGACTCTGATCCGTACCAGCTGCAAACACGACCAAGATACAATTAGATTCTATTTAATAATTCTATTTTTTCTTTCTGCTTGAAAGCCGAGAGACTCCAGGAGAACTTAGGAGAACTTCTTCTTCTTCCTTCTGGGCGGCGCTACAGCTTCCCCAGGGTTAGAAGCAACAGCTTTAAATTTTACATTTTATTTAAAATGTCCTCTTATTCCATGTGCAATAAATGTTCTGAGTCTTGATGGACTCAATCTGCCTGCATCATCTATTGCACTCCATCTGGTCCTGTAACTTTACCATTAGCATTGTTTTTTTTTTTACAGGCAGCTAGGTCTTAACTATCTTATTCATGGTTGTTGTGGTAGTGATTGTTGATGTCATTGTCTTAAACGTCCCTTGTATGTTGAACTGCACTGCAAAGCAAGTTTCCCCTTGAGGGACAATAATGAACTGAACTGGACTGAATGACAGTAAAACATTTTAAATCTTGAATCTTGAATGCAAAGACAAAAAAGTGCAACAAACTCGGAACGGCTGAATGTTGAATGGCAGTGAGCGGCACCGGAGACGACCGCGCCTTACCTTGCATGTGGATGTGCAGCTCGTGCCCATGGAACAGGCGCATCGTCGTCGCTGCCCTGCGGGTCGTCAAACACGTAGGGACGAGGTTGGACCCTGTTGATGATGCTGCTGCTCTGCGAGGACAAAGAGAGGAAACGCAGAAGGTGAGTCTTCATGCAGCGCTGCACCGTGTCTCCCTGTGTGTGTGTGTGTGTGTGTGTGTGTGTGTGTGTGTATGTGTGTGTGAGAGACCCCTGCTCTGATTACCTCCTGAGCAGGCTGACGGACCCTGAAGATGAGGATCAGCAAACTGGTGGGGAGCAGCTCCCAGATGAGGAGGATGGCGCCAAACACCAGGTACCCCCCGTCGCCCAGGTCACTGCGCAGGTCGGCCTGGACACACACACACACACACACACACACACACACACACACACACACACACACACACACACACACAGCAGTGTGAACCCAGGTGATGGGGGTGGGGGGGCCGCGAGATGATGACCCACTCACGAGAGCGACTCGCCAACCTGGTCCGAGACGTTGTACCAGTCGAAGTTGAACGACTCCACGTGGCGGCTCTGAGACAGGATGAGCACCGTCAGGTTGTAACACGCTCGGCTGGCAAAGAGAAAGATGGCCGCCGCCCCCAGCGCCGCCGTCTGGCACACCGTGGTCCCCTGGTGGCAGGAGGAGGGAAGAGAGAGTCAGAGAGACGCTCCAGTGATTTACAAGAGTAGCTGGGATCCATCCAGCAGGAAGACTTAAGGTCTTCGCACTGTGTGCATGCACAGACAAACTGAAGGAAAAACATTGTGTAGTATTTCTAAAATTTGTATTGTACTTAAAATCAAATGCTTGTCACATCATGTCTCGTTCAATTTTTGCATCATTTTGCCTGTGAAGAAAAGCAACTGTGGCATCAACCTTTGATGCATGGTTATTGTTCAGCTTTTCGTACCTTAAATAACCCCCCAAAAAAACATAAAACAAACATTGTTGCCCTTCAGTTTATCCTTCAATGAGGCTTTTGCAGATGGGTAATCTCTGAGCCTAACTGTGATAATTCAGTCATCAGTTTATGATCCTTTTATTCTCCGCATCTGCAGGCTGAACTGACTCATTATAAATCATAAAATAATCAGTGCTTAAAGTTTAAAAAGAACCAGTAGGAAAAGTCCTGCATACCGCTTTCATTTTCACACTCGTCTCTTTCTTTCCCTTTCGGCTTCGGTGTCTCGCTATCCTCTGCATCCTCCCCTTGCATTTTCACGCCCTCCCCCTGCCTGATTGAAACCCTTTGCCCTCCGAGCTCCGTCGCACCTGTCTGAGGAGGTAGGGGCTGGTGGAGTGCGAGTGTCTGGCCAGCAGCAGCAGCAGGGCGGCCAGCAGCACCGCCTCCAGGATGAAGAGTGAGTCGTTGACCAGCACCCGGGACAGCACCACGGTCCAGTTCTGCTCTCCGGAGCCGCGGCCGGCGCCTCGGTCCCCGACCACGGCGCACACCATGTTGACGCACAGGAAGGTGACACTCAGCGCCCCGTACATGCACTTGGCCAGCCACCTGAGGTCGGTAAGACATTTCCACAATCAGCTGCGCGGTCACACGGAGTTTATGATGACAATTAAAAAATACGAAGAAAAGAAAAATGTGTTAGTCAGCAGTGTTGACGTACTGTCTTCTGAGCATCTGCGGGCTGTAGGACTCTCTGACTTTTAGCAGGACCTTTGATCAACAAAATAACCACAGCACTCAGAGTGAAAATGAAAGCAGAACCACCAGACCACATGCAGTGAGACTATGACCTTGGTGCTCATAACAGTTTTTTTTTTTTTTTTAAACTGTTTAGTGTTTTTACTCCGACGCTTTCACCAATCTTTTGCTCTACTTTGCAACCAGGACAACCTCCAAGCGTCCCGTCGACTGCACCGCGACGGCCTCCTCACCTGCGTGAAGTACAGGTTGATGAGGCTGAGAGTGAAGAACTGCAGACAGACGGGGAAGCAGTAGAGCAGCCAATACGCGGCCACGGGCAGGTGGTTGGCCTCCACGGCATTGAGGAAGTAGAAGGAGAAGAGGACGGTGCGCAGGGCCGCCCACAGCAGGCACAGGAAGAGGAAGACGCTCTGGTAGCTCCAGCGCTTGTGCCTGTACAGGTAGAGGAGCCAGAGCTGGACGTAGACCACCAGGAAGAGGCCAGCGTACAGCGCCGTGTAGAGGATGGTGAAGCCCAGCTGGACCGACGGAGCCACGGCCGGCTGCAGGGGCACGGGAGGGGGCGGGGTGGAGGAGTTGGGAGCAGGAGGAGGAGGAGGAGGAGGAGGAGAAGGAGCTGCTGGATCTTCTTCCATGGTGGTTCCGGAGGGAGGCGGGACTAACTGTCCATAGAGGCACCGGCAAAACCTGTCTCAGCCAGGCGGGTCGGCATGGAAACAGCACTCAATGCTGGAGTTGATGGGGGAAATTTGAAACAAAAAAAAAAAGAGGCGTGGCAAAAGAACAGGTCTTTAGAAAAGCAGAGAATTTCATATTATTAATTAATTAAACACATAAAAAGTCTAAATTAATCCTTGGGATTTGTGAGTAAAACAGCAACATTTGATTTAGCTATCAGGGATAATGAACACTAAGTTGATATACTTTTACGATTTACAGTTCTATTTGAAACATCTCTTTTTTATAAATCAATAAAAACATATTAGTGGGGGGGTCTAATATACGAAATATACAATTAAAAAGCACCACATGACATTGAACTGAATCCAAATAGCATATCATGGTTTATGTGGATGATAACAATAATGACAACAAAAACCTTAACCTGAAATAACAGGAAGTGATCATTTCAAAAAGATGAACTGGGTTGTTCAAACTGCACACTGTCGCCATTTGTCACGAATCACAACGCAAAACAAGAAAGTATAACAACTAAATCAAGTGACTGTGAAGACTGACGCTGGACTGTAAACAGGGTCCCTGCTGATCTTTTGTTTTACAGTAACCGCTGTACTGTAAGCCCCCTTCGGCACGTCAACACCGCAGCAAAGGCTAACCGGAAGAAAAGTCGTTTGAGCGGGTTTGGCTTCGTTATGTCAACTATTTCGCGATGTCACATTTGATTAACCAGAACTGGGCCGAACAGAAGCGTGTGCGAGGAAAGAAACACATACCTTCATAGTTGGACACCGGGAGGTACTGGAGGAAAAACAAAAAGCCAGCCGGTGATAATCTCCTGTTTCCGTACCACGTGACTTGGATAACGCCAGCTGGGCGGAGCCACGAGCTGTTTGATTTTATTAACCAATCAGCGACGATAGGAAATCGCGGTTCGTTCAATTTCTTTGTTTATGGCGATGTGACTGAAAGCGGGTAAAACGTGCAGCATCTGTCAGACCTCCGTCCATGTCGCCGCGATAAAAACCTACTTTATTTAAATCGTTTTTATGCCGACTAATGTTTCGTTTTAAACCGCTTCGTTAAAAAAAAAAAAGAAAAAAGGAGAAAAAAAGTGCGTTCGCTTTGTCACCGGATCCGTCCATTAATCGGCTCCTGACATTGATTGACCGATTGAGCTGCGCTGCGTTATTCGATAAAAGATGCCGATGGTTCTGCGCTCTCGGAAATCCATCCGCCCCGGTGGCGATGACGGCGGCGAGCTCGAGTTACCGAGCGGCAGGCCCAGTAGAAGGTCGGTCCGCCTGCACAGGACGACGTACGAGGTGGGTACTTTCATTACACACTTTTTCCGCCTCCTCTTCCTCCGCCGCTGCTGCTGCTGCGGGAAACTTCTCAGTCGGCCACGTAGCTCGCTCGCTAACGGGGGATGGTAGCCTCGCTAGAAGCTAGCTAACCGGAAAGAAATTTACGAAAATAGAGCCAGAATAATAATTAAAAATACAAACAAAGCACCATACATCCGGCTCATTGTTTTGTGCTACTGCTTGACGGTTTCATTTATCTTAACAAATTATTTAAATGCGTATGAGAGTTAGCTAGTATTGCGCAGTCAGTGTGAGAACCACCCGGACCAAGTTAGTGCGGCACCGGTAAGTTTCTTTATCCATGTGTCGTTATGGAAGGTGTGCGTGAGTATGTGAATTTTAGGGTACGAAGGAGGATTTTTCCTGTCGCTCTGCAACATCCGTCATCCCAGTAAAGATAAGTCACGAATCGTGCAGCTAGCGACAGGAAACGCATTCAGGGAAAACAAATGCAAATAGCACAGTGACTTGATTTGCAGCAAGCAAGGCAATTATAATTATCATCATTATTATTATTATTATTATTATTATTATTATTATTATTATTATATACATATATTTTGTCCACCCAGGAATTAAGTGATTCTGACTCCTCAGAGTCCACCAACGACCAGGTGATGGAGACGCAGCCTACTCCCTCCGCCGGGCCGGAGGAGGACACTTCCGGGGAGACCACGGTAAGTTTATTACTCAGCCGTCACGTGGGCCACACAAACAAACGCGCACACTCGCACGCCTCTTGTTGTTAGATGTGTTTTACAGGCCGGAAAAAGGTCTGCTGTCTGCACAGTCTGCTAGGTGTGGCCTGTTTTTTAGTGTGTGTGTGTGTGTGTGTGTGTGTGTGTGTGTGTGTGTGTGTGTGTGTGTGTGTGTGTGTGTGTGTGTGTGAGAGTCAGTCGGTAGCTCTCTTTCCCCCTCTCTCTCTCTCTCTCTCTCTCTCTCTCTCCCTCTCTCTCTCTCTCTCTCTCTCTGTGATCAGCAACAGGAAATATCGCCAGACACAATTGTTGTGTCTTAATCTGTTTTAGCCTGCGCACAGAGCGATAAAGCTTATTGATATATTTAGATGGCGGCTTATTTATAGAGATTAAAAAACAGGAATACTCAGGCAGATACTTTGTTCAGGTCAGTGCTCCAACACTTGCTTTGCATGATCTATTGTTCCTCCTGGATAGATGAGTCAATATCGAAGCTGGATGTTCATAGAAAATAAAGGCCATTTTGACTGACTGGACTGAAAGAAGAATCATAGAATCTTAATGGGAGGCTTAGGTGAAATAAAGTGTGGGGGATTTTTGATGTAGGGGTGGATTTTCATAACATTTAAACTAGACAAAACAGGCCTAATGACATAGAACACATTGTCAGTAATGGAACTGTCGTGTCGACTTCTTGCTGGTGATGGAACAACTTTAGGGCAGTAATTCATGTCAAGAGTTTTATTATGTGAGCGCGTTGAGTCCATTTGTTAGCTGTGTAGTCTGTTTACAAACACAATGGGCCGAGCAAAGCCTCAGTCATGGTATTGTTTGTTATGTTGCTAATAATAGCGCAGTGGTTTTAATCACATGTTTTTGGACCCCCTCTTTTCTTATATGTATTTTCACATGTCAAAACAGTATATGAGAGGAGGAGGATATGGTAGAAAGCTCTCTATAGATCCTTCCATCTGCCCACCAGTCTTGGGGGCCAAGTTCAATGTTCTAGAATGTTTGTGGCCCGTTCAAAGACAAGATGAAAGGTTTGTTGTTGTTTTTTTTAAAGAAAAAAAGTCAAGTTGCAGAGTCGGCCGGTGTACTTGGGAGGGTAGCAGAGGAAGTGGAAACAGAATGGAAACTAAAGGTGGCAGTATTGCAACACTCTCTATCCTGAGTAGCTATTAAGCCTCAATAAAGAAGATAGAAACAAACTCACAATACACACATGCGCGCGCACACTCTTCTCAGTTATGGCAAACCTGAGATTGTTGTTTAAAGTCAGCTGGCTTTAGAAATGACTCTTAAATTGCTTCCCTTTAAGGGGATCGTTTTGGGGCATTTCATGCAAATCGGTGTGTCTAGTAATCTATTTCAGTCAGAGATATTTTCTCCAAAGGCACAGAGCCTGATAAAGGCGAGACTCCATTGCTCTGTTAAGTATTGGGGCTGATGGGCTCTGAGCAGCCAGTCTGGCCTTCAAGGTTTAGACCCAGTTTGTTGTCTTGGCTTTGTTTGAGCAGCCAATCATGCTCCACAACTCAAAATTCCCAACATTCCCAACACGACTGACCTCCTGGTCAATGCAAGATTCCAAGAGTTTCTCCTGAAGATCAATAAAGTATCCATCTGACTGTCTGACCGACTGACTGTCTTTGATACACAGAAAAAAATAAATGTCATGATTTACTCACTAGCGCCACCTGGGAACACTAAAAGGACCACTGTGGCCGTAATTCCAAGGATTTCATACTTTGTTACACTGCAATGTTAAAGCTTCATTTTCAGTATTACAATGACTCAATTCCCATATTGTTACAACTGTACATTCCGCCTTTATTCCTTTAACGTTACCACTTTATTGTCGTAGTTTCAAAAAGACCTTTTCTCAGTTAAAAAAAAGTTGTTTTGCTGTGTTTTTGTGGTAGATGGTAGCAACATAAAATAGCCAGATTTTTTTTTTCTTATATATTGCAGTAGTAAAAATGAAAACACCTAAAACACCGCCCGTAGTGCAGTGTTGTGACTTCATAGAACAGAACCGTATCTTTAATGTTACATCGCGACCCGCATATAAAAGCTGCTGCGTCGTCGACCCCTCGCCTTCGAAAATGCCTCGCGGGAAGCCGCACCGTCGCGCCCGAGCCGTCAAGTGCAAGGTGGCGCTGTTGGACCCGTCACTCGACAGCCCCGTGTTGTGTATGTAAACGTACCCGTCGGCGGTTGTCCTTTTTTTTTTTTTTTTCCGTTTTCGTTGGCGGTGTGTTCCAGCTGCAGCGGGTCCCAACGTAAACTGGAGATGTTTGAGCTCCTTGGCAGCGTTTATTGTGAACCCTGATCTGACAGGGCGCGGCTCGGCCAATCTCATCCGTGCCTGTGGTGTGTGCGTGCGTGTGTGTGCGCGTGTGTGTGTAGTAAACTAGCACAACCGGTTGAAGTCGGCCGAGGTCGATAGCTGTAATTTTTTAAAGGTATTTTTTCTTTTTTGAAATTTTGTTTTCATTTTGGTCATGACAGGCAAACATGTTTAGTTCCATGTCTAAACAGTAGAATCCAATTAATCCAAAGATAATGAAGGATAAACGAAAGCAAAAGTGAAAATGAAAGCAGCAAGGCAGCAGCAGGGCAGCTAGCAGATAACTGCAGAGGTTACAGACACAGACACAAGAGAGGCGAGAGTAAACCTGTAGAACAACACCTTCAACATTGTCATGTCCATTGACAGAAGTCATTTAGTCCTTTCAAAGATATTTTCAATATAATTTATTTTTTTATATAATTATTATGAACTATTTTTTACATGATTTATATAATAATGTGACTTTGTTCTTTTAACATTGTGACTTTTCCCGCTTTATTACGTATCTGCATCGAACACAAGATTAACAATATGTCGCTGTGGGATTGAGTAAATAGGAGCAACATGAAGTAGCTGGAAAGGTTCTCAACAGGGATGCACAGATCCGGTATTGGTACCGATAACAATACTGGTATCGGGTATTGGCACTAATACCAGTATCGTGTATCAGTACAGATACCAGTTGTATATGACCATTTTGTTAAATTTGTGTTTATGCTGCAGTGAAGCTTATAATGTAATGGCCTTCTCAAGCACTCAGTATGGATAACAATGAGTGCTGAAATGCAAGTAATGCTTCCTCTGCTCTCTCTGTCAAGAGTGGTATCGATGCGTCCCTGCTTCTTCAGGTGTTGTTTGCTCAGCCAGGGCAACGAGGTCCAATTGTTGCCCCTTGCAGAGTTTTGGATTTTGTTTCGCTCCCCCACCCCTCCGTCTCACAAAGTCCTCCCCCCATCCCCCCCAGGCTCTGCAGGACTGCGCTGTGATGCTGAACCGCGTGCAGTCTGACGACAGGGCCGAGAGCCGAGAGTTGGAGGAGAAGGACGACATGAACCGCAGGGCCGGCAAGACGGCCTCGCGCATCCCCACCTTCAGCAAGCGGCCCGCCGGCGCCGAGCACCTCGGCGTCCCCAGGAGAGACGGCCCGGAGGTCGGAGGTCACGAGCCGGTGACCAAGTCCAGGCAGCAGGACGGGCGCTCGCTGCCATCGCCATCGGTCCGCCTCTCCAGGGTGGGCCTGGAGGCCCCCCTGTCCCTCTCCTCCGCCTCCCCCAGGGGCCTCGGCCCCTCCGAGTCGGCGCAGCTCCCCGCTATGAGCGCCACCCCCAGGCCATCCCTGAGAGGGCAGCTGGAGGAGGAGGAGAAACAGCTGGAGATGCAGGAGGCCGAGACCGAGCCGGGAGTCACCGTGCCCCACCTGCCGGGCGACGGCTCCATCCACGAAGCTGAGGAGGTGGGGGAGGAGGAGGAGGAGAAGGAGAAGGAAGATGAGGGGGCAGGTGACCTCACCAGGCCTGCAGACGTCCGTCCCGCCGCCCCCGCTGTGGAGGTCATCATGGACGAGGAGCCGCCATGGAGCAGCGGAGGGGCCGGCGTCCCCGAGCTGAAGGACAGCAGGTCATCGTCAGACGTGGAGCGAGAGGACGAGTCGCCGGGTAGGGAGGAGGAAGAGGAGATGGTAGAGGAGGAGGTGGAGGAGCCTCAGGAACCTCAGGGGAACCAGCCAATGTCTCTGAATGGAGCAGAACCACAGAAGAAGCCTGGCGGAGCCTCGAGCTCCACCGACTTAGCCAAAGTGAGTTTTTTTTTTTCTTCTTCTTTTCTTTTTGCTTGACTTCTTGGCTGACAAGAATCAGCTGATGCAGTCAGTCATACAAGAAGAGGAATTTGGTCGCACCCTGCCTGCAGGCAGCTGTTCAATCCCAACATGTTTCCCAGAGATGTGAGAAGCTCTCCAACCTCCTCCTGTTTCTCTCTCTGTCTCTGCAGAGCGGCGGCGGCTGCAGCTTCGTCCTCTGCTGCTTCCTGCCGGCGCTCCTGCTCCTCTTGGGCGGTCTGGGTCAACACGTCTGGCACTACGGCCTCCCCACCTCCGTGGCCCAGCTCACTGCCCAGCTGGAGCTCCACCTGCTGGAGGGCTTCGTCCCCGCGGCCGAGTCCTGCAGCGCCGACTGCCGGTGAGGAAACAGACAGACAGACAAGTTAGGAACAGTCAGTCGGACAGACAGACAGACAGACAGACGTTCATCTGCTGCTTCAAATTAAACTATGTTTGTTTTTCGGCGCTGTGTTTTCAGAGTGACTCTGGTGGAGAGCCTCCCCGAGGGTCTCTCCTACCAGAGCTCCCCGCCGACCCAGCAGAGCATCGCGGACCGCTGGCTGCAGCTGCTGGACGAGGCCGAGCGCTCGGTCGACATCGCCGCCTTCTACGTCACCCTGCGCGGCAGCGACACGGAGGCCGGCGCCTCCCCCGACTCCCAGGTCGGTTCATCACTGCTCTCTCTTTCAAAGCTCGTCTGCAAAAAATGCACAAAGGGACGCCCCCCCCCCCACCCCCACAATATCTCAACAAAAGAATGATTCCATTTGTACACGGTTTATTTTCCCAGGGAAGAATGATCTTCGATGGACTGAAAAAGCTGCAATCCAAAGGTGTGAAGCTGCAGGTGGCCGTCAACGCTCCTCAGACTTCAGCTGCAGACACGGAGGAGTTGGCTGCTCAAGGTAGGTCCTGCAGGCAGGCCACCTGCGACAGGTGGGCTACCTCAAAATTATTTTACACACTGGGCCTTTAAGACGTACAAACAGCCGCACCGCTTTCCATTCCTCCCTCCTCTTCAATCTGAACTCATCTGTTTGTTCCTTTGGTTTTTTTTGGTCCCGTTCCAGGGGCAGAAGTGCGGGAGGTCGACCTGAAGGCTCTGACAGGAGGCATCGTGCACACCAAGCTGTGGGTGGTGGACCAGAAGCATCTCTACGTGGGCAGCGCCAACATGGACTGGCGCTCCCTCAGTCAGGTAGAAAAAAAAAATACATGAGGAAATATGCATGGCTGCACGTGCACGGCTCTGCAGAGACCAAAACGCTGCACAGCTGACAGCCACCGGAACTGCAGTGAGGCAGCAGCAGCAGCTCTTTGGTTCTAGCTCAGGCATGGGCAAACTACGGCCCGGGGGCCATATGTGGGCCGTTAAGCTTTTTAATCCGCCCCGCCGAACTTGAAGAAATGATATTAATAGTCAGTAACTTAATCGTAGTCTGTGACTTATAGTAAGTGATAGAATGGCTGTATTTCATCCATTTCTTTCAGTGTCCTTTCAGTAAAAATCTCAATACAGTGGGGCTTCAATGACGCATGTTTTCTACATATCCCATGATATTTGGGTTTTACTATATATGTCTTTCTTTTTTTTTTTTCTTCTTTTTTTTAAGTTTACTCTGTATCATGTCTTTTAATTGTGCTCTCCTGTGTTGCTGAGCCAAAGAGGACAGCGTTCCATCTCGGTGGACAGTAATCAGCTGCTCTGACTGCAGCTGATTGATGTATTGTGTCCTTGTTCAAGGTCAAGGAGGTGGGCGTGTCTCTGGAGGACTGCAGCTGCCTGGCTCAGGACGCTCAGCGCATCTTCGGCGTCTACTGGAGCCTCGGCGGCGTCAACGCCTCCCTGCCGCCCTTCTGGCCCGCCCGCCTCTCGGCACTCTCCAGCGCCCACAACCCCCTGCAGCTCAGACTCAACGGGGTTCCCGCTCGAGTTTACCTGTCGGTAAGTTGCACTGCAGAGGAGAGCCACTCGGGATTTATTGTCTACAAGGACAGGAGTTGTTTCGCGTGTGTTGAAGGGGATTTTTGGAGATTTTTAAGAAGAAACTGGGACATCAAGTGGTCACGTCTCAGATTGCAGCCCCCTGAGGGACTCCGTGCCCTCCCTCTACCGAGCTTGCCAGTGAACTACAGTGGCCTGCGAGCACAAACCTGGCTGCCTTGTGCACCTTCTTCTTCGTTGGTTTATTTGGGGACTCAAACGTTCACCCTAATTATGAAAACACGCTGTCAGGCACCCTCGATTGTCCACAGTGGGCTTCCTTAGAAATATGGCAGTACAAGACCTTTAATCTATGTATGTCTGTAGGGATGTGCTGATTTTATTTATTTATTCAGATCAGAAAGCTCCGCCTTCGGATCAGAAAGTTCCCCTTTCAGTTCTGAAATCGCTCCAGTCTGAGTGCCAAGGGCTTTGCCCACCTCATAAATCATGAGGGGCAGCCTTTGGGGACCGCGGACCGCTGCCCTCGTCTTCTGAATTTGTCGATAAACCGGGTAGAAGCAAAATCCAATCAGCAGCTGAGCTGTTATCATGAGTCTGAATAGGTCGACGTCCTCGCGACCCGCCACCTCTCCCGGCCGCAGCCAATGTTCCACCAGGGCAGACGGGTTCCACCGAACCGGCGTGTCTCGTGGAGACGATCTTGTCAATTGCGTCGAGACACCAGTCGGTCAATTCCATGATGTGGTTTGCTGAAAGTCACACAAAGAGGGGACGAGACGTGAGAAGCGAAGCAGGGAAGATGAGGGGGAGGAGAGGAGGAGACAATCAGGAAGGAGGTGGATCTGATGATGAAGCTGAGCCTCGGCTTCATTACATCTCCTGAAGATCCTTCCTTGTGAGCGTACGGTTCTCCAGGTTCTCCTGGTTCCCGGCTAGTCCACTGGGCTGGTTTGGACTGCGATGCTGCCTTTGCCCATCTCGCAGCCTCTGCCTGCTGTCGGATCTCAGCAACCACCAACTTTCTCCTGGGGGTTGTTGTCGTTGCATTGTGCCGTGTGGGTCGGCTTGTTCTGGTTCCGAATCCGCCTCTCCCATGCTGCACCTGTCCCGCAATGTCTCCATGTCTGAGAGTGGATTTTGCTTGCTGTGCCGACTCAGATGGGATCCATTTTCTCCCAGTCTGGGAGCAGCCGGGCAGACCGAGTCTCAGAGTCCTGTTCAGCCTCACTTTAGTGCACTTGCACTCCTCTGTGAGGCTGTAGATGGGCAGTTCCAGGGCCCCGTGGCCATATAAACTGATATTGCTGAGGCGTCGGGGGGGGGGGGAGACCAAGCCACTTCTTGATCTAAGAGAGCTGACTGCCGGTCCAAACTGCAGACTCTGGGTGCGTTTTCCAGTGACGGGTGGCTCTTGCTCACTCATCGCGACTGAGCCTGCCATCATGGATAGCTAGTCCACGACAGCCCTGTGTATAAATCAGAACTGTTCTAAGGGTAGGAGAACCAAACTGCTTTCATTGTACTGCGAGCGTACACTTTTATTAATGTCTCTATGGGCCGTATGTTAAGTTTTTACCAATCTACAAATCATAAATCAAGCCAAGTTTTACACACTGGACATTTAATGATATATTTTTGACGCAATGAATTGTGAATTATTTTATTTGTATTGTTACTTCTTAACTTGTCACCATGCTAAAGGGATCTGATGTGTACGGACTCACGTCTTGCTAATGCAATGGTGGGAAATCACCACCACATGGCAAAAAAAAAAAAATCAAATGTCAGACTAGCTCCTCCCCTCTCCCCCGCCCCTCCTCTCTGATTGGTCCATGCCTCTGGCGCTTCCCGCAGAGCGCCCCCCCCCAGATCGCGGCCCGTGGGCGCACAGACGACCTCGCCGCCATCCTGTCCGTCATCCACGACGCCCGCAAGTTTGTCTTCATCTCCGTCATGGACTTCCTCCCGCTGTCTGAGTACTCGAAGCCGCTCAGGTGAGACCAGGTTGGGTGGAGGCACAGGAAGAAAAACCACTGTCAAGTCAGTCAGACCTTATTGCGTTCTGACTTCCTGTCCCGGCACAGGTTCTGGCCCGTCATCGACTCAGCTCTGCGGGCCGCCGCCTGCACCAGGCGGGTGGAGGTCCGACTGCTGGTCAGCTGCTGGCCTCACTCACCTGCTGCCATGTTCACCTTCCTGCAGTCGCTGCAGGTGCTCAGCAGGCCGCCGCTCAAGTGTGGCGTCCATGTGGTGAGTTAGCTTTAGTTTGAATGATTGATTGATTGAGTCACGTTTGTGTTAATTTTCTGTGATTAATGGTCTTGTGGAAGGCTTAAGTTGAGACAACTGGACCTTGACCTTCTTGCGATCTTGAACATGTTTCACCTCTCCACCCTTGTATTATTCTATAATACAAGGCCTCTTCAGAACTGAAGATGGCAAGAACAAGTCCAGTTGCCTCAACTTAACCCAGTGGTTCTCAACTGGTGGAGTCTCAGGACTCACATTTTTTTCCTTATCATGAAGCCATGACCCAAATTTATTCCACAAAAATAAAAGCGTTAGTCCACTTTCTATCATTGCCTAGTAAATAAATTATCAAAATTATTGAATTGAATTGTGTGTCCTGCAAAATAAATGCCCAACATTTTCTCTCTCGGTTTTAAAACCACCTTTAAAAAATAAAAAAGTAAACTGCCCACGAAGCCACAACCCAATAAAAACAGCTCTGCGGCCCACTTTTGGGTCGCAACCCACCAGTTGAGAAACACTGACTTGCCCCATCAACACTAAGAGCACCTGGCCTGAGAACCTTCACAGGCAGATTGATGATAATTAATAAATTTTTCCGCCCATCCAGAAAATCTTCACGGTGCCTTCGACCGCCGAGCAGGCCAAGATTCCCTTTGCGAGAGTCAACCACGCCAAGTACATGGTCACAGACAGGGTGGTCTACATAGGTACGCTTGATTGTATTCTATATGAAAAATGAGTTTGTCTCCGATGAATTCAGCTTCTGCGTTGGGAAAAAAAGGAAAAGCCCGGTCAAACCGACTCTGATCTCCCACCAGGAACGTCCAACTGGTCCGAGACCTATTTCACCCAGACGGCCGGCGTTGGCCTGGTGGTCAACCAGACCGGCTCCGAGGCCAAGACAGGTCAGCAGACGCTGCAGAGCCAGGTGGAGGCGCTCTTCCTGCGGGACTGGACGTCGGAGCACGCCGCCGCGCTCTCGCTGGACGACATGGACGTCTGTCCTCGCGGGTCTCACTGACCCGTGAGGACGAACCGCTCGAACGTGACACTCTGCTTGACCCAGAATCAGCATGCGACGGTGCAGGAACGAACACGAGATCATTTATTGCTGTTTTTCTGACTCGCTGTCCTCATCTCTCTTTGTGTGTGCGTGTGTGTGTGTGTGTGTGTGTGTGTGTGTGTGTGTGTGTGTGTAAATAATTTTTTTGCGTTTTTATATTTTTGTTCTGAGCCCTTTTATTTTTCTACTCTTGCCTGGTTGATGATTTGTTTTCACATGAATAAAGCTGCAGGGGGAATTTGTTCTGCTCCGTCTGACGCCAGAGCATTCTGTAAATATTTTTTCCCGAGTGCCAAACTTAAGAAACTTCATGTAGAAGATGATGTAGTTTACAATGGCTGCGTTAAGTTTCCTTGGATCGCTGCTTTAGAGACGGAACCGAGGCTCTTCTCGCCCCCGAGTTCCCAGGCCAAAGATGAATATGTTACATATCCATTCAATGTTGCTCAAGCAATATGTAGTGCTGCTGGTGAGTTTAACTAGTCAAGGCAAAGCAAACCTCGTTCACCTATTCCATACAGGCCTTGCTAGAAGCGTTGTGATGCTGTAGCTGTGCACGGTGATCCTGGAGCTGCTGTGATCACACACAGCAGCTCCAAGTCTGCTAAGGGAAGGAAAATAATAATGTTGACCACCGTCCTAATCCGACATGCTAGACTGCAGCGTAATACTTGAACTCTGAAGCTGATGGGGACGTCAGGAGGTCTGCAGGGAATCTGCACGGTGACCCCTCACATGTGGAGGCTTCGAACCTTCAGGTTGTACAGAATTGATTAAAATGCTTTGCTTGAAATGATCTGCCGTGGCTTGTGTTGACTGTGTTATTTTATGATATACAAATAGTAGCTGTACACACACACACACACGACGATCTTTTCATTCACCCATGAATACAAATGGGGGGTGGGGGGGGAAACTTTAGAATTCTCTTAATTTTCACATTTACACATTTTGATTTTACAACCAAGTTGAGAAAAACTCAAAAACTGAATGAATGTCCAGCTACATCTGAAACAGAAATTCTTCGTGGACTTCTCACATGCAAAATGTATCACTGGCATCACAGGTAGTTGATCACAGCTGTTTTCACTCGACAAACCTGCAAGAAAACCAAGTTTGCACTTCTCTCTGGAATTCATGGCTAAAACAAGATGGTGTGAAGCGAGCGTGGGCTCATGAGTGGAGTGGCATCATGTAAGCAGTCTGTGATTGTGATGCCCGTCCCAGCCAGTCCTCCCCTGTCGGGGCAAGTTTCCACGGGGCGCGAGGAAATGTTGCTGTTGTGAGTCTGCTGCTGCTTTCACTCCATGGCGAGCTGCACCGTGTCCGTCTGACCTTGCTGCTGCTCGAACTTCCTGGCTGGAGAAACCAAAGCAAACCAGACGACAAGCTAAGCTCAGGATTGTCCTCTTCGGTTCCAAATCTCAGAAGCTGGCATCACAATCTTCTTACACATGAAACCCTTTGAAAGCTCCAGTAACAAATAACAAGTAGTAGCAACCTTTTCACACATAAGGTTTTCTCCCCTCTTTTTTTGGTAACAGAGCAGATATTCAGTTTACAAATTTGTTTTTTTGAAAACTAAACCACCTCGCTTTTCATATGGGGATGTTACAACTGCAAAGTGAGTTCAACGTGTTTTGTGTGTGTGTGTGTGTGTGTGTGTGTGTGTGTGTGTGTGTGTGTGTGTGTTGTGACGTCGAATGCTATATATTTATTTGCTACTGCTCACCCAGGGAGTACATCTCCAGCTGCTGCCGCAGTCGGACCTTCTGCAGGCTGTCGTAGAAGTTGGGCTCCGGGTTGGTTCCGGCGGCGGGAGGAAGGGTGAAGATCCGCATGATCTTCCTCTTGTTCCTGCAACAAATCTTGTTTAAAGGACCTGTGCAACGCATGCGTGTTTATTTATTTTTCCTACCGTAATGTGAAATGCGCCCTTAACTCGTTTACTTCGTTTTCTTTGTTTGTTTTATCCTCAAAATTCACGTTTCAACAATTCAGTGGAGTAGAAAAGTGCCGCAGTCAACTGAGAGAATGTCTTACTTTCTGGCGTACATCAGCAGGCCGAAGCTGACCAGGATGACCAGCAGGTAGACGTTGGTAGCCTCGTTCCAGGCTTCGTGCACCGAGTAGTCGATCGACTCGGGCTCGTTGCCCAGAACACCGTGACCCATTTCTATCGGAGGCTGCAAAAATTCAATAAAAAAGATCCTCGTGTGATTCAATTTAGCGGTTTAAACTGTATTATTGAGAACAAAATGCGCATCCTGTTCAACTGCACGGTGTAAACACTGTGACGTCTTTTCCCTTTCCACTTCCGGTGTTCGAGCGAGCGCCATAGTCAGGTCTGGCGCCCCCACCGGCCTGGAGGACACCTGACCCGCATTCCAAACTTCAGCCAGTTAGGACGTCGTTGGTATAAATAAAACCATAGCATTCCCTTCAAGGGTGGAACGGTTTAATTACTGTTCCACCAGAACAGTAATTAAACCGTGACTGGCAGCGCATAATTCCCTCCGGTTCGTTTCGTTGATTTCAAGTTATCATCATATTGTGAATAATGCTATTTTATTTATTTATTTAATTTATTTATTTATTTATTTTTTCATCATGTTTTTCACGAAAAATAATTTGGAATGTCGAAAGCATTTCACACATGATGGAAGATTAAAAAACAAACAAACAAACAAAAACTTAGAAGCAACCATGTCAACAAGGAGACAATGGTGAAAAAAGATATTGTGGAGCAGAAAGGATAACAGTCATATCTTACGTTACATTCTTAATACTATGAAGCTGTATTTGACTGTTTCTATCACAAACTGTAGCTGAAGTCTGGGCTCCATTTAGTCAATGTGACTAATTAAAAAAAACACTGACACAAGAACAGTGTGATGTAACAACGTAAACACTTTGAAACAGTAGGAGTAAGACAATGACACAAAAAATCATTTTGGCCTCGTTTGTTTTCCATCATTTTTAATCAAGTCAGCATGATCTAGTTTCTTCAATTACATTCTTTATACACAAGTACCTCCATCGCATCACAATAGCATTTTTTTTTCCAAAATGATCTTATCTTCAAAATAGAGTTGTTGTTTTTTTTGTTTTTTTTTTAGCAATTTATAGCTACAGACTACATAAAGCTGTATTAAGCATAACTGTGTGGAGTTTAATAAATCCATAACCACAAATAAAAGAAAGCTAAAAAGTTTCAGACAGGGTTTTAAAGCCACTGGCAACAAAAGGACAACACAAGAGTGTCTTACACAAGTGAGGAAAAGAATAAAACAAAAACTACAGGGCAGCTTTTGGATACAAACATGTTTTTTCTAGGATGTTCTTTAACCAAGTCAGTCTTACCGAGATCAAAGATCTCCTTTTCAAGGGAGACCTGGACCAAAAGACATCTCTGGCGCTCCACAAAAACATGTTTCCCAGGGAGTTTCGGGGCCACGCGGCAGCACGTAAATATCAGAGAGCACACAGAGACATTCCAGACGGCTGAATCAGCAGCGTGGCGGTTAGTGCACGTTCTCACAGAGGTTCAGATTCAGTGCCCAAGCAGCCGCAAACACCATGTGACCCATCGGTCCACGGTTGAATGACCCAGGTGGCGGTCGTTTCACACACAGAGAGGATGAAAATCAAGGAAAGAGTCTGAAAAAGTTTAAGCCTGTGTCAGTCAGAGAGCTCAAGGAAACAATGATTAGGTTTTTAAAAAATAATCATAATCATAATAATAATAATAATAATAATAATAATAATAATAATAATAAATGACAGAGTGGACAAGTTATAACTTGTGACTAAAATCGCTTAATGCTCAAAATTAAGACTCACATATAGCAAAGTATTTAGTGACAGCATGTAAATGCTACACCCATTTTTAGCAAATCTTGCTCGTCATAATTCTATGTATGTACGCATGTATGTATATGTTTATATATACACCAACACGGCAAAAATGAAACGTTTATATCAAAGCTTTATCACCAAGGAAAACTTAAAGCAAGCGGTAAATATGCTGTTATTTATCCATTATTTACAAACGTATGCAAATTAGTATTTGTTAAGATCCCGTCACGATTTCGCGTGTGAGAGTGGGGGAGGGTTAGGGGTCGAACGTGCACTGCGACAGTGCTCCCTCTAGGCCTCAGTGAGTGAAATGGCACCATGGCGGTGGCAGACGGTGGCAGACCAGGACCCGCTAACGGAGACCACGTGGTCTCCAGTCTCTGACGTCCCTTTGACTTTTTCTGAAGGATGATTTTCAATCCTGACGTTGCGTCGTCTTCCACACCCGACATTCAAATTCAGATAAAAATCCAGCTCCACTTAAACAGACTTTTGACCAAAGCAACGTCTGCCAGTGCCAAACTCGTCTTTCCTGGTCTGCCCGTCTGCCGGCTGTGGCTGTGTTAGTAGCGGCGGTCAGTGGGTGTTTTCAATGGTTCAGCATCTAGAAGCAGCCCTGCTGCGAGGAGCTCAAGTCTCAGATCGGCTCGTGTTGATTGGGGGATCGCTGGGGTGGGTATGTGTGGGTGGGTGGGGTCTATTTAAAGCTGTGTCTCTCTGTTGTAGCTGGAACACTACTGAGCGGAGAGGTTTTAGCTTAGCTTTAGCTTTTATTTACGACACAAATACGCAATGTGGGCTTTTGTTGTTCGTTTCCTAGCTTAGTTTTTGCGCTGACGCGTGCAGGTTTTTTTTGGGGGGGGGGCGGGCGTCTGGTGCAGCCTAGAAGCTCTGCGGCGGCGGCGGCGGCTGGGGGCGCGGGGCGTAGAGGGAGCACTGATTGGTTCACTGCCGTCACATCAGTATGTCCAGGTCGTCGACGTGGTCGTCCTCCTCGGTGACCCGCAGCGACAGCACCTCCTCGTTGAGGAACAGTCCGCTCAGACGCTCCTTGCGGGCCTGCCGCTGCTCCTTCAGCTGCCGCTTGCGCAGCGCCTTCTGCTGCAGCTTCCGCTGCTTCGATCGCTTCTGGAAGGTCAGAGAGAGGGGGGTGGGGGAAGTGGGGCAGAGTCAGATCAGAGTCTGAGAGTGCCGACAGCGAGACCTGCGACTCGTTGAGGGGAGAGGAAACTCTTCTTCCTGCTTCCTTTTCAAACACGTCGTGTTAATGTTATTTCAATTCCATTGCTCTTGACTGATTGAGTGTTTTCATTTGTTCTTTAGTTTTTGATGCTTATTTCTAGGGATGCATTTCAGTACTCGCTGATACCGATACTGAGCACTGAATGAGGCCTTTTCCCACAGATGATGTGTTATTGAAACAACATTGCTCAGCATGTCTTTCACCGCTGTACAAACACAAATGTAACTAAATTGTTGTATGCATACATATACAGTACGAGTAGAGCGCTCAGTACTTATCTTTATTTGTATTACTCACACGTTTGAAATAAAGCCTTCATTCATTCATTCATCCAAAGCTTAAGGAGAACGTTAACTCATATTTTCCCTACTTTGGAGTCTCGGATGCGCTCGGCAGCGCTGGACAGGTTGCCGTCACTGTGAGCTCTGCTGATGTTGGCGACGCTGCTGCCGCTGCAGGCTGATGCAGTTCCACCTGCAAGGCCACAACAACACGGTGTTAACAATCAGGAGCCTAACAACAACCACAGCAACAACCGATTGAAAAGAAAGCACTTTGAAACGTCATGTAGCACTTTGACAGTGACACATGCACTCCGACGCCTTGCCCTGGCCCTGATGGAGCCTCACCTGCGAGGGAGTTGGATGCGGTGGAGCCGGTGGAGGAGCTGGCCGAGCTCACCATGCTGGCGTTGCTGCTGCTGCTGACGCCACTGACGCCGCCCGTGCTGGCGCTGCTGTGGCTGCTCCTCTTCCAGCCCTCCCGGGTGCTGCTGGCCCGCTGCCGGGGGCCGTGCTCGCGGATGTAGCTGCGCACCTGAAGGAGGGAAAAACGGACATGAAAAAAACAACAAAAAAACAAAAAACAATCCTCGGTGGATTTGCGGGAAACCAATATTTCGCTAACTGATTACAAAGCGGTCGATCCACAGCACTCCAATTTGTGTGGCTTCAAATCACCTGCTTGAGCTTCTCGTCGGTCAGGCAGTTGAGCTCGATGATGAACTCGCTGTCGGTGGGGGAGATCTGGGCGCAGGGGTCGATGATCTTGATGATGTCCAGCTGCTCCCTCAGGCCCATCTCAGTGCTCACCTTGCGACTCAGGTACTCGATGTACTCCACCTGTCGGGGCGCAGGGAGACACAGGCAGCAGTGAGACACAGGCAGCAGTGAGACACAGGCAGCAGTGAGACACACGCAGCAGTGAGACACACGCAGCAGTGAGACACACGCAGCAGTGAGGCTCAGCAATGCTGACACTGCATTGGTTTACATTTTATGCAAAAATCTGTGTGCAGAACATGAATTTTTACTTCATTTAGGAAGTAAAAATTCTTACTTTTATTTTTTTTATATTGTTTTATAAAGGTAAATCATTCTCATCTGATCGGTTTCATCTGATTTTTACATTATAAAACCAAAAAAAATTGGCGACTAGCAAACAGAGGAAGAACAAACGGTACAAACCAAACCCTTGGTACCATTGTCAAGACACTTGTTGGTTTCCTGAACTTGACCTTTACGTCTACAGGTTGAAAACCTCATTGAGAGCCAGGCTCTCATGCACAGCGGGACCTCTGACTCTACTAATCAACCTGCGTTGACGCAGAGGTGAGGAGGAAGCCGTGTCGCATTTACCTGCTCGTCGTTGGTCATGGCACTCCATGGCAACTCGTCCAAGTTGCGGTGGGGGTGGGGCTTGGGCTTCCTCTTGGAGAACAGACAGGGTGAACTGGGAACGCTGGGAATGATGTCAGACAGGACATCGCTGCCGCTGGCGATGTCACTTCCTGGCAACTGAGAGGGGGGGGGACGGGACGGGAACAGGTGAGCGCTCCGAGTCCGACCGACGCGCGGCCCAAAACGGCGCCCGGGCGAGCGAGACCACCCACCTGCCACTCGAACTCGCTGTCGGACCAGTCCCAGTAGGTGCTGATGGACGAGGAGACGTCACTGCACACGCTGCCCTCGGGGAAGAGGTCCAGGGACGTGAGCTCCTGGTCGTCCAGGAGGGAGTAGCAGTCGTCCTGGTCGCCCACCGACACCGAGGAGAAGAGCTCCTCGCTGCACTCTGAGCTGGCCACGCTGGTGCCGCAGGACGTCAGGTTCCACCTGCGCAGAGACAACGCAAACGTCACAGTGGTTCACAGGGACGCCTTCTACCGTTTCCTTTTGATCACAGTGCACCGTGACCACACACACACACACACACACACACACACACACACACACACACACACACACACACACACACACACACACACACACACACACACACACACACGATTCATTCAAGATTCAAAGGGACGCGTTGGTGTGGCAGAACAGACACGACTGTGACTGCAAAGAATAAAGAAAGTGTATTAAAAAAGTTTAGAAAGCTTTACAAAATACAAAGTTAAGAGGATTAAAAAAAGTGGAGAGTGCAGATAAGGGTGTTAAAGAGTTATGCAACACTATACTATATAATATAATATCATTCTTCTTTCTCTTGGCACAACATTTTGTTGCTGGAGTTATGCAAATTTCACCAACGTGGGATTAATAAAGGTGTTGTATTCTACTGTATTCTATTCTAATGAGCTGCAACCCATGGAATGCAAAGCATGGCACTATACCATTATATAATAATACTATCAATAGTAATAATAATGATAATGAAGTAAAATAATAGCAGTTGTCTAGTAGTAGTGATAATAATAATAATAATAATAACAATAATAGTGCAATAGTGCAGTGTAATATAATAAACATAATACACAGCAGGGTTGTAACGATTGCTCGACAAAAATTGACAATGAATCCCGTTGCGGGCAGCTGTCGCCAGGCGTGCTTCTCCAGTGCAGTGAGCCATCTCACTTCATTGCAACCTCTGTCCAGAGCACCACGCGTGCAGCAGCGTCTCTACCGAGCGGCAGGGAATGTATGGCGGCGGCCCAGACAGCGGCTCCGCGCGCAAAACTTCACACTTGGGAGCATTTTAGCTTTCAGAAAGCACGCCGGACAGTTGACGGAGTCGGACTCGGTGAAATACCAGCTTCTAAGCCAACGAGCAGACTGATGCATCACAAATAAAAGGTATTGGCTTGAATCTACATTTGATCAGCAGATTCTGGCTTTAAAAGAGAGCTTTAACGTTATGCACGACTGCGCCTGACGTAAGCATTTTAAATCAAATGCGTGCGGCGCCAAGAAGAGCGGCCATCATGGAGCCCTTTGTGCACAACCAGCAGACGTGCGGCCCGCAACAGGCGACTGCCTTCACCGAGCCGACACTGGAGATGCTGGCGTTGCCACCCGTCCCTTAAAATACAGAACTGTCCAGTATTTGACAGTGAAACTGCGCGTCCTGTTTTCAACCGATACGAGACGAGGGTTCCCGTATTTCTGAGTTGTCTTCAACATCGATTCATTTTCCATGCAAACTCACGTTCGCTTCCAGAGAGTTCGCGTTCAAAGCGGTATTGGACATAGCTGCAGGCAACACCACTGCACAACAACTGCGTACTGGCCGCGTAGAGAGTAGTAGGCTAAGAATCGGGATCACTTGTTCATTTCAGCTTTATTTATTTAACTCCTCTGTAAAAGCCATCCTGCACTTTACTGATTGCTGTGTAAAAATATTTCCAATTGAAAGATTGCAATACAATTTAAACATTGTTTCTAATGTATATTGGCAATAAAGCAGTTCAAACTATGTGAATCATATACTTTTATTTACAAAGTACACGGGACAACTATTATTAAATTAACTTATTTATGGATTTATGTCTAAACTGACTGAGCCCTGTACCTGTCAAATGATTTAAGACAAGAATTTTTTTTATTGACTTTTTTTATGAACCAGCCTATCAGCAGCAAAGTTCAATAAAAGTTTTTTTTTTTTTTTAATTATTATTCAAGTACACATCTTTCTTGTGTTTATTATAATTTCCCACATAATTAAAGCAACCTCATGCTAAATTTAAGAAAAATGTAATAACTATCCGATTAGACGACTTATCGTTTCAATAGTCGGTGACTCGTCGACTATTAAAATAGTCGTTAGTCGCAGCCCTAATAAACAATATAATTAGTTACATGATTTTTTTCTTTTGACTTGCCTGTTGCTGTGGAAGCGGTGCAGGGGGTCAGTTCTGTGACATGACGAGAGCTGACAGCCAAAATCACTCACGTCCAGAGTTCCCACATCGCTCAGGTTGGCCCTTTGGGAGAGGAGGGGGAAAGGCTCCTCCGGGGCCAAAAACTTCTCATACAGAGACTCTGACATGGCCAAAGTTACCTGTGGCAAAGGCAGAAAAGACAGTGAGGTGAGCATAAGAGGGGGGAAACACGGCCAAAAAACGTAAAGATGAAACCCTCGTCTTAATAGTGATAATAACATTTTTTAATTACTGTTATACTGGGTTAATGTAGGACGGCACTTAATGTTGCCCTTTACAATTTCTTCTTCCACATTTATCCAACCTTGACAATCGACACAATTATTACAACTGTGTAAACGTTTGAGATACAGCCACGTGGAAGAGGTTAACGTCTCTGTGCAAAAACTTGTCGTTGTTGTTGTTGTTACTTAAACTACATGAAACAATAGAAGTCCAGTCATCAGTGAATGGCTCCAGAAGTTAAGCCGTCGCCACCGGCCGTCAAGTCGAGAAACGGACCGTCGGTTCCAGATTCACGTCGGCAACTGCGATTGTTTAACGCATTCTAGAGTCTACACACAGTTAGTATTGGTGTGATGGGCAAAGATAGTTGGACCGCCCTAGTCTTTTAAAACTTAGAGATCAACTTAGCGGTGTTGACTGACGGTTAACTTCAACCGACGAACGAAGAAAATATTTTTATTGAAATGTTACAAATTAAATGTTATTCTTGTCGGATTAAAAAAAAACAACCGGAAATACATACAGTACATTACAACGTGTTGTTCAATATAAGCACTGTTTGGACATCATTGTACATAATGTTAAACAGACCACATTTATTGAAGTTCACGAGAAAAATCAAGACTTTACCAGTCGTCCACGGGGGGGACGAGACGAGAACACAACACTGCTAACGCTAGTTAGCATCGGCAGCTGGATTGCTAGCGGCGAGAGTCTACGTCTTGTTTACGACGCCAGAAGAGACTTTGAATCGATATTTTCATCATCAAAACCGCTCTGGGCCATTTACGAACACGGCAGAACCAATTTGAACGACACATATACAATAAAACACCAACCTTATGTCGTTTAAACAGCCTCCGTCTCTGATACCTCCATTTACAAATCGGTCCGTCTGTCGGTAATCCAACGTGTCATCGCGAGACCTCAGGGACGTGAAATCAGCGTCATGTGACATGAAGGCGGAAGCTGGCACATCAACAGGACGCAGAAGGAAAGTTGGGGCATTTGTGCTCAGATTTTGTCATTTTTACATGTTATTGGCATAGTTCCCGATTCGGCAGGTGAGCAGTGAGCCATGTCTTCAAGTCACTCCAAGGACTTTACGTTTTTAGGAAGCAGAATACCGCCAGAAGTCGAGTCGTTGTCGAAGAATCTTAAAGATGTGGACCAAGAGATGTTCAGAAAAACACTGAAAGGTAAATTTGAGTAACGTGATTCCGAGAAATGCCTTAAAACTCTTTTTGCTGTAATTTAATGTTTGTCAAGAGCTGTTAAAATAACAATAACGACTGGCAACCCTGTCACTGTTGATTAAAAGCTTTAACCACTCTGAATAAGCACTATTATCAAAAGTCATGAGGTACATGTTGTTGCGTGCAGCGGTGGTCAGCGCCCTGGAGGGGAAAGACTGCAGGGAGGTGCTGAAGTCCATAGCAGAGATCAGCCCCGTCCCTGCGGACAGGCTCCGGCACATCGTGGCTGGGATGCACCGACTTCTGTCCGAGGCCATCCGCATCCCCACCGCATCGCTCAAACAGGAGGTAAGTGACGGCTCAGTGATGGCCCCAGAAATACTCTGCACGGGACGGGTGGTTCGATCAAGTGAAATTATATTTTTTTTAAAAATAAATAAATAAAATAAAAATCGTGTGCTCTGTTTCAGGCCTTTAAGGAAGATCTTCGAGAATTAAGGTATTGGTCTGCATCGTCTATTTAAAGAGCTTCTTTTTCTTTTACAGTGGCAGTTTTAGCATTTAAAGTGTGTGTGTGTGTGTGTGTGTGTGTGTGTGTGTGTGTGTGTGTGTGTGTGTGTGTGTGTGTGTGTGTGTGTGTGTCTTTTAGGATTCCCGAAGATTTTATCACTGATTTCTCAAGTGTGGTTTTCGGCAGTCGGTATGTTGAATTGACAAACTCTTAATTAACTGGCAATATGAATGATGTGTGTTCATTTGATTTTGATTTATTCTCACAGGACTTTGACAATGACAGTAAACGGCACCAAGTTTTTAATTACTTAATTACTTTGTATTCTGTGTTACGTTTTAGGTAATGATTTTTTTTATTAACAGAAGTCCAAATTTATTAGTATTTAGTCGTAGTATTTTACCTGTTAAAGAATTTCACAACACCACTGCTGCAGTGGAAAGCGTTTGGATTTGTGTGATGGTAGCAGTGTTCTCACGCCTGTGTTTTTGTGTGAAGCCGTGCAACTCTGGAGGCAGCGGCAGCCAAGAAAGATCCTCACCTTCCTACAGTAGACGACTTAAAGTGGAGAGTGGATGTCACCATTTCTACAAGGTACTTCATGACATGCGTTTGTCTTTCAACAGGTAGCCAGACATTATTATTTTATCCATGGTTTGTGTGTTCATTCTTTATTTCTTTATTTCTTTATTTCTTTATTTCTTTATTTTTATGTCAAACACAATAAGGCATTTGGTCATAAAGCTGACTCGTAATTGCTTAATAGCTGCCATTTAAAGAAGATCAGCACCACCCAGAGAGAATGATTTAACAAACTGCATTGTTTTTCTGTGTGTCTGTGCAGTTCTCTGGCCAGGGCCCTGCAGCCATCACTTCTGATGCAGATGAAACTGTCGGACGGGAGCTTGCAGCGTTTTGAGGTACTTCAAAAATTGCATCTATCGTCACATTTTACTGCAGAATTCTAAGGACAGATTTATTTTTAATTTATCAAAACTATGTCATAAAATCAGCGGGAGAATAGTTGAAATGTAAGGCTGACATCTGTGATTGTTCAGTGCTACAGAGTGATGCTGATGATTGTTGCCAGTCACTACTTTGTGTTTGTGCCACAACGCAACAGCGTAGCGTGAAGTTATGGCAGCATCTTCTGGTGTGTAACGCAGTCATAGATTCATTTCAGACAACAGAATAAAAAGGCCTCGTTGTCTTCAGGGCACCCGCGCATCAACCAATCAGCTACTTAGATGCTTCAGTCAATAGGTGGCACCAAACTCCATTTCTTCTACTTTCCAATGAACGACTCTGACTGCTTTTTCCCGTGGGCGGCAGGAGGAAGCGCTTCCTCCACGCCTGTAGGCGCGGCAGAGCTTATGTAATCAGATTGCACCCGAATTGAGGGGATTTGGCAGCCGCAACATCCGACGTGCAGATTGGACTGATTGAAGCACCTTCTCTTGATTACCTGGTCACTGTGGCTCAGTGTTTCCCACTGCAGTACAGTGGTGGACACATATTGATGGAGAGCATTGCTGAAGTAGTTAGTTTCTAATGCTTGACGCTTCAGCGCTGGACTGACGGGAGGCTGGAATCCCTGAATGTGTGCTGAGTTTATTGGAAATAAAAAGAACTTCAGAACTCGGGTCTTTAGCTTTATTAGAAAAAGGACAACAAGTGAAAAATATCACCAACAGTATTTAAGTCAATGTCTTTTCAGCAAAAGTGTCTGGGATATTGTTTCACATTTCAAAGTGAAAATGCTGACGGTTGTGATTGTTAATTTTTCCAGCAAATTTCATTGCTGTTGTGCTTGGTCTTTACCCCCAAATTATATAAGATATGTTATATAACATATTATATTTCAGCCTGTGAATTTTAACGGAATGAGGACCGCCTGTATTTTCCGTCCTTCCTCCGCCGCAGGTGCCCGTGTCTAAATTCCACGAGCTGCGCTACAACGTGGCGCTCATCCTCAAGGAGATGAACAACCTGGAGAAGAGGAGCATCCTCCAGATCCAGGACTGAGAAGCAAAGGGGGCGCGGATGCAGAGAAACTGCTCCCGTCTCTCCCGATGAGCGCCGTAATCCCCCCCACCCAGCGTTCTGTTTGCATGTGAAGTGTCTTTGAACTGGTGGACAAACATGTCGACGCAGTAATGTGTTGGATCTACTCCCTGACTGTCTACATTGACGCCGCTGAAGACAAAGCTCTGCGTCACACCTTGTGTATACATACATATTTATACTGTCTATACATAAATACATATCTTAGCAAACGTCCTAATTCCGAGTGCATTACTGTTTGTTCCAAGCTGAATATTTTAGTATCGCTCACACTCGAGACTTGTGCAAAAACCTCCCGTGTGCCATAACACAGAGTTCCTCTGGCGAGCGGCGCTCCGAGTCAGAGTGTCTCTCTGACCTGAGCCGGTGTCATGTGAGGCCGGCAAGGTGGAGACGGAACATTTTGTTCACACACTCGGCGGAGACGAGCAGCTCTGCCAGCGGAAGGAATGAAGCTGAGCATTGATTTCTACCCATATTTCCACTAATGTATTTCTCTCAGCTGATGTCACATGACAGCTGGCCGGTCTGTTGATATGATTTTTTGTGGGTGGGGGGGTTTCACAAAGACTAAATTGAACATTGGCGATGTTTGTGCGGAACCACGTTAAGCCTCGCAGCACTGACCCAAGTTCCAAAACCATTCTGAGGCAGCCTAATGATGACGGGTTTACAGTGTCTGTTCTGTTAACATTTCTAATAAAAAGAATTTAACATTGCATTGTTTAAAGTAATGAAAACATTTATTATCAATATGTTTTTTAAAATGCGGTGTATGTGAAGAAAAGAGGTCATTTAAAAAGCCCTCAGTCAACAGTAAAATGATGTTTACAGTCGGGTAAAGAAGACTTCATTGCAGTGTTTGAGCATAAACATCTGTTTAGCGCTGACTTGTCATTTTGGGGGGAATTTGAATAAAACAGTAAAAATATCAAATTTTACGTTGCAAAATGCACATTTGTGTTAAAAGACACTCTGATTAAATAGGGTCTGCTTGTACAGGTTAATCAGCCATGTTTTATTTATTTATTTATTTATTTGATAAATGATTGTGCCTGGCTGCTCCATTGGGTCCTCCCGGGATGAGAAATAAGTTCTGAAATGGGTCAAAGATGGGGCCTTCAAGGATAATGCCTGTTTACGACCGAGTGAACCATTTTAAGAGACTTTGCTGGAATATTTGGCCCGATGTGCCAATTATTCACACATGATAAGCATAGAGCATGGCGGGAGGCAAGGTTGGTAATTGCTGTCTCTCGCTGTCCCTGCCAGTCACTCGGCGTGTTCTGTATGTCTGCATAATGCTTTCATAACATGCGACCTCATTTGCATATATGTCAATCTGTAGTATCAAGTGCGTCTGTCTCTGTGTCGGCCGGTGTCGGTGTCTCCACGCAGGATTGAGTTCACAGGCCAGACCGCTCGACCTATATTATCAGCCGACTACTACAACCGATCGTCTCACTCCTACAAGTCCATAATCCCCACATCGCGCGTGCGCGCACACACACCCGCACGCACACGCTCACACAGAATGCCCCTTTAGCAAACAGGTTTTATTTGGAGGCCCAGGATATACTGGTCCAGGTGAAGCTAATAATACACCTATAGTCTAGTATCAGAGCTATTTTATACAATCCCTTAACCACAGTCCTTACACTCTGACCTTAACCTACTTCTTCTCCCTCCACTCGTCTTAAAGCGAGTTTACATAACCTTTTTTGCCAGACACCTGCCACTGTGGCAAAAGGTTCCAGTTAGGAAACGATGGTATGTCAGTAAAATAAAGGAAACATTTGGATCCGTATGACTTTAGTGTCAATAAAGTGCAGGATAAAAAGTCGTAAAACTTAGGGAGCAGCTCAACAGAGAAGTAACACAAGCACAAGGTAGCTCGGCAGTGTAGCCACCTTAAATAATGAGTTAATAATAGCGTCCGTGAGGGCTAATTTAATCAACCTTGTTTGGAGAACAAAGAAGGTTGATTCTATTTTTTTATTTAAGTATTTAGGCAAGACACTTGACCCACATTGCCTCGTACGAATGTGAGTGAATGTTGGGTGGTGGTCGGAGGGGCCGTTTGGCACAGATTGGCTGCCACGCTTCCGTCAGTCTGCGCCAGGGCAGCTGTGGCTACACATGCAGCTTACCTCCACCATTATGAATGTGGTGTGAATGAGTGACGGCTTGAATGTAAATCCATTATTATTATTATTATTATTATTAATAATATTATTTTAGTAAATGTATATTATCATATATCAAATGCAATACGCAGTGACTATGTTGAATATAACTACTGTGACAGCATGAACCATGTACAGACTCATTGTCAGTGTCGTATATGTCATTATCAGAATTACAGATGTGGGCCCCCTCAGAAACTTTATACGCTTGTAAACGTAAAAAGTGTTTTACTTGGCACCACGCAGCCCTTCATTATTGGAAGTGGAGCAGACTGTGACTGTGCGACATCCACGCGCAGTCTTTTATTTCACTAAATTCTCTGGCTGTTGAGTCAGCAGCGTTCATTGTCATTATGCAAACACCTTTATGCAACGGCGACCCGTTAAAACGTCAAGGTTCTGGCTGCGTGCGGCGCAACGTTATCCAAGGCTGCGTTATGTGTCAGTGCCATAGTTTGATAAGGTCCCCGTGAGCCCAAAGAAAAAGGACATGTGTAACATTGCAAAGTTGGACCGACCTGCGACCCATCGGGTTGCACACCTGCGTCACAACGACGTGGCGACGAGTGTGAGCGAGTGCGAAGATGTGCTTTTGAGGAATAGGAGGGGAAAGGCTAATTTTTAACCGGTGGTGTCTGCGAAGTCGGGATGTCGTGTGACCTAAATAAATGTGTGCAGACTTTTGTGTGACCTCGGCAACATGTGATCCAGAGCAATCAAGGCGCAGTCAGATTGCGCTTCATCAGCTCAAGGAATATCAGTATTGCTTAGGGCACATCTAGATTGCACCATCAAATGGCACTAAAAGCCCACAGACGTTTAGGTAACATTTAATCGGTACCTAATATTCTGTCATATTTTAGATGACACAAAAACAAATTTGTTCTGTTAATATGACCATATTTTGATTATTGATTAAACCAGGTCACTCGGCAATGAGATACTGAAATGATACTTAAAGTTGCCTGATATAATTTCAATATATTTAAAGTTTATCTCCTCTGAATGAATAGTCATAATCAATAATCAATGTATTCTATTATTATGAATGAACACATCTTTGACAAGTTTCAATGGAACAAAAATAACTTTGAAAACTCTAAAATGAAATAACGAAATGAATAATGTCTCTTTTGCATTACCAAAAAATTGGCCTGTGAGAAAATCTTTTAAAGTAAATGAAATGAAAAAATAAATAAATAAATAAAAATAAAGATGAAATTGTTTTGTTAAATCAAAACTTTAACTTTACCTCTCACAAACTTTGCAATGTACGGATGTAAATTAAGGGTATCGCTTATTTCATTAAAAACAAAGAAAACCGGGACATTTTCAATACTTTAATCGCTTTAAAAGCAACAACTCAGAACGTACAGGGCAGGACGTGAAACAGGACGTTTCCAGGGATAACAGGATGTATAGTTCCCCAGTTAATAGAAAAGTAACTCTTCAACACTTGAATCTTAAACCTGACATTCCATTTACATGCAACATAAACAGTCCTTAACATAACTGGATGTATTGGTACTGATCTACTATCAACTATTGAAGTGTCTGTGGCACCTTTCTTGTGGGTGTAGAAATAAAGATAACAGATTGTGATCTTGTCTCCGGTCAGGTATCAGCGGTGGTTGCGGCCCCTGCTGGCCTCCTTCACTGACCTGCCGCCGTCCTCCAGCCAGCGCCTAGCAGCAGACAAGGCCAGGCCGGCACCCTCCCCCAGCCCTCCCCCGGCCCGGCCGGCCGGCCCGGCAGACACTGAAACTATTACATGGCAAATTGTTTTGTAACAGGTCCCAGTTTAAGCCAATGAGAACAACTGGCCGGCGTCACATGACACAACTTTACGTAACGCGCTCTCTCTCTATGTCTCTCTCTCTCTCTCTCTCTCTCTCTTCTCGTGCCTCTGCCGTTCTATTGAGAATAATATCAGCCCGCCCCAAACCCCACTCCCCACCCGTCGCACCCCGCCCCCCTCTCAACCTCGCCACTGGACTGGATCATGACCGCGCAGCAGTAGCAGCAGCAGCAGCAGCTGACGCAGACATGAATGGCAGTGGCCGCATCATACGCAGCATCATCATCACCACCAACACCACCACCACATAGGTGAGGTGAGAGGGACACACGCTTACACAGTCACACGAGACGAGCTCGCGCGGACCATGGGCTCCACGGAGCGCGAGAGCATGCTGCAGCTCGCGGCGGAGGCGTTCCACTCCCGCAACTTCGACCTGGCGGCGGACATCTACCAGTGCCAGCTGGCTTCGCTGGGGGACCGCGGCGGCCGCCTGGAGCTGCTGCTCAAGCAGGCGGACGCGCTCGCCTTCGGCGGCAATCTGGCCGAAGCCTTCGACGTGTACCGGCAGGCGGCGGAGATCGAGAGGCTGCGACCGGCGCACCTGGCCCGGCTGGTGGAGTACCTGTCCGGGAGCATCAGGAGGCAGGACTGGGTGGAGGTGGAAGAGGACACAGAGGAGAGGAGCAGGGACACGGCCGGAGGAGGAGAGGTGGAGGCAGCTGGGGCTGGAGCCCTGGCTGGAGCCCTGGCTGGAGCCGGTGACCTGGAGCTCAGCTGTCGGATATGTCAGAGCTTTCTGTTCGAGCCGGTGACGCTGCCGTGCGGACACTGCTTCTGCAGGACGTGCCTCGAGAAGGAGAAGGAAAAGGAGAAAGAGAAGGAGAAAGAGAGGCTACCGGTGGTGTGCCGGGTGTGCCGGGGCAGCTCCACCCTGCTGCGCAGCTACCGGGTCAACGTGGTGCTCAGCAGCCTGCTGGCCAAGTGGTTCCCCAGCCCGCACCAGGCCGGCCGGTTGCGGCGGGAGGGCAACGGGCTGTACGCCGAGAAGAGGACGGAGGAGGCGCTGGAGAAGTACGACCGGGCCATCAGCATGGGTACGGTGCTTTATTGGACTTGGTGTCTGTCTGTTTGTGGGGGAACCCAACTCTGCGTTGTATTGTGTATACTTGGTTGTTTGCGTAACTTTAAGCAGCAGCAGCAGCAGAGCGCGAGAGACATTCAGTAACATCTATGAAATGTTACTTCTTCTTTTTTTTTTTTTTTTTTTTTTTTTTTTTAATTGTTACATATTACATCCGCCTAGGCTGTAAGTAAACGGTGTCATATCCTGCCGCGGCTGCCCGGGGGGGGGAGAGCCGTCCCCGACAGCCCGGAGCGGGGCGCCATGTGTTGGGTAACAGCAGTTATGTAGGCTGGGCCAGTGGACCAAACATTGCGTAAGCACGTAACCCGCCCCTTTTAAATTGTATAACGTCAGTGATTCAGGCTAATGTAGGTCAAGGGTATTATTACAGGTCACCGCTAGGGACCACCGTCGCAGTTAGAATGTGTTGCTGCTACTGGAGGTGGAGAAGAAGTGGGGGCACCTGTGACCTGATGTTAAGTGGGCACACCTTCATTGTCATCGTCATCGTCATCGTCATCATCATCATCATCATCATTATTAGCAGTGAAATGCTGGATGTGTGTGGACCAGTTGAAATATAGATCAATGCACTGGTCCTGATGCCCTACATTCACCCACTGTGTGTGTTTTTGGATATTGTTTTTATATATGTATATATAATCATATATATACATATATATGTTGATGAAGAAGGAGTTGCCCGAAAACAAAAGAAGCAACTAAGTCGAAAACGCCCTCCGGCTTCATCTGACCTCGTTCCCGTGACTGGCTGCCAATTACGCCGCAGCAGCGTGATGGCTCCAATTCAAACATTCAAACTGCCTGCACAAGTTTTAGCAAAGTTTTTTTTATTTTGTGGTTGTGGTTCGAGAAACGAAGCAAATGGGTGGCGGCGAGGCGTCAGATTGCGCAGACGGATTTGAGTGCTTGTGAGAGATGAGACGTTGGTCTTGCTCAAAGTGGGTCAGCGTCCAGGTGCAGGTTGCAGAGATGTGTTTGATGCAGGCTGATCAGATTGTCCTTACTCAGTTTTGGCACATAGTTAAGAAAAAAATCACACAGCAGTCTTGGTAAATGCTATGATTTTTTTCCCTGCACAGTTTGCGCCTCATCCAAAATTGTGTTTTATGAAAAAGATCTAGTTTAATAGTCTGTGTTGAACAGGAGTTCCTGAACATCTGAACGATCGTTTAGTTGAATATTTGACAGTTTTATCATCAGTTTTAGACATCTGTGTGGGCTGAAATTAGATTTTTTTTGGATCATAGTTGTGGAGCAGTAATGTTCGTATTCATAATTACAGCCCTGGTTAGGTCCGATAGAAAATAATGCAAGTCAGAACAAGGATGACTCTTAAAAATAAGTTCAATGCAGTGAACTGTGCCCTGTAGAGTCAAATGTTACATTCCTGCACTTTAACTTTCTGTTTCCTCTTCACTGCTCTATGATGCATTCCTGTAAAATGTTAGAAAAAAAAAAAGGCCTGGCTCATACTTCCCATGTTCCCACGGGGTAACTGCGACATTTGCATAAGTTTTTTTTTTTTTTTTTTACAGTTATGAAACCCAGAATGTGGGTGACCTTGATTGTGCTGCATGGTTTTGTAAGACGCCGTCTTTTTTTTTTTCATCGTGGATTTTGTAATATGGTAAAGGGAGCTATTTTGAACAGCGGCTCTTTAATATAAGTCTAAAATCATACATCACAACAGAATGAAGTTACTCTTCAGTGCCAATCGTTTTTTGTCCGATATTTTGTGAAACAGCTGCCAAGAGTCTTGCACAGAAATAAAACAAGTCATTGATTTAAATTGATCATTATTATTATTATTATTATTATTATTATATAATAATAATAATAATAATAATAATAATAATAATAATAATAACAGTAATAGTAATAATAATAACAGTAATAGTAATAATAATAATAATAACAATAGTAATAATAATAATAATAATAATAATAATAATAATAGTAATAATAATTTTTTTTTTAAGCGTTTCAGTTTTTGGTCTTGGAACTCTGGCACTTCAATCTGTTGGGTTTTGCTGACCTTCAACTCAAAACGATCAAATGATCAGTTTGATGGGTGTAATGTAATGTAATAGAATAGAATAGAGGTACTTTATTGATACCAAATTGGGAAACTACACTGTTGCAGCACTAAAAACAATGTAACAAATAAACTATACAGTAATTACAAGAAACATTCAAGTGTTTCTTGTCATGTAAATGTGAAGACTTTTATTTTACAGCTTTGTGAAAACGAGCCCTCGCTTTTGACGTTTCAAGCAGAAGTTTTGTGCGATTTTGGCAAATGCAGCAGTGAAGTGAAATGACTCCTGTAAATGTCCCTCCTCAGCACCCTTGGACCACATACTGTTCAGCAACCGTTCCCAGATCCACTCCAGCCTCAGACACTATGAGAAGGCCCTGCTGGATGCTGAGATGGCCTGCAGACTGATGCCCCACTGGTCCAAGGTTCGTCTGGGTCCTAACCATTATTGTAGTAATCAGACTGTTGTGGCTGTGAGAAGCTGTGAGAAGCTGCCAGAGTGAGTGACTGACGCGTCTTCCCTCCGTCTGCCTGCATGCAGGGCCACGTCAGGAGGGCTCAGGCGCTGGTGTCGCTGGGCAGGATGGAGGAGGCTCTCAGGGAGTTCCTGGTGTGTCTATCCATCGAGCCGGACTGCAGGCTAGCCAAGACTGAGGCTCACAAGGTGATTATATTGGTGTTTTCATTGGTTTTCTAAATCCTTTATGATCCCTTCACTGAATTCTAGAGCCAGTGATTCTAAACTGTTGTTGTGTTTGAGTTTAAGTAGCCTTTAAGAAATAGACAGAGTACCATCGTTGGAAAATGTTGTTTTTAGAGAACAGATCAGCCATTAATTCATTGTGAAATGTTCAATATTGTGAATATTAAGAGGTGGGAAGTAAAGTACAAAGACTTAATTCCTGTACTTAAGTAGATTTTACTGTACTGTGTATTTTATTGTAATTTACTTGAGTATTTCTTTTTCTGACTACTTTTTACTTTGATATCCATCATTTTACTTTAGTACAGAATGTGAATACTTCTGCCAGCTCTACACGATGCAACATTAGCGCTGGTGACTTGAGAGTGACTGTCTGTTTCCTCTCAGCTCCTCAGTGACCTCCTGGCTCCCGTATCAGACCAGGTCCACGAACACATCTCAGACTTCTGCGGCGTGCCGTCGGTCCGAGCACTCATCAAGAGCAGCATCAACACTTACTCTTCCAAGGTAGTAGCAGCTCCACCACCACCACCACCACAGCTCGCAGCCTCTCAGTGTGAGAACTTTAAACTTCATCTCCCTCCCTCCCTCCCTCCCTCCCTCTCGTCAGGCCTTCAGTGACAGCCTGCTCTCCTCAGAGGTCGGCCTCCCGTCTGGCCCTGGGAAGAAGAGTGAAGGATGTGAGGGGGAGGCTGAGACCAGGAGGGTTGACACCTGTCTAATCCTCAAGCGGAAGCGGAGGAGCACCGTGGAAGAGGTGGACCAGGGAGGCACGGAAAGGAGCAGCAAGAGATCCAAGTTTGGTGAGGAGCTCGAACACCAGCTGCAGCTTCGCACTTTCTTTCCTTTTCCCTTTTTTTCTTCTGACCTCCTTATTTGTCTCTATTTAGAGCCATCAGACTCCTTGAGTTGTGAATTCACTGATATCATGGATCCCACTGACCTGGACTGTTCACTGTGCATGAGGTGAGATAACACTTTACAGTCTCTTTAACACCTCCAGCCCATTTCCTCTTTAGAGCATAATGATATTATTGCACGTGGCGCGATAAACCTATTAGCCCTTGTGTAACCAGCCGCGCTAGACTGCGGCTTCACAGTGCAGCCTGTCGGATGTAGACTGAACTTATTGCGCTAATTTGCCACCTGCCACCTGCTTCCTTCTTCCCCCTTCAGACTTTTCTACGAGCCCGTGACGACGCCCTGCGGCCACACCTTCTGTCTGAAGTGTCTGGAGAGGTGCCTGGACCACAACTCCAAGTGTCCCCTCTGCAAGGAGGCGCTCTCTGAGGTAGGCTGTTCAAATCTTAGAGGTCCATTGTGGAAAATATGACTTGATTTATGACTTTTATATTGCTTTAAAGCTTAACATGCTGCCCATAAACACATTCATAAAAGTGTGTACTCGCTGTACAATAACAGTAATACAATCCAATAGTAATGCACTGAAAGTCATTTGGTTTTCCTACCCTGAGATCGGTTCTCATATACATAAGAATACACACCAAGCTATAAGGGTCTTGCAGCCAGTTAGCTGCCATCTTTGCACTGCCATATTTTAAGGATGCCAGCCTGACAGTGGCCTAAATACCTTTATGGACCTTTAAAATCCAACCACCCATTGGTGGCGCTCGCTGGGGTTTGAGCTAAAGATAGAGGTGGTGACCTGCCATGTGAGCGGCCGGCTTAAATTTTTAGTTTTAATGGCACTGATGCAAAAAAAAAAAGAAGAGAAACCTTCAGTGGGAATCAGCTGCGTCGCGGCTGCCACATGATCTCACAAAGAGGCCACTGATGCAGGAAATGTGTGAAATATGGCGACTATCGTGTCATGTGTGGCAAATGTAAAGCTAGCGCATCAATCGATGTCCTTATATATCCTTATATGTGTACGTGTGTGTGTGTGTCCCTGTCTCTCCCCTAGTACCTGGCCCAGAGGCAGTATTGTAAGACTGTGTTAATGGAGAAGCTGATCGCCATGTATTTCCCCACTGAGTTCAAGGAGAGGCAGAAGATCCACCTGGAGGAGATGGCTGAGTTCTCCAAGTGAGTGTTTCTGTCTCCTCCGGCGCCGCTGTGTTTACTTCGGGTCACGACCGCTGTTAAAATAGCCCCCACACACCTCTTCTCCCCCGTGCTGTTTGACCCACTGACTTACTGTTACATCCATCTGACACACTGACCTCCTAGCGAACATCTCACATGGCATCAAGTGTCACTGACGTGCAACAAGTCTTTTCTTTCGCTGCCTCTGAATCACCTCACTAAGTCAGTCTGGGCACAGCACATGCTTTGAATGAGCAAAACTGGTCCGACATGTCTTGCGCTACTTAGTTGTTTGGTTGTCTTTGATTGTTTTTAGGGACACAAAGACACGCTTTGAGGCGGCTGGATCGCTAAGATATCAATTCTGAAATCTGACTTTCCTGTAGGAAGCGTCGCTAATCGACCTTTGAACTATTAAGCCAGTCAGTTTCCTTGTTAGTTGTGACAAAACCAGGAAGCAGCTGCCGCAAAGTCTCCTGAAACGCCCCAAGAAATAACATTACAAACCGGGAAGTGACGGCGAAACAGTCCTCGCAGCTGCTGCTGCTGTGAAAGAGATTAGCCTTAAAGATGCAGGATGGAGGGAAATGTGTCCCCTAAAATATCACATTTAAAAAAATTGGAGAAATGTATCACACTTTTTGAAAAATCAGAGAAATGTATCACACTTTTTGAAAAATCTGAGAAATGTATCACATTTTCTTTTTTAAATCGGAGAAATTTATCACATTCTTAAAAACAAATAACAAACAAACAAAACAAATTAACGTTGTTCCCTCCCTACTGATTGTCTGTACCTGGAGTTTTGTTAAAGAGGCGGGTGACCCAATAGAAAGCCGTGAGCTGTGGCTTCACATTTAGAATTGAAGTCAATGTGTCAATGTGCTGTCAGATGTGTCAGATTTGGACTCAAAAGATTGTTTTTGGTAGTTGTCGCATTTCCTTTATTTGCAAAAACACACCTCAGATGCTCAAGCGTTCCTTTTTCTCTTTGTGTTGTGTCTCCACAGTCTCAACAAGAAAGTGCCTATATTTGTGTGCACCATGGCCTTCCCCACCGTGCCCTGCCCTCTGCACATCTTTGAGCCCTGCTACAGGCTGATGATTCGCCGATGCATGGAGGCGGGAACCAAATGCTTCGGCATGTGTCTGGCCGACAACCTCAAAGGGTGAGAAGTGGCTGCTGGCGTCCAGTGACGCTCCATACCACCGACTGTCTTCCCAATCCAATAGCAGAGTAAATTCCAGGCTGGCATTGGCGATATTGATCTGCTACTGATGCTTCGTGTGTGTGTGTGTGTGTGTGTGTGTGTGTGTGTGTGTGTGTGTGTGTGTGTGTGTGTGTGTGTGTGTGTGTGTGTGTGTGTGTGTGTGTGTGTGGATAAACAAACGATGGGGCTACTCTCAAATTTCCCTGTGGCCATTTTATCGCAATTGCTCTGTATAATTTAACAACACCTCGTCGGTGCAATCCACTGTGAACAATATTTTTCTCTATTTATTTTTTATTTTGTTACTTATTTCACAACCACTTTTATTAATTTGAACAACTCCAACAGCTAAAAGGCTTTATGCATTTTCTCCCTCTGTACCTGGGTAGTGCCTTCCTGCAGTACCAAAGTGCTCCACCAGGGATGTCTGTCTCGCAAGATGTCGATAGTTTATTTCAGTTTACATGTTGTTCCTATAAATGTTCTGCACTACCAGAAACGTTTGAAGTGAGCTCCAACCGACTCTCTTCTTCTTCTTCTCCTTCCCACCACAGGTTCGCAGACTACGGCTGCCTGCTTGAGATCCGCGACGTCAAGTTCTTCTCGGACGGACGCTCAGTAGTGAACACAATCGGCCGGCGGCGCTTCAGGGTCGTTCAGCACAGCGAGAGGGACGGATACCAGACGGCTGATATCGAGTACCTGGAGGACGTCATGGTGAGGGGGGGAGGGGTTTGTGGGGGACGGGGCTTAACAGAGGCGTGGTGAAGAGGTGGAAGAGGAGGAGGCCATGGTGGCTGACTACTGTGTGTGTGTGTGTGTGTGTGTGTGCGTGCAGGTGGAGGGTGTGGCCGAGCGGGAGCTCCGCTCTCTGCACGACACGGTGTACGACCAGGCCCTGGTGTGGATCAACTCGCTGAAGAGCGAGCAGAAGCAGCGCATCGAGGGACACTTTGGGCCGATGCCGCGGAAAGACACCGAGATTCAGGTAGAGTTTGTTTGTTTGTTTGTTTGTTTGTTTGTTTGTTTTTAAATGGTATTTAAACGGCTTTATCTAGAATTTCTGTGGAGCTCTGTGTGTTTTTGTGTGTGTGTGTGTGTGTGTGTTAGGGGTGGGTGTGGGAATTTGGCATCGACCCAATACTCGTAAATACTCGTACTAGTAAATACAGGGATAGTATCGCCGATATCGATACCAATACTTTCTAGATAGATAGGTAGGTAAGTAGGAAGGTAGGTAGGTAGGTAGATGTACTTTATTGATCCCAAATTGGGAAACTACACAAACTTAAAATGTCAGGATCATTTTTTTTTGCCTTTAGTTAGTTGAAACACTGAACAAGATTTTAGGCAAATAAACATGGTTTTATTAAGTAACTAACAGTTACAATACCATAGAAATATATAATGTGAACAACGTCACGGATCAAAGGTCATCCAACCCTTTTACAGCCGTTAATTTTTAGATTGTGAACCAATGGGGGGAAAATGCTTTTTAGGCTGCGTGGGACTTTTTAGGCTGCAGTACCTCGAGTGGCCACTGGAGTAAAAAAACCCTCTCCTCTGCTCTCTCTCTCTTTCCCTCCCTCCATCCCTCTCTCCCGCCACTCAGCCGGGTCCCAATGGTCCGTCGTGGTGCTGGTGGCTGCTGGCCGTCCTGCCGCTGGACGGCCGAGCCCAGCTGCCCTTCCTGGCTCTGACCTCGCTGAAGGACCGGCTCAGCGGCATCCGCAAGGTCCTGCTCTTCATGGCCCACAGCACCAGGCACCGGTGACCAACCCAGCAGTCTCCACCCCCCGCCCCCTGAAGCTTGCCGCACAACTTCCTGTCCAGCAGTTTGTCAAACAGTCAGTCAGTCAGTCAGTCAGTCCGTCTGTCTGTCCGTCCGTCTGCTGCTGGTGTTCTTCTTCCCGAGGACGTTCAGCTCCACTGTTGCCATTTCAGCGGCCCACTCTGGGCTCCATCCACGCAGCGTTCAAGTCTCGACTCTCCACCTTCACCAGGCATCCGGGAGGAGCTTCACCTGCTTCCTCTGATTGACACTGACACTTTCATTTGGAAAGAAAAACAAACAAACAAACCGTCTGGAAAACCGTCATCTCAAACACAAACTCTTGTGCGTCGGTTCCCCTCCAGCTGCCGCTTGATGTGTTGTACGCTGGATTCAACCCCCACGAGAGAAAGAAAAAAATCCAATTGCAGTTCCGCTCTTATTTAACCAAATAAGCCGAAGCATCAAAGCAACGCCAAGGTTGAATAATAATAATAATAATCTGAGTCTGAATCATACAACCGAGTGAAAACGCTCATCGTCCTCAGTCCCGCTTTTAATGAGCTTCAGAATGACGAGACCAAATATTTGAACTGCCTTTTTATTTGTACACGTGCTCTCTAAAGAGGAGTGAATCATTTAAGTACTCATTACCTGGAATTGTTGTTCTCATCGTTATTACTTTGATTAAAATGCTGTCACCCTCTCTGATTTAAATCTGTGGATGGTTAAGACATTCACTGATCAATATTTGATGAATCAGTGCAGGCGATTGGCCACCTGAACTGTCATCTTAACAAAAAGCAAAACGAAACATATATAAGCCCCGCCTCCTCCCTTTGCCACACGCTGCCGTCACCGTCGCTCTACGGACTGGCCCTTTACATCCTCTAAGGAGCACATTCTCATGTATCATTCATTCATTTGTGTGTGTGTGTGTGTGGGTGTGTGTGTATATGTGTGTGTGTGTGTGTGTGCGCGTGTTGGGATTTTTTTTTTTCTAATATTATTATTTTATTATTATTTATTTGGACTTTATTTATGCATGCCGTGACATGGTTTACATTTTACAAGCAAAAGTTGACGAGCTGCTCGCTTTTCCAAAGGCTGTTTTGTAACTGTACGTCCATATTAATGAAGTTCTCTTCCGTCGTTTCAAATCCTGAAACTATTTTTTTAGAGACGCACACTGACCCTGCAGGCAGTGGGGCGACACTGCAACACTGTAACACTGCACAGGAGCAACTCCCCAACTGAAAACATATTCTCTTCCAAAATGACTAATTTCAAGTCTGTATATCATTATTATTATTATTATTATTATTATTTTTTAAAGATATTCAGACTCCTTTCCTTTTGGCCCATCCTCGTATCTTCCAGCTGTATTTACAGTTTTATTCCAGCTTGTTTTGCACTTTAAGAAGTTGAGGGAGCGATCCAGCGCAGTGAAGTCATGACGTTCCTGACCACCACAAATGATCTCGCAGTGGAATTGGTTCGAACTGATCCCATCGTGAGCTTGTGTGTGTGTGTGTGTGTGTGTGTGTGTGTGTGTGTGTGTGTGTGTGTGTGTGTGTGTGTGTGTGTGTGTGTGTGTGTGTGTGTGTGTGTGTGTGCGGGCGTGAACAACCAGACTGGTTGGATTGTGTTGCAGTTAGTTAAAAAGAAAAAAGAAAGAAAAAAAAAAAAAAGCCAGTGCCTTCTGTCCACAGAGCACCACTGCGCTGTGGGATGAATAAGAGATGTGAAAAGTCACAGACCCACTTTCACTTCCCAACCTCCTGGAAGCTTCCCTGTCTGTCCAGTGTGAGATTTCATTAAACAAGAGGCATTTCCTGTTGCTTCTGAGGGAAATATGGAAATATGGAGGCCTTCCAGATGTCTGTGACATGACTGTAGTTTTGTTTTGTTTTTTGTTTTTACAAGGTGAAGGCTCATCTGCTGAAAAAAAATTGAGATTTTTGAGCTTTGCCTGGAGAATAATTTATTTTATATACATGGCGTTTGGTTTTTACGTTTCTATGTCGACTGGATTCTTTGTATTTTATAGTTTTCATGGATAAATGCCTGTCATGTTTCTTTCTCTCCTTAGTTCAGTTCGTGTCACATGATCCACATTTGTTTTTTCCTTTCAAACTGAAGGGCCAAAGCCATGGAACGCTGTTAAAAATATTCTTCCCATCAATAATATTCTGTCGATGCATTTGGTTGCATTTTTGCCACAACTGTCAATTTCTTTGGATACTGTTTTGTTTTGTACTAATGAAAGAACACTAAAATCTTTGATCAGGATCAGGCTATTTATGTCCAAGTATGAAATACTAATGTGTGGCCAAAGACAAACACGAGGCATTGATAAATAAGCTCAAGAAAAAATCCAACTAAATTAGATCAATTGTGTTTTATCTAAAAAAAAGAAAAATACAAGAAAAGACAATTGAGTGGTTGAGGTGAGCAAGAACAGAAAACACTTGATTAATTCAACACATAAATATAAATTCTGGCTTAAAAAGAAAAGTGTCTGCAAACCTTCTCCCTCCGTGGCAGCAGCTCTTGTGCCTTAAGCTGAAGTTTGACAACTGGGGCAACCTGGGAATAATAAAAGTGGCACACAAGCTTCAAGCCAATAGCAAAAAAAATACCTCGCAAATGAAAGACACAAGATATCCTCCAGTTGGTAAAACAAACCCTCTAATGATGCCAGTGAGGGCCGTGACGCTTTAATTTTGAAGGAATATTTAAAGAGCTACCATGCAAACCCATTTAATCTTTGGGTGGCGCCCATTAAGCCTGTTTCCTGGTGCTTTAATTAGAGCGACGCGAAGGTTCCCTCGGAAAAATGTGTTGCGTAACAGATGGCTGAATACATTTTAAATACGTAAAAAAAACAAACACCACAGGATGAAAAACGACTATCAGTCGTCCCATTAAAAACCAGTAACAACACAATAATGACAGACACAGGCTGCAATATTGTGCTCCTTCTCGTCCTGGTCTTCCTGTCCCCCCAAGTAGATAAAAGTTATAGTCTTTTTTATGTCACTGATGGAACCCAGTTCGAAGATTGTAGAAAATGACCCCAGAAACAAGACGTTGATGGTCAGAGCAGCAGAAGGTCATCAACTCCTTGTCGGTGTTGGGACACTTAAATCCAAGGCTGTTGTGGCATTTTGTAGCAGTGAGCTCTCACTCTATGGAGCAAAAAACAACAAAGTTCAAGATTGATGTATCACAATGCTGCTGCAGGAGAAGTAGCATATCCAGAGCTTCTTTTTCAAAAAGATAAATAAATAAAATTAAGCTATGCAAGCCCAGTAGCATGATGGCGCCACTCCTCTGGAGGGATGGTGTTTCATACATACACAATAAAGCACTAACGCAGAAAGAAGGACTTGTGAAACTTGTGCTTCCAAACTGTGTTTTTCCCCGTCGTTGATTTTTTTTTTTTAAGTCTGTGTTCAAAGTGTTAAAACTCCAAACCATTAATAGTTCAGTCCTGAATGTAACACGTTTGCATTCAGGTGCTCATTTCAAAAGGCAATAACCTCCATTTGGACTCCCATCACACAAGAGTTGTTTGTTAAGCTGGTATCTGTGTGAGTGTTGTTTTGACTCCCTGTACAACCTGTCACACTTTGGCTTCCTCACTGAAAACATGGCAGGAGTTCATCTGCATTGTTTCCTATTTTTAATGACAGTAAGTCCAAATGTGTCAATAACATATCTAGAAAATGGGGAATGTTAAATTTAAAAAAAAAGCAACAAAACGTTTCTGCCACTTATTTGTATAAATCTACATTTGTTTGTTCATGAACTAAGCATAAAACACCCCACAATGTGATAGATTATGAAAAGAATATGTACTAAGATATGAACACTGCTAATGTTTTGGAGCGATCATCACTCTCTGCTCTGTACATCCTCTCCGAGACTCCACGGCCTCGAAATGTGTCCGGCTGAACTTTGTACATGACGAATGTATGTATGTGTAAAACATGTCCTTTTTTAAAAAAAAAAAAAAGAAAAAAAATACAAAAACACAAAAATAAACTAATAATAAATATAATTGTTGTCTGCGTCATGTCTGCAGGAGTGTGAAGGTGCAGCAGCAGGTTGTTTGGTTCAGGTTAAATGGCAGAGAGCGATGCCTCGTGTGGTTTGTTCACGAAGAGCAGATCTTTGGTAGATATCCAGGCATCCGGTTACATCACTGGCGGTGAGATCAATCATTCACAAGGCCGCTCAAACGCTATTATGCAGTGCATTTATTTAAAAAAAAAAAAAAAAGTTCCCTGCTGCAATTAGCTAATTGCTACATGAACAGAAAGATCCAGAATTTTGTTGTTATTTCTTCGTCCTCTGCCCATTGATCGAAACGTTCAACTGTTTCAATCTTATGATTCTCTGTCTTGGTAAAAAAAAAAAAAAAAAAAAGAAGAAGAGGAAGACAATACAATTCAGTATTCTAAGTTAGATGCTGTATTTTCATGGCGGTGCTGACCATGAAACCAAAGCTAATGTACATATTTTCTCCGGATTTCCTCTCAAATTTGGCCTCTTTAAATTGCTCTATCTTTAAAAAGGCTACAGTCAGACTGGTGGCTGGTTAGGAGCAGCAAAAAACGAAACAAAACAGAAAACACTGCGAGCCACAGGAACCACAAATATGCTTCCTGACGAGTCCCAACCTCCGTCTTCATGGCGGCTGCGCGTGGAAGGAGGTCAGAGGTTGGGGAGTGTGTGTGATTCACCAGATTTAGGTCAACGCATGTTACAGAGATACTTTATTTCATTATCGATTCAAATGGAATTTCATTGCTTCAACATACAGTAAAGTAAAAAAGTAAAGAAAAGTGACCTTACAGGCGTGTCACTGGTGTTCGACCGTTAAGGTCGACACAGCGGCTGTTTATATTTCTTTCCCTTGTTCATCACAATCAACTGCATTTCAAGGCAAGTTTCGAAGAAGCACATGATTATTTCCAGTTAGTGCATTTTTTGAAACTTTAACGTTCAAACTTCAACGGTGGGCTTATCTCTCTTTTGGCGGCAGGTCACCCCAACAAGACTGAGTGTCCTGATTTGGACTTTCAGATCTTCACTCCTCCTCCTCCTCCTCCTCCTCCTCGTATCTGTTCTGCCCAGTTGGCCGGTTGCATAAACTGTAAAGGAGAAGGTCAGCAGCACCAAGCAGGCCACACACACACACACACACACACACACACACACACACACACACACACACACACACACACACACTGTGCATCCTTGCTGCTCTAGGAGCCGCATTTCTATGCGTGTGTGTGTGTGTGTGTGTGTGCATGAGAAGTAGGGCAGCAGCAGCAGTTACCTAACTCTCCCAGAAGAGACATCTGGGCTGCAGCCGTCCAACTGGTTACAGCTCACGCACACTTACAAAGGCCATCAATCTCTCTCTCTCTCTCTCTCTCTCTCTCTCTCTCTCTCTCTCTCTCTCTCTCTCTCTCTCTCTCTCACACACACACACAAACACACAAACACACACACACACACACACACAGACACACACACACACACCAGACACACACAACCATTGTGTGGCGCATCCAATTGCACAGACAACAATATCTGGAAACAAACTCACAGAAATACTCGCCGTAGAAGTCGACCGCTCTCGAAAATCGTTGACTGTCCCTCACATTTTTACATAATTTGCTATAATTAAAAAAAATAAAAAATGTTTTAAAGCATCAGTCCATTCAATCATGATCTTCAGAAAACATCCATCCACGTCCTCTGTGCCTGAGACCAGCAGCCAGTCCAGGACTCTTTGATCAAGGTCAAAATTCTGGCTTTAATCTCAAAATTCTGACTTAAATCTCAAAATTCTTTTATTATATGGCAAAAGGGAGACGATGATGATGATGGAATTTATAATTGGCACTTAGAGTGACACTTGAGGCATTTGAGTAGCGTGAACGAACCCCCCCAAAATAGTTTTGGTGTCCGCACCGGTGAACGAGTGAGACGTGATGGAGACGGGAGGTCAAGTTGAAACAGAGGGAAAAAGCAAGAAGGAATCAGAGTGTGAAAACTTTCTGTGCGGTTTCAAAACATCCAAAATCTTGAAGTATTTGCCCCGAGAGAAGATCATCTTCATCCATGGAAAGGTCTCAAAGCTTTGCCGCACAGCAATTATATAATAGCAGCATTATATAAACCACATAGGCAGTCCATTTGAAGATGGCACGTTATCATTGTCAGACTGGTTTTAAAGGTTACGTGTGGAATACTTGGAGATCTTGAAGAACAGTGACATGAAGTGGTTACATTTTAGATTGCAGCCCTCTTTCACTCTCCCTTCCTCTCCTAAGTTTGCCAGTAAACTACGGTGGCCTACACACCCAAACCTGAATACCTAGTCCACCTTCTTCATTGATTTTTCTGAAGACGCGAGCAGTCACCCTAATTACTAAACATGCTGTCAGGCAGCTGGTTTGACCACACCAGACTTGCTTAGAAAACATGGTGGTGCAAGATTGCAGCTAACTGGCAGCAAGACTCTTATTAATCCAGCAATATTCTTATATACATGAGAATGGGTAGGAAAACCAAATTGCTTTTATTGTACTGCAATTGTACATCTTTATTATTGTATTGATAGGCAGTATATTAAACTTATCAATATGAAAATCTAAATCAAGCCATGTATTACACACAGGACCTTTAAAGTACTGTGGGCAGTCTCTAGTAATAAAAGTTGTGGTAGATGCAAAAACTCGTGTGTCCGTGTCAGCTTGCCAACCAGGAGGCTCTTGTCATCATGGAGAAGAGCCCCATCAGGGAGGAGAACCTGGCCGAGATCTTCACGGGCTCCAGGCTGGAGCTGGAGCTGAGGAATGACATCTACAGCACCTACAGGCTGCAGGCACCCTCGCACCTCAACGGTACGGAGTGGTCAGCAAAGGTCATCGATTGGGCCTTTAAGAAAAATGTATCAACGTTGTTAAAATTTCCACTTCACATTTTCCTCCCACACGGATTGTGTGTCACAGAAATCAAGGTTTTGGTAGTGTCTCCACCCACAGAGGACAATCTGAAGAGGTGCCAGCGGCAGGAGACCTTCCTGGTGGAGGAGACGGAGGCGGATTATCACAGCATCACGCTGCCCTACATCGATGAGAACTGTTGCAGTGTGCAGGTAGTGGGCATCAGACTTCCTACAACTAGAAGAAGAACATACATATAAATATATGCATATTTATAATTTGCTGTTTTCTTTTTCTTATCTCCGCAGTGGGTCTACAACATCCTGGAAAAGAAGGCAGAAACTGAAGGCATCGTGTACGAGGACCCCGACCCAGAGGTCGGCTTCATCCTCCTGCCACACTTCAAGTGGGACCAGAAACAGGTGATGCTTTACACCAGATGTTGATTGATAAATGAAAAGGAATATTTCTACATCTGTGCATCTTTTCATTCATTTATTAAAAAAACAACAACATTTCAATCAAACGCAGAGAAGTGCATGTGGGTGGACCATCATCACTAGAGTCACCATCCTGCATGACCAAGCAACCATTAGCTAAGAGGATATGACTGTGGATGAAGAATTTTCTTCTTCTTCTTCTTCTTCTTCTTCTTCTTCTTCTTCTTCTTCTTCTTCTTCTTCTAATTATTATTATCATTATTATTATTATTATTATTATTATTATTATTATTATTATTATTCCTCAGGGGATGGGTCAAATGCAGAGGACAAATTTCGCATCATTCGGGATGTGACAATCTTTGACTTTGACTTATTATTATTTACTTTTCTTTGACCTAATTCAATAACTATAATAATGATTACAATTCTTGTAATTTTAATTATTGTCATTCATTCTTCATTAACTTTTTTCTATCTCCAGGTGGATGATTTGTATCTGATTGCCATCGTGAATAAGAGGAACATTAGAAGTCTCAGAGACCTGACGTCAGACCATCTGCCTCTGCTGAAGAACGTCTTCCAGAAAGGACAGGTGAGGTTTGGTTATTATTATTGATCGTCTGTTCACGACCAGACTTTTGGATCGTTCACTTGTCTCGAGCGTTTTAACAAACATTTCTTGCCTTGCTTGGTGGTTCAGGAAATCATCCTTCAGCAGTACAACCTTCCGGCCTGCAAACTGAGGGCCTACCTGCACTACCAGCCGTCGTACTACCACCTGCACTTTTACTTCACCAAGCTGAGCTACGAGGCGCCGGGCTGCGGTATGGACTGCGCCCACCTGCTGGCCGACGTCATCCAAAACCTGCATTTTAATTCCGACTATTACAAGTCGCGGACACTGTACTTCCCCCTGAGCGAAGACCACGGACTGCTGCACAAGTTCAAAGAGGCCGGGAGGCTTTGACCTGCGTTGCAGTGCGTCTGGACTGATTTTCTTTTTAAAAAAGAAAATAGGATTTCAAGGGTATTTATTCTTAATTTATAAGAAAATGGTACAAGATACAGGAGTTAGACATCATGGGAATTAAAAAATTGTTAATGGCGAAAAGCCACTGTATCGCTGTATGTTTTCATATTTACTGATGGGAGGTCACTGGTCATTTCAGACTAACTGTGTTATTGTTTTTTATTAACACAAATGATTAGTATAGATAGATAGTAGATAAGGCGCGTTCAGTTTCAGCTTCCCAGTCTGTCAAATAGGTCATGTGAACACAGACCTAAAATAACAGACCTCTAAACTCAGGGAATAAAGTTCAGGGAAGCTCTGGTGCTTTGACCCTTCTGCAGCTGAAGGTCTGTGTTTACAGGAAAAGGATGAGTTTTGCCTTTTTTTTTTGTCTTTCTTGATTGAGTGTTACGTGAATCGTGCTCCAGTGTCGTCTATATCTGGTGGCTTGTTGTATTCAAAGTCCTCAGTCAGCTTATTTTTGTTATTTTTTTTCATTTGTGGATCATGTGATACTTTTGTCGGGAAGAGCAGAAGCTCCAACGCTGAGTTTGTCCGTCTGAATCTGGTAGAGGACTTGGGTTGCCTGCCCAACATCTCTGACAAGATCAACCAGCAGCACTTTACCATCATGAAACCTTCTGACAGCCTCATGTCTGACCACACGAATTCAGCTACCTCAATACTACTCATGTCTGTTACGGTGACAGAGCCACAAGCAGCCGAGCAAGAAGACTGCACGGACATCTGGGCAGGCAACCGAGGTTGTGTGATCCTACACTGTACCAGCGGGGGCGCTGTGTCAAGGGTAGGGGTCCCATTCTCCGCATTACACAACAAATGAATAAAAAAAAATAATTTTGAACTAGTTTTAGCTAAATGGTCATGGTGCTGCTCTAATTTTCGCTCCTTCAGAGGAAGAGGTCTTAAATAGATTTGTTCCATTGTTTGTTTGTCGGAGGCGAAATTTGTGGGCAAACCACAAAACTCATTTTGATCATTTTGACCTTCTGATGTATTGACCTGAAGTGCCCTGCTGTTTCTGCATTAATAAAAATATTGTATCTCACTTTTGCTGCATCTTGCCCATGACAGTCCATCACTTCATGCACCTGTGAGTTTGTATGACTGGTTCTGATTCTCACGACTGTAATTCTTCTCCACTGTGGTGGAAAATAAAGATTCAGTTGTTTTTTAAAAAAAAATTATGTTATTATATATTATTCTATTCTACTCTTCAAAGAGCACATGCAACTCAATAGGCAGATTTCATAAAGTTGTTAATTCAAGCTTGAGGTAATCATTGAGAAGAGGTGAAGTCGCTGAATAACAATAATAATAATAATAATAATAATAATAATAATAATAATAATAATAATAATAATAATAATATAATATTTGAGCGAGAAATTCTGGAAATAATGAGTTTTTAATGGATCTGCCAGAAAAGGGGTCGCTTGATAAGTGAAGTGGAATTATTGGTTTTTGGTTTACTAGACAGTTTGTGTGAAAAGGAGAAATAGGAGCACGTCAAAATGTCTCCGAACCACTTGGCGGCGGTAGTGCGTCACAGTGTCGCGTTCGAAACACAAGACAAGCAAGACAAAGGAGCGAATCCAATGAGATGAGGAAGAGAACCGGGAAGAAGGGGAGAGGTACGTCAATTTTGAACCTCCAGTCAACAGAAATAACAGCCGCAACATGTCAGACGTCGCCGCCAACCGCGAGGGAGATACTCCGGAGAATGAAGAGTCGCAGCTGAATGCTAAGAGAGCCAAGTGTGACGTCACAGACGGCCAAGGAGACCACGGCGAGGGGGAACCGGCATGCAAAAGAAACATTTTGTCTGGGTTTGTGACGTCACAAATCCTGAACGACTCTGCCCGGGAGAAGAAGATATTCGTCCATGGGAAGGTTTGAGAACGTTTCACGGCTGCTTTAGCCTCCTTTAGCTTGAGCTACTGTCGCGTCTTTGAATCGATGCATAGCCATGTTTACTGATGAACGAGATGCTCACAATCACGCAGCTGGACAACCAGGAGGCTGTCGTCATCATGGAGAAAACCCCCATCAGGGAGGAGAACCTGGCCGAGATCTTCAGCGGCTCCAGGCTGGAGCTGGACATGAGGAACGACATCTACAGCACCTACAGGCTGCAGGCACCGGCTCACCTCAGTGGTAGGTACTGATGGATGGATGGATGGTTGGTTGGTGGATCACCTGGATGCCACCCAGATATTAACCAGGGTTTCTGTTGTTGTTATTGTAGAAATCAAGACCACCGTGGTGTGTCCGGCCACTGAGAACCACGTGAAGAAGTACCGACGTCAGGAGACCTTTCTGGTGGAGGAGCGAGAAGACGACTACGGCTCTATCACTCTGCCGTACGTGGAGAAGCTCTGCCTCGGCGTGCAGGTACGGTCGCTGTCAATTCATAGGACTTCATTCATTCTTCTGTGTCTGTGTGTTTGTTTGTGTGACTGAGGATTTCCTCCGGCTGTCTCGCTGCTCTCACAGTGGGTCTACAACATCCTGGAGAAGAAGGCTGAGAGCGAAAGGGTCGTGTACGAGGACCAGGACCCTGAGGTCGGCTTCATCCTCCTCCCGGATTTCAAGTGGGACCAGAAACAGGTGAACTAGTGCATAATGTACTGCATAACAAAGCTACGAAATAAGATTAAATAGAAGCGTTGTGTGATGCTGATATTTGTTTTGTTTTTATTTATTTGTTAACAAGGAATGACAATGTTGTCATGGGGTTTTCTTCTTCTTCTTCCACAACAAATGATTTCTTTTTTTTTTTTTTTTACATTTTAAGTTTTGCATGATGTTGCAGCACCTGAGGAAGGAAATTGCCTCTTCAAATCAGTGATTAATCAAGGTCAATCAAACCAAAGTAGGGTTGTATCACCAACAATTAATCCCAGCTGTCACATGTCCTTTGTAGCCTTAAATATTGTTAATGGGGAAAGCGTGCTTAAAATGATAAAAATAGAAAGTAACTAATTCATTTTATTTATTGTTGGATTTATTGGGATATTGTGGGATTGCTTATGGAATCCAAGCAAAGAAACTACATCACGAGAACTGTAGTTCTGTCGTGTGATGGCTGGTGCTTTATGATTGAAAATACACTTTGCATACTACCTCCAGACAGATGATTTGTATCTGATCGCCATTGTGAACAAGAGGAACATCAAGAGCCTCAGAGACCTGACCTCGGAACATCTACCGCTGCTGCAGAACATCTTCCAGAAGGGACAGGTGAGGGACGGTGTCACTGTGAAGAACCTCCGTCTGTCCACGAGTGCTTTGGCAGCACTACAGGGTCACATTATGTTGGATCAGTCACCATGGAAGGACCTCGTTGTCTTTCAGGAAGTCATCCTTGAGCGCTACAAGCTGCCGGCCTCCAAGCTGAGGGTCTACCTGCACTACCAGCCCTCCTACTACCACCTCCACGTCCACTTCACCCGGCTCAGCTACGACGCACCAGGCTGCGGCGTGGAGCGGGCTCACCTGCTGGCCGACGTCATCCAGAATCTCCAGTTCAAGTGCGACTACTACAGATCGGCCACCCTCTACTTCCCCCTCAGTGCCGAACACGGACTTCTGAACAAGTTCAAAGAGGCTGGACGGCTGTAACGTCCCGTCCTCTTGGACAGACCACATATCTTTTATTATTTTTTTGTTTTTAAAAGATTTTTTTCAAAATGTGTTTTAACCTTTTGTAGCGTTGTGAGTGCACAGCCTCACATACTTCACCGTTATTAAATGTTTGGATAGAAAACCTGTCAGAGCATTAGCATTTTGTTCCATTTCCAATTTTATCTTTACCGTTTTTCTTTTACTATTTTTTAAAGGATGTGGGAGCGGGAGGATAATTTATGATTTTATTTTTTTTTTGCATGGCCTGGCAAGAGATCCAACCCAAGTTCAGCCTAGTGAATCCCTTCATAACAACCAGCCCTTGGAGACCTTAACATAACACAGTATCACACTTTAAGCCATCAAACCACCCTGTAATAGGCACAGAACACACTTCTCTCCGTTCCGGCTTAAACTAAACCAGACAGCCACTAGATGGCAGTAGTGATCCTGAAAAGATTCTATGATATCTACTTACTGCCTGTCACTTTAATAAGTCAAACATTGTTTCCTGTCTCTGGCAAATTGCGGTTGCTGTCAATGTCATTGCACAATATAAGCTCTACAAATATGTCAGAGTAATTAATAGCAGTGGCAGGCATACAAAGTCTGGCTTATCGCTCTCCCTCAGTTGTAGGCTGCTTCATTCCTGTTAGCCGATGATGGACTTCTGTCTCTTAGGAATCATAATAAAAAGATCCAGCTTCCCAGTCAGTGTTTGGATAAAGTTGTGAGTTCACAGCTGCTGCTATAAAAATATCAAGGTATCTTTCCTCCCAGAACTAGACGTCATTTCACATTTGAAGAAGAATAAACAGCATTAGTGGGCTTTTCCTGAGCAGAGGTGATTGATTTTCTTGGTAAGTGTCTTCTTCTTCTTCTAACTGTGCATTGTGTGCGGTGACAGAGGGGGAATTATTTTTTAGTGACGTGCTTGTGTAAAAAAAAAAATATATATATATTTTTTTATTTATATATTTATTTATTTATTTATTTAGTTTGATTGATTAATGGAAATGAGAGCGGCAAATAAATGTTATTTTTCAAAAAAAAAAAAAAATCTTCTTCTTCTTCGGTACATCATTCTTCATGTGTGGCTCCCGCAATAGGAAGCCTCAGGCTGTTCCTACCTACCTCTGAAAACTGTCCAGGCCCACCTCGAAACTATGGGAGTCAAAGCAGGGTCTGGCATGGTTTTACATTCTAAAGAAAGAATTGCAGGATTGCTGTAAACACTGTGAAAAAATACTGCAGTCAACTGAAGATTATTATTTTTTGAATCTTCTTCCATCTCTTTTGAGAGCTCACTGGACGTTTGGATGACCTCTGACCTCTCTTGCAATAAAAACAGGCCACCAGCATCACCTGCAGTGGCACTGAGGTGAGTTCTGGGACAGTCTGGATATGAGAGCTACACATGTTGTTTTAAAGGTCTCAGAGTGTCGATGTTTTTTTCGTTTTTGTTTCTTTTTTACCACGTCACGTGTTATTTTTATTTTTCTTCTTGTGTCTTCCTCCTCCTTCACTCCTCTGACACTCAGTCCTCCAGAGACAGAACTGTACTGAGCAGTGGACTTATGAGAGATTCTTTGAGACCAGGCGGATATATTCACTGCACACAAAATACGTAATTTCTGTGTGATTTAATCTTTTGCTTACATTATTTGTACAGTGGACGCCAGTTTTATCTCCAGCGGGGCGGTTCTTCATTTTTTTTTGTACCAGTGGTGCCTTTGAGTGTCGCTCGTCAAAATCAAGTAAAAATGATTAACGAAGTTGCAAGTCGTATCCTGGCACGGCAGATCGGTCTGAGCAGTTCAGACTCCTCATCAAATCTCCGCAGTATTGGTTACTACTTTTTCTTTTTGTTAAGCCATTGTAAAGTTTCTTATTCAATCTAGCCATGTGCGGAATAGGTCACAGGTGTTGCACATATTTCCCTTGTAAAAGAAATAAAGGACGACGGTAGACAGACTGAACTTTGATTAAAAAAGGATAACGCACTTTTGGAAGGACACAAAATATGACATAATTTCTTCTTCTTCTTCTTCTTCTTCTTCTTCTTCTTCTTCTTCTTCTTTACATATTTAACCAACCCCCCCCCCCCCCCCCCCCACACACACACACACACACACACACTTCGTCTACATATAAGCTCCCAACAATGCTGCGCTCCGCCGTTTTCTAGAGAGCTGAACAGTCCGAGGCGTCCGTGAAGGCGGCGCCAGGGAGCGGAGGACTTCGGGGCTGGACCGGCCGAGACAAATAATCCAATCATTCGAGCAATAACGGAGCTGATGTCGTCGTGGCTGCGCTCCCTGCGGGATGACTTCAGTCTGAGGCCGCCGTTCGAGCTGCAGCAGCACTCACGGTAAGAGTTGCCGAGCTCGCGGCAAACTTTTCTTTTTCCTCTTTTCCCTTTTTTCTTTTTCTTTTACTTTTTCATCACTAATATCCCTCCGACTTGTGCTGTTTGGGGACTAGATGTTGCACTCGGCGCCGTCTGAAGGCTGATCGATGAGTCTTCTGGTGAGGTCCTCACTGTTTCTCACCTTCTCAGATCCTCCCTTTTGTTTGCAGCAGCAGCAGCAGTTGTTGTTGTTGTTGTTAGGTGTTTTAATGTGTTGTGTGAGGCGGTGCCGGGGGTTGAAGTGCTCTCTGAACAGCTTCCGTAAACACGGCTGTTGAAGTTTCTCAGCAGGCTGCTTCTCTCTTGCTGAGATCTTTTAGGATCCCCCCCCCCCCCTCCCCGCACCATCAGTGTAACACACCCTGGACACGGTGGACTCAGCGGTCACAGTGGACAGGGAGTTTGGTCACTGACACACACCAAACTCATCAATGATTTTTTTTTTCTTCAAATGGCTCTTCAACCTTCAGAAGAGCGTTTGAAGATCAGCTGCAAGGACCATTCCAGAGGTTTAGCCTCCGCTGTGTGCTGATATCATTGAAACTTTTTTTTTTTTTTTTTTTTACCATATGGAGGTTTGCACCGAAAGAACTGCTCTCAATCAATCTCATTGTACATGTGTATAGTGACAATAAAAGGCATTCTACTCTACTCTATTCTATCATAGAGGAGATGAATGAAGGGGTGGAATGTGTCTAACTGTGCTGACTGGGTGACTTGGTGATGATGTGTTGAAATCTTCACTTGTATCCCCCCCGCCCCCAGAAAAAAAATCCCTCTCCTCTTTTTTTCACTTCCACTGACTCACATCTCAACTTGCCCTCGTTCTTCTTCTCTGCTTCTCGCTCAGTCATTCCTCCCTGTGACATCACACTCTGTGTGTTTGTGTGTGTGTTGAGAGACAGAGCTCAGTGTTGTGTGGCTGCGGGGCCGGGCCGGTCAAGGACGGACGCTCCAGATTAGACGGTTATCTTTCACCGTGCTGTAATCCTCCACGCAGACGCCCGTCGATTCAGAATAGAGTCGTGTTGTTGCTGGGCGTGAGAGGATGAAAGGCTTTTATTGATCTGCTGCCGGCGACACGGCTGCTGCTGCTGCTGCGGATCGTGTCACTGGCTGGATGAAAGGGCCTCCACAGAGGGATGATGCAGTTAGAATTATGAGCCTAAACATCAGCTTAAAGCCGTCAGAGCAGCTAATCTGATCAGGAGGATTGATAAAGATGACTTCTCAACGTGTGTGTGTGGTCGGTCTACTCTCACAGGCCCATCCCTATTATTACGGGGCCTGATTAGTGCTGTCTGTCACTGGGTCACTTAACAAGCCCCGTCCCCTTTTGTTGCCGAGGCCCAATCAGACGACCCATTACGTTGCTGTCAGCCCTCTGAAAGTTCTCTCCGCTGGTGGAGAAAGCTGTTTTTTTTTTCTTTTTTTTTTTAGACTTTGAGCCGGGCAGGATTTCCTGTTTTTATTAAAGGGCGTTTAGTCAGATAAAGAGTGAGCTCAGCGTGTTTGTCACAGCTAAGTCGCAGAAGGGGGGGAAAAAAAATCATTTTAAAGGTCTTGTATTGTGCTCATGTTTGAGTATTTGGGGACTGGCCTGCATCCTTATCCCAAAGAAACTTCATTGATCCCCCAAAAAATGGTGTTGGTGAACTTCTGTTTGTCTTGAAACTGTTGCTTTGTCGTCCCCTTTACGTGTCTTAAAGGAGCTGCAATCACGCAGGTAGCAGAGGTCAGAGGTCATTTCTTCTTCATAGGTTTTTTTTTTCTTTGTTTGTTTATTTCAGACTTTTTGAACGATACGTCAGGATCTCCGAGGCTCGGGTTCGGTTCAGTTGGCGTCAGCAACAAGTAAAGTAAAGTGAAGCCACGTGTGTTTCATAAGGGAACTGATTCTTGTAAATCAGTTCTGGCAAGAAGTGCCCGAGGACTTTGGTGTGTCAAGACCGCAAAATATTCGCCTCCGTCTCCGATTTCAGCTGGATCGTTCAGACATGTCGGTTTGTGCGGCTCGGACCACCGGCGGCTGCTGCTGCTGCTGTTGCTGCCTGGAAGTGTGATGCTAAGCTAGCGAGCTAGAAAACTCATGGATGCCACTTTGGCTTATTGGCTGAACCTAACTAGTTTTGTAAATGTTCAAAAAATGTCAGCAAAAGAATAATACTAACCTGACTTAACTTGGCGGGAAATGACTCGTAGTTCTAAGAATTCTACCTAATCCAGATTCAGACAGTGAGTCAAGTTGCAAACTTAGGCCCCGTCCATTGCCATTTTTTTTCTTTCCCAGGGTCGAAAAAAGTCGCGTCCACACGCTGGCAGATGGAAACGGAACGGTGGGTGAAAACGATGTAATGCGTATGCCACACCGAAACGTGGCGCTGTTAACAGACGCTGACACAGCCACGGCGATGGCCAATGGCGAGTAGCGGGAAAAAAAAGTGAGTCTGAGGTTTTGTAGTAATATTGCCAACAAATCTCGAAGCGCCTGCGATATAAGGACAACTCCGCTCGCCGCTATCGTTGTTGTTTGTGGTCACATGACAGTGACGGTGCGATGACGTCATTGTTTTACAAGGAAAAGCCGTTTTCACTGTCCAGACGGCAATGACGAAACGGCGGTTTCCCACTCTGGGAACCGTTTTCAAAAAATACAGTTTCGGGGGACCCAAAACGCCGTTGCCGTGTGGACGAAACGCCGTAACGGTTAAATACTTCACCGTTTCCACCAAAAAAACGTTCCTGTGTGGACGGGACCTTACTTATGAACAGGGTAACAGGACTGGTTCTGTGGAGCTGTTTAAATAGTAACAGTTGATCAGGTAAGATCAATACTTAATTCACCTCCAAGAGCAATTCACAAAGATTTGTTGTAATTTCCTAAAGTCCGGTGCAGTTTTTCTCCCAGTCGACTGACTCCAGTCAGGACCAGTAGCGACGCTCTGCACTGGTTTTCTAGGACATCTAGGACATCTAGGACATCTGGGTCGGAGGATAAATCAATATTGAATCAATGTCAATATCTCATCGATTCATTGAAGCATCAGCTCTGTCTGTGTGTGTGTGTGTGTGTGTGTGTGTGTGTGTGTGTGTGTGTGCGCGCAACAGCAGAGAGCGCGGGTGTGTGTCAGACTGTTGTTGGGCCCATGTGAGGAGTGCGCTCCAGATCTGGTGGATCACACACACACATGCTGGAGAATGATTACAGGGTTATTTACATTACAACGTAGAGAGCAAGTAAAAAGGGGGCGAGAGACGCTGGCAGAAAGGAGGAGTGAGAGAGGGAGGGAGGGAGGGAGGAAAGGAGGGAGAAGATGGCTTCCAGATGTGAGGAGTCAGGGGGTGGGGGTCTCCCAGAGCTCCTCCTCCTCCCCCCCCTCCACCTCCTCTGTTCATATAGAGAGATCAGCATAAGCAGGATGGACAGAGGAGCGGCTCATTGGGAGAAAATGTTGTATGTTGAGGGAGGAGAACTTATGGAGGTGAAGAAGCGGGGAGGGCCAGCAGGGGGCCCCCGTCTATGACTCAGGGCCCCCCAGAATCCAACACGTCGGTCCCTTAACTCATTCACTCACTCCTTCATTCATGGCAGTCAAGTTGCACAACTGGGAAAGCGGTTTTGAGTCCCTGGTGGCTGACTTACCGCATTATGTGGCCCTCTACAGAGCATGTGCAGTAGTGTCACTTCCCACCATGCATCTGCAACTCCCATGACGAATCAAGACACGTCAGCCAATCAGAACGAGCCGAGACATGGCAGGTGACGGCCCGTGACGTCATGCTGGTAAAAAAGTCTTTCCTGGCCCTTAAAACAATATCAAAAGTATACTCACTTATTTATATAGTTTAAAAATATAGAGTTGGGAAATTTATTAGTATGAACTGTGTGTCAGGTCACATTGTCAGCCGTATTACAGGCAGTTGTTTTTGTATTGCAGTCCATGGAGAAAAATGCTTTTTGGTCCACGTGGGATTTTTTTGGGGGGCTGCAGTACCTCGAGTGGCCACTGGGGAAAGAAAAATCACCGTGCCACCGTATTGGAAGTCCAGTATCCGTCTATTATGAACTTAAAGTTGGAACAGAAAACTAGTCAGATACAAACAATTGTGTTATCAGCGACTTCCTTGGGAGCCGTTAGGGTCAGCGAGCGGTTGGTCCAGCCTCTGATAACAACAACTGAGTACAGGTGGCCTTGGCTGATTATTGTGTAGCAGAGTATAGAAAAGTCAACAGCAAAGAGCAAAAAGTATTAGATACAATTCACTACGATTCACTATTACTTTTTATGCTCAAAGGAATGTGGCGTTTTTGATGTTAAAGGCTTAGCTTTCAGACACACACACACACACACACACACAAATATTTGCGCACATTTCTGTTTGCCGCTCCAGACACTCCTGGCACTTTCAGGAAATACCAACATATTTTCTCGGAGGGGAAACCTGAGCAACATTCCCCTCGGCTGTCCAAACACACATTTTAAAGATTGATACACGCACGGACACGCGCACACACTACACTCACGCACAATACACACACACACACACACACACACACACACACACACACACACACACACACACAGGACTGCGCCACGCTGCTGAGTCTGTTTCTGCTCGGAGACATTCGATCGCTGTGTTTAGAAGATTCCTGGACTTGACTCGGATTGGGGGAGCAGTTGGAAGTTTGGAACCAGGAGTTTTCATAGACCTCTATACAGGCTGCAAATCTTCTGATTCGGCGGAGGCTTCCTATTGGTGCAACGGCTGACACGTGTCGAATGTTGTGGTGCAGTCGCCACGTTTACATGACACTGGAGAAAAGCAAACGATTGCCTCAGCCCGACTACGACCGGACAACTGAAGTGCAAGCAAACGCCTTCGTCCGAGTTCTCAAACTCCGATTGCAGTCGGAGAACTCCGATCAAGACGCCCAGATAGTCGCGTGTGCGCATGGTCCACACCCCTGTGCTTAGCGTCTGCCCCCGGAACAGAAACAATCAAGGCACCAGCTTCTTCAACGCGTGGCGCCGTTACGAGTTTGTGCATAACAGTTCCTTTGCAGAGGCGGTACGCAAACCTTAACTTAAGTCCATTTGTGTTCTCCGAATAGAGTTTGCGACAACGCGGCGCTCTGTACAACTCGCCAGTTCATACCGAAGAATGGCGCTTCTCACCTGGAGTGGAATTGGCGCTCGTAGTTCCTTCCTGGAGGTTCTAAACACCTTCACAAGTCCACAGAGTCTCTCAAATGATCTGCGCGTTATTCTGAAATTGTCTCTCCGTGATGCGTTCAAAACTCTCTCAGTACCGTTGTGTTTTCTACTTCTATTTAAGGAGTCGGTAGATACGTTTCATTGCTTTTTGCGGAAGCTCCACACACTGCAATTACAAACCCTCTCCCACCAGTCTGTTTTCCCAACGCACCGAGAACGAAGGGTCCGGATCACTCGACACGGTGACGCCACAGAGTGTAGAATCGAACGGCACACAGCGTTTCTGTCTGCTCTCCAAATCGTCAGTTTCCTCACCGAACAGCTGCTGTGCCGCCGTCAGCGGGTTTTCCAAAAAAAAAATCACAAACATCCTAGCAATTTTAATGCAAGTAAAGAAAGCATGATGGCCGAGGGAAAGCAGTTGTCTCAGGCAGCCCAAATCAAAATGTTACCAGGATGCTGCCTTCATTTACTAATACCCGAGAAAAGTCGTGCTTGCTGTGAGTCTCGGTAGCTGATAGATAGCGCTCACTTCCAAGAGTATATTTGCTGTGGTAGATGTGGGCTGCAACTGTAAAATCGTCAGTAATATGTTACGTATGTCTGTGAACCTGTTAAATTGAAAACTAGCACGGGCATGACACCGGCGTTGAATCGCGCTCCAGTTGTTTTGTTGTTGTGCGAGGGAAAGAGGTCGACCGGAAATGAACACGCTGAAAAGACTTATATTGCCCCCTAGTGTTGGGGAGGAGGACATGTTCCCGCCAATAATTCGATTTTCTCAGCTGCATGTGTACTGGGACAAGGTGAGAAATCCGATTAGCTGTGCATGTAAGCGTAGTCAGTGTTGCGCTGAGAGTTGAAGTCTTTGGTGGAAAAACGAAGGGAAGCACAAAAAAACTCTCTGGACTCTCCGAGCCAAAGGTTAGCAGCTAGCAAAGTGAGTGCAGTTAGCATTTAGCAGTAAGGGGGTTCGTTTGTTTTTTCTTTCATTCTTCCAGGAGTTACAGTGGAAACATGACTGCCTCGTGACTTTATCTTGAAATTTCAGGTTGTTGTTAAACTCAATCAAAATGCATTAAAATTATTTAGAAATTGTTTCTAATTCTTACTCAACTGTCTTTTTGCTAGTTTTTCATTTCCGGGTCACAGACTCGTTTATACAGCAGTGGACTGAGGTCTTACGGTACTACAGTAACGCTGAGGGTAGGGGCGGGGCCACTTTCAGCGACGCACTTGTGAGTCACCGTCGCCCCCTGTTGTCTGCTTACCTGTTTGATTGCAACAGTTTCTTGGGATCAGAGGATGTTTCTTCTAAGTGCTTGTTGCACAACTCCTTCCCGCTGCTGCACACACACACACACACACACACACACAGAAAGTGGTCAGGATCATGTGCTTCATGTAGATTTCTGGCCTGGTTTTATTCAATTTCCTGCCTCTCACGTCCTCCCTGCTTGCAGCCGCCGCTGCTGTAGCCAAGATTGTTTGTAGTCTGAGTGGGAAATCCCAGAATTCTGCTCCTCTGGAACAAATCGAAAAGCTCAGGCAACACAACACGGCAAAACACAACACAACACAAGACAACACACAGTGGTGGAAAACACTGTTGAACACATGCAGTGGGTTAAAGTAATGGAGTTGCTTTGTTAGCGCTTCATCACACACACGAACGCACCCTGTGTGTGCGTCTGTGTGTGTGTGTGTGTGTGTGTGAGAGAGAGGGAGAGAATGAGAGAGAGAGAAAGAGAGGGTGGGGTGGGGGGGTATTTCTCAATCCCAGCAAGCCAAAACTGATCCTGTGTGTCTGTTGTGTTGCAATTGACTTGCTGAGATACTGATTAACAACTCCCCCCCCCCCCTCACTGACTGACTGACACACACATCAACCTGAAGGAATTTCAACACCGTTTTTTTTTTTTTAAACTGGAAAACAAAATAATGAATGACGCTTAACAGTCGCGCTCCGTCTGAGCCTGTCCAGGTTGGGAAAATTGTAAAAAAAAATTTTATCGCACCTTCATCGTCATAGGTGATTAATAATTTTGGCCCTATGCGGCTTTCCTGGGTTTGATAAGTTGACACTCGTGTGTGTTACTGCATAACCGGAGGAATTTCTTTATTCTTTTTAAAGTCCCAACCGTCAAATGAAACTTCCATCATCTTTTGAGGGGATATAGAAATTTGTACAATTTTAATTCACGAAAGTTTTACGTCTTTTTTTTTTTTTCACCTTCCACGTGTGTGTGTGTGTGTGTGTGTGTCAGAGGATCGAGCAGCAGGGTCACGCCTGATGCCCCCCCACCCCTGTCACACACACACAGGAGCTCTCGCAGCAGTAGAGGTTGCCGGTACATAAGCTCCCTACTTATAGCGATTAGCTGCGACAAGCTGTTGCATGACTACGAACTACAACCCCCGCGCTTGCCCTCACCCCCACCCCACCACCCTCCTCCACTGAGACGGATACAGTAAGTCACACGAGGCTCCGTTTCTGTTGCTAGGCCGGAGGAATAAAAAGGATTTTTTTTTTTTTAAATATAGCAGAATTTGAAAAGAAAATCCGGCCAGATTTAGCCTTAAATTCTCTTTTTTTAAGATTCTGTCTGAACTTCATCACATGCCCGTTCAAAGCAAAATGTGTGATGTGTTATTGTAATGTTAAATACGTTCATAATTGGCGAATTAAAAAAAAAAAAGTCTTAGGGCAGCTTGCTTGCTATCCAGACAAGCCAAAATACGAGCTAAAGGCCCGCGTGCTAACAACATCTCATTGCCATTACAAGAGGCCACTCATCAGGATGTCGGCGTCAGCATGTAAGTTCCTTTGTTTCATCAAATTCAATACGTACTGTATATTAGTTTTGAACGAGTGCTTCTGTGGTCTTTCACTTCCCATTTATTCCTGTCAAATTTCCTGCTAGCTTCTTTCCCGGCACTTCCCAGGAAACGTCTCCATGTTGGACGACTTCCAAATTCCCTTGTTGAACAAAAGAGTTTCCAGTATAGGAAACTGGGCGGATGGTTTCTTCCCCCATTGCAACTCATTTGTCCCCCTCTAATATAAAGCACGTTCTTGCCATATGTGACTTCGTTCATTTATATACATTGGGAAAACGCAGCGGTTTTATTTTTTTCTATCCACATCTGTGTTTAATAAACACGGTACGTGCGCTGCTTTTTGAAGTCAGCCTGTCGCCTCCGTTATGGACATCGACTCGCACGCATCTGTCAGCCGAGGAAATCAATGCTGTCCGCCGCTAAGTGCTGCAAATTGACAGATTGTGAAAATGCTAATCCATCACAGGAAAGTAGAGCAAGCCACACAGTCAGGCGGCTAAAGAGCAGCGGTAGTGTCACACTGGAAGGAAGGGGCACAGGAGGAAGATAAAAGAGGTAAACAAGATTAGTGCCTCAGTATTTGAGATTTTTTGTTGTAGTCTCTGTGATTATTGTGTTCCGTCTTTTTATTGCTTCTTTGTTTTTCTCAAGCATTTGTGCGTTCACAAAGTCTTTGTCCATCTTTGTTCGAGTCCAGGTCTTAGAACTACAGAAGTTAAACTCCTAAAAGTCTTTCAGTTTTAAGAACATTTTTTAAAAAGCACCTCTTGAGCGTCAGTATTGTAACTTAGAGTGCAGCTCTCGCAGTTCGGAAAACGTAAAAAAAAATTTGAGTCAACATAGATTTTTTTTTCCCCCAAAACTTTTGCACCACACACAAATGCAGCCGTAAAGAACAACGGATTTTATGGTACCGTGACAGACTAGGAGATGTGGCTCCTCGCTCCCTGATAGTTGGACTTCATTCTGTCATGGCAAAAGCGTTGAAACTCCGGAGCGATGAAGATCACGCCCTCCGTCCCTGTCCTGTGGGACTGAGGCACTCAAACCATCTTCTGGTTGACCTGCAGCTACTGACGGCGATCCCGGAGCCTGAACACCGAATCTGCTGCGGTCGGTTTCAGACATCGTCCATCGGACCCTTCGGAGGGGAAATCTACCTCACCGGTCCTTCGGAAGATTCTCAGTCGTCCAGGTTGACTTAGTGCAGACGGCTGTTTAAGTCGAGGCAACTGGACTGGTTCTGGTGTCTTGAAGGCTTTTTTTTTTTGCCTTTTGGATGAGAGGAGAAACATCTTTTCAAGACGGCAAAACCAGGAGATTTGATATTTGACCGTGAGGCGTGTTTCCTTATCCAAGGGTCCGATGGACGTCGTCTGAAACAATCTTTTCGAAGTAACTTCACCGACCAGGAGATCCCGGTTCCGACTCCGGGATCACTGTCAGTAGTTGAGTGTCCACCGGAAGAGGTTTAAATGACCTCTTGGCCTTCTGCACAACCTCTGCTGGTGTTTTCTCTCCTCCCTGACGGTGCGAGGCGCTGACCTTTGAACGTCTCTCACCTGTCAAAGCGTCAAAGCGTCGACGCATGCCCTTGTGTAACTCAACACAGCCAAACCAGTACAAGTTTGAAGCATGGAAAAAAAAAAGCAGCAACTCCACCCTGCTTCCCTCCCTCCCTTCCCAAAAATCTTGACCTGGTTCTTCTCAGCTGGAGGAACTGCGGTTCTTCTCCTCTGCTGCTTCATGTAGGATACAGTTTCTTGTTCGCACTTGTCTCCTCCCAGACTCCTCCTCCCTCCGCCTCTTCCCCCTCCCTCCCTCCCTCCTGCGGACAGCGAGTCGTGGCGACGGGAGGAGAACGGCCAGGCATGCAGCAGCGGCAGCAGCTACTCCGTCTCTCGTTTTTTCCTCCTCGCTGCAACGTCGGCCCCAACTGCCTGGATTTTCCTCCGGCCGTAGACTGAGAGGTTCTTTTGCAAACTTTACTCTTAGCTCATCTCCTCCCGGTGCCGTCGGGGGTTGTTGTTGTAGTTCCTCCCTCTGTGTTTGTGGCTGCTGCTCCTTGTACGTGAACGCCGGGCATGTTCAGGGTTTGGCCCGCTGCCCTTCCCCTTCTACTGCTGCTGCTGCTGCTGCTGCTGCCAGACTTTACAGAGTGTTTGTTTGAAATCTGAGTTCGGCGGAGCTCCAGAAAAGAAAGGGGAAAAAAAAAAAGCGGAGGGGGGTGGGGTGGAGGAGGAGGGGGAGGAGGAGGAACCGCGGAGGGGATGGTTTGACTTGGAAGAGAAGGACGGTCGTCTCCTGAGGAGTGGCATCTTCTCCGGATTCAAAAACAGGGGAGAGAAGTTCGTCGTGGGCCTTTCAGGAGGGAGGACGGGAAGGAAGGAGTCTGATGTGGAAGAGCACCGATCGGCAGAAAGAAATTCTGTACAGTTTATAAAGAAGAAGGAGGAGAAGAAGAAAAAGGAGCAGAAAACAAGTGTGTTTTATTGAGTCATGGCTGGGATGTACGGCTGCTTCAGGAGCAGGAAGTAAGTTTCTTTTCTCAGTCGACGTCTTCATGCGTTACATCGATGATGGTCAGTAGTCAGGAGGTCAATGTAGGTCACCACGCTCGGGTTCCATCGAACCCAACAGCCGATTGCGACATCGCGTCTCTGACGCTGTTTTTTTTTTTGCCGAACGTGGGAAACGCTCTTTGAAATGTTTTTCACCCCAGGGGTTGAACTCGTACCCGCGGTTCATCCACTTTAAACACGGAAACTGTCTCTTAATTGAGGCGGCCTGCAGCTGCCAGCAGTATGTGTGAGCTGGCACCGAGTCCTCTGGGACGACTCGCTTCACCACATCCTCCACGACAGAGGAGCAGAAGAGACACCGCAACAGAGTCTCAGTCACATTCTCAAGATCAGAGAACTGATTTCAACCTGGCCGTCAGAGGCTCTCTCTCTCTCTCTCTCTCTCTCTCTCTCTCTCTCTCTCTCTCTCTTTCTCTCTCTGTCTCTCTCTCTCTCTCTCTGTCTCTCTCTCTGTCTCTCTGTCTCTCTGTCTCTCTCCTATTCCAACTGTCCAACACCAAGAATCTTTTTCCTCACTTGAACCTGTTGAGACTGCTGTGTCGAATTGGCTCGTGTTGTATTGTGTTGTGTTGGCTGCTATGATTCAGTGTTCGTGGCTCACAGGCTGAGAGAGATTCTTCAGAGGGTTTAATAATAACAGGTTCAGTGTATGCAGTAAAACTCAGTCGAGTAAACGTGATTCTTGATTTTCTTCGAATGTTTCATTTTATTTCAGATTTGCTTATTCATTCATGTATTCATCTAGTTGGTTAGTTAGTTGGTTAATCCTACTATGCCACTGAGCCTCATGATATGGCAGCAATATCGGCTTTATAGCAGCAGAGTTAGTGGAAGAGAAATATTTTGCTTGTATGCGGGGGTTAGTATGCCATGGATAATGACACCGATTTCCGCTTCGCATATTCCCATCCCAGCAACCTTAAGGAGGCCTTTCAGGAACTGGCTCCTATGGAAACTAATGACTAAATCAGTTTTGAACCCAATGTGATTAACTGAACTTATGAAGACTCATACAAGTGCCAGAAATGAGGGTGGTGTGTGTTGGAAATGCTCAACGGTTTGGGCTCAATCAGAACTGTTATATAAATTGAATATAGAACATCTGAACATCCATCAGAATATGTTAAACCACGGCTGTACAAATGAAAAAAAAAATCCTGTTGACCACATCACATCTTGTGGATAAGAATGGAAACACAATTCCACTAAAGGGGTTCAGAATTTTGGGACCGCAATTCCAAGTTCGCTGGTTGCGCTAGGCTAAGCTAGGCTAATGCAAGTCAGTTGTTTCTGCTAATCAAAAGCAATCGTCTCCATCTCACACTACAACCGAGACAAATAAGTTGGCAGGAACCGTCGACTTGTGCCGGCCAACTCTGCTAAACTAGGAGGACTGGGTGGAATCTGTTGAAACTGTCTCTGCTGGTAGCTAGCACACTGGCTAATGTGGAAATTCCAAACCACTCTGCTTGAAGCATCATAAATCCAAAGGTCATGCTGTTCTCTACAGTTTAACAAAAGTAGTTTTGCTGAGATGTTTTTGCAGTCACCTGTGGACTGTTCACTGGTCCTTTAACTTTCCTGGAGTAGTACCGGAGGTTTGGCGCAAGATGTCCAGATTTAGAGTGCCTGAGTAAAAAGTCCTTTGATTTTCTTTAGAAAGAGTTTGGGTGAGAGGGTGGTGTCCTTCTTTTAACTTTTCAACCAAGGAGGAGCGGAGGAAACGGGCTCTGCTATTGTGTGAAAGACGCTTTTTGTTAGCGTGTCTGACGGACTAGATTACTTTGTTCCAGCTATGTAGCTAATGTTACATTAGCCCCATTAGGACCATGGCAGGTTGCAGAATCATGAGTTCACATCTGTTGTTTTTCGGGGGTTGGACAGTTGTGGCTGTACTGTGTCGCTCCTGCAAAGTGAAAGATAACAATTATAGTGGCTTATTTTAACATTGCTGCTCTCTCGCTGCCTGTCTATTTTGGTGGACTGGTGGACGGAGAGATTCTAAGCATTTTACGGCTCTGAGATAGTTTATGTCGCACTCTGTAGCTGGTTCCAAAAAAAAAAACAAAAAAACAGCGACAAAACTGTCTCCACCGCATTATGGTATCTTTAACTTCTGGCTGCTGTGTTAATTTTAGTTTAAAAATAAGTCAGTTTTTTTCCCTTCATTGACCTCAAACTCAATGTATACTTCACACAAGCTCTGACATTTTAGAGGCTTTAGAGGCTTTAAAAAAAAAAAGCTTTTTGGAGCAGACTTGCTGGGTTTTTTCCCCCTCTAATTCTTTCGTCTCTGTTCCTTTAGTCAAGTCGTGCAAATAAAAAAAAAAGAAAAAAAAAAAAAAAAAAGGAGGCAGGCTGGGATTGAACCTGGCCGTGACCTCGGCAGATGAACACCGAGTCGATGACAGGCGTGTGTTCTCACGTTGTCATCGCGTCTGTTTTTCTCTCTCCTGGTCCAGGAGTGGTGCTGTGAGCTAGCGGACAGGAGTTTGTGTGGTGGTGATGCAGCTGGAAGTGAACGTGGACTTGCACAGAGTGACTGATGAGTGTGTTTCTCTCTCTCTCTCTCTCTCATTCTCTCTCGAGTCCATGTAAGGCTTGCTGGGAAAGAAGGCGGCCCCTTTTCTTTTCTTTTCTTTTTTTTTTTTTTAAAGGAGAGCAGGTTGAAGAGGAAAAAAGGAAAGCCGAGCAGAGAGAGACGGAGGAGAGTTCAGCAACATCAACGATCCACAAAGTCGTTTTGGTTGATTATATAGAAGAATTTCTGAGTCTGTGTCCTGGAACCGAGGCTTGGAATGCACTCACAGCTTGACTTGGGAAAAGGAATCCTATATGTGTGCCGTTAATGCTTCTGAAGCAGCTTCTTCAGTTGCTACACATTATTTCAATGTCCTGCAAATGTTAAACATTGGGCCTTTGATCATTTTTGATTGACTTGACTCATTACTACAGCACTGCTACACCATCATTTCCTAACAGATCCAGGAAGTATAGTTTTCCTTAAAGTCATGGTGTCTGTATGTTGCAACAGCGAGGTGACAACAAGGTGCTTTTTCTGAAACTATTCCTGCACCTTTATTTTTTTTTCTGTACCTTTTCCCAGCAATGGACAGAAGATGTGTGCAGAGTTCCAACAAACACGATCACTGACTTGTAACGGAAATCTTGTCCTTGCATGACAACCACTAGCAGTCGACACCGGTCCGACCTGCCCAACTGTGTTGCGTTGCGGCGTTCCGAGGTCACTGCAGTTCACCGGTGCGAGTTGCCTCCACATAGGATTAAATCCTGGTTTGCTTGGATGCTGCGTGCAATGCCGGGAATTTCAAGGTTCACGCATCCAGGTCAAACAAGTCTGGATGTTACTTCCTTACTCTTTGAAAAACAACAACAATAGAAGCTAGCATCGCTAGCTTTGTTAGAGACCTTGTTAATCACAGCGCACGCCGGTCCACTTTGGTCGCCGGTCCAAATGTTAAAATGAAGTGCTTCATTTTCTATTTGTTTTTAGTTAACTTAGTTATTTTTTCGGCAATGTGAAGTGATTAGGATGTAATATTCTCGGTATTCACCGTCTCGTACAGGCCGACTGTTCATTCAGCCATTGTTGAGAAGCTTAATGAGTCAAAAGGAAATACCCCACGGTTCCCAAGGCCGTGATCCCTCTGAGGTATGTGTGGTTTGGCAAGAGGTGGCGAGCAGAACCCGGAAAGAGAGGGACAGGAAGGCGGTGGACAAGTGACAGACAGACAGACAGACAGACAGACAGATGAGAGTGAAGACATGCTTGCACAGAATGTAGCTCGGTGTGTTATCAGGCCACATACTTTGTGTATTTCCCATCTCCTTTTATGGACCTTTGGCTGAACTGGACCTCCGAAGGGAAACTGCATGAGACGACGACAACAAAGCTTTGTAACATCTGTGCATACATACAGTGGTGGTGGTGGTGGGGGGGGTGTGTGTCCGGGGAGATGTTTCTAGACGCTGTTCTTCACCAGTGTGGACGTCCAGCAGATCTCAGGAGCCTTTTTCTCAGCTTGGAATGTCGACGCCAAAGTGTTTCTGGAGGAGAGACACATCTGTTCAGTGCAGTCGCTGTTTGAATTCTCATTGTGTGCAACCGACTGCAATTGTTCAATTGCAAAATGGACTTGTGCATTGATCCAAACAGAGGTTCGGGGCTGGAAAGGGTGGTAAAACTTTGCAAATACAATTCATTCATTCAAAGAATAATTAGACTTAAAGACTTCATTTTGCAGCCTTTAAAACACAATTGTGCCATTAGAAATAATTTCTACCATTTGTTTTAAAGCCGAGCGTCAATCCGACATGAACTTGTGATATTGTTATTGCGGTCATTTTTGCACTCAGACACTCCAGTTATGATTCAGCTGCATTTTCTGCCCCTCTGCTGCCACTGTGCATTCCTCATCTTCTGAATTGATCATCGCGAGCATAACTGTGCCTTATTCAAAGCACATGGTTTGGCCGAGTGAAGCGTTTGATGGAACGCTGGAATGCTACATTTGCATTCATTGCAACAAAAAAAAAAAACACGAGCGTATTTTAGGGGAAAGCGAAGGCTTTGAGCAACAGGGGGCGTCGTAATTCTCCGCAGTGTGCTTTTTACTGCATGTGTACAACAATCCCAAACTGCGTGATTTTAAAGAGACGGTGACAGTATAGTTTAAACGTGCGTCTGAATATATAAACACGTCTTCCTGTTGCTTTGTGTGAAGCCCAGCAGCTCAGCCCACTTTATCATTTGGGGCCGACTGGGAAAGTCTTTCTCCTCCCCGTTGCCTGTTTTTTTTTTTTAACCCTCTGGGTGGAAATTAAAAGGCCTGTGGTTGAGCTTCACGGCCTCGGCCTCTCATCTCCTGGCTCGGCGACGGGAGTCAACCGAAGGACACGTTTTTTTCTTCTGTCTTGGATTACAGGGAAATGACCCAACGGTTGTCAGGCCGCTTGCCCAGAAATCAGCTCTGATTTAGCTGGAGGTTCCACGCTTTTCTACACACTGGCGTTCACTCCAGGATCTCCAGGATTACTTGAAACTGATTTTTTTTTCTTTTTTTTTTTTTTTTTTACAGTGATTTGGAATTTAAAAAATGACCGTTTCGTTTTTGCGATGGAGGATGAGTTTTCCGATGCTTCGCAAAATGTGCAAACAATTGCGTTAGCCAGTCGTGTTGTGTTGGGCCGGAATGGAATTGTGCGTCACGCAACATCGTCGTCAACGTTCAGTGCTTTTACGTTCAGTCTAGATAATGCAAATATTGCAGCATTTCTTCTATTTTGTTTGATCCAATCCCAAAAATAATCACATTTTCATGTCCTTTTATTTGTTACACATCCTCTGGATATATAATAAAAAAAGAGCCTTGGAACACTCCCAACTGTTTCCGACTTTTCACCACGTGCTTCACTCCACATTCTCAATTGGATTTACTTCTCTCTGCCTCCTCGTCCAAACTCTTCACAGATGCTTCTTGAATGAGCCATCCGTCCTTCTCTCCTTCCTTCAGGGGCTTAATTACACCATTGAGAGAGAAAAAAAAATCTCATTCACTCATTCACAACAATGCTGTCTCTCTCCCTCCCTCTCTCTCTCAATGTTTCTCTCATTTTTTTGTACTAACAGCTTTCACGAGACTCAGACTTACAGTTGCTGAGCTACACAATCGCCGTCGTTGTCATGCGGCCTGATGGGAAAAATCGTTACGACTGCGATTGGATCATCTCCCTGTGACTTGGAACTTACTGTCATTGTTAATGGAATTTACCATCATCGTCTGCTGAGTGGAGCGACACACAGCGATGGACGTCCAGTCCTGAGTTCCTGCTGCTGCTGCTGCTGCTGTTACTCAGATGTTTATGTGTGTTAAAAGCTGTACCAGCTTTATGAGCAGGTTTATGAGCTCCTCAGAGGCCTCTGTGTCCGCGGCCGTTTGCTGTACTAATGTAATCAGGCCCAAATTAGGCCGGGTTAGCTGCTGCTGCTGGTGGTGCTGCAGGAAGATGCTGCTGGTGGTGGTGGTGGTGGTGGGTTATTATTACTGGGAGCTTGTGAATTTATGTCATGCCTCTAAAAGCCACATTGTCCCTTAAAAAATGAAACAAGACGACCTCTGATGCAGGTGTGGTGGTGATGCATTCAATGACCCTCACGTTTGTCATTCGGTCGGACGTTAGCACGTCGGTGCTAATGAAGAGAGCCAATTAGTTGACCCACCCACCCAATGGTTTTGCGGTCGCACTGGTTCCATTGAGGGACCAGATCAGGACTGAACTGGATTGTCTTGGATTTGCTTCACGTCAGGAGGACAGAAGGCGGCTGACAGTCACTGACGATGAAGGAGATCTCCCTGAAGGAGCCCCCTCCCTCCTGGACCTCCATCTCCACCTCCACCTCAACTTTTACCAATGTATTTCTTCTGGTCACAGTGACATCTCTTCTGTTTACATGGTGAGGATCAGTTTCAATGGGATCGTCTGAGTTTGGTTTATTCCGATTAGCTGACCGTGATTTCAGCAGCACGCTTCAAGATTGCTGCTTATTCTTCTTTTTTTTTTTTTTTTTACCAAAGCCAATGGATCTGTCATGAAAACTTGATCATGGACAGGATTCAGTTGTGTTTTAATTGGTCCAGGGTGGTGGGTGGGTTGGACCCCCGCACCCACGCCCCAGCAGCCTCATTCTTGTCCATTGAGTCCATTGAGCCTCAGGTTGTAGGTCAGTGGAGTCACGATGAGTCGTGAGTCACAATAATGAGTCATGAGTCACAATGGTGAGTCAGATGAAGCTGATCAATAACAATTTTTATTGGAGTTGCAACAAAAAGCCATTTTCCATTGGGGATAAATCAAGTGATTCTGATTCTGAGTTCAGGTTTTATACCTTTATGCGTAAACTACTCGGAATTTACTCGATAAGAGTCTGACATTAAAAAGTGGAATGTTGCTCCTGTTGACGAGATGTGCTGTCTTTGCTCAGTCGTGCAACCCCAAGATGACTGACACAATTGTGAATCCTTAAGAATTGAAATGAATAAACTTTATTGAGAGGTGTAGTGCTGTGTCAAAAAAAGAAAACAAGGCAGGGAGCAGTGCTGCTGCTTTTAATGAAGGCTGTTGTCTGCAACAGTCCCAGTGCAACCAGTGCTAATCCATCGTTATGCAACAGGGCTGATATCGTGTGTGTGTGTGTGTGTGTGTGTGTGTGTGTGTGTGTGTGTGTGTGTGTGTGTGTGTGTGTGTGTGTGTGTGTGTGTGTGTGTGTGTGTGTGTGTGTGTGTGTGTGTGTGTGTGTGTGAGAAAGTGTTGAATCTGCGTAACACACAAGCTGAAAGCACCAATGGTGACTTCGGGAACTGCAGGAATAATAATAATAATTATTATAATAATAATAACAATAATAATAGTATGATTTTTTTAAAAAAGGCCAACCAGATTCCAGCTGGGTGATGGTTTGGATGATGGCATCCTCCACGTTCAGCAAAATGCATCCAGCATCCGACTCATTGAAATGACTGCTTCAGGATATTACAGGATTGGTCCCAATAAAAACCTGTGACTCCACTTCAATAATTAAAAACCTTTTTGAAAAATCTGTTCTCCGATATTTACAAGTTTTGTTTGTTTATTTGTTTTTTTAAAATGAATCCAGCACATCTGCAGTTCTTTACCATAACAGAGCGACTGTTCTCTCTCTATTTTCTCTCCTCCTCTGCTGTCGTTCTCAGCAGCTCTGCTTTTTTCCCCTCCTCGCCATTCGCTTGCTGTGACATGTGCGAGTGAGAGAAAATGATGGGACCAAGAATTCTTCACCATCTGTGGTGGGGAAAAAACAAAAAAAACCCACACTGGGTTCTTGACTGGGTCGGGCCTCTGTGTTTACTGTACGTGCGTTATCTCTCTTGTCTTTCTCTTTTTTTTCTTGATACTCGTCTGTTGATCTAACTTGCTCTTCTCTTCTCTCTTGCTCTCCGTTCCCACAACCTCTCTCCTCTTTGACCCCTGCTTTTTGTCCCCGTCTGGGGGGGTGGGGTTTCCCACTGTCTCCTCTGTGTTCTCGCTGTCTTTCCCTCCTCCTCCGCCTCCTTTCTCTCCCTCTCTCTCTCCCTCTCCGTCCTCCTCTTTTCCTCCCACGTCATCCCTCCATCCTTCTGCTAGATGAAGAGGAGGATGTCACCGTGGGGAGTCGGCTTCGGAGGCGGCCGCAGGTCAGTCGATTTTAGACTCCAGGTAGAGCTGAGATAACTTCAGTAATTAGTCAAATTGAAGTAGAGTGAATTGTTCCAGCCGTCACCTCCAGGGGTCGCCACTGATTTTATTGGCATGTTTGGTTATACATGATAGGGTTTTTTTTCAGGCTGGATGTTCCACCTGCATATACTCTAGCAACATGCACTTTCAACCCCAGTTGTCATTTCAGTTCAGCCGTTGGTCTCACCTTTAATCTGACACAGATAAGACCTAAGCTCTTCGCTCCTCAGTGCCAAATGCCAGTTGAAATAAAAAAAAAATAGATGTTATTTGTTATTTGAGCAAATGACTCCACAATCACACTTGTACAATGTCTTTACAGTCAAGGTAATAATATTAAAAGCAGACTTCTTTTTAAATGAGCTAGAATCACTCCATTTTTCTTCATTTAAAACCAAAACAAATCACACATGTGGAACTAAGTGCACTGTAAGAATGAGAGTATGGATTGTATATCAAACAAAAAAAATTTAAATAAAATCACAACACAAATCTACAGGGTTGCGCGTCGAGCCGCAAGCACGGTCCAGTTAGCTTTGCTAAGCTTTGCTTAGCGGGCTAATTTGTCGAACTTAGCATTTAGCTTAGCTTAGCCTTAGCCTTTTGATGGGATGTGTGTTTGATGCGTGTCCAGGTTTGTGTGTGTCAGTCAGTCAGTGAAACGAGTTGAACTCGGGTCAAAGCTCCGACTGGGAAGACTTTCAAGGAAGTTGAGTTTGGGTTTGTTGTATGCTAACGCTAACCCTGTGGAGAGAAACCCAGAGGGCCTTTTCACGCTGAGCAGCTTTTTAAGGAGCTATTAGAGACTCGTTGAGTTCCTCCTGGTGGTCTCCAGGGGTGTTTCAGGGTTTACAAGCTGCTTGTGTGTGTGTGTGTGTGTGTGTGTGTGTGTGTGTGTGTGTGTGTGTGTGTGTGTGTGTGTGTGTGTGTGTGTGTGTGTGTGTGTGTGTGTGTGTGTGTGTGTGTGTGTCTTAGGTCCTTCTTTGGGGTCACCAACAGGATGTAGACCATTCCAACACGACCATGCACCAGTCTTTTATTAACTTTTGTTATTTTTCTACCTATGACATAACCCGTCATAGCGGCATTACGTAAACACCAGAGAGTGTGGTTGTTTACATCAGGTGTCCCAGCTGGAGTCAGGTGGTGATGATGATGATGGTCACGGCGAGGGCAGCAGCAGCAGAGCCCTCTGTGGAATTTTCCATCTGTTTCTCTAACGCACACAGAGTGTAAACACACACGGCAGTGTGGAGGATCTCCAGCTGCTTCTGACATCCTTCTGAAACCAGTCTGGTCAACTTGTGTGTGTGTGTGTGTGTGTGTGTGTGTGTGTGTCTGACACTCTGTTGTGTTCACCTTACATCAGATGCAGAGTTTGTGTCATATCTGTTGCATTGACTCTGTCTGATTGTGAGAGACGCATCATGCAGGAGAAAGTGGGCGGCGCCCCTGTCTGATCTGGGGGTGGGGTTGGGAGAGAGGTGCAATTCCATGGAAAAAGTAGAAACTGCATTTCTAAATTGTATCACTGCTGTTTAAAATGACTCTCGGAGGCAAATCTGAGCGCTCAGATGTAACTTCCAGAAAGTATTTCACAATAAAAGCACTGTTAAGAAGTAAGAAATGAATGGTGTTTTCCCAATGAAACACCAAAGGGTTGCAAATGGTTTGAATTAACTCCGTAATTTCATGCAGTATCTTTAACTAATAGAAACTAATAGAAACAGGCACAAGATGTCCACAATCAATTATGTAGGAGAAACAGATGGATTATAGAGAAATTAAGTCAAGTGACCCACTGTAGTTTAGATAGATGAAGGGCTCATGTGTGTGTTTTTTTATTCAAATTTCCCCACTGTGGAATCAATAAAGTTCTTCTATTGCGATTCTATATTTCCATTGACCCTGTCTGAGAAACACTGAATGGATGAAGAAATAAAGATGTTTATTTACCTCTCTATCCAATCAATTGTTTTTGATGGCATGGATGGATGGTTTTTTCCCCTGCTGCCTGCTGCCAGACCACTTTAAGTCAGTCGCACCCAAACGGGACTTTAATCACCTTTTAAATCCAGCGAGGCTGATGGTTGCCAGGTTGGAGAGGCGGAGGAGGATTTGTGCCCCTGAGGCTCCTTGCACTGAATAATTCTCGGCGTAGCTAACGATGACAATAATAAATAATAAGTTCCTTTTGTAGTTGCGCCGTCTTAATGTGGAAGTAACTGATACCTGCTTCAGTGTCGGGACCAGAAAGGGACTTTAATTCACTGTGTGTGGGAATCTCCAAAGAGCCTTCTCATTTACCTTCTCCAGAAGGTCTGCTTTTGACTCAACAGTTGTTTTATTAGTTTTTTTTGGCACATCACAGAAAATATTTCCCTGAGAAGCTCGTAGTCAGCTCACGTTTTATTCCATTTATATGAGTTTGATGGCATCTTGTTTTTTTTTTATGGAGATGGAGGAGAATCAAGTGGAGCTGTTTGCTCATGGATTCATTTTTAAAGGCGATTATCCAGTAAGTGAAGGCATCTTCAAGACTGAGTGACTTTCAGTAAAATAGCTGCCGGGAAAATGGGCACAGCATCTTTCTTTCTTCCTTTCTTCCTTTCTTTACTCCTCTGTTTTTGCTTAATTTGCTTGTTTTGTTTTGTCTTTTGTCCCTTCCACATAATCGGAAGATGTTTGAAGGGAAAGCCGACACCTTCATTGACAGACCCGAGCCCTGGATTATTGCTAGAAAATGTTAATAACAGGGGAAACTCGTGCTCATCACTGTGTCTCCCCCCCTCACCTCCCCTCCCCTGTCCCCCCCCTCACCTCCCCTCCCCTGTCCCCCAGCAGTGAAGGTGCTGCCATGGCTTCAGGAAGTTCGGAGGTGACGGCTACTCAGGAGCCAGCAGAGGCTGCAGAGGAGTGTTCAGGTAAAGAAACCCCCCCCCAAAAAAACAGTCTGAGCCTTTGTGTGTTGGTCACTTTTAGAAATGTTGTTTTTGCTTCTTTTTTTTAAATGGTACTTTCATATATTTGAAAGTGGATTAAAAAAATAATGCTATCTCCGAAGATTTGCTTCAGACGTCTGAACTCCAATCAGCTACACACAAAACAGCGTCGGAGCATCTGATTGGCCATTCCCAATCATCTGACTCTTGGATTTGGATTTTTTTTAAGCATCTGCAGCAGCCAAACATGGATAAAGTTCTGTTATTTCGAGTGATATACAGTAGATATGTTAATCATGAATAATCATTATAATTGAAAGACATGTTGCAAAAAAAGTTTTTATAAAATATTTTAACACGTTAGACGTCTAAAAAAAAAAAAACAATGACTAAATGTGTGTAAGGGGAACGTGTTCCTTCTTCCATGCGGTGGGGGAGAGGGGGGTAATTTGTGAGTGTGAAGACAGCGAGTCCAGGCTTCCGCTTATCGGACTCCAGGTTTCGGTCCGCAGACGCTCCAAGCCGAGAAGGTCGGGAGGGAGGCGTTGGCGGTGTCGATATCCCCGGAGCTGTTGGCAGGAAATGAAGGAGCCCAGGCAGCTATCATCATCTCACACACACACACACACACCCTCCAAACACACTATCTCACACAGATGGAGAGTACATATCCTGCTGATATGAAGACGGAGCTCCAGGTTCTCCAGGCTGGAGGTTCGGGGGAACACGAGTCTCGGTTCCAGATCAGATCAGATTGGAGCGGCAGGACAAACATTCTGTCAGAACCAGAACAGACTCTGTTGGTTCGGAACACCAGGTTAACGTCTCCTTTCTGGTGTTTATGTCGGAGGGGACGAGGTGGTGAGGATGTTCAGCGAGTCCCTCTGGCAGCATCATTACCATGAAGGGCCCATATGGGATCAAACATTTAAATCTGCTCTGTGTGGTTTCACTGTGTGTAACGATGTGTGATGAATCTGATTTAATAACCAATTCCCTCTGAAGGGAAGGTGCACACATTTAAAAATGGTCAACATTTGCCAACGAAAGTTAAAAAAACAGGAGCAGATGGTGAAATTGAAAGACCAGCTTGGTGCTACACTCGTAAGCCGCTGTGATTGGCCATTATGGGTCACATGATTTCACTCTTATGGACTCCTGTTAGTTGACGTTTTTTTGGTTTTATTGTTGCCGGTCACTTTCTGGAGTGTTGTTTCAACAGTAAAAAGCCATCGCCAAGGCACGTAAAGGGATGTTGTCGGTGCAGAAGACACAACTGGACGTTGGTGTTGTTGTTGTGGTCGGCCAGAATATTAGAGACTGAAAAGTTGAGCTTTAGGCCACACGGTGGTGCAGTGGTTAGCGCTGCCGCCTCACAGCAAGAAGGTCGTGGGTTCAATTCTGGGCCTGAGACCTTTCTGTGTGGAGTTTGCATGTTCTCCCTGTGTCTGCGTGGGTTCTCTGCGGGTTCTCCGGCTTCCTCCCACACTCCAAAAACATGCATGTGAGGTCAATTGAACACTCTAAATTGTCCGTAGGTGTGCATGTGAGTGTGAATGGTTGTTTGTCTCTATGTGGCCCTGCGATGAACTGGCGACTTGTCCAGGGTGTCACCCTGCCTTCGCCCTAAGACAGCTGGGAGAGGCTCCAGCAGACCCCCGTGACCCTGAAGAGGAATAAGCGAGTATAGAATATGAATGATGATGAATGAATGTCGAGCTTCTGTTTAGGAGCGACCAGGTTGGACAGGATGGTGGAGGTAGAACCAGACTGAGGAGGTTTGAGGGACGGTGGGTTTATCAGTGGAAGGATGCTGGAGGTCGGAGGTGGCCAACAGGAGGTCTGGAGAAAGAGCAAAGAAGAGGGAGTTGGAGTGAGGCTGCGGAGGAGCAGGTCAGGTGCTGGCCGATGATTGGCTGTGGTCCCAACAGGACGCCTAGAGGAGGAGAAAGTTCAACTCAACCAGCGTGTTTCCTTCTGGTTCCGTATGAAGCAAAGTGCAGGTCCGCTGGTCAGGAGGTGGATTTTAAACAAGACTTCCTGCCGACTCAGCGAGTCCCGAGTCCAGGCTGTCTCTCATTGTTCCAGCTGAGGTCAGGTGACCTGGCCGCCTCTAAAGCAGTCTTACCGGGGTTTTATTTTTAAGAGCGGCCGGGAGGCTGCGGCCGACCTTCCGCCGCTCCTGTGACCTTTCCCCACCGGTGCGAGCGCAAACCTTTGAGATGAAATGACTTATTGTGCCGCAAATAGCCGCAATAACAGTAGCAGCAGCAGACGGGCCTGCGAGGCTCAGTCAGTCAGTCAGTCAGTCAGAAGAAGAAACAGCCCGGAAGAGTCTCCAGTCTCTCCGAGAGAAGAAAGAGGAGAGAAGCGGCTGATGGTTCTCCTTCTACGTCAGATGAAAACTTGTGTGCTATTTTTAGCAGCAGCTTGTGACCGCAGTAGTTTTCTTTTGTGAGCGTTCACATAAACTCCAGCCTCCGCATAAAGTGGGGCCATTGCATTTTCTCATTTATTTTTTTATCTATTTATTCTTATTTTTTTCCAGTTTGTAAGGTGCAGGGCCATCCAGATGTTTGAGCAGGTTCAGACCAGTTTCACATTCCAGACATTTCTTTTTTTTGCGACCAGATTTGGCTCGAACCTCCATCCTTTTTTTTTTTTGTCTTAAAAGGAAAGAAATGCCCGCGGAGAGAAGACAAAGTGACAGCGAGTTTGACTCGACCGTCTCGAGGCCGCTCTGAGGAATCTTTACAGCCGGAGTCATGCATTCCTAAAATAGTGGCTTTCACACTTGCCTTTTTTCTCCTTCTCCTTCTCCTTGTTCTTTGTTTTGTTTTGTTTTTCCCTGCTGCAAATGTCGCGTGTCTCTCTTCACTCTTCACCGAGTTCTTCATCAGCGTGTTTGATTGAACTGAAAATCTCTCCTCCTCTTACTGGCAGTCCAGGCTGTGAAGAGAGTTTAACTGGGGTCAGCGCTCCGACTGGAGGGACTTTCAAGAAAGAACCCCGCCCCCCCTCCCCCCACTCCACCCCCCGACCCCACCCCCACCCCAAAACAAACACTTCAATTAGGGTTTGTTGTATGCTAACGCTAACCCTGTGGAGAGGAACCCAGAGGGCCTTTTCACGCCGAGGAGCTCCTTTAAGGAGCTGTTAGAGACGTGTTGAGTTCCTCCTGGTGGTCTCCAGGGGCGGTGAGGGGTTTACAAGCTGCTGTGTGTGTGTGTGTGTGTGTGTGTGTGTGTGTGTGTGTGTGTGTGTGTGTTCCCCGGTTCTGTGTGTGCCGGGCATATAAACACGGCAGCCCTGGTGTGAAGGCTCTCCTGCGTCGCCCCCTGCTGGTGTGTTTCCAGCCAGCAGGGCCTAATTGAGCGGCCGTGGAGGTCGTTAACAGAGAGCGACTTCAAGCTAAAGTTTGAACCCATCCAGGAAAGTTTGTAGCTTTATGTTCACTCGTGATGATGCTGAACAAACGCATCAGTCTTTCTCAATGTAACGCCGTGTGCTTCATGTGGAGATTGTTCATTCTCTTGGTTTGGTGTATTGTGCGAATGAATAAATCGAAATAAAATTATGATTTTTTTTTTTTTTTTTTTTTTTTTTTTTAAATGACATAAATGATCCGACCCCTGTGGAACTGAGGAGGAACTTTGTCTGTGCTCCTCGCTGCAGGAAAGAAGAAGTCCAAGTTCCAGACCTTCAAGAAGTTCTTTGCCAGGAAGAAGAGAAAGGAGCCGCCCGCCGCCACTGGAGCCGACTCCGCCCTCAAAGGCAGCCAATCCAGCGACAATGTCAGCAAGACGTCAGAGAGCAACGCCCTGACCCGGGCGGAGCAGGAGAAGGGATCAGGGTGAGAGCAGAGGAACTGCAGCTCGGGCCGTGTGGTTCTGACATGTGGAGCGTGTGGTGTGTGGAAGAGGGCGGAGACAATTTAAAGCAAAGGAAGATGGTGTTTTAACACTCGGCCCCGCCCCTTCCTCCGCCGGGTCGTGCCGTTTCCTGTTTTCCTAGCTAGTGGTGGAATGTGCCATCCTCTTCATTTCCTTTGTTTTCACTGCACCGCTGCCACTCTCCGCTGCCATGTCCTCAATCTTAACCCCCCCCACCCCCATTTGGTTTCTGGTAAATGTTTTGAACGTTGGTCCCGCCCACTTCGACCTCAAACACCCTCCGGTCACTTTGCTCACTCTCACCTTTCGTTCCTGTCTCTCTCCCCCTTCGCCAAGGTCAAAGGTCAGCCTGGGCAGCAAGGCCTTGTCTCACGACTCCGTCTTTGTGTCGGACTCGTCCGAGGCTAACGAGGCTCTGGGAGCGTCGCAGGACAGCATCCATGGAAAAGTGAAATCCCTTCAGGTAACTGGGGGAGTTTGTCAGCAAGGACAGACTTGGAAAACACAATGTGCATGAAATAAAATGTACTCAAAGTCGCATTCTTTAGGCCATTACAGCATTGCAATACATTATGTTGCAGGTACATGATGCACTGCTGCATGAACTCCTCAGTCTTTACTTTTATGATTGTGTAGTTTAAAAAAAAAAAAAAAAAGAATCTAAAGGCTGAATTGCTCATAACCCCATCCCAAAATTCCGTCACAAGCCTCTATCAAATAGTCAAAAATCAAAACAAAGAACGAGGTAGAACTGGCCCTCCCACCACCAGGGGGCAGCTTACGCAACCGCATAGGTCACGTATAAATACGCCTCTGCTGCTGCTCCTGACACATGATTTATTCATACGGAGGATTCCAACAAACACCCGTCACAACGCGGTGCTGTGGCGGGAAGATGAGCTAGCTTGTCAGCTAGCCAGCTAGCCTGCTAGCTGGACGGTCTGATGGACTGACCTCAGGATAAACTGTGTTTTTAAGCTACCTAGCACGGCGCTGGAATTAAACAGCGTCTTAAGAGGATTGGCCTGACAGGAACAGGAAAACTTTCTCTAGTAACTAAGACAGAGAATATTTTTAGCTCGGATGTGTTTGGCGAATGAGACGGGAATCTCTGAGAGCAGCGCGCAATTCACCCCGAACCTGCACTGAGGTGACGATCACGGTCACCACTGTGGATTAAAACAGGAAGAGTGTGAATAATAAGTGATTTGATGATTAACCCGCATTTAATCGGACCAAACTGTACGTACGTAGCATGTAGCAGACTGAAAACAGAAAATATAAGGTACGAGTACTCAAAACAAAACCATCCTGCAATCAATGGTTGCGTGTGTGTGCGTGCGTGTGTGTGTGTGTGCATGGGCTAATGTGGGAATTTTTTGGTTGTTAAAATATTAACTGATCTTATCTGGCAAATGTCCTCAGTGTTTCCTGACCACCAAATTCTACAATACGTTATAAAAGTAAATTTTTATGCAATATTATCATAAGATTACACAAAGTCAACAACTAACAGCCACTCAAAAATACTACTTGCATGCTAATTGCCGTGTAAAATATGGTTGAGGAGAAGAAAACACACAAATACTTTAAATCATCTCCTCACCCTGCAAGCTAGCAGGCTACAACAGAAAGTTAGCGACTCATTCAGTTCGCTGGTGAAAGAAACTATCTCCACTCCAGGAAGTTGTTCTATTTGACTTGTAGCTGAGTCACTGGGTTGTGTGAGAGTGTGTAACATGGCAGCACACAGCTACCAGATAACATATCTTTTTTTTGAGTTTGAGTTTCTGTGATGACGCTTTCTCTTTCTCACTCACTCACTCACTCACACTCACACACACACACACACACACACACACACACACACACACACACACACACACACACATTACATTCTCTTCTCCTCATCCTTGTTAATGAGTCTCAATGTGAAAATTGAGCAGACAACTTTTTTTTAGCTGCTGTAGATTTTGCGCTATAACGTCACTTTTTTTTTAATCTCCCTTCTTCATTTCTCCGCCTGCAGATGCAGCTGAAGCAGGCCATTAAACTGGGCTCCCCGCCGTCCCTCATGTGCGTGAAGAGGACGGAGGACGGTGGCGCCGTGTCCGAGGACGACGGCCTGCCCTGCAGTCCGCCTGAATACGCCGCTGCCCGGCACGCAGCCGCGGTAAGAGTGCTGCTCTGATGCGAGAGCTGCCGGGAAGGCATGCGGGTGGTCAGGCAGCCTGCCTCACTTCACATCGAGGAGGCTTCAACCTTTTGTCTCCCATTTCTGTGTGTTTCCTCCAAAACAGGCTCAGAGGAGCAGCGGCGTCAGTCTGGAGGGAGCCGACAGCGATGACGAGCAGGTGAAGAGAAAGAAAACACTCACAAACCTTGATTCACCAACTAACTTGCTAGCTAGGTAGCTAGCTAGCTAGCCAGCTAACTAACTAACTAACTAACTAACTAACAAACTAACTAACTAGCTAACTAACACTCACACCTTGACTAACTCACAAAGTAACCATAAACACCCACACACTAACTAACTAACTAACTAACTAACTAACTAACTAACTAACTTGCTAGCTAGCTAGCTAGCCAGCTAACTAACTAACTAGCTAACTAACTACCCAACTAACTAGCTAACTCACCCTCACACCTTGACTAACTCACAAACTAACCATAAACACCCACACACCCTGACTAACTAACTATCTACCTAACTAACTAACTAACTAACTAACTAGCTAACTAACTAACACTCACACCCTGACTAACTGGCTAACTAACTAACTAACTGACTGACCCGAAACACTCACACACCTTGACTGACTCAGATTCAGACTCACCGGTGAGTGACTTTGAAATAAGTTGTGCTAGACTAGCTAGTCTGTTAGAAATCAGCAGATTTTCCCCCCCAAAGGCTGGCATTCCTGTGTTTAACCATATTTAGGTGAGTCAGAAACTCGGAGAGATCGTTGGTGATACTGAAAAGGAGAAAGTCAGCAAAATAGACGCTTGGCAGTTTCTTTTGGGGGGTGGCTTGGTATCAGGAAATGAAGTGATGACACAGGATGTGTAACTTATTTAATGTACTCAGGGTTAGCAGTGTGTCTACCTTCAGGTACTGGGAAGGTTTCACAGTATTGCTGTCAAACAGATTAAACTGAAGAGAGTAGAAGTGTAGACGTGCTAAAAGCTCTGGCGAGATGAAATGGAAATGGGCTTCCAGAACTGAAGAGTGAAGCGTTGATGGATTTCAGCTTAATTAGGAAGCGCCTCCCTGCTCCTCGGTGTCGACCTTGGCCAGGCCTCGCTGTCGTCGGTGCGTCTCCGTCCCGTCTCGCAGGCCATCAGAGAGCTCCGCTGTCAGTTTTTAAAACTGCTTTTCCTGCAGGCTGGAGTGCCACTCTGCGATAAGACAGTAATGTTCTGGAACTAGGAAAAAAAAAACCAAAAAACTCCACAATCCACAACTATTCATTCGCTGCCCTTCTTTTCGATAGAAAAGAGCTCCGCCAGCAAAAGTTCAATGACAAACGAGCGTTTAATAATAGCGCTGTTTTTATTTATTATTTTTTTCATATCCTCGACTGTAGTTTTCCACTCAGTGAGTGCAATCGCAGCTGCACGGCCGCAAGGACGCGCCCACTCCAGAGCAGTGGCGGTGCCGTGCGTTTCACCTTTAGGCCGCCAGTCACATTGTATTTAGCCCAGACTAAATGAATACATCTCATATTACCCTCAATATGGCAAGAGAACACATAGAGAATCACACTTGCGTCCTACGTCACCTCCATAGAGGCAACTGAGGCCGCTGACGTTAAGAGATTTCTCACCAACAGCAGCTTAAACTGTCCCAACCTGTCCAGTAAGCTGCATCATCGTCGCTGACGTGCATGAGACCAACGAGACGATAACAAAACAGATCATTGAACTGTTAAGTTATCAAACAGGTGAGCGTGTTGGCCCCCCCAGCGAGCCGGACTTGGCATCGCAGACCCGAGCTCTGATTTGACTGCGGCAACTGACTGAGGTCCGTTCGCTTGCTGACAGCGGACTGGAGCCGGCTGTGTCGGTTCTGCAGGCCTGCGGCAGATTTCATGGACCCTGACGACACACAAGCTAGCTGCAATATGATTGGATAAAAAAACGTAATATCTGACAATGGAAGCAGCGCAACCAAGTGGCTATTATATGATCGGACTATGGAGAATAACGTAACAATGTGTAGTTTTTCTGAGTATGGTTGGGCCTTGAGAGAAGGATGAAGATGAAGATGAAGATGAAGAAGTCTCGCTGCATTGCAGTGGAAGAATTGCGAACAGCTGCCGAGCGAATAGCAGCGGCCAGAAGCTAGAATATTTCTTTCACGTTGTTTCCCTTACCTGGAAGCACACACACACACACACACACACACCGCCTATCAGACGACCCTGAATTTAATCTCGCCTTCATTGCAGCTGATAGTTAGTTAGTAGATAGCTGTGTGACCTTTGTCTCTGCGTCACCGCACCAAAACAAAGTCCCGGTTTGCTGCTGAGATCTTTGCCAAAGCGTGGAGGAGAACCTTCAGAGGAAACGTCTGCTCGTCTGTGCATGGATATAAAAAAACAAAGAGGTTCTTTAAGGCTAAAAATAGAAGCGTGCGGGGGCCAAAAGTGTCGCTGTTGCCGCTTCAATTAACTCCAGCGTGAGTGTGGAAAGAAAGTGTGTCTCAATGTTTGAGTGCATTGTGTTGGCGTGTGTGTCTCTCCTTGGGGACGAAGATGATGAGGATGATGAGGATCATTAGAAGTGGAGAGAATCCAGCTGAGGAGGAGAGACAATGTTGCTGCTGCAGGACGACAGTCAAAGTGTTGCTGAGGAAGATAATGGGAGATAATATTGACTCAGCCTGCTCCTCTCTCTCTCTCTCTCTCTCCCTCCCTCTCTCTCTCTCTCTCTCTCTCTCTCTCTCTCTCTCTCTCTCTCTCTCTCTCTCTCTCTCTCTCTCCCTCCCTCTCTCCCTGTCTCCCCTCTCCCTCTCCCTCTCCCTTCTCCCTGTCGGTCTTACTCACTCGCTCGACCACTGTTTCCTCTGCGGCTGCTTCTTTATCGCTCCACTCAAGAATCGAGCGTTTATCAGCAGTCACAGACTCTCTTTGTCTCCCCCGGCCGACACTGAGTGCAGCAGTGATGATGTGTCTGCGGTGGGAGCAGGGCTGGGTTCCATTCCCAATGTTTTTGATCCAATGCCAATTTCAATACCTCGGCTGCGACGCTGAAACTAATGTGAATCACAGCAACGACAAAAAAGTACTCTGTCGTTGCTACGGCACAAAACTTTTAATTTGCCATTTTATTGGTGATTGAAATCAGGATTTTCCTCCAAATCCAGTCCCTTTTTTTTTTTTTTTTTTTTTTTTTACAGTAGTGTAGTAGCGGTACCAGTACTTGATAAGGCCATTGCACATGGCAGAAGTTCTTTGATATTTTCCTTTTTCCTCAGATGTTCTGTTATTTGAACAACATTCCTCAACATGTTTTTCTAGAACTTGTTTCACTGCAGTACAAACACAAATTTAACAGAATTGTCATTTGCATACATATCCAACTTTTTACGAGTGCAAGTAGAGTACTCAACCCCAGTATCGGTACAAAGAGGTGCATCCCTATGCAATGATTGTGACTGGCGCGCAGACCAACAGGTCGGATTTGCTTTCTTGAATATAAATCGGAATTTGTCACCGAAAAGATGATGAATTTTTCAATATTCAGTAGATTTGAAGCATTTCGGTCAGTGCTACAAGTCTGCCCCCCCCCCACCTCTCGCACTAGAGACACTGAGAGCCGTCACATGTGCTCTCCCTCCAAAACGTCCGCGGGGGTATTTCCTCTGTTAATGACTTATTTATGTGACTGTCCAGTGAAACTCTGTGTGTGTGTGTGTGTGTGTGTGTGTGTGTGTGTGTGTGTGTGTGTGTGTGTGTGTGTGTGTCCTCCCTCCCAACAGTCCTGCGGGCCCTCCAGCAGGGCCGTGAGCCCCCTGGTGGTGGTTCCCGGGGACTTCAGCCAGCCCGCCAGCCCCTTCGCCTGCCTGGACAACTCGGCTGCCAAACACAAACGAGGTCTGAGGAGCAAAGCCTGCCACAGGAGGAAGCCTATCAGCGTGAGAGCCGCTCTTACCGGCCACCAGCTTTTTATCCGCTCGCTCCCCTGTTGTCATGATAGTCGCCGTCTCGCGCGACTCAGCAGATTTAGGGTCAAACATTGCAGAGAAATTGCCTCGGTGATCTTCACAGGTGAACTTCAGTTGACTTTCTCTCAACTTTTGAACTCTTCAGTGGTTCACTACTGGCTGCAAAAAAGACAAAACACACAAGTGTCTGATTGATGAATTTAATTTCATTCATTTGTTTCACATATACATAAATTCATACGAAAATGAGGCAAATACTATGTAAGATGTTACTGCAGTGTGAAATATTGTTGAATTTTTTTTTCTATAAAATTCACTCCAAAGTTTCCGTGGGTGGGTCAATACAGTTTTTTAGTGGCCATGTTTAGACTAACGCTAACACGCGTGTGCCCTCTGGTGGATCCAAATACATGTTGAGTATTACGCTCATGTCCTTGACTGAGACTCGTTGTTCTTGTCCTGGTGTTGCGTTGCCAGAAGCTGGAGATGAAAGCAGAGCGCGACTCGGTGGAGGAGACGACGCTGGACTCCTCCGCAGCAGAAGCACCGCAGGAGAGGCAGGAGACGGCAGAAGGTGAGCTGCAATTCCACCAGTCCCAATATCTTCTGTTGCAAGTGGAAACAGCAAAAATAAAATAAATGACAGATATTCTGAACTTGTGGTTTTAATCGTGAATCGCTCCAAAAAAATCCTTGTCATCTTTTTGTTTTTTCACATTGCATCTCACAGCCGACTCCTAAGTATTAACATAAATGTAGTATTATTGCAAGTGGTTGGTGTGACAGTTGTATAATCAGGAGCACATTTAAAGTAGCATCCAGTTAATGTCGTAGCTGACGCTGCAGTGAGCTCTGACCATTGTCCCCCCCCCCGCCACACTCATCTCTGCTCTCCAGGTGTCAAGGATCATGAGCCGAAACCACAAGTAGAAGCAGATGGAAAAGAAGATAACAAGGAAGAGGCAGATGAGGAGGAGTTTAAGAAAACACTGGGGGATTCCCTCTTGAGAGATGATGAGGAGGAGGAAGAGGAGGTGGAGGAGGAGGAGGAGGAGGAGGAGGTGAACCCAGGACAGGAAGCCTCTCCAGCCACAGACACTTCCTGTCCTCAGCCTCGTCTCTCAGAGGACGTCCCACCAGCCTCACCAGGAAGCAGCTCCAGACCGTCTTCTGCCGACAGTCCCAGGTGACAACTCATCACTTCCTCTTCACTCCTCCCTCCTCCCTCCTGCCGGCTTCTCACATTCTTCTAACTGCTTCATATCTGCCCACAGAGTGACGCCAGAGCCCCCTGCTGGTCCGAGAGGAGCATGGCTGGGCTCCTCCAGCGTCGGCCCTGCAGCAGCTGCAGTGGAGGTGGAGGAGGAGGAGCAGATGGAGGAGGAGAAGGAGGAGGAGGAGGAGAAGGACGCAGGGGAAGCAGAGGAGAAGGAGAAGCCAGACAGAGGAGAGGAGACGTCCTTCCTGCAGGAGGTGCTGAGCTCCCTTAAAACACCACTGGAGTCCCGCTCGCTGGGTGTCGAGAGTGAGGATGTTGTCCTGGAGGTGAAGGAGGAAGTGGAGGCGAGGGAAGCCATGGGTGCAGAAGAAGAAAACCAGGAAGTGATGGAAGAGGATGAAGAGGCGGAAGAGCCTGTCAACTATCAGGCTGCTCCAGACAGCTGCCCCTTGTCAAGTCAGACCGCTGAGAAGGAGGAGAAGGAGGAGAAGGAGGAGGAGGAGGAGGAGGAGGAAGTCAACACTCTGAGCACAAGAGCCCCTGAAGAAGAGGAAAATGTTAAAGTGGAGGAAGAGGAGCCTGTGGCGGAACATTCCAGTCAATGTGATGTATGTATCTCTGTCACGACTCTGAGCCGTTTGGATTAGCGTGTTAGATTTTAAAAACTGTTTTAAAAAAAAAAAAACACGAATGTGTTTCAACACGACTTAATCCGGACACTTCAAAGTCTGTTCACACTAACAAGTGTGCAAAAATGCTTTCATGCCCACATACGTAGTGCCCCACCGACTGAGAGTGCAACTAGCAAACAAGCTTCCTTTGATTTGTTAGTGGAAGAAGTGGAGTAGCATCTGTTAGCCTCCTAGCTAGGGCTTGTATGAAATACATCAAATGTTTTTTCTCTTTATAATACTGTCTTTACTGTCAGTTTGCAATGTGCAAAGTGATTTATTTGAGGTTATCACTTTTTTTTTTTTAACCTGAAGGAAGTGTGCAGTTTGGCACACAGCATATCTGTGAATGTTACATTTGATCATGTCCAGTAAATCCACAAGCATCACTAAAAAGTGACTAAACGAGCCTGTAGAAGATTCACTGACCTTGTTTCAACCTCTCCTCTTATTTCCTGTTTTTTTTTTCACAGCTGACTGAGGACGGAGAGACTAAGGAAACAAACCAACCAGAGGAAGAAAGTGACGTGCTGGCGGTGAACGCTGAAGTCCAGCTGGAGAACAAAAAGAGAGCCGCAGAAGAGGAAGAAAGCTACGGGGAGGAGGTGACAGAGGTGGAGAAGGAGCCAGCAGAAGAAGTGGATGATGATGAAGAAGAAGAAGAGGGCGGGGCTTCGGAAGAGGAGGAGGCCAAAGAAGCCACAGAGAGAGAAGAGGAGGAAGATGAGGAGAAGGACGGTGAAGAGGAGATGATGGAGGAACCTCCTCCATCTGCTGCTGCTGCTCCAGCTCCAGCTCCAGCTCCAGCTCCTCGGGCTGATGGCAAGGAGATTGAAACAAGCACAGCACAGCTGGAGGAAGACGAGGTCGGAGGTCTTTCCTCAGAACACCTCTCTGCTGACAATGGTGCCGCCTCTGCAGAGCCGGCCAATCAGGAACCTGATCCACTTGGAGAAGTTTCCAGCCGGAGCTTTGAAGAGGAGGAGGTGGAGGTGGAGGTGGAGGAGGAGCAGGAGGAGCAGGAGAAGACTGGAGTGATAGAGGAGCGGGTGGAAGAGCAGTTGGTCAGAGAGGAGGAAGGTGGAGCCGACCGAGCAGGAGAAGAAGAAAAAGAAGAAGAAGAGGTTGAGCAGGAAGAGCTGGTTGAAAAGTGCGACACGAAGTTGAGTGATGTTCCTATCAGGCCTCCGTCACTGACTCTGCTGGAGTCCAATCAAGAGCTTCCCTCAGAAGTGGGCGGAGCCACCAGTCCCAGTAAGACCAGGACGGCCACCCTGCAAATCAACCTCATCTCCCCCAGCGCAGATAAGGGCGGAGCTTTCTTCCAGCAGTCTCCGACTGCAGCCCATCCAACAGAGACAGAGGAGCAGGCAGAAATCGCTGGAGGAGGAGGAGGAGGAGGAGGAGAAGGAGAAGGAGGAGAAGGAGGAGGAGAAGAAGAAAAACAAGCTGAAGTGGAAGAAGAAAGACCCGCTGGGTCGGACGAAGCAGCCGAGCAGCTGATCAGCCGCCCGGCTCAGAGCAAAGTCCGCTTCACCATCGCCCCCGCCTGGCAGAGGTCACTGTCTGCAGAGGGAGAAGCCAAGGAGGGTTTGACTCCCCCTGATGGTGTGGAGGAGGAGGTGAAGGAGGAGGTCGTAGCGACCATCCAGCACGATGTGAACACAGAGTCAGAGGGCGGAGCCAATGTTGAACCGGAGGGGGCCGTCCCTGGTGGACCAGCGGGTGGTGTGATGTCACAGCCTCCTCCCACTAAAGCTCCGCCCCCAGTTACTGCAGCCACAGAAGGTAAAATGGGTCTTGAAGTCTTAAATTTGCCCTGAGTAGTCATCAGTAGAGTGCATGTTTTTCTTTTTTGCCCTCTGACTTTTCACACAATGTGGTACTCACAGCAGAAAAGAACAAAACAAACAGCTCTTTCTGATGTCACAAAGCGATGCTTATGTCTCTCATATACACAGAAACGGTTTACAATCCAGGTCAGGTGACTGTCTGCCGTCTGTAAAGTTACTTTTTTTATCTCCTTCCAAATCAAATCCAAAGCAAAGCTGTAAGCCAAAGCACAGCATTGTTTTTTAAGAAGGCTAAACATTCTGAGTTTTCTCGCTGCTCCTCCAGAGTCTTGAATAAAAAAATAAAAAAAATAGGCTTAGTGTGTAATGTCAACATCGCTGTTTTTTTTTCTTCTTCCAATTGTTCAGCAGTTTCAGCTCATCTGAAACTCCTCTCTCTTTGCCAGCAACAGATCCCTCCGTCGTGGTGGAGGGGAACCCCGACAATCCCTTCGGAGTGAAGCTGAGGAAGACGTCGGTCCTGCAGCGATTCAGCTCGGAGGAGGAGAGCGGCGAGGTGAGGACGAGAGGACGACGAGAAGCAAAAGCAAATCAACAGGCGTCGCGGGGCAGCAGGCAGATTCCATCAATTCAAGCGATGGATTTGTAATAATGATTTAATTACACAGTGTTTGTGATCAGTGACTTGTTTCAACTTCACTTTGGTACCACATCAGTTATTTTGTAGGTTTTGTGCCATTTTCTTTTTTTTTTTTATCTGGTTTCAGCCCCTGAAAAAAAAATCCCTCGCAGGGCAACAACGTTGCACTCTTGTTACGTATATCGTTCTAAACATGAGGTGACTTCACTTTAATGATACATTCAAACGTTCCAGACTGAAGAGGCAAAACTGAGGTTCATCCAGATTCATGCGGTCCGTTAAAAAAAAAGCAGAATGTGGCTCTGCTCCCTGTTAGCCATTAGCTCGCTACCAAAAGTTCTTCCTCGACCGCCACCTAGTGGCCAACTGACAGTCAGTCGTCAATGAGCGCATTTTGTCCCCCCTTTTGGTGACAAATTATAAATGAATGAATCCTTCATGTTGTGTCTTTTGAAAAGCCTCTCGTCAAGTCACCGGCGGCTCCAGCGACCAGCAGTAAAGTCGAGTCGCCTCAGCCAATCAGTGCGAAGCCTTCCGTCAGTCAGCCAATTGTTAGCAAGCCCGCCCTCCCTAAAAAGCCAGACCTGCAGGGAGACGCTGCGGGGAAAAGCAAGCGGGTGTCAGGTGAGCGCGCATACACACCCATTATCTTGTCCTGAAGTAGACACTGCTGCCCCCTTGTGGTGTGACGGTTTGTGTGTGTGTGTGTGTTGGTGATGCAGATCCGCCTGCAGTCCGCTGTGCTCCTGCTGGGTCCGAGTCTCCCAGCTGGATCTCTGTGGCCAAACAGAAGCAGAAGATCTACAAGGAGAACTCATTAGAGGAGGCCACCAACAAGAAGGTAACATGGGGCTCCGTTCTGCTGTGACTAATCACAAAAGAGACCATGAAATCACTAATAATAATAATAACAATAATACATTTTATTTACATTTATTTGCTTCAAAAAAAGTAAAAAAACAAAATAAAAAATGAATGTCATAGGCCACCATAGTTCACTGGCAAGCTCAGGAGAGGGAGGGCAAGATGGTGAACGCTGCCATTTAGAATGTAACCACTTCTTGTTGTTTCTTCTCAAAATGTCCAAATTTTACACACCTAACCTTTAAGAGGAGGGGAATTAATCCACTAATTACCTTGACTGACATGATGGCAGGGATGAAAGAGGAAGAGGAAGAAGAGAAACGACTCTGGCTTGCTTCTCCAATAGTTCCAAGCTAGCTGCTAATGTGCACTTTGCTGCTGCAGCGTGTCGTCTTCCCTCCAATCAGCCGTCGGGATTTATTTTAAGGCGTTCATCAAGGCCTCTCGCTGTGAATAACGCTCATCTGACCTGTTCTGTGGTTGGCTCTCAGGAGGAGCAGGAGAAGAAGAGCTCGGTCCCATCGTACGTCGCCTCGGCTGCCAGTAGGGAGAAAAGCAAAGAGACAGCTGAGTCCAGCAGCAAAGGTCAGAGAGTGTGTGCGCGCTGGCACGCACTCACGCACGCACGCACACACGCGCACACTCACACACACACACAAACACACACACACACACACACACACACATACTGATTATTGCATTCAGCCAATTTCAAACACACGTCCCCTTCAACATTAACAGCAACTTGTCCTTGAAGTGGAATGAAAAGGAACTTTTCTCTTTTTCTTTTTCTTCACTTTTTCAATTTGAATAAAAAACATGTTTTAAATTTTGGATATCAAAAATATGGTCATGGTGGCTCTATTTTCTGAGGCCTGTTTGCTGTGACGTGAGCAATTTATTCGCTCATTAGCCGCTTTCAGATTATGCACTACTGCCCCCATCTGGCCAATATGTGCTACTGCAATCGAGCGTCTTGACACCGCTCTATATCTAACGTTTTTTTTTGTTGTTTCTGATTCGTCCTCCAGTGATCCAGCCGGAGGCCAGCAGACCTCCAGAGGCAGCGGAGGAGAGCAGGAGGCCGTTGTCCCCTCTGGCTCCGCTGCCGTACCACCCTCCTAAGTCGCTGCCTTGCCCCGTCCCTCCCAAGCCCTCCCAGCTCTCTGCCGCCAGACCCCCTCTGACCTCCGCCCAGAGGTTCCCGCCCACTGCCGCCCCTGTCGGCCAGAAATCTCCCCCGTGCGCGAGCCCATCGTCGCTCCCCAAGCCCGCCGTCTCGCCCAGGACGCCCGCGTCCCCTCCTCAGCTCCCCTCGCCGAGGGGGGCAGGGCTACCTCCCAGCCAGACTCCGTCCTCCCAGCGGGGCCTGCCTTCCCCTCCTACCGCAGCGCTGCCCCAGGACGAGCCACCCTGGATGGCCCTGGCCAAAAAGAAGGCCAAAGCCTGGAGCGAGATGCCCCAGATCGTGCAGTGAGGGCCTCGGGGGTCGTCCCAGACGATCCGAGCCACCTGGTTGCTCAAGTGTGGCTCCGCCCACCCACCAGAACGCATTTGCACATAAAGAGTCGCTGTGACCTGTCTCAGCGGCTGGATTCCGCCCCCGTGGGCTTTGTGTCTCGGGATTTGGTACAGAGCTAAAGTTAAAAACTCTTCCTTTAAGTCCCCATGTTGGAGATATTCATGTTTTTTTTTTTTTTTTTAAAAGCGACAGGGTGATATTTTCTGACACTTTTAGTTCAATAATGTGCCTGATGGAGAGGAAAACATTTGTAATCTTACACTCGTAAGTATATATGTGTGTATATATATATATATATATATATATATATATATATATACATATATGTGTGTATATATATATATATATATATATATATATATATATATATATATGTATATGTATGTGTATATATGTGTGTATATATATATATATATATATATATATATATACATATATATATATATGTGTATACATATGTGTGTATATATATGTATACATATGTATGTATATATGTGTGTATATATATATATATATATATATATATATATATATATATCAAAGCTTTATGTCACTAAACATTAAACATTTCTGGAGGTCAACAAAGGAGCCTATATTTCAAGAAAACAACACTTTACTTGTTGGAATGTGGCCAGGTGAAGCAGGAGAAGGAAAAGGCTTTGCCCCCTTTTTTCACTCTCAAAGTCATTATATTTGGGAGCAGCGGTGGAGCGAAGCTCCAGTTGGAATGGATCTGGAAATGACTGCCATCAACATCCAAGCACAGCTGAGAGAAATGAGAAGAATTTGCTGCAGCTGGAGTTGTTTTGGTGATTGGTGACCCTCAGACACATGTATTTCCTGTATCATCGTCCACCGATGTTAAACATCACGCGTTTCCAACAATTTCCAGGTGGTCAGTCAGTCAGTCTAAGCAATTTTTTAATTTTGGTGTTTTTTTTTAAATGCATATTTAAATCCATAACCACAGATCAAAAACATTAACTTAAAACGATCACCTGTGGGTTTTTAGTTTGTTTTCAGCCCCTCATTATTCTGGATCGTCAAAGCTTTTTCCGTGTAAATGAAATGGAGATGATGTAAGAAAACCTTTGTGGCTGAAAATCTCTTTGTGCATATTCACTCTGTCTCTCTCACAATAACTTTAAATGTGTTACCTATTTTGTTTTATTTTCTATTGCCTTCTTGGGCTTGTACATACAATGTGCAGTGGAAAGAACAAACAAAGTAAATAAAAATTTCTGTCTTTATCTAATGTGTCTCCTGCTTTTTATTCTCTCAAAAGTTCACATTGTGTGCCCCTGTCCTTTCATTAAACTCTGTTAGAGTGTGGAGGCTCTGCTTGCTTCACTTTTTGATTGAAGTTGATTTGATTTTGATTTGAACAGACGTGGATGTGGTGGCCACACACTTTATCTATCTATCTATCTATCTAACTATCTATCTATCTATCTGTATACATATATGTCTAGTACTCACTAATATTTTAATGTTCCTTTTTACACGTTTTAAAATGCGAGCAATAATTACACATTTTTTTTTCAACAAGCGACTTCTCTTACGAAAATAAAATGCTCTGTGGATGATGAACGCTACATGGACGCGCCATTCGGTGAGGGGGTTAACTTTAGTGGTTGGCCAATCGGGGAAGGGTCTATGGATGACGTCACGACTACCAGGAAGTTTAAAAAAAAACAAAAAAAACAAAAAAAATCAAGGCTTCGTGCAGCTTTACTCTTCGTATCGAATTGGTTTCACCTGAACGTGCTGCTACCTGAGGGTCCAGCAGAAATGCCCACTGGTGTCCGGCTGTGGATCCTCCTCCTGGTTCTCCCCTCACCGACCCTGGCTGTCGGCAGAACCAAAGGTAGAGTTTAGTGGACGATCAGGAAAAGCAAACTTTCTCACCTTCGTTAAAACGTTTTCAGCGTCTTTTATTGTTGTCAAATTAGTGGCGATGTTGTGGAGTTTGGGTTGTAAATAGCACCAACCTAGCATGAGTTCGCATCAGTAAAACATTAGCAACAAAAATAAGAAGCTCGATGAAGGTGGAAATGTTAAAGCTGTCATCTGTCACGGTGTCTTCGCTTAAATTTCTCCCCAATACATTTATTTATTCCATCCAGACATATTTTAATCTTGTGTATTGACTTGTGGTGTCTCGTTTGTTTACGCGTTTAATTCTTTCGACGACACTCGATGATTCCTGTCACGTAACATCTCGGCGTTTATCTCATAGTTGGTTTCGCTAAATTCCCTCTAATAGCTCGTGTGTGCGGCTAATGAGCGGCTGTGTGAAGTTGTTTCGGTTGTTCAGAGCCGCAGTCGAGTGGCTCTAATTTGATTGACTCGCTGAATGGAGCCTTGTTTGTTTGTCTGTCTGTCTGTCTGTTGGCGCTGCGAGGATCAGTGAAGGCAGCGGGGATTATCGGGAGTCCTTTTTTTTTTCTCTCGAACGTAAATATTACGTAATAGCGTACTGAGAAATGTGTTTTTCCGCGTTAAACAACCCTAGCGTGACAGTTTCTAATATCGCAGCTGAAGTTTTCAAGAGCCGCAGGGGCGGTTCTAGACTGCTCTGATTAGGAGGGTGGAGGGGGGGGGCAGTAAAAGATGTTGGGTGGGTGAGCGTCAACTACGCTCTATAAAATGAGTCTTTTATTCATTTATTTTTTTTTAACTATAGCACGCACCGTTTATTCTGGTTTTTCTTTTAAATAATTATATAATCATTTATGACTTTCAAAGGACATAGGTACAGGTTTTTACTTGAAATCAGCTGGTGGAGCACCATCTTTCCCTCCCTCTCTTGAGCTTGCCAGGGAGCTATGGCTAGCTATGACATTCATTTTTACTTGCTTTGTAGCAAATACATGTAAATAAAATGTATTATTATTATTATTATTATTATTATTATTATTATTATTATTATTATTTGTCATTTGACCGTCTTTTTTGTGATTAGTCACAGCAGAACGGAGCCCCATGTTACCTTTAGGGGTCAGTAGGTACTGGATAATTTACTGATCAACGGGTGCTCATGTGCACAAGTGTAATTGGAGAAATGTTTATTACGAAAGACCATCATTCACTTTAATAACATGAGGGGATTGTTGGGATGGTTTAACCGTCACCTGTTAAAGTTGGGGAAAAGTTAGAAGGACCAGTGAATAACGTTTACACACTTGGAACCATTTGTAATTCAATGGGATGGGAAATATTTTTACACATTTATTTTTATATGTCAAAGTAAACGTGCTGTCATTCACTCAAATAGTATTTTTATTTACATAAAGAGCTACTGCTTGCAGCTAAGGAAGTAGTTGTCAGTGCTGTTCTGTTACATATCCACACTTTTGCAAGACACGGATGGTTAATACTCAAGGATTTAAGGATAAAATAGTACATGGGATTTTAATTGGGACTTTACAATGTGGAGTTTGCTGATGGGATTTTTCCATAGGACGGGCCAGGACTTAGAACTCAGCCCACCTGGCTGATGGCAAAGTATGTTCGACAGCTTCAGCTACAGTGACAACATGGCTACAGGCATTAAGCTGGAGCATCAAAATGATTTGTTTGCGTTCAGGCACTCTTGCCTGTAGACTAGGGATGTTAATAATGAATCCATTATTTGTTGATTAAGAATTTAATCGATTCAATTAAACTAAATTAGTCGCAATTGATTGAACATTTTTTACATGGGTAATTAATATCATTATAACATTATAGTGGCAGGAAAGCGCAATTCACCTGTAGATACTGTGGTGGTCATAATATACCTAGAACAAGTTACTTAACAGCTTTAAAAAAAAAAGAAAAAAAAAGAAAACAAAAGTTGAAATGTGACCCATTAGAAGTCAACTTTAAGTCAGAGTATAAATGTTTGGGGTGTTTTTACTGTTCTCTAATGTAGAAGTGTGTCACATTGGACCCTCAACATTATTTAAGGGTTGAATAATGTGTCCCTTAAACATTTTTCATTGTGAAATTTAGGCTCTCAGGAGACACTTATCAATTAATCGTTAATGGATCGATAAGGTCAATCAGCTAACAATTAATGAATTAATCGATAATATAATAGACGCTACAAAAAACAAAAATAAAAAAACAGGTTATATGGGAAATAAATGAGGAGGATCAATATGTGAACAAGGAGTAGGATTAAGTAAGCAAATGCTTCTTCCTACCCTTTTTCAGACATGTTAAGTTAAATTTATTTTTATTTGTTCTTGACTGATTTAAGTGTCATCATTTCTTCATTTGTTTTTGTTACTTTTTTTTATATTTCTTTTACTCACGTTTTAAATGACACATTCACTCATTCATTCATTCATTCATTCATTCAATCTCACATGGCCTCAGTAACGGAGAGGACTGTGAAGTAGTGACTGCTATGAACTCACGCTTTCCTCCCAGAGAGGAAAAATGTCCTGTTGATGGTGGCCGATGATTTGCGGACGTCGCTGGGCTGCTACGACGACCCGACGGTCAGATCTCCAAACATCGACCAGCTGGCGTCCAAAGGCAAAGTTTTCCTCCATGCGTACGCACAGGTCTGTGATAGTTTGTTTGAATTGGCCGCTAGTTGGACCCCCCAGGTCTGAAGATGTCCCTCTGACCCCCCCCCCCCCCTCCCTAAACTCCTCCCAACCCCACCCTTCCCTCAGCAAGCCGTGTGCGCTCCCAGTCGCACGTCCATGTTGACGAGCCGCCGGCCCGACACCACCCGGGTCTACGACTTCCACTCCTACTGGAGGGTCCAGTCGGGGAACTACACCACCATGCCGCAGTACTTCAAGTCCAACGGCTACTACAGCATGTCTGTGGGGAAGGTCTTCCATCCAGGTTGGTGATGCAACTCTCTGAACTTGGTAAATAGTCTTGTATTGTATTGTGTTGTACAGGTGGGATTTTTGGACAGAGGAGCAAAATTAGGAAGTGAGAAGGGCAGAGTGCCAGTCTAGACTTCCCGGTATGATGCCAATTTTCAATACCGTGGTTTTGATACCAGAGCAATACTTCTTCTTTTTTTTTTTACATCAGATGTTTTAAAACCAATTTTAACAATAACAAAGATACATTGTTGCCATGACTGCCCAAATCTTTAATTTTTTATTTTACCGCTTATTCAAATCAGGGTTTCTTTCAAATCCGGTTTGTTTTTCCCATCAGGTGACACAAATGTTGCATTTTGCTTTTATTCTCATCCACTTTAATGATCTGGAGCCATTTTGGAATCTTTGGCTCGTCACTAATTATTATTAGAATTCTAACGTAACAAAATTTGCCAAGGTGTCTTTTGGCCACGTCTCTATAGTGTGAAAGAAAGCCAATCAGCAGCCACTTCAGATCTTAACATGTGGATATCAAATGGCTAAATTAGCCTGCAGACAAACAAGCCTGATTTGCTTTCTTGGATATGTTGGAGTTGGAATTTGCCACTCAAAGAAGTTAATTTTTTGATATTCGTCAGGATTGGAGTGTTTCGCTTGAAGTTTGGTTCTCAGCCCTAGACGTGATGGAAAGACCTCAGCTGGAATGTTTTGTCTGTGACAAGTACAGTGGCTGACTAGAAGCTTGTGTTGCTTTATTTAGAAGGATCTGACGGCTTTTTAATTTTTTTCTTCAGGCATTTCCTCCAACTACAGCGACGACGCCCCCTACAGCTGGTCCACCACTCCTTACCATCCTGCCTCCTTCAGGTTTGAGAAAAAAAAGGTGAGGGAACATAGGACATATGTTCCTCTATCTATATATATATATATATATATATATATATATATATTAGACAGTAGTGAAAAGTTTTAATTTTTTTTATTTTTGACCCGACCCATGTGACCAGAGACTAAACTGCATGTCCCTGAACGCATCGCGCAGGTGTGCCGGGGGGAGGACGGCAGGCTCCACGCCAACCTGCTGTGTGGCGTCAACGTGTGGGAGCAGCCCGGGGGAACGCTGCCCGACATGGAGAGCACGGACGAGGCCATCGCGCTGCTGAAGCGTCAGGCTCACCGGGACGCCGGTCCCTTCTTCCTGGCCGTGGGCTTCCACAAACCGCACATCCCCTTCAGGATCCCGCAGGTGCGGCGCCGCTCAGCGTGGCTCCTGTTTTTTTCAAAACGGCTGCCTTCGGATTCTTTGTGTTGCTTTTTCCAAGAAAATCACTCTTCGCCAGGGTGATAGTGTAGGTTTAGAATTTCCTACTGGCCCTCCCAGTCTTTTTTTCCCTAAGTTTGATGCTTTCTTGTATCTTTTTTTTTTTTTTTCCAATTTCTGCTGTACGACATCTGATGGGTGGACTAAGTTGCACACAAAGGGAAACATTTGAAATATTGAAACGTGCCGGCATTTTTTAAAATTAATTTGTTTTGTATGTATTTTGTTTGACGCTGGAAAATCCAGTATACATGTCTGACATTTTTTTAAAGTAAAGATTATTTAGAATATGCAAATTTGACAAGGCTTCCTTAATACATAAATGCAATTATAGAAATAAAATTGAAGTAAGCAAAATTAATGAAACCCAGAAAATAATATAGCTTTTCCCATGCTTGGCCTCACCTGCCCTCCATCTGTTCACACCACCAGGCCTGTCTGTGACTTGAAGTCAGTTTTTACTTCATTTCGGACACGTTGCACGCAGCAGGACCAAGCGGACGGTTAATCATTTGTGAAAGTTTTATTTGGTGAAACAGAAAAACTGAACGGGAAAACCCTGCAGTGTTTTCTCACTGATCGGTGACTGCTTGCATTGAGCTAACCTGCGCATCAATGGTCATTGCAGCAGCAGCAGCAGCAGCAGCAGCAGCAGCAGCAGCAGCGCTGCCACAGCTCTGATGAAACGTGACTGGAGTCAGTCGGCAGGATTGACCGACTCTGAGCGACACAAATCTGAAAGCAAATGCTGAGATTCGTGCAATAATTTTTTTTTTCAAGCTAAAATCCCTAATCATTTACTTTCCACAGAAATGTGCCAGTCTTCTTATTGTTGCTCAATCATCCCCGTCTGTCAGATTTAAAATGATTCTGTCCCCAGAAAACCAAGCCTTTTTCACAGTTTCGCCAGTGTTGAGGTGTTTAGGGACCCATTGAATGTCCCCCCCTTCTTTTTTCCAACAGGAGTTCTTGAGCCTTTACCCCTTGGACAAAATGACTCTGGCCCCCGACCCAGACGTCCCCTCTGGGCTCCCCCCCGTGGCCTACAACCCCTGGACCGACGTGAGGAAGCGGGAGGACGTCCAGCGGCTCAACGTCAGCTTCCCCTATGGACCGATTCCCAAAGACTTCCAGGTGAGGAGCCGAAGACGGAGGTGAAGGAGGTCCGACGGTGTCGAGTTGAGCCGAGCAGCAACCCTGGTGGCAACCGACCCTGTTCTTCCGTTCCAGCTGCGCATACGACAGCATTACTACGCTGCCGTGTCGTACATGGACAGCCAGGTGGGGCGTCTGCTGGCCGCCCTGGACCAGCTGGGATTGGCCCAGAGCACCGTGGTGGTGTTCACCTCCGACCACGGTCAGTACCAACCGCTGAGTCCACCTGACTTCTTCTTTCTTTTTTTTTTTTTTCTTTCTTTTTTTCGCCAACACTCCCTAGAAATAGACGCGGAGGATTGTAATAAATTATGCAGTGCCGCGGTTCGCCGCTAGATGGCAGTGTTGCTGCACAACTTTCTTGCCGTCGCCGATTTTTCACTCAAACTTTGACTTTTCTCTCCTTTTGATGACAGACGGTTTGCGCGAATCCTTCTTCTTGACTGTATTAAGTACTCAAGATTATAGTTTTAAACCAGGGACTTTTGCATTGTAAGTGCACTTTTCATGCACTTACAATGCAACTCGGGCTCAAAACAGTTAAACAATGCTAAATGAAAGAATAAGAGGAATAATAAGAGGAGAAATGGATGCAACCATGTTTTTGTTCTCTCTCTCTCTCTCTCTCTCTCTCTCTCCCTCTCCCTCTCTCCCTCCAGGGTGGTCGTTGGGCGAGCACGGCGAGTGGGCCAAATACTCCAACTTTGATGTGGCGACGCGCGTCCCGCTCATCATCTACGACCCCGGTGTGACGACGCCGCACGGTTCGGCGAGAGAGCCGACCTTCCCCTTCGTCGACGTGTTCGGACGCTCGCCGCTCAGTCTCCACGGTGAGAGCCGCCCCTCACCCACCGTCGTAAAAATTCTGCTGGCTCAGATTCGCTGGGCTTTAGAGCAAACGGGGCAACGATGATGAAACTGAAGAGGAAAAAGACGTCCCCTTGCTAATTGCCTGACACCCCCTCCCCCCCTTATCTCTATACCCCCCTCCCTTCCCCACTTCAGATTACAGAGTAGTGAAGAATGTGGTGGAGCTGGTGGATGTGTTTCCCACCGTCGCCCACCTGGCTGGACTCGGGAGGCCCAGACATTGTCCACGCGTCTCTCTGAAGGTGCGGAACAATCAGTGAGATAAAAAAACAAAACAAAAACAAAAAAACCAAACTGCTGCATTTTTAGGAATTTACCCAGTTTCAGATTTAACGGTGAATGGCTGTGGTGACTGCAACATCTGGTGTGTTTGTAACACTTTCATATTCGTCTTCTGCAAATGACAACATTGCCAATACAAGTCAGGATATTCCCAATGTGCCCACTGTTCTAGTAATAATAACAATGATAATAATAATATTTTCCATTTATGTGCTCTACATTTGTTTGTCAGCAAGCTGCACCGTTAGCATGTGGCTCCAGCCTCAGGCTGTGCTTCCTGCCACAGAGGTGCTAGCGAAAGACACCAGTCGTATTGGCTGTTGCACACGGAACTCAGCAGTAGCGTCGGCGCTGGGACTTATTTATTTGCGCCCTCTGCTGCTCAGACGGAACTCTGCACCGAAGGAGAGGACCTGACCTACGCCGTGCGGTCCAGGGAGAGAGAGGACACCATGGACGAAGAGGCCGTGTCCTTCAGCCAGTACCCTCGGCCTGCCGACACTCCACAGGTTCCTTCTGCTGATCCACCCTGAGTTTAATGCTCATCTTCTGTCCGGGCCAAAGTTTCATTGTTTTTTGGCAGCCTTCATGAATTGGAAAGAAACTGATCATATTCCTAATGATCATCTAAAGCAGTGTTTCTCAACTGATGGGCCGCAACCTAAAAGTGGGTAGTGGGTTCTGGCCAGCTTCCCTTTTTCTTTGTTTTTTCTTTTTTTTCTTTTTAAAAAAACAAACAAACAAAAAAAGAATTTTCAAATGTATATACATTTATAGAGAAAATGTTGGCCATTTATTTTCCAGGACACATAATTCAATTCATTAATTTCAATAATTTGTTTACTAGGCATGATGGAAAGTAGGCTACCATTTTTATTTTTGTGAAATAGATTTGGGGTCGCGACTTCATTGTGAGGAAAAATGTGGGTCCTGAGACTCCACCAGTTAAAAACTACTGAGCTGAAGTCAACAGCTCTCACCTCACTAGGTTGAAATCAGCAACCTGCGAATGTTTCCTTTTGGCTTGAAAACCACGGAGACCATCCGTCTGCCCCAGAGGAAAAAACTCCACCTCATATCTGACAAACCTGCGTACCGGCCCTTTAAATCTCAGCCGCACGTCCTTCCTCCCAGGAGAACTCGGACCTGCCCGACCTGAAGGACATCCGGATCATGGGCTACTCCATCCGCTGCTGGGACTACCGCTTCACCTCGTGGCTGGGCTTCGACCCAAACACCTTCCAGGTGGGCGGAGTCATCAGGCAGCAGCAGCAGCAGCAGCAACAGCAGCAGCAGCAGCAGCCCATTGTGCTCTTACTTACTTCCCCTGGCTTACTCCCTGTCTCCCGTCCAGGTGAATGTGACGGACGTGCACGCACGCGAGCTCTACATGGTGTCCAGCGACCCCGGCGAGGACCACAACCTCTACCAGAGCGTCGAGGACAAGCAGACGCTGAGCAAGCTGGCCGAGCTGCCTGCTGTAAGTCCTCCTGATGCACCTCCTGCCACCTCCTCCTCCGTGCCTCTGCAACTCCCAAGATGCATCAGGACCAGCGATGGGCAGTAATGCCTTAGAAGTAACGTGTACACTGTAATCTGATTACTTTCGTGAGTAATGAGTAAAGTAAGGGAGTACATTACTTTGAATTCGACTGGGTAAAAACACCTGGCTAACCGGCACAGGAATGTGAAACTCGGCGATAAACCCACAGCTCCCCCCCACCGATGCGACCGCTGCGGCCACCGCAGCCTCTGACGTGCCACTGAACCGAGGAAAGCTCGTCTCTGAACCGTCCCGACGGCTCGGTGGGAAAAAAAAATAGCGCCTAAAAGTGGCGTCAAGCTGCCGCAGAGAAAGCCGTTTGCAGCATACCTCCATTTATGTTATCAAAATATGGTGGAATGTGCAGAAAATGGGTTACAATGTTGAACAATTTTCTCTTCAAGTCAGACTGTTGCACTTAATCTATTTATTCATATCATTTTTGCCTGATGCAATGTGCATGAAGTTAAAAGATTGAAAACTAATAAAACAAGTTTTTGATTCCATTTTATATGAATATACAGAGAGAATGTAATTAGGCTTTATGTCGTGTTCAGTTTGTGCATCATGTTCTTGGTAACTAAGTAAAGTAACTAGTAAAGTAACTAATTCCTTTTGAAAAGAATTAATTTGTATAGTAACTGGATTGCTTTCTTGGACAAGTAATCAGTAATTAGTAACTAATTACAATTTCCAAGTAATTTGACCAACACTGATCAGGATGCATCAGCCAATCAGAATGAGCCAACACACACCAGCACGCACGATGCCTGGGAACATGAAACTCTTTTCTGGGGATTTTCTGGTCTTTACAATGTTTTTGGAAGCCTTTTAGGAAGATTTATTATGAGCTGTGTTTCAGGTCAAAGGTCATCCTGGGTTAACATGTTTTTTTTGGGGGGGTTTTGGCTGAAGTACCTCAAGTGGCCACTGGAAAAGACCATCCGTATTGCCAATCTGCTATCCAGTTCTTCTAATACAGTGATCCATGTCTCCTCCTCCTCCCCCTCCTCCCCCTCCAGTCTTTGTCTCCGCAGGCCAGGATGAAGCTGCAGCTCCTCTACCTCACAGCGGGGATGAAGGCCAGCAGGGACAAAGACGATGGATTGAATTAAATAAACGGAGAGGAAGGCGGACAGAACGAATCCTCATGTCAAAGGGAAGAAGATCTCCTGACGTTGCCTTTGATTTCCGGCGTCCTCGTCGAGACGGCGCCGTTCCCAGTTGGTCTCACACCGGGGGGGGAGTGGCTTTAGAGAGAGAAGTGATTGGCTGAGATCACAGTGGATCCATATTTACAGGCGAGCGGGCAGATTTGAGTTAATAGACAGTCTATTGAGGAGGGTTTGATCGTCCCTGCACTCACAGAGGGAAGCTGCAGACCAGCAGCAGAGATTCTAAAGGGAAAAAAATAAAAAAATAAAAAAATCCTGCTACCTCTCTTTTTTAATAGCTGCATTCAGCTACTTTGTAAAAATTCCCACTGGTTGGCATTTGGGGGCAACCTTTGCAGACGGCGCCACCCGGAGGCACAAATCACCTTCTGGCTGACAAATCACTGACGCCTGCCACCGAGTCTTTAAATCAGGAAGAATCTCTCAGCGCCTCTGAGGAATGAGCTGCGTTTTGAACCAAGTGGAGAATCGCGTGACGTCATCGATCGTCCCGTCTGATTCTGGCGACGTCTCTCTCTCCCTCCCTCCCTCCCTCCTTTGAAAGCTTTAAGCAAAAGAAAGGAGAAAAAAGAAAGGATGCCAGAACATTTCTATTTGCACTCGACGCCACTCTTCTCTGTTTGCTTCCTTGTTGTAAACTGTCGGCTCAGATTAATTTGTGGAGTGTCTCTCGTAATTCCACGTAAAGCAACGTGAGAGTGCAGCTGCAGCTTCCCACTTGGTTTCCGCTCCGTGAGCGTTTTGTACACAGTTCGGGGGCGGGGGGGGCAAAAAAAAAAACAAACTAAAAAAGAATTCTCGCCAGCAAGCGAGTCGTCGCGCCTGATGCAATGAAAGACGACGAGCTAAGTCTGTCACGTTAGAGGGACACCAATGAAAAATCAGTTGAGATGAAATCAGTGGGTGGAAGCTTGTGAGCTCTCAAGATGAAATCTCACTTTTCTTTGTAGATGTTTTTTTCCCCAGCCACTGGCTGATGGAACCTCAGCATTAGAATGTGACTGCTGCAGTGACGGCTGCAATCCACACGCAGGACACGGGAACATATTTCCATTGATAAACATCTGCTTTGGTCGGTGACACCGGTGTACTGTGTATTTTGGCGCTTTCACTTTTTTTCCTTTCCGCCTGCATTTCTGTCCTCCTGCAGAACTTTGAGCACTTTTACTGCTGCAGTGAGGGCTGTCATTAGGGGGCGCCGTCTGGTCCTGCTGCAGCTGCTCCTGCCGCCGCCGCCGCCGCAATTACATACCTCGTTCTCCTCTGCTGCAAAAAACTTGGACCCAACAGAACCCCCCCCCACCACCACCCCCAACCCCAAAATATGTGCATGATTCCACCGAGTCCATTCACGGGGGGGGCAACCGGGGAAGTTAAAAGCCTTGTAATTGCGTTTTGAAATGTACCGCTAGTCTGATTTGGGGCTCAGGCCTCTTTTTTTTCTCTTTCTGACGTTGCCATTTTCAATTTCTGGGCATCCGAGCAGAACCGGCAGTCGGACTGAGCTGCAGGACTAAAGAATGTGCTGTAATAAAAAGAAAAGAAATAAATAAGAAGCACCGCAGTTGCACCCATCATCAGGTGTCTGTGTCAATCCTGAATTTCCTTTTGCATTCTGTCTGTTTAGAACCATATGATGCATGTGGGAGCAGTGGATGACATGGCCTTCTTTCTTTTGTGCTTATTATGATGAAGGGATGTTCTGGCCTGCTTCCCATACTGTAAGTCAGTCCAGAATGGAAAAACAAACACATTTGGAGGCTTGTGCTTTGAGCTGAGCTCTGCTTCACACAACCTGCCTGAATACAACTCAGAGGTGGGAAGTAACAAAGTACAAATACTTTGTTAGGGTACTTCAATATATATATATATATGTATGTATATATATATATATACACAATATATATTGTTTGATTAGTTGCAAAAACACTTTTTACTTCAGTGCATTTCAGAACCTAAACTTTCTTACTTTTACTTGAGTAAAGGAGTTGAATTAGCACTTACTGACTTTCACCACGCTATTTATTTATTTTTTAAAGTATCAATACATTTACTTAAGTACAGATTAGGAGTACTTTTTCAGATGATAATTTAAAAAACCCAAAACACTTGAGCCGTGACTCCAGCCTGCTGGACGACAGTGTAAATCCAGTCCCAGTAAATAAAAGACGTCATCACCTCAATTAGCAGCAGACCATCACTTGGCGGTAAGTCAGCCTCTCCTCAGCGCTTTGCTCCAGTGTCTTCAGTCGCCCACTACGCCGACATCTGTGACCGTGGCGAGAGCGTCAGCCGAGGCGGCCAATTAGAAGTCAGACAGGATGTGACATGCTGGCTGCCAACGTGGAAACCACTTTAATCAGGAGTCCATCAATTAGGACCAATGAGCCCTTTTCCCCCCTGTTAGCGCTGCTGGAGCAATGAACCGCTCGCTCTCGACATTAGCTTCAGCGGCGGCCGCCGTCACCGCCAGCGCGGGGACATTCTGGCGGAAGACACTTGCAGCTCAGGCTGTCAGTGGTGGCAAATTGTTGCTAGTTGTGTGCAGTGGCGTATAACAGGAACTGTATTTTGGATGCAGCAGTGCAAAACTGGATTGGGCCATCTTTTGAAATAAATGGTGCGATACGAAACACGAATATCATGAATATTTTATTATTTCAATTTCTTTTGTAGTAGCTGGTAGTAGCTTGTTGGAACAAGCCCCAAAGAAAACAAACAGCTAAACCTAGGAGCCCGATAATTCCCCAACAAAACAGAGTGTTCACACACGAAGTTAGCGAACAATTGGCACAAACACGAGCTAACAGTGCTCGGGAGCACGGCAGCCTTTATTACTTCCGGGGACTCCGTCCGACGATGACGACCCAGGGGGCGGTGATCAGCGAATCACCCGGTGGGCGGAGCCATGATTTCCCCCCGTTGATGACGTTGCAGTTGGGCGATGGTCAGGAAACCACCTGGTGAACGGAGTCAGGAGAGGAACACACCCCCAACATATACACACAACACGGCTCCCGTAACACTTCTGTCAAAAAGTAGAGGAGAGGAAATCCAGTTGGTCTGCACCTGGTCACAAAAATCGTTGTTATTTTAATGATTTCTAATTTGGCAATGTAAAAAGTTTAAACATTGAATATCTCAAAGTGCTTTTAAACACTAAAGTGAATTTGAGTAAGCTAGTGTTTGTGAACTAGAGGATAAATCTTGAGACGTGATTGTGAGCGGGAGTTCCTGTCTTTCTTTGTCTCTTTGACTCTCCCACAGTCTCTTTCACTGAGCCACGCTGCCTTTCTTCTCCCCCTCTGCCCACTAAAAAGGCTTAATGTATGGTTACAGTGACTGAATTAATCATGCTTGGTAAAGTGGCCTGGTAGTTCTGATGTTGAAGACAGAGACAATTGGAATTAATAAGAAGACGACTTCAAGGACACTCAGTGCCACGAGATTTCATTCATTCATTCATCTTCTATACCCGCTTATTCCTATTCAGGGTCACGGGGGTCTGCTGGAGCCTCTCCCAGCTGTCTTAGGGCGAAGGCAGGGTGACACCCTGGACAAGTCGCCAGTTCATCGCAGGGCCACATAGAGACAAACAACCATTCACACTCACATGCACACCTACGGACAATTTAGAATGTTCAATTGACCTCACATGCATGTTTGTGGAGTGTGTGAGGAAGCCGGAGAACCCGCAGAGAACCCACGCAGACACAGGGAGAACATGCAAACACCACACAGAAAGGTCCCAGGCCCGGGCCCCGGAATCAAACCCACAACCTTCTCGCTGTGAGGCGGCAGCGCTAACCACTGCGCCACCGTGTCGCCCACCACGAGATTTGATTGATAAAAAATAGAATATATGTATATATATATATATATATATATATATATATATATATATATACATATATATACATATATATATATATATATATATATATATATATATGAGAAAAAATAAATTCTGGAGACCCCTAACACAACAATAGTGGCAACACATTGCCAACCCCTACCATAACCCCAACCCCACAACCACAGTAAGACCTGAAGCCGACCTTTGCATTCAAAGTCAGTTCTCTTGCTCCCTGAGCGACCTGCGCACTCCCGTCGTCGTGCATCCACTGGCACATTTACCTTTCTTCTGTGGACCATTAAACTTCAAAATGGATTACTGCCCATAGACAAGACATGGACTGTCAACCTTGTGACTCAGAGACAGTTGTCTTGTCCTCTGAGCTTTGTCGGGTGAAGTATGCTGATTATTATTTATTAACACTTTTTTTTTTTTTGAACACTGTTAGTGTTTCCTTCACGGCATAGGTTTTTAGCTGTGTGTCCAGCTCTCAACCATGGAGAAGTGGATTGCACTCTGTCAGGCCTCAAGCCTAAGACCTGTCCAACTTGGGAGTCCCACCTGAAGACTGAAGCTCCTGCTGGTATAAAGCTTAGGGTCACTGAGGCACGCAGACCCCCTGACCACAAATCTGGTAAATTTTCAAAATAAAAGCAATCTTCAAAATAAAATACAGCGAATGACAAATTTCATCATATTTGTGTTTGTTGTATTTGTCAGTATCTTGTATCAGAGTGCGAGAGAGATGAAACAAATACACGCTCACACACGCTCACACACACACACGCTCTCACACACACACACACACATACACACACACACACACACGAAAGAGAGCATAACAATTATGAATAACTATAATCGGGTGTGTTAAATTGGAGAGAAATCTAAAATATGCAGAACAGTAGATCTCCAGAAGCAGGGTTGGTGACCACTGAGTTAGAGCATCGCCTACACTGGCTTTTATTACACACATGCCATCGATTAGCTGAGGCCGTGTCTCCCTCACCCAGCCGCACACTATCTGGCTATAGGCATCAAAACCTTTATAAAACTCAAGGTCTTCAGCTGTGTATGGGCTTGGTGAAAATATATCTATTATATCTGGGTATGATATTTAAGGTAGAACTGCTGGGTCATCTTTAGGGGCGAGCTTGGACGGATCTTTACCGCCTATTTACCGCAATTCTTCATTTTATCACTGTTTCTCCCACTGATGAGTCCTCTGTACATTTCTGCAGCTTCCACACGTTCCTCTTGGCTTTCCTGTAGTTTTGACATTTTAAATTCCAACAAAAATGTACATTCAACGTGCCGTTCATTGTATTGTTTACATCTGAGTATCTCCAATATGGCCGCGCATGCGGGTAACTGACAAAGATTTGACGTCGGTGAAAACACTATATAGGGTCTCCGCCGCCATTTGATGCAAAAGAGCAACCTTTGGAGGAACACTGTGAAACAATGGAGCACTTCTTTACTGCCAATGCCACCGGAGAAGAAGATAGTCAATGATAATAAAGTCAATTTTGCCCAGTGTGGTGGGAGCACAAACTTACAGTTTGATGAGAAACCTCATATAAGTCCAGCAAATCCAAGAGAGAAGACTTTTGCAGAATCGGTAACTATATTAAAGAACCACTTCAACCCAAAACCCAGTGGAATTGTCCGGAGATTTGGATTTATTTCACGCACGAGAAGACCCACCGAATTTGCGGCTGAGTTGAGGAAACTAACTCACGATTGTGATTATGGCGCAACACTTTCACAAATGTTACGGGACAGACTGGTGTGTGGAATAAATGATGACCGCGTCCAGGGAAGATTCTCTGGCACAAGCGCTGGAGCCTGCCAACAAGAAATGTGTCTGCGCAAAGGATCTGCGGGCTAAAGCAGGAGCTACAGTATGTCCTGTAATTCAGTGATGGCTGGCGGATCAGACAGAAGAGAGGGAGACAGAGCAACGCAGAAAAAGATAAAGCACCTGAGGACTGTTGTTGGTTCCAAAAGGAAAAATGTCCCGCGTGTGGAATGGCGGGACACGTCGCTCGAGCGTGTCGCAATCAGAAAAAGTCAACTGCTGAATGGAGAACTGACAGAAGATACAGAGAAAGTGGAAGACGCTTCACACAGAAGAGAAATAGGCATTATTGTTATCCCAGAGTGGCAGACGTGAGTGATGAAGAAGAACAGCCATTCTCATTACACAGTGTCTTGGACTAAGATGAAGAGGAGGCTATGTCACTCTACAAGGTATGTGACTCTAAATGGTGAACCAATGACATTTGAAGTCGATACAGGATGTGGGCATGTTGAAAGCAAAAGATAAGGGTGCTGGGGAAAACCAATGGAAAAGTGAACTACAAACGGCAAGAAAAGACACTGGCCATCATAGCAGTTAAAGACACAGGTCCAAATTTACTGGGTTTGGTGGCTGAGGCATGTGAAATTGGACTGAGCTGAAATAAAGCAACTGGCCCATGACCCACAGTCCCTGAGTAAGGAGCAAGTGCACACTGCAACACAATCACAGCCCATACTTGACCCTGAATCAAGCGCTACAAAAGCATGAAGGTGTGTTTAAAGAGGAGCTGGGAACTTTGAAAGGTTTTAAAGCTGATACTGAGCTTGACTGATTGTTAAGAGAACGCCATCCTTACGCCAGGGAAGCAATCTGAATGGGCAGCTCCTGAGGTTTCTTTGCTCAACCCAGATGGTAACTATAGGTTGTGTGGAGATTATAAATGGGTAGTAAATAGAGTCTCCAATAGAGTCTCCAACCTTATACGCTACCTCATATCCAAAGTAGAGGATCTGTTGGCTGTGTTAGCCAGCAATTCACAGAACTGGACATGAGTGATTCATATCAACAAATCCAAATGAATGATCAGTCTAAGAAGTATTTAACTGTTAAAAATGTCCATTTTCCATACCTGCTTCTTCCTGAGCTCAGGGTCACAGGGGTCTGCTGGAGATGTGGGTTACCTGACAGGAAGTGGATGTATAGGAAATGATGTCATGTGATTCTGCCTGTCTGTGATCCACACGTGCTAGTAAAAAGTCATCCAGTCTACTTGTTGGTCTCCTTCATCTTCCTTGACTTTCCTGGGGTTACAATATTATACTATAGGATAAATGGTTTTGTTTTGTTTTTCGGGTGGGGAGAGGTGGTGGGGGTTTAAAGTCCCCAAACACTTACTGGGATGACTGTTTGTTCAGAAACAGTTTAGCATGAAAAAGAGAGAGAGAGAACGCAAAATCTCAAACCCAAAAACCCCAAACCAACCAAAACGTGCGTTGTGTACGTCGAATTTCTGTGCATTTCAAACTTCTGACATTTGGAATTTCCTTCAACTGGATCAACAGGAAGCTGCAAACAGGTCAGTGGGGCTCGCAGACTAGCTAGCTAGCACCCACTTCCTTCTTTTCAAAATCTGATTGAATTCAATTTAAAAGAGCCAGAACATTTTTCAGTCTAAACTGGACTTGACTGGAACCTTGTTTGCCCCTGCAGTTCTCAGTGACTGATACAGATGCTATAGTACGTCTCTTTTTTTTTCTGGGAGAAAAAAAAATCCCAAAATAATCAGCCCGAAACTTATCGAAATGACTGTCACTTCATAGTTTAGCATGAGACGTAGTGGTAGAGAGCAAAATCTCAACCCCTGAAACTAACGCTCATGCCAATAAATACCAACAAATGCTTCACAAAAGACAAACCCAGTAGCGCAAATGCCGGTTTGAACAGATTTTTAATCCATATTTTCCAGACATTAAATATTGAAAAACAATGGAACTGCATCACAACTTCAGATCATCACATAGAACAACTTCATTATAAAAGGAACCATATAAAAGGGCAAAAAGAAAAACAAAAACAAAAACAAAAAAAAAAAATAGCACTGATAGAAACAGAAGAACAGCTGAGGCTGTACAACACACGTGGGGATATGATGCGATCTTTATGCGAGGACACACGTGATGCGTCTTTACCATGTCGTTGTCCAGGAGTGTCTACGGTACTCAGCCAGGGATCTGCATCGGAACTGTGGACAGACGGACGGATAGAAGGACGGACGGACGGACGGAGGTTTGTCCGGCTGAGTCAGAGGCACTGAGTTGCTGCCGTCTCAAAACTAAACCATGTCTGGCCGCACCCTTTGTCACTATTATTATCATTATTATTATTATTATTGTTATTATCATTATTGTTTGACCTTCACGTCGAGTCAAAGTGTCTTTTATCATTAATGCCACATTTTTTGTTCTACGCAGTGGTAGGCAAAGCTAAGTTTATTGCTGGGAATCCTGCCAACAAAGTGACAGGCAGGACAGAGACGTTTGTCGTTTTGGAAGGAATTATTTGGGTGACACTTTTGTGTAAATGCACACTTTTAACATTATTCAAGTAGCTGTCAAATATTTCATCCGTCATTTCTAAAGCACTGTTCCCACCTTGATACACACTGGTAGGTTGTTTCCAAATGGTGCTATTTACAGTTTTTGTTACCTAATTTGTGAGCTCATCCTTTAACCACCCCCCCCCCCCAAAAAAAAATAAAAATAAAAAATACAATCAAGAAACACAATCAATTACCAATCAAGTAACAAAAGGTTTACAGCTGTTAAAAGTGTGCACTTATTCAGCATCACCACAGTCTGGACAGTCGATGTCGGACATTAAGAGAAAACTGTTAACCACTCATGTTTTTGGTTGTTGTTTTTTTTGTCGATAGATTTCAATGTGCTGGACTGGCCCACATTGACATGACAGTCTTTGATTATTTTATTGTTTAAAACTTGAGTACAACCAAGAACATGCTCAGTTTTCCGTTAAAATAAAGGTTGCATGGTTTGTCCTGATCAAGCAACCTTTTAATCCCTGTAAGGCTTCACACTGTTGAGCCACTGTAAGCTACACAGTGATACCACTGGTCGACTTGAGTCAAGAGTGATACTGCTGGTCTTTGTTGTTCTTCAGTTGTGTTGGAAAACTGGATATGACAGGATGACTGACAGGCTTTCTATACCTTTTACTACTGACACACTAGCTTCACGTTAGGACTACCAGTTCATTTTTAGTGGAGCGTGTGCAACAATTTAGAGACATCACGCTCGTTGGTCTGACAGCGGTGACAAAAGTCTGGTCGTTGCCCTTTTTGTTTAACACAATTCCATCAGCCTAGCTTAGCATGAGGACAGAAGACGCTGAGCAGCAAAATAACTGCTTTCTCCTGTGCAAATTAGCTTTACACATATGAATATAAAAAGATCATCTTCAGTGTTATCTTATGCCAATATTCGTTATAGGCAGGATCGATGTTGCCCTCCAGCCTTGAGTCTTTATGCTAAACTAGGGTTAGCATAACCCTCCCTCCGCCCTTGACAAATAGACATGAAAGCATCGGTCAATTTTCCTGCAAACTTTTTCTTTTTTCTTTTTTTCTTTTAATAAAATGCAAAGCTCTATTTTGCAAAACTATTTCTTTAACTTTATTTCACTACGTAAAAGTAAACTCTTGTGTTTGGCAGATATTTATGTCACAATCTCATGGTACTGATTTGATTTTAGTGAGTAACCAGAGGCTCTATGTCAATTGTGTGCTACCTTGTGTTTTAGTACAAACAAGTCAAATCCTGAGCAGCTCTTTTGAGATCTGTTAATTTATGCCTCCTGTAAAGTGCAAAAAAAAAAAATAAAAAAAATAAAGAGACATTTTTAAATTTTACGTTTCTGCCACTGCTTTGTAGTAAAAAAAAACTTGATGGCAGCCACGCTTCTCCCAAGGGAAGGGGGGGGGGGGGGGGGGCTTTGTTTTCTGTTAATACTGCTGATATGGTTCATGTATGACAGTGCAGGCAATCCCCCCCCCCCCATCAAAGTGTTATCTGTGATTTCTTTTCCCACGCGACGCACAAAAGACATCGGATCCACTTATCGCGAGGGGAGGGGGGGGGGGGGGGGGGATAATCATTGTCTTATCAGCTTGTAACCATCTGTTGCCGAAAAATAAATAATAATAACAACAACAATAAATCACTCTGTTAAGCCGTCGACTGTAATCACGGCAGCGACGTCTAAAAAGTTGTAGGACTGCGATGACGCGATGAGACATTTGATAAGATGCCAGCAGTAATAAAAGGCCATGCTGAGGCAAAAAGTTTTAATACAGAGGCGCGTCAATGTTGCATATCGTTGAATGAAATGGTCGCGTGGATTCTACACGTTTAGCGTTTAGACCGCCGTTGCGGCATGTAGCATGAGAACGCTCAACGCTTCCCGTGAAGTCACTAATGGCGATGCAACGCTATGGACATTGTACAGCATATTGTTGGATAAGTATATTGTAAAATAAACAAAAACAAAAAAAACAAAAACAAGGACCATTGTGTAAAAAAAAATAAAGAAAGAAATGAACGCTGACCGTACAGTAACATCACCGTTTTCACCATAAAACTGAACAACATCAAACACCATTGATTTGGACTGATCAACATTGTGCATCAACTATTGGTCTGAAACTGAACATGGAACAGAGAGCATTGTGGGATTTTGTTTTGTCCAAAGCCGGGGGAGTTAATTGGTTCATTGGGAAAATTTGGCTCTATATCAAAAAAAAAAAAAAGAAAAAAGAAAAGAAAAGAAAAACAACACTATTAAAAGTGTAACTGTTTCACAACCCCTTGATATTTTTCAATTGTAAACATTTTCTGGTAAAACAATGAAAGGTAAAAAAAAAAGTGAGCGTATTCTGAAAAAAAAAAACCCAACATTTTGTTGAAATCAGTCCATTTACTTTTGCATGACACAAAGTAAATATCCGCAGTCAATCAGTTTAGCTTAGCTTAGCGCTGGAACCTCTGGCAAATGGCTTGTAAAAAAAAATCTTCAGGATCCTTAGATTTTTACATTTCTAGGATTGTAACACTCGAGCCAGACGTAGAAAACTAGCGACATCTTTAGCTAACAACAGCTGCTTTGTGTTGCAATTCACGTAACAAGCTTGTTGTTATTGTTGTTCATAATCGTAATAATAATGCCAATGAAACGTTACAGGTTAAAAAAAAAAACACAACAAAAATGTCCAATTCATTTGACACAATCTGCAAACAACCTGCTGTGTTTTTAAAATAACATTTAGTTTTTAGTTACCTAGCTTTCAAAGATAACAACGAGGCAAATTCTCCCAACCCCTGCTAATGCTAAGCTAAGATGACAGACTGTCGCCTCTCTCTTTGGCATACACCAAATTGGGAAAAAAACAGCAACAAAAAAACCTCAATACTGAATAAAAAAAGTCAAACTTTTCCTGCTAAGTCGACACGTTATTACCGTGATCCGACCGACAGCCTCTCTGTGCTTTGGAAGCGGCTCTCAGTACCAAATGTACAACATCCACCTTGCCAATGGCTCTCACTGCAAGATGAAGTGTTTTCTTCTCTGTGGATGCCAGCAGTTCCTGGTCTGAAGTTTTCATTTATTGCATGCAATGTTTAACATTTTCCAGGCATTTCAGACAAAACCCACACTTGTTCAAATTATCCAGAAATTCAAAACAAAACAACAAGAGAATAGAATAAAATTAAATAAAAAACAGCAAATGATGTAACTTGGACACGCTAAAGCACACAATTTATTTTCTTAAAGCCAAACCCTGGTGTCGTCATAAACACCAGTAAAAAGCTTGTGGAAACATTTGATTTTACGAAAAACAATCTCATATTTATACCAATATGGTATGGAAAAATCATTTAGATTAATTCTTTGTTCTTAAATAAATAGAGCAAATCCCACCGGACACAAATAGAGGCACTTGAGTTTCTTTTTTTTTTCTTTTTTTCTTCTTGTCAAAGTGAAAATTACTTCACACATCCGCATTGTCTTCCATACACATTCAGTGATGGTCGAATGATCCAAAACTTAAAAAACAAACAAACAAAAAAACTCTTCATGCTTCATGTGCTGGATTTAAACACCAAAAGATTAAAAAAAAAAAAAAAAAAAAAAAAATCCTGACTGTTGATCTGAACAGCGAACTGTATGTACAAACAGAGAAAACGCCTCACACGGGGAACCACTGGATCAGATCCGTTTTGGTGCCGTGTAAACGCAGTCACACTGCCTTCACACGGACACAACACACACACACACACACACACACACACACACACACACACACAGGTACATGCACGCACGCACACACACACACACACATACTCTCTCTCTCTCGTGCACACTTTAACTTACTCGCTTGCACTGAATCGTTCACAACTTAGATAATTAGAAACGAAAAAAACAAACAAACAAACAAAAAAATCACACAAAGACTTTTCCTCCAGAGTCACAGTCATGGTCCTGCCAGGAGGGGGCGGTTTGGGGCTGGGGGCGGGGCTTGTGATTTCAATAGTACTTGATCATTAGCTGTACACGTATACAGACCAACAAGACGACACAACAAACGTTTGGAAAAAAGGACCACAAGGCTTCCCAGCAGGAAAGTGACTTGATCCCCTTCAGGGCTCATGCAGACAGGATTGTTGTATTTTTTTTGTCACTGAGGTAAAAAAACGAACAAAAACAAAAACTGAAGTGAGATTTTCACCCTGTTTACTTGATCTGCATGCCCCTCCCGTCACCTCTCAGAGTCACATTTATTCTGGACATTCATTTGCTTTCCTCCCCCCCCCCCCCCACACACACACACACCTTCCCTTCCCCCACTGGGACAAGGACAGCAGTGCTAGCAAAACTAGCCTAGTGAAGCTACAACTGCACTTTGCTTTGACGCTAACGACCGCTAACGTGAACCGTTCAATCCGCGGTGCGACGGAGGGGGAATTACAACCTCAGTCCTGTTAAATTACTGAGAAGCAGCATCACTGAGAGACACTCGGGGTCAGAGGACGAACCCCAGTCTGTCTCAAGGACCCGGGGCATTTCTTATCTGAACGGGACGCTGCTCCGACCAGATCAATGACGGGATTAAACTCAGCCAACGGGTCAAACCAACACCACTGGCAGCAGAGAAAAACTGCAACCTACCTTCTTCATTTAGGCCACTTTCATCACACTAGAACGTCTCACATATTTAAAAAAAAAAATAAATAAAAATTAAAACAACAACAAACAAAAACAAACAACCTTGGTAAAAAAAATGCTTCTCACATCATCAATCCTTTTTTTTTTTTTTGAACACTGTTAAAATGTTGCCTCATTGAAGAAATACTGCAGTGTCAGCTGAAGTGATCAGACTTGGTGAGAGTCGAGTCAGATCACAGTGGAAACAGAAGCCGTTTCTGTCTTGGTTCTGGTCTCACTGGTTCCCGCCCACTGGCTCTGGTTCCCAGCTGTGGGTTGAGATTGGAGTGATGGCAGCCGTCCAGTCTGTCAGAGCAGGTGGGCCTCCAGGCGGAGCCAGTGGAGGCCCTGCCGCACGTAGCGGACCAGCTCCGTCATGCTGCTCTGCTGGTTGAGTGGCTCCAGGGTCGAGTCCAACTCCTGGAAGAACTCTGGAGAGGGACGACAGGAAGTGAGGGACACAGGAAGTGAGAGTCAGTTTCATGAGAATTGACTGGTCGTTTCAACAGAGAGGCACTAATTGACGAGGCCATCAGGACTACAGTGTTGCCAATGCCCCAAGTGGAGAAAAGTAGCTACTGGGTAGTTAACAGGATAGCTAACGTGATAGAAAACCATTTGTAGAAAACTGTGCACCAATTCATCGTCCACTTCCTACCGAGGCTGTCGGAGGCAAGTCGCTCCGCCGTCTCCCAGTGCTCGTAGCTGCGCAGGATGTTGTTGGTGATGTTGACGTGACTGGCGGCCATGTGGTGGATCCGCTGGGGGATGGCCACGCTTCCCGAAGAGCTCTGGGAGCTTCCGGAACCACCGCCACCTGCTGTTCCACCAGCTCCTCCTCCTCCTCCACCACCACCGGCTGGCGAAGGGCTGAGTGACAGTGGAGACGGAGTTCCATTCACCCTGCAGGAGACACACTGAGAGTCAGTCGTATGGAAGAGTAACAAAGAACAATTAAACAGAAAAAACCCACCCAATTAATCCAAAACAATTAGGCAAAAGTGCAAAAGAGAATGAAAAACATGCTAACATGAAAAGAAACATGCTAACTCCTTTTAGATTTCCAAAGGCTCATTTCAGCTAGCTTACTGAAATTTCAACAAGTGCAACAGAATAGAATGAAAAATTATTGATCCCACATTGTGGACATTTGAACATTTACAGCTGCATGTACAGTGTATACAGTGCCAAGATAAGAAAATAAATACTTATACAAAGTAAAATAGAATAGTTGTTAAGAAAGGAAAGCAAATCATTACATCGATACGGACAGTTGGATCATTCACATTTTATTTACATAACATTGAATAAATTGGTCAGTCGCTGTCAGATTTTTACAACCAATCAGCTTCCTTACAGGCAGACTGCTGCCGGGTTCCCATAAAAAAATAAAAAAACACACCACCAAAGAAGAAGACAAAGACATTAGGCTTCATGTCCTTTTATGTCTCATTGCTCGGGTTGTGTGTTTTTCTTTACTAATTATGTCTTACAGCAGGTTTTATGTCTTTTGTGTCTCTTTGCTCTTTGTCTATATTGGGTTTTATGCTTCTTGTAGCACTTTGAGATTTCTTAATATAAAGTGCAATATAAATAAATTAAATATAATTGCTTCTGCTTTGACGGCTGATCTACTGCTTCCGGGTGTCATTTCAAGCAAATACCACTGAGACTTTTTTTTTTGCGATTTAGATTTTTTTTGTGGCAATTTAGGTATTTTTGTCTACTGTATCTAGTCTGTAAGTATTTCTCTTTTCATTATTTACAGTATTTTGTTTTGCCCAGGGGGCCTTGTTGCACGCTAGCACATGACACAAAGACCAAAGGTTCCTTTTTTGTTTGTGGCCTAATTGAACGGTCACAGCCACTACTCATCTCTGTAACTGTAACGTCTCTCCGTTGTTTTTGATTTTTGAACAATGGCATTCAGCACAACAACACAGGCAATGAGAGGGCACAGCATCATTCCTGGAGGCTAACGCCAACGCTAAAGGTCACAACGCTTCCCCCCGGAACGTCGGTTCTGGCAGTGATGTAACGTCTGTGATGTGGCCTTAACCCCTGCTGACCCGTCCTCGTCCCTGCTGCGTGTGTACACGCGCACACATGCACACACGCGCACACACACACACACACACACACACATACACACACACACACACACACACACACACACACACACACACACACACACACACACACACAGACAGAACCCCAGTCTTGTTGTGCAGCGTCAGAGCTGTCCAAATTCATTAGCTTCACATCCGCAGCTCCCCCCCACATCACCCCATCTATCATCTCCCCCCCCCCACCCCCCTTCTTTCCTCCTCACATCTACAACAAATCAATGCCTTTATTTGCTTCCTGAGGGGTTTGTGTGAGGAAGTGGCTGTCAGGGAATGGCCGGGTGTTTTGCAGCAAAGCCTTGCTGAATTATAAATTCTCAATTTTCTCCAGAGGAGGGGTGTGTGTGTGTGTGTGTGTGTGTGTGTGTGTGTGTGTGTGTGTGTGTGTGCGTGTGTGCGTACGTGCGTGTGTTTGCACTCACTTTCCGTTGGTCCTCCAGGGAGAGGGCGCTTGGTGGGAACTCTTGGCTGAATTCTGGGTCACAAAAAAAATAAAATTTAACCGAGATGAGATGTTTTCCACGCTGCTGAAGAAGAGACGGAACGGAACGACGGCGCCTCCTGCTGTTAACACATGAGCCATGAGTCATCAGTCGTCTCGCTTTGAATCTCAGCGATTAAAACTGAGTGCTGAGTGCATTTTCACCAAATGTTAACTCATGACATTCCATAAATCATGTAAATGAATATGAACTGAATTTTAAATGAATCAAAAATTTTAAATCAAAGGGATGATTGGTGCAAAATTGAAATTCAGCCAATGGCTGACAGATGTCTCTGTGTTGGCTCTCAAGTCCAGGCAAGCAAAATAAAATCAGCCCCAAAACAAACAGGAGGCGCCGTTTTTTTTCCCGAAGGCAAAACTGGGTTCAAATAATATAATATAATGTAATACAACACAAACATCTCCGCCTTCTGGCTACACTGCCCCCTAGCTGGAGGGCTGATAATGTACAGTTTAATGTTTTATTCCAGGAATGTGTCATTCGAGCCTCCAATCAAGACCGGCGATGCCTGAAGTTCAAAGTTAGAGGAGGCGGAGCACAGCTAGAAGAGCTAGCGCAGCTAGCACAGCTAGCACAGTGCTTGTGTGCAGCACCATCAATCCACTGCCATGGTGAATTAAAAAGGCTCCGAAATGCAGAATAATGACGCCTGGATGGAGGAACTGGGCCACGTTTCTCTTTCACAAGCAAATGCCTGAACTGATCCCAGTCATTTCTGTCTCCTCGTCACTCTGTGTGCACAGTCTGAACACACACACACACACACACACGCACACACAAGACGCACACAGAGACGTCCAATCCCGCCAGCGCGGAGCTGTGATAACGACGTCCTCGCTAATAAATGAAACTAAACACAATTAATCAAAACAAGCACATTAAAGACGAACAATCCCCTGTGATGATTGATGGGGCTAATTAATACATTAATATCAAAGAGAAAAGAACGGATTCTAGTATTGCCATGCAAAATTAATGTGCAGACACCATGAAAATTAATATGAAATGTTGTAATTAGCCTTTCATGTTTTTCCCCAGCGCAGAGGGAGAAAACGGGAGCGGGGAAGGAAATAAGGAGCGTGTCCAAGTGTGTGTGTGTGTGTGTGTGTGTGCTTTACCTTGAAGTACTCGATGAGTGAGCGCGAGTACTTGACAGCGTGGTCTTTCTTCAGACGGAACATCCGCAGATACAGCAGAGACAGACAGCGGTTACTATGGAAACAAAACCATCAGGAGTCAGATGGAAATTTCCCCTTTTGAAAAGAAAAAAAAAATCATATTAAATGAACGAATGAATAAATAAATAAAAGCCAGAAAGCTCATGTCATATGAGTCTCAGGTTATCAGCGCAAAAAAAAAAGAAGAAGAAAAACAAAACATGAAATCATTTTCAGAAATAATGCTAAAAACTCGTCTGCCAGTGAGCTGGATGTTTATTAAGCAGGCAGAAAGAGATGAAGAAACACAGCTGAGGTTTTAGCAGACTGGATGATGGGCTGCTTTTTGGGTTTTTTATTAATAACTTCCCAATCTGACGTTCCCACTGAATATTGTAAAAAGCAACTTGAATTTATTTAATGGTTGAATATGTCCTCGCTCAAAATCCTCATTTGATTGGGGTTGTGTGATACTTTTTATGGGTTAGATAGACAGATAGAAACATCTTAATATTAAAAATGAAAATTATAAAATATATGTATGTATATATATGTGCGTCTATATGTATCTCCATACATGTATACATATATATACATATATAAAATACATATATGTATGTATATATATATATATGTATATATATACATATATATATATATATATATATATATATATATATATATATATATATATATATATATATATATATACATATATATATATGTATATATATATATGTATATATATATATATATATATATATATATATATATATATATATATATATATATATATGCAACCTTCTGGTGTTATCAGCCACGCACACACACGCACACAGACACTTACCACAGCACGGCCAGCTTCCTCTCAGCGGTGGAGGCCGAGTGGCTGGTGAAGTTCTTCAGTCTCATGGCATACCTGCAGGAACACACACACACACACACACACACATACTTAGGGGTAGATCCTCAAAAAAGGGCGGGCAGCGCTAAAATGCGGCGCATTTTGCGGCGGGATTGCGCCCACAATTTGCGCCACAGATGCGGGTATCCACAAAGGCTTTTGCGCTAATGACATGCAGGCGCAAACACGCCCCCGAATGCGGCACCTGAAACAGGTGCGAATGTTGCGGCCTGGCAACCTGAGAGCAGTTTGCGCCAAAGGTTGTTGGTGAGTGCGTGTGTTTGACAGCGAAACTCTGCTAGGATAAACACTCCTGTGCGCGCCTGGCATTACGATGCCTCCTTCGTCTTACCAAGACTGCTGCCATAATGGAAAGAAAGTCAAGACGCAAGACGTTAGTCACCAACACCTGAGTACCATTTGTATTTTTCATAGCCTATCTAAAATATTGGCATATATCACCGGAATCACCGTTTTTGGCGCTATTTACATGGATTTTCTGCCGCAAAAGCCGCGCAATCGCTTTGTGGATCTACCCCACAGTGTTTATTTCCAGGGCTGAATCAGTGGAGGAGCTGTTCACTGAGTCACTGAGTCACTTGATCAAGAGGACTCACAGGTAAAAAAGATGAATCACTCCTTGGGTTATTGATTTTAATTTTTATCTTTTCTTTCTCTTTTTCTATCTCTTTTTCTTAAACCCCCGAGGCCCCGGCTGTCCGCCCCATCGGCCCCCCCGCCGACCTGTTCTGATTGCCTGGCCAGGCTGCAGGTGAATCAGTCAAGATAAAAGTCAGCGGTGACAAGTGAGTCCGAGTCCAGGAGTTTAACCGTCGATCGATTCCTCCCCGGAAACCTTCTGTGTTCTTTATTACACTCCTTCATCAGCCGGGTCAAAGGTCAGAGAGAGAGCGAGAGAGAGAGAGAGAGAGAGAGAGAGAGAGAGAGAGAGAGAGAGCAAAAGGAGGGGTGTGTGGTGTGAAGGAACGCTGCAGCTCTTAAAATGCTCAGTTGTGTTGCTCAAAGGCACGTCAGCAGGACGGTCAGCTACGGTTTGCCGGTCAGCTACGGTCATGTGACCCAGCAGCACCAGGGTACGATAGTCAGAGTGAGGCTGGAGCCTTTTAAAGAGCAGCTCGCAGTGCAGCGGCGAGGTTGTGTGTTCGCTGCGTGGCGACGACAACAGCGACAACCACACGTTACAGCCTCGCACATTTCTGTGTGTGCTAACTGTTAGTTTAATGCTGTTGATCAGCATTTATTTCTCATGAAATAGTAAGAAAGAACAAAAATGACAATAATGATCGGGAGCAGTGATTAAAGCTGCACTATTCACGGCTAAGTTAAAAACCACATCCTGTTTTTATAGCAGGAAAGGTCAAAGGTCACCTGTTTTTTAGTTTACGAGCAAAACATAATCTTAGATTTGACTTCCTGTTCAATGAAATGACACAAAACGCAGAGGAGTGACACTAAAAACAAAACAACGCATGGAAATAACGGAAATGACACGCCCACTTCCTGTGACAGACACGCCCACTTCCTGCTTCCATGGCGGTCACAAGACTGCAATGTTGACGGACAGACAACCTGAGGAAGGTTTCATCGCTGAACCTAGGACTTGCCACCAGAAGGGGGCGCCAGTGAGAAACGTGAAAACGGTGCGCGAGGCTTCAGACGCCGCTGCGACGTCACAGACGGATAAACGATAAAGTTCTGGCATTTTTTTTCCTGAATGAGGAGCATTTAGGGCGTCCTCATCCATCCAGACAGGTGGGCTAACGCTAAAGGCTAACTATTATCGGGGGGTTGCAGCGCAGATCACGTGAGCTGAAGTGAAAAAACAGTTTCCGTGGAAACATTTAGCTGATTTTGAAAAAAACAGAGACAACTTTAAATGCCTCAAAGCCAACAAGGGATTAACAAGAATTGATGGTGAAATTTACAGGGAGCTGTTTTTTTTTTTCAAATTCTGCTCTGATCCCCCCCAAATTTTTTTCTAATGCGATAATTCTTCTTCTTCTTCTTCTTCTTCTTCTTCTTCTTCTTCTTCCTTTTTTTTCTTTTCTTCTTCTTCCTTTTTTTCTTCTTCTTCTACTTCTTCTTCTTCTTCCACATCAAAGGGTTCGCTTCGGGTGCTTTTTTGTTTTTGTTCACATCTCGTGACAAATTAAATTTTGATGCAGGATTAGAAAATAAATAAATAAATACATAGATAAAAAAATAATAATCTTGAAATAAATAATGAATTGGAAAGCGTGTTATGCCACTTCCTTTTCACAACACACACACACACACACACACAGTATACACAGAAACAGAGACATGCAGTACCTGATGAGCTCCACTGTCTCGGAGTACATGGTGTACGGGGACTTGGCCTCCAGGGGGTCTCGCTCCATCGCGTTTCCACACTCGATGAAGGAGAGGGCGCCGTCTGCGTAGTTCACCGCCTTGCCAAACTTGTCCATCTACACGGGGAGGGCGAGCGAGGACGAGTGGGGCGAGAGAGGGAGAGAGAGAGAGAGAGAGAGAGAGAGAGAGAGAGAGGGGGCGAGACGACCAGTAAATGTGAGCTAAGCAACAAACTAAACAAGACTCAATGAATCTCATTCCAGTGTTTGGGAGGGGGCGGGGTGGAATTATTATTTTGATGCTGTGCAATCTCGACGACATCTGGTTGCTCCTTGAATGCGCATCATCTTCACTGGAGGACAAATAAACTACACAACAGCAGCAGAGTCTTTGAAGTGAGAGCCCCGCTGCTGCAGTCCAGAGCACGACTGGATGTATCCTTCTAAATAGCGATAGCATCAACACCAAGGTGAGCGTCGATATATCGGATCGATACTTGCGTGTTGACATCTCAGATATCTGTGAGCAGCGGAGGGTAGTTTTTGTTGCATCGTCGACATCGTTAGGCTTTTATTTTGTTACATTGTGATTGTTTTTGTTATTTTGCACGAGTGACTTTTCGTACTTAAAATTAAAAGAATTTAAATGCTTCCTTTTTGTTAAACAACTTGGTGTAGCGAAAGGGAAAACTTATTTTTTTTTTAATTGCTTTGAATTGTAGTTAGTTAATTAAAAAAAAACAAAAAAAAACATGTTTCTTTGCCTCGTCTTTGTCCTGTGTTTTTTTATTTCACCATTCGCCACTTCCTTATAATCAACTAACAAGAGGCAAAGTAACAAAATTTTTAAATGATCATTATGTTTTACGAATAAAGAATCAATATTGGTATCGGTGATGCTCGCCCTGTATTTACTTGGTATCTGATCGATACCAAAACCCCCTGGTATCGCCCACACCTGGTCCAGTGTGGAGATGCCACGGATGTATTATCTATTAAGAACTGGATAACAGACTGGCAATACGGCAGTCCAGTGGCCACTCGAGGTACTGCATCCCAAAATGCCGAGTCGCCCCAAAAAAGCTTTTTAGACCCCATTAGACCCATTAAACAACAAAATGCCTGTAAAACAATGTGAGGCGCTGTATGTGTGTGTGTGTGTGTGTGTGTGTGTGTGTGTGTGTGTGTGTGTGTGTGTGTGTGTGTGCGTGTGCGCTAGAGGTCATGGTGCCACAAGTTCCTACCAGAGCATCGGCCTTGTGCTTGAGTCTCTTGGCCTCCTGCATGTAGAAGTCGGCAGTGTGGACTCTGGGGGAGACACACAGCGAGAGGAGAACATCAGCTCGACAACTCGACAACTCCCAGCTCCACAAAAAGTTTGGAAGGAAAGAAAAGAAAGGAAAAAAAAAGAAAAGAATAGAAAAGAAAAGAAAGAAAAAGAAAAGAAGAAAGAGCAGCATTTCGTTTCCATTTGCATAATGGTCGTGGACCAGCGGCAGGCTGCTTTGGTATACAAACCTCAGGCTGAGTGTAACCTGAGTACAACAGCACAACATGTTGTCTCATGAATTATGCAGCGGCCCTATGGGGGGAAATAAGCAACAAGATGCATCTTTTTTTTCTCTTTGCTGCTGCTGCTGTTACGCAAGCGGACCAGAGTTTAATGGACTTGGAGATATTTCCCCAAACTGCAATATACACTTGGAGTAACGTTCAGCTGGGGGCCGATGAAGCCGGACCGTCTCACTCTAAATGTTGCACATCTGTTTTTCTTTCAGCTCGCGCTGCACATTGTTGTTTTCTTAAAAATTGTCTTTTTTCTGCCGCTGTTTTTTTCTTCCAATTTTCAAGAAAATTAATCATTTTTAATTTTATGAAAAATTATCAACTGAACGTGAAACAAAACCAGGAGACGCTCTAAACTAACAGTGAGTCAGAGATTTAGAGTTGTAGCTACTGATTGTTTGCAATCACACAGAGCAGGCATGGGCAAACTACGGCCCGGGGGCCATTTGCGACCCGTAAAGCTTTTCATTCTGGGCCGCCGAACTTGAAGAAATTATATTACTAATAAGGTAGTAATAAAAAAGTTTACATTTTTTTCATTTCAATAATGAGCTGAATACCGAGGGGCTTCAAAGACACATTCTGTTGTAACACTTTGGTTCATTTTAAATTGACAGGCATGTCTAAAAAAACAACATATGCACAGCATATGCATACATACACGCACACACATATATATGTATGCATATATTTATATACATAGATTTATCCATATATGTGTATATATGTGTGTCTGTATATATATATTATATATGTATATACATATATGTGTATATATATGTATATGGGGGAGCTTCCGAGTTGTTGCCTCCCTGCTCCAAACGCTGTCTACATTTCTTCGACAAATCAAAAAAGTGTTGACATTGACCAATAATTCTACAACCGACTATTCCAAGCAGACGTCAGTGACGGCGCTGACTGATATTATGGGATGGTCGGCCTTCAGCAGCTGAACTCATCCTGGACTTTCACGTGTGAAATCTCAGCTGACTGCCTCCGCTGCTGCAGATCGTGACTCATCTGATCCACAAACACAAAGTTCTATATGACACTTTTCGAAAATATGGACTTCAGAAGTGATAATTAGCGACACTGAGTCTGAGTCGGTGGACTCGGGTACAATGTGGAGTCTGATAAAAGAGTCAGGAAAAAAAAAAGCACACATGTGAGTGAGTCACGCTGCTGCATGGGAAAAACTCCACAACTCCACTTTTCTTTGACTCTGTCTGACGAGTTTCCACCTACGTGTCTGCAAAGGAGAGTTTGGGCCTACGGGCCTCGCCGGGCTCCGTCACCGGTTCCAACCAGCCATCTGAGTCCGACTGTCCTCCGTTAGCGTGGTAGCCGTCTCCGCCGGGCTTCTCCGCCTGAGGATCCACTTCCTGCGACGACAA